>NC_064598.1:91932971-92532971 GCF_943734845.2 Anopheles funestus | reverse complement strand
TACCTTTCTTTTCTTCTATTACAAGCACTACGCCACGTACATTTGATTTGTCTGTTAATTAATTATGCGCTTAATTTTGCACTCTTACTAATGTTTGGTAATACATATGTAGTTTTATGTTACTTTCGAAAAGTATTGAACTCTGATATAAAAAAACCGCGTTGTTCAGCGCAACATGCAATTGTTTCGGAATTATCGTCTTTGCGATATTTTCAACAACAAAAAAAATTATTTGTACATCTTTTTCTGTTTATATATCTAACAAAATCAATCACACACACACACGCATGCACCCAAACAATAATGCACAATGTTTGATTTAGTTGCATTAGAGAGTAAACTAATGGCAACTGAAACTACGGGACGATTGTTCGACAGCTGGAACCGCTTGAAGCAGGAGAGAAACAAAAAAAGGTGTTTGTTAAAGAGAAGTCAAGCAAAGTATAACATATGTGTCTGGTCGTATATTTTATGTAGGAGCGGTACCAAACTAAACATTACAGCAAAACAAAACGGAATACCCTGTCGGACACACACCCGTAGTAGACATCTTTGTGCACCACTTGCGCTCTACTAATAGAAATGAAACGACAAAAAGAAAATCATACAAAAAACAGTAGCAGATAATTGTAAAACACGAAAAATGTTCTGTGAAGTGAAAAACATACAAAATACAAACAAAAAAACAAACAAACATTTAAAAATGAATACAAAAAAATTCAACAAATATAAGATAATTAAACAGAAACAAAACAAAACAAAAAGAAACATAAAAATAACACTCGACTTAATATGTGTTGTGCAGTACATTTTGAAAGCAAGTTCTGAAAGAAGCGTTCTCATAGATTAGATGAAGAGGTTTTTATTCGTTTATTTTAAATATTTTCGGCTATTTCCATGGCTTCACGTGAATGTGTGATGCTGTCGGTAAGTACGCTGACCTCTCGGAGGATCGCACTAACCGATCGATGGCGGACCGTTCCCGTTAGCGGAGACCTACCGTGACAGATTTACCGACGAAAAGTTTCGTAGTTACATGTTCTTTGTGGCTTACTTTTAATAGTAAGCTTTCTTCTTTTGAACTGGCCATGCACCTTCCTCATGTGTTTCCGATGATTTTGCTTCGAATAGTAAGTACCACCACACAAATTGCAATTAAACTCCATTGATTTGATATGGCAGTTCATATGATCCTCAAGCTCGGATGGACTCTTAAAAGCTGCATTGCACTCCTCACACTTGTGCAATCCTTTATGGATTACCATATGCCATTTTAAATATCGGTACAGTTTGAAACGAGCTCCACATACCTTGCACGAAAATGGTTGCTCTTCGGAATGTAGTTGAATGTGGACTTTTAAATAGGTAGCTGATCTAACACTTGCTCCACATATATTGCAAATGTGTTTCTTCTGTAGTTCCGGTGCAACATGCAGACTCTCCTTGTGTCTGTTTAGATGGCTTACCTTATAAAATTTCCTTCCACAAACATCGCAAGGTATTGTATGATTCTTATGCCTATCTTCATGATACTGCAATTCAAACCTTGAACCGTATAATACTCCACAAAACGTACATTGGTAGGACATATTACACCTTTTCAGTTTATGCGCAATTACCCCCTGTTTGGCTGTGAACGTGCGATAGCAGATTTCGCATCGGTAGGGTTTATGTTCGTTTACCTCAACTGCGTTCGGTTCATGCACCGTTTTGCAGTGTTGTTTCAGTTCCAAAATAGTATCGAACAATAGTAAACATCCGCAGCAGCGGTGAGATACTTCCACGGATTTGTTTTTTGGAATTGTGTCCTCAGTTTCTACCATTTCATCATCGCTAGTATCAAATAAGGAAATTTCAGTGATCCCGAAACTTTTCCAGCCATAAATAGCGTTTTCATGCTTTGATTGAAAGTGTTCCTCTAGCGATTGTGGATTGTAGAAATCGATAGAACACTCGGAGCAATGATACATTGGAGTTTGTTCCTGTTTGGAAGAAGCCATAGACACATCATCTGTTTGATCATCGTAAAAGCTGAAACAAATGAAACCCATCAGTAGAATGTATTCGCTTTAGTGTAGCTCTCCCAGCTTGCAATGCTTACGGACAACTGCTATCCAGAGTTGCTTGGATAAGTTTGTCGGATTCAATACATTTCCTCCGCATGGCTACAGCACTGGTAAGGTCGGCATGGCATTGTGTGCAGCAATTTCGTGGAAAACCATCATCCACAGTTGCCTGAAGGAAAGAAAATCATTAGCATTAGGATTAGCATTGCTGCAATACTCAGTATTTACCTTTATTCCGGCTAGCTCGAGCAGAATATCAGCAACGCACTCCTCGGTTTCGTAGTCATCGAAAATATACACCAGATCAAGTGCAGCGTCAGTAGAGGCACAAACACGACAGCGGATGTTTTGATTCATGGTTAAACGGCTGTCTATCTACGTAGGATTATGTTAAAGTGATAAGTTGAATTTCGTTTCACTTTTAGGATATTATTACACGCTTAGCAGCTTCATAATAACCGAATCAAAACGTTATTTCTTCCGTGCGGATAGCAAACCAAATGTATAGCTTTGGCTGTCAGGGTATGTTTACTTCTGATGTTTACATCAAAGCAACTTTTCGAAGCGTTTGAAACGCATCTAAAACAGCCAGTTGTAATGTTTTTATTTGTACGTTGTAATTCGGAGCAAATGAAATATTTCATAGTATGGAATTTACAAGATTTTTTAAATTTATTTTCCTACCTAACATGATCTTGAACGATAACCGATAAAGATTTTTTGTTGAATTATCGTTTTTTTTGGTAGTGAGAATGTACCTGTCTCATGTGTTTCAAAAGGGATTTCCTTGTATAAAAATTGCTACCGCAAACGGCACAACTAAACTCCCTTGTTCCGATATGGGTATTCATGTGATCCTGAAGTTCCGATGGACTTTTGTAGGATGCGTCACACTCCTTGCATTTGTGCACACCGGTGTGCAATGCCATGTGCCATTTTAAATATGTGTGCAGTTTGAAGCGGGCTCCACATAGGGTGCAGGAGAATGGTTCGTCGTTAGAATGTAGCCGCAAGTGTGTTCTCAGGTACGCGGCCGAGCTAACAGTTTTGCCACATTGATTGCAAACATGCTTTTGTATCGATTTAGGCACTTTATAATTTAAGTGAATCCTTTTCATGTGGGTATTCATGTATTCCGGATGAGAGAAAATCTTATTACATATGTGACAGGTGATTGGTCTACGCATGTGCTTAAATTCATGCCTGGCCAGTTGCGATTGGAATCCGAACAGGATTCCGCACCTTGCACATTGGAAACGATGCAAATATTCCACATTTTGGTGATTTTCCAGCGCGATCGCATTTGTGAACAACTTACGGCATACGTTACATTGTAATGCATGACTTTCGTCAATCTGAACGTTTGAAGCATGCACCGTATCGGAATGTTGTTTCAGTTCCATATCAGTATGAAATGTCAATAAGCATCCACAGCAACGATGAAAGCGAATTGGTGAATTAACGTGCGTTGTCTCGGAATCGGAAGCTACTTTTTCATCCTCTTCTTCATCAGTCGTATCAAATAAGGAAATTTCACTGACCCCGAAACTTTTCCATCCATGAATAACGTTGGCATGCTTTGAATGATAATGTTCCTGAAGTGTTTCCGAGGTGAAGAAATCGATGGAACACTCGGAGCAATGATAAGTAGGAATCTGCTCCTGTTTAGAAGATACCATGGATACATTTTCTGATTGATCATCCATAAAACTGAAATAAACGAAAGCAATCATATAATTGGATTTACAAATGTATCGTTCTCCCAAACTGAATACTTACGGACAACTGCCGTCCAGAGTTGCTTGGATAAGTTTCTCGGATTCAATACACTTCCTCCGTACGGCTACAGCGCTGGTAAGGTCGGCATGGCATTGTGTGCAACAATTTCGAGGAAAACCATCATTTACAGTCGCCTGATGGGGAAAATATTTAGCTTTAGCAATGAGAAATGCTGCTACAGATGGTACGTACCTTTATTCCGGCTAGCTCGAGCAGAATATCAGCAACACACTCTTCGTTTTCGTAGCCATCGAAAATATCCACCAGATCAAGTGCAGCGTCAGTGGAAGCACAAACACGACACAGAGCGTTTTGTCGCATTTTTATATATGTATTTCGACGTTTAAAATAATGCACGTTTTCAGCTTTTTCCGATTATTGCGGCATTTTCTGCTAATGATAAATCTGAGCGATCGAAGATTGTATTGTTTTCATTCACGCACTGGACGAATGACAGGAGCGCTTTAGATTAGTTTCAAATGCAGTTAAAAACAAACAACAAACGAACGTCAACCGGAATCAGATCTAAATTTCGAAAATGCAGGGGTGGTGGATGAAAAACAAAAGTTTCAGTTGGTTTCCGTTGGTTAGGTATCGTTTATTGATTTTTATATTGAAATACTCTTTTATTACAATTCGCCTATCTCACAGCTACACAAATATAAGATTAATAACTAATTATCCTGCCTAACGTAAAAGCTAGTCTGAATTGACAAAACGACAAACAAAATAGCAGTTTTAACCAGAATAAGGATGCTCCATGAGAGAGCGGAAAGGTACATAAAAATAGAATAAGGATTTGATTAGCGTTAGTAAGAGGAAAATTAAGGGGAAAAGTCTTTTTACTATGGTTTAATGTTCTATAACTTATTCTGGTATGGAGATAAGTCTACTAAGCTAGTTATGGCTGCCTAGAGCTGGTTCGGTCCTGAGCCGCAGTTTTGTTGACAGACCTATTCCGTTACTTGATAAACATCTTCCAGGATACATCCTTTACACCTCCTTGCGCTTGTAAGGCAGGCCATCCACCTAGTAACGCCATTTAAGAAAGAATGGTGGTTGTAGCATCTATTCTTTGTTAAGGACTGCAGCTGCCTCTAGCTCGTGACAGCACGCTTTCTCAAAATCCTCGCACAGTTTTCGGGTATTCGTCTTGATTTGATTCCAATCTCGGAAGATTCATTAGTGACCATAAGACAGTTAAGCTGACACCCGCATATTCTGTGTCACAGTCTTCGTAATTCTTGTGAGGTTTTGCGGTCGTTATTTTACACCCGTACCCCTATTGAACAAGCAACATACACACGTACACCCACTGACCCATGCCTGCCAAGGTGCGGGACGTCAGGGGATGCACCATGCTGATTAAGCAATCTTCGAATCAAAGCTTTTGCTTCCCTGTCTTGCCTTCATTCAGTGTCTGCATTACCCAGATCGGAGATGCTCCACGGATGAAGCACGGATGACAAGATGTTGGCCCCTTGCGGTGACAGAACCTTCCGGAACAGATGGTTTAATTTATGCGCCACCTCAACGCTGAAATGACCCCTGGCCGTACCCCGTGGGCTGTGGGCGTTCGTATCCTGCAGGACGTGTTTGGGCTCGTGCTGCGTTTGTTTGTCTCGTCACACAACAACCTGCCCGAGCTGAGCTTCGCTGGTGGTGGTGGTGGTTCAGTTTTCGGTTCTTGGGCGATTTGCAACGATAACTTCATTCCGAGAAATGTCCTTTTTCTTTCCGCTTGTGAAGACATCTTTTGCAAAATGAAGGCAAGACTTGAGTAATGATTTTGCCATCCGTTGTTTGTTGGCCTTAATGGGGATGATCGAGGCACGAATGTGTAAACATTAGAAGTGAAACAATTACACCAACCATAAACGAGATCTTTGAGCTTCGTTTCCTTTTTTACCCCTTGTTGCGGAAGATTCTCGATCGGGCAGATGCGCTTTTGATTATTACCTTCAATTACCACAGACGGCTACATGCATCCTTTTATCTTTTATCTGAGAAACAAGAGGAAACCCATTTTAAAATGAATCAAAGATGGACATGTGCTAGGAGAGTTTGGTTGTTTTCATGATGCACGTGTACATGCAGCTGAGACTGGCCAGCTTTTCTCGTTAAACAATAAAAATAGGAATAAAATATTGGAGTTTGGACGCCTGCCAATTCCAGATAATATACCTGGAAAAGAGAAAGAAAAGACGCTCAATAGAAATGGCACGTGGATGATTAATATGTTCAAATGTGAACTCAATGTTTCATCATCTGAGCGAATTATTAATTTACAATACAATTTAGTTCAAACCACGAAAGTGAAACTTTTTTTCAATAGAACTCTTTTGCTTACGAACTGCCTTTACAAAGACCCTGCAAAAAAGCTGCGGACATTTATGGATCGTAAAATTCGATCTTTTAATCCGATCTTTACGTACATAAGCTAGCTTCCAGGTGGTACGAGGTCGGAACGACCGCAAGTTCAGCGGCTTTAAATACGGGTGCAACTTTGAATGAGTATTTTTTGTGTGTGTAAAGAACTTTGTAAACGAAATTGTAAACAGAAGTCCCAAAACTCAAACAGTTCAAGAAAAAACTCTATCAAACTGACTCGATCTTCAAATTAATACGAGATAAACATCTTTTCACGCAATCTATAGTGAATGGTTTTTGTTAAGAATGGTATACTTTTGCAAAATTTGACATAAAAGGACGATTTTCCTTCTAATTCTATCGTTTCTACAAGCATTTTCGTATTGACCATTGTGCTTTGTCTGATGTTGCACGCAAAAACCTCAACTATTCCTTCCTCCTCAGCTTTATTGTTGTACTTGCTTTGCTTTAAAGAGAAAGAGACCCACAAAAGGACCTTTCGGTTGGACAATAGTGTTTCGTACGTCGCAGTGTCTCGAATGGAGATATGGAAGGGTAATTAAGATTGATGGGTTTATAAGAGACTGCAAAAAGGCGAGAATGCTGCACCCAAGATGAGTGCGATAGAATCGTCACTTTCTTGGAATGATCTCGCACGGACGCTACTGGCAAGAGGTCCCCGTTGTCTATGGGTTTGTTCGATTATGTTTTGTTATTTATTTTGATTTTCTCCCTGTGTGGTTTCTGCCAGTTTCACCGCAGGTGGTAACAACTCCTGTACCATATTGGACTCTAAGGACGTCACCCAAAATCACCTGGATGTGTATCAGTCTTGGGTGTCCTGTGAGACATAATAGAGTGTAATAGGGGAGAAAAGTTACAAACCATGATCAGAATGCAATCAATTTGGAAAATGGAATGCTACTTACACTGTTGTTATTGATCAATAATTTTGTTTTATCGCCTTTTCGATCGACAGTGATCGTACAACGGTTTTGGAATCAATTTATGGAACCTTTTACAGTTCCTATTGTTGAGGTTAGAAAGAATAGTTTAAGTTTTGTATTGACAAACAGGGCTTCAGGAAAGCTTTCTCTCTCTTTCTTATGGTTACAAGAGTTTTTGAATTTTTATTGTAATTTCTCGCTAAAACTAAAGCATTGAATATTCTTCACAAAACGTGGTTCAGGATAACATAAAAATCTAAAACTAAAAACAATGGCCAGAAGGTGATGAAGGCAAGTTAAATATGGAACGAAATATAATCCCGAAACGAGCAAAGGCGATGATGAACAAAAGCTGGAAATTAATTTGTTGTAGGGCGGTTAATTTTCAGTCCCCCCGGGTTTACGACTCGTCAAACAACAAAAGCAATGTCCGCGGTTACCGCGAGGGTGAAGAAAAATTAGATCAAACCCGGCCAGCAGCGGGCAACCGAAACAGATGCTGCAACTGTCCAGAAAAGACAACAAAAGCTTCCAGAGGCATATTTGGCCGAACAAATACATGGCTTTTGGGTGTAGCTGGGGTTTTTGGAACAAGTCGGCCCAGCTTTAAGGACGCACATCCTTGCCCCGATCGGCTCAGGTGCAGCGGGAACTCATCTTCCCGGAACTCGTCCCGAATGCGCGCTGGACGCACGAATAAAGAAGCGAAATTTATGACACTCCGATCAAGTGTGTCAAGAGTAGACACGGGAGCAACAAAGAACGTCTTTGCCGATCAGGGAATGTCTTCGCGCCGAACAAAGCGTCTGCTGATGGGAGCCTTTGGAGGGATCAAAAGGTGAAAACCCACGCGCATTAACAGGCGTAAGCGCGTGGTGAGTGTTTTATTGCTTTCACACCATGCGGTAGAAGGTTTTTTGGGAAGGAATTCGTATCCATCCATGGCAGTTGTATTCTAGCTGGCATTTGTTTTACAAGCTGCTAATCAACCTTCCCAAAAAAAAAAACCAGAACGCTCGTTTGTCGTATTGTTTGACCTTTGTTAAGATCCCGGAAAAAAAACACCAACCTTCGCGAGGTCACGATGAGAAGTGATTTCACCTGCTCGATCCGCAATTTATACACTTCTAGCCCTGATGAGTGTCCTTTTTCAGCGTTTCTTTACCACACTTTAAAAAACTGTAATAAAACATCAAATTGTTCTAAATTAATTCCCTGTCCGGACGGTTTAGCGGAGGGCAAAGAGTAATTGATTTAGCCATTTGTTTTTTTGGGCAAACGAGGCAACTCCTTACCACGTGCTGCAATATAATCAACGAGCCAATTTTCAGCTTTATCACCATCGTTACGCGATTGGTTGGTCCGTCAAGAAACGGGGAAGACCTTATCGTAACGGTGATCGAGCCAGTTAGCATAAATTGCCATAAATATCCCGTCAAGATTGAGAAGTTAACTGATGCTGGAAGCGATTTTGCATAATAATGGGAAAAACCGGGGGAAATTTTCGTTTGTTTACCCCTTTTTGCATGTAACAGAATAAGCGTGTTATGTACTGTGCTTTTATAAGGATTTGTAAATGGTAGAACTTTTTTCAGTTACGATTTTTCATATTTTTTTAATGTCAGAGTTATAAACAGCAATTTAAAAAATTAACGTTGCAGTGTTAGGAACTCTCCAATAACTTTTTTTGGTCCCTACAGACAACTTTTTTTAATATAAAAAATTAATAAAGTAAATATGGGAAAAAACTTTGGTGGCGAAGACCAGTATATAATGTTACCGATTTCAGTTCCGTTTTGGGTGGGTTTTTTTTGGGACAATTGAATTTGCATATTGGGCGTAATAGAATTTTCCCAACATTCGCGCACCGTACCGCGCTCGGGGAACCGAGTCCAATAGCAGCGGTAATGGCCGGAGGGTGCTAGTGCTTTGATTTACGGAAATTTGCAACTCATTTAGCGGGATACGGTTGACTTCAAAGCGGGTTGTCTGACGATAGGCATCGTTTATAAAGCGCCCGGAATTGCTGCTGAAGGTAATGTGTAATATCCCATTGGGTGGAACTACACCTCCGAGATCGGCAGATATCGTACGCGTACCATCAGGGCAGGACGACAGTCAATTGAGTAAGGTTTTAAGATTGTGTGTTTTTTTTCTTCTCTCGCTTGCTTTAGGGCAAATACTGTTGTAACGGGAGTGGCCATGATCGGTATCCGTGAGATGACAAAGAAAGGCTACCAAGTGATGTGTTTGATCCTTCCTCCTGGAAATGATGTCGCGTGAGTTCCTTGGAGAACGTGTGCTGTAGATGCGTGCGCTGCCAATACGGATTCCTGTTCCGGGGAATGGGATGTGGAGCTAAGACAATGGGAAACTTACACGAGGACATTTGCATTTTAACATACCTTTAAAATTATGTGAGGAAGCGTGAGTGAGTGTAAGCAACGTCCTGTTAGGAGCTGGAACGAGGAGCATTTTATTGGAAGCGAGGAGGACGGTTTATTGTTGGCCGTTCGACAGTAAACAATTGTAAAACCCAATTTATAGCATCGTATGCTATTGCCGTTCGAAGAATTCCACCTTCTAGCCGTGCATATTCTTCCCATTCCGGCACAATAATGACTTTCCACGGGAAGACCCTACGACCCTTAATCGGGACCGGGGTTTACTACGAGCTGGCGTACGACAGGCCAATAAAACACGAATCTAGCATGAACTTCTGCATTTTTAAATGCCTGCATGAACTGAGTGGAGTGCATCGTATGAATGTTTTTGATTTTTTTGTACATTCCTTTCCGACGGTCGGACGGTCCGACGGTAGTTTTCTGGACTCTAAAACGATAAAATTTCCTCACGGATCCTTTCGCCACAATTTGAGCTTTTGCCGATCGGCCGTGGAATAGCTTTATGGGATAGGTTGCACACGTATATACATATATCCACCATCAAGGTTTTGGGTAATTGAGCAGTACCGATGGAAATGCGAAATGGATCCTATCCCATCGGGTTCGTATGTTTCAATGCATAAACCGGTGACTTCGTTGTTTAGTTTAGCTCCCGAGCGATCACACCATCATTTCAATCGGTGTGTGATTTTTTGTTGTTGTTCCGTATGAAACATTCCACCTTTTTACCCGGTTCTGGTGGCACTTTTCGCATTCCCTATGACCGATTTGGGATTGCGGGGTTTGTCGGGCTTTTGGGATTTAATTGGTAGTTACTTGGCAAGTGAATTGGTCTCATAAAACCTCCGATATTGGATCGTATGTTCCCCGTGTTTCTTCGTGCTGCAGGTCAGTAATAAATGTTTAGAATTCTGTTTTTTTATTGGAGCTACTGGAAAAAGGCATTCCGATACGCCTATATTGAGATATGTGCTGTACACAGAGTTCGATGTGTTGTTTAACTCTTTTGATTGATGCTGATGTTGAAGGAGAAGAGAATACAAAAAAAAACAAAGAAGGTTAGAATAGAAAAGATACATTTGCTACAATTGATTTGAAGATTGATATGACTTTATTTTAATTATGGCAGACCACAACTTGTTGGAGAAGAACTTGTCAGAACCAAGCAGGTCTGATGGAAATGCAAGATCTTCTAAGAAACGATCGAACGAACGTAATATGAATGAAATCATTCACTTATTTACACCACATAACCTCATTAAGACAATAAGAGGACTTTTAAACCACAACCACCTCCCCGTAATTGGCATCTCTGGAAGGTAGATCGCTGCTTGGCATCGAATGGGGAAAGCTAATTGTGAGAGAAATTGATTTCTCCGAACGCTACAGTTCACGTGTCCAACTGAGCCCGGGTGGGAACTATCGCACAATCTACCTGTCGTTTTAACTCTGGCCAAAAAAAACAGATCTCTAGGAAGGATGCTGATTTGCAATTCTTGTGGCATAATAGAACACCCTAGGTAGAAAACAAAAAAAAAAAAACGTTGGAAGTTAGATTGAAACAATGCTAAACCACTGGGTAATTTTCTGGCCAGTTCTCCGTTTTCCGATCAATGCTGAGGTAAACCATAAGAAGTCGCCTATCTGAGATTTGGTACGGTGGAGACCACAGGCGTAGACATTTGCTCGGTGTCTGCATGGTTTGCTTTTTCCTCGGCGATGCTCACTGCATGGGTGCACACATAAGTAGTCGAAAAACACGTCACAGATCAGGCTACCAGGCTACGAAAGCTCCCGCTAGGATTCTTCGAAATTACCCTAAAAAAGCCCGGAAAACGTTCCAACCGGGGTGAACAAAACGGAATAGGCATAACACATTGCGAACAGACAGGCCTGTAAGATGGAACAGCAAGAACTGATCAGCGGGATGTTCCGTACAGCAGGAATAGAGTGTGACGACCACCGGGACGATTGGTTGGCAATGCGTTCCAGGATATCGTACCTTATCAGGGGTCAAGTCTTCTGGTTTGCGATAGCTAAACTGTCACAACAATGGCGTCACGGTGTTTTTTTCACTGCTGGGCTGCTGTTACCGAGACGGGTTTCGTCCGAGTAGTGGTCCGTGAAACGAGATTCGTCCACTGTCCTTTATTTCTTACCATTAGACAACCAGGGCCGGTTGTTTGCAACAGTGATTTGAAAGTGATTTTCCAACATTAGGCAGAAAAAGTGATCGACATGTTTCGGTCGCTGGTATCTTTATCAATGAATTTGTAATTGTCTTGATCGCGCTTCCACACATCCATTAGAAAGAAGGTCAAGACCACACAGAAACTATTCCGAAGTTTTGCGTTGTCTGAGTCAGCTCGGTTTCGAGGCCACAAACATCCTGAAGTTGATCAAGCTGTTTCGTGACCTTGGTCAATGATGATCGTTGGTTTTTTTTCCCCGCTGTTTGTGGGACATTGGACACGAACAGACAGTTTTGTCATTGTGCTAATGTGGCAAACACTTTTGTGCATTTTGAAGCTTCGCTTGCTGAAGGCATCTTCGGAATGTTTGCTGGTAGTTGATAAAGATACCAACCGTGCTAAATGGTACTTAACGCGCATTGGGCAGAGGTCACCCTTAAACAGGACCCAGCAAACGGGGAAAACGAAACAAAATGAGCAGGGAAGGGAAACATTTTAATTTAATGTAGTCATAAAACTAAATCCTTTCCCCAGGGATTGGTGTACCGCTTGGACTTGGTCAGTTTCGGTCGTTTCCGAAACCCTCCCCAAAAAAAAAACGGATCTAAAAACGAACATAAATTCCCGCACAACCAAAACACTGACACTTACCGATCGTCGGTACCGGCGTCTCGGGTGTCTTCACGTTTCCCCATTTTACCCGTTGACGGTGGTCGTACGGGTTTTTATTGTGTTTCGTCAACACCTTTTTCTTAACACGGAACATCAAATTTGCATCATCCCACCCTCTCCCGGAGGCTGACATTGATGAAAGGCTACGCTGTAGGTCGGCGGAACTACCGACACACACAATAAAAGTCTTAATTTGTCGGAATCTTTCGTTGGTGCGTGATCGTTTTGGGAGTTCCTGGAAAATCCGGACCAAATGTGGTTAAGTTGACCGGCAGTGCCTTCTTGGGGAGATCGGACAGCGTTAATCTTCTCCCGCGTAAACGTTCTGAAGCAACTTTTCTCTTCAGCATTTTTGTTTTTTTTTTCTCTTGAGTTAGCGTTAAACGCCATATTTTGAATGTTGAGAAGTCAGTAGAATTGTTACTCAGTTAATTATGTTTTGTCAACAGAAATTGGACGTCTTGTCTCTTCACTAGAATTTATTCTATTGCATTAGCTGTCCCTATTGGCGTGAATCTGTTCGGTAGTTTTTAGTAAAAGTTTACGATCGTAACGGGCGTATTTGAGATGGAATATAGAATCCTATGCCTTTTGCTGGATATTGAGCGGTTTAATAATTTTACCATCGACCGTCCATTTCGAAGGGAAAAACTTAAAGCTGCAATAGTTAAACATCAAGGCCATAGGTCACACGACCGGAGAAAATTTGTATAATTAAAGCTAATTGCTTTCGCCGAGAGCAAGGCACCTAATCCGGTGCGTGTTTTCGCCGGCACGGAATGCCCTGTTGGGCCCGATGATGCCTAAATTGCCGCACCGTAAAGCGGCTTGCCAGTTCGGTCCTTCTCCTTGTTGCGACCGTCGTCGTACGCACTGATCCATTGCACGCTTGGGGTGTTCAATACGAAAACATCATAATCATCAAAACATAAAACAATCTGCATACAATTTACGTGTCGTGCGTAGTGTGGCCTTTCGCTTCTGACTGTCTCTCACTCGGTACTTTCACAGGGACCTATTTGATCACGTGTTGTTTTGTGAAGTTCCCTTCTTGCCAGGCTGGAAAATACACACACGTTTTCTGCACATTTTGTGAGTGGTTTTCCTCTTCCACAAGCCATGACTTCACGGTTATCGAACGATATGTACGCGTCCTTGTGTGGGAGAGTGTCCTCACCGAACATGAATTCTAGCGGTGGGAAAGAGTAAGTACTTCTTATATCTAGATGCGGATGATGGTTTAACCTCAAGGACGAGGCCAATCTTTTGCACTCGGTGAGAGCACACTCAGAAGCACGCTGGGGAATGTCCTTTGGTCGCACGCCATGGGGGCACATTCTCAGCCGATGTGTTGATGTGCCATACCGAAGGCCTCGGAATTTTTCGTGCTTTCGTTGAAACGTTTTTGGAAGGAAATAAATGGGCGCGCGTGGGTGGTAAGTAACGCAAATGAGCAAAATCTCTCCCCTCGTAACCTTACACCGATAGTGCTCAGGGACGTGTCACGGTGGAATGATCTTGTACGGGTAAGAAGATCCCTGTACGATCCTCCGGTGGTCCATCAAAGCTTTTGACATTAAACAAAATAATAAAATATTTTCTTCATTAGCCATAGAATGAACGGAATGGACGGATGAGCGATAAATCCTTCGTTTCGGGGATATAAATCCTTCATCTTCTTCAGGCGGAAATGGGACGTCTTTGAGCGGTTCGACATCGGGCGTGGGCGGATTCGAGCGGATTGGCGCGGATCGGATCATCTAAATCTATTGGATTGGAACTTCGACGCGAGAAAAAAACCCATCGGAACTGGCAATGGAATTAAACAAAAAAAAGAAAGAAATAACCTCTTATTCAACATAACACGCAGACGGGACAAGCGTCACACTAACAAGCGGATGGATTTCGTTTTTCAATTTTCTCACACTAATGCCACACTCGATGCCTGTCGTCGATTGTCTGTTTTGGGGGTGGGGTTGGAGGACTGTTATTCGGACCGTGCCCGATTGAAGGCATATCAAGCTACAGGCGGGCTTTCAACAGCCCCAATCGGACAGGGACATAAATTTCCATTCTCATTCGAATTAGCAACAACTATGCCCCGGTGCGGAGGGCCCCTGGCTTATCTTGGGCAGAAGTTTCGGGACTTAACAGTCTTCACCCCTGCAGCTTGAATGGGAAAGGAGAGTTTTATGAATGGAAAAAGAATACTTGCGTGTGTTTATGGAGGGTGTTTTTTTCAAATTTAATTCATCACTATTCCAAATCTCCACACGATCACCCGCGGATGATCTCATTGACTGGTGTTTGTGTGTGTTTTGCCCTAATGTCCAGGAAGGAAGAATAGCGCAGGAAGGGTGGGGAGGGGGGCAGCTTATGCTGAGAAGTAGACATCTCGAGACGTACGGATCTGTCTTGTTTCGCTCGTCAATTGGGTTCGAATCCTTTCCGACCATACCCGTCATAAACATCGAGTGGGTCTTGGTTGATTCCCCATTCAATACGCTCGACGACATGGCGCGTTGATCAATCGATTATGGTTTAGTAATTGAATTTATCTAAATCCACATCAAACCGTCGCCCCCTTTTTGCTTCCCTTCACTGTTTTCTTGTGTGTGTGTGTTTTGATTTTTGCAAATCTTTCCGCGATCGCTCATTCTTCCCCTTTCCTCACTTCTTCTCCTTCTGGGAAGGAGACGAAAAAATCGTGTAGGATTTTTTTTTGTTTTGTTTTCGGGAACAACACGCGATCGAGGTCCGATACCTGACATAAATCAGCCCCATTTAGGGAGGGCTTAGTTGATTGATTGATATATTGATTATCCCGCGCGCGCACGAACATATTTCGCCAGATTCGAGTATGGGGTGTGCGCCTTGCCACGCGGGGAAAACGGTAAGGTGGGTTGGAACAACTTCGGGGCCTGTTTTGTGGGCTTCTTTGCTTCTTCACCTGCGGTGACGATTGTGAGCTGGTTAGTGCACTTTGGACAGTGCTCGTTCGGACCTCACATCGATCTTTTCCGATCCGATCGGAATGCCCATTCATCACCCGGTTTGTACGGTTGGTTGAGTTTTTTCCGTAGCCAGATTGGTGGTGGTGGTATAAAAAAGACATGATATGAAAAAAAAAGCTCAGAGAGATCCCCTTCCTGCTTTCCACTTCCTTCCGATTCACTCTTTTCGGGCAATGGTAAGGTTTTTGGATGGGACGTATGAATGAAATAAATCTTCTATGATGAAGCTTTAAATCAAACCCGAAACGGTACACTATTCTCGATGGGAAGAACAGCGCTGGGGGTTTTTTTGGGGGTGAATTTACAGACAGTGCCAAATGTGGTTAAAATTTTAAATGAGCTCTCACTTGGTAATTATTGTGACGTTTTTTTTATTGTGAGTTTGATGGTATAATGAATACCAGTCGAGTACACTCGAGAAAAGATATTCGCGAAAGCCTTTTATGGCTCGGAGAAGGAAATGTCAACCATCCAAGGTGAATTGTATCCTATCCAGGAAATAGATACAATTTATTGCACATAATATAGCTAAAGGATAAAAATGGCACAGACCAAAGATTAGTCTCAAATCGATATCCCGAATATCTCGGAAACAGTAGAACGTACAGTCTTCAAATTTTTAATATCAAATTTCTAATATTCTTTACAATATTTTCTAGTAATTGGCGTATTTACTTCAATAATTAAAGTTTTTGTAGTCAAAATACTGGAGAAATCGTCAAAAATCGCCTTTTCATCTTTAAAAATCGCCATTTCGTAATTATTTGAAAATTCAAAAATATCGTTACGAACACTATTACAGTTAAGTATGTTATTCTATTTCAATGTTAAAGTTACGATAGGTTATAAATATAATAGAACGGTTTATTG
The DNA here is from genome assembly GCF_943734845.2 of Anopheles funestus. Lineage (NCBI taxonomy): Eukaryota > Metazoa > Arthropoda > Insecta > Diptera > Culicidae > Anopheles > Anopheles funestus. The sequence continues at coordinate 92,516,656 of NC_064598.1, read as the reverse complement.
TATTGTCTGACAAAGCTAGTCACCATAGTAGCCGCACGTAGATAACACGACCTTATCGAAGACAACTTCATTACGCAAGACCACTTACCATACACAAGTGTGCCCCAGTAAGTGATGCATTTTGATGCGGCTACCGGTTGAGGTATTTGTTTTGGCCATGGTTGATAAGATCGTCCTTCAAAGGGGTTTCGCATCGCACGGAAAACAATATCGAGTTTAATAGGATTAATGGTAACGATAATTTTCCTTATCGAATCTGTTCCACAATTGCAATCATTCTGTTAAGCATCGTTTTTCGTAATCGCGTGGATTACAACCAACTAGCTTTAACCATTCCAGCCTCTCCAGTTGAAGCAGCGACTGACTTCCGTCTGTCTGTTGCAACCACCGCACGGCCCGACCCAGCTTATCACGGTCGTCGTAACAGTAGCCGGACATGTGGCTCGCTACTTGTACCTTCTTAAATTAAGCTTCTTTTTTTTCTCTCTCTCCCAAGTCTCACAACACCCCTTGGCACGGTATACGGATTGATCGATAGTCGTTGTTGTACTATTTGAGAGTTGGGTTGGGTACCGCTCGACATCCTACATGGACACGGCTGCTTGATAATGGAAATCAAATAAACTGAAGTACCGCTGAACGCAGATACCCGCCACCTCTAATCAATCGGCGAACCATGTTCGATCTCACGAGACCGAGGCATTGAGGCAATGAGGTTGGTTCAATGGACTGGGGACGCCGGTTTGGGGAAATATTTGTCACCAGGCTACCGTATTCATGGCCACTGCACGGCGGAATACTGCGGAACATCAAAAAGTGATCCAAAAAAAAAAACGGGCCAAGTATGAAACCGGCATCCAACGAGCATATTGCAATTCGCCCTTAGAATTTATGGATAGCGCAATAGGGGTTCGATCGGGAAGCCACGATTACGTTCCGTACCGATCGGAGGGGGCTCTTCTGTCAATTGTGATCCCGCTGCCTTCATTCAATTGCCGTTTTTTTTCGATAAGGGTGAGAATGGAATTTATGATGCTCCGTGCTTTAGACATTCGGTAAACATTGGAGCAATTGGGTAGGTTTGATTGGTTTGCGAAGAAGCTGAACGTGCGATCGGCTTATCGATTACCGCGGGCTTTTTTGTGTACCGTGCACCCAATTTAGTTTTTTTCTTCTTCTGCTTAGTTGGGACCCCGGGCGAGGTGAGGGGTGGGAAAGGGGCTGTTTGGGGGGAAGAAGAACGATACAAGCACACCGGGAAGGTGTCAAACGCACACGCCGGTAAGCTCAAAGCTAACGAAACCGCCGGCATTAGGGTAAATATTACAGAATCGTAGCTGTCAGAATTGTTTGCACAAACAGTTTGCTTCCTGTGTGTACTTATCGGCTTACGGTTGACAAGGCTGTTGTCATCGCGGATCAGATAGGCGTACACTCGTCAAGCAAAGCATGTTTGAAGTGGATGTAGAAAAAAGGTTTTTTTTCTTCTTTACCGCTGTGTGCAAAATTTAGAAGCTTGGAAACTTGCCTTTTGCACCAAAAAAGTTCAGTATGTCAACCCTTAATTTCCTTAAGCTTTTGCTGGTAATTACAGGCTCACCTTCGCTTGCAACTCCGTTTCGGCGCTTTGGTAAACCACGCCACAAAGCCGCTTCAAAAGATCCATCAGAACCTTAGCCTCCAAAAAAAACAATGTTCTCCCGTGGTGGGAGCCCATGTTGAGCAGATTGGCAAAACCATCCACTAATCGAAGTGCAATCCCACAATCACTAATCGTCCCACCGGGGCCGAAGAAGGTACGGGTCCATTCTCTTTATTTTGGTTATATTCCCGGTGCGAAGTGTTACAAAACGTTGGCCAGCGAAAGCATGCTGGACGTGGGAGAATGAGTTTCCACCTGTGATTTAATGAACCTGCTTAATATGTCTTCGGTTCGGTTCGGCAAACCCTAACGTTCTTCGATCCGGAGGTTAGTCGAACGATCGGCATCGAACGGCCTCGGCGCAGGACGTGTGACCGTGTCCCGTGTGTAAAACGGCATTGTGCCGGCTGCCTGCCACCTACCGGGCTTTTAATTTCTATTTTGCATCCTCTCAATGCGACCTATAATGACTGCCGTTCTAAAGCGTCCCTGGAGTGTCGGCTGTGGAGGGCACGTCGAAGAGTGAACGTCATTTAGCAGGGAAATGCTGTCGAATGCTAATAATCATTCTCGACGGTTGGCCGCTCGGCCTTGGCCCAGTCATTGCTATTGGGACTGTTTCTGCCCGTACGTCTGCATCTTTACACCGGGGTGGATCGTAAAAGACGTTTAACTATCCGGGGATCGTAAAATTGTTTATATCATTACAACTTTCTTTCTCCGTTCTTTCCCCGGTACGGTTTTGCTTGGATGGTTTGTCATGGTATGGTTGGTGATGTAGGCTAATTTTGGATGAGTTTTGCAAAAGCTGAAGCGAAGTACTATTCATGAACGTGCGGAACATTCTCTGCTGGTGAAAGACTCGATGCTGTTTCTATTGGCAATCGGCTCGTAAAACTTTACGATCAATATTGAATGTGTCTCTCTGTGTCTCTGGTAGGTTTTGAAACGCTTTGGACGAGAGAGAAAGAACAAAAGATTTGCTTAGACGTTCCTTTTATCCTTTGGAACTCTGATCAACTGATGTATATTAGCGAGCTATGAAGATGATTTGTATGGAAGAAGTTTTGTTCTCTCGGAACATATAACGCTCATTTTATAGTTCTTCTTGCTTATCGTTGAATAACGAATAATTTTTTATTCCACCCTCCAAAATCCATCAGTAATTCTACTGCGTGCTTCTGCGTACGTGCTGACGGAAGTCGACCCCCCGTGTGCTGGTGCTGCCCCAAATAAAGGGCGACGTTTTATGTGTAAACACCGTCCTGTGGGTGGATCATGACATAGCTGCCATATTGATTTTTTCAGACTCATGCGCGTAACACGCGTTTTGCCAATGGATGGGACGAATGGGACGAATGGTGAATAAAAAACTGGAAGCTAGCATTCTTCCGGAACGGGAGCTAGCCATTGTTGAGTAGCTTTCCTTCTATTCCTTTATCTTTAACATAAAATGCTGAGACTTTATTGATTGACAAATATTTTTGTATTATATTTTTAATATGGGAAATTGAAATTAAGTAACTTAAAACAGTTATAATTAATTGTCAGAAAATAAAAGAAAAAAAAAATAGTTTTACAATAAACAGATCCTAAATGGAATCAGATTTCTTCACACAAATTTAATTAAAATATGATTCAAACGAATATGATATTTGGCGGTAGATAAAAGGCAGCTTCAATCGGTCAATCTATAACATTCCAATCAATTTATTTCACTCTATCGATGTATCATAATTCTCAGTAATTTATCATCGGCGTTTCCAGTAGCCGCACGGTATCGCTACGGTCAAATGTTGTATCACGAGTAATTGAAGAATAATTAGATCCGGCAGCAATGTGACATCAAAACAAATATAAAGAACAAAAGAAAAAAAAAGCAAAACACACACACACACACAAACACTCATACGGTAATTATTTCACTTTCCTTTTTTTTCCACCCCACCTCAAGCAAATCGAAAGGCTCATTACCATTTCCTAAGGGTAGTGCAATTTGGTGTAGGTATGTTGAGTACATTTTTCACACCGATCGCGCACCGGTGAGGGGTTTGCATTAACAAATTGGCCACTGTGTAGCCGAATGACGGTAGTAACATGTGTTCCATTATCGCGCATCTTACAACGCTTCATGTGGCGCTTGCAGAATCGTCGATTGTGCGCCAGGGAGAGAGAGAAAAGTGAAACAAAACTGAGAGAAAAAACGTAGAAGAAACTACCGATCGTACAGATCTGATTTGAATCACTTTCCGTGTCCCCGATGTTGGGGAGGCGGACAGAGTTGGGTTGGTATCGATGTTAAACATGGTCCCCAACATATTTGATTGAATTCGATCGCCGAAATCGAAAACGGTGCGGTACGGTGCAAAAGTACGCTCGCCGATCGGACGGGTCGTCGGTGCATCATCCGTGATCCGTGACAGCGCATGCCGTGCTTTGGCTTATTAAATCGAACATTAATTCAATCACAGCGGTTGGTGACCGTGCGGCAAGATGCTGGCAGGCAGGAGTCCGTGTGCAACGTACGGTGGCAACTGGTCATAGAATGTGCAGTCGGCTCCTCGTAACCGGACAACGGCCGACAGGCGGCATTTCACCCTGCGGGCTACCAAGTGGCCGTGGTTTTGCTCACGATAGAAGCGGCACGAAATCGCGTGCCGATTATCATTATCGACCACTTTGGTGCCCTGCGTTCTATCCGCTCACCACGGGGGAAAATTAGGGGTGTATTTTGTGCAAATATTTTGACAATTCCATACGCACCACCGCGTGGAGGAGGACACGAGGAGCTTTTTTGCGTGTGCACGTACGCTGACCGGTACATGACACGGTGCAGAATATTTAGTGACATTGCACATGCAACTGTACAATAAATCATACTACCAGGTCCAGGGCAATGGTGTCGCGTGACGTGTTTTTTTCTCTATCTGCTTCGTTTTGTTTGTTCGGCCTCCGGGGAGCTAACAGTTTTGCTGTGACTTACCGGTTAGGGCAAGGTGGACATTTTGTCGAGCTGGAATATGAATGCATTTTTTCTAGTTATTAAAATATAAAAAAAAATAAATAAAAAAAATATACTGAGGACTTATTCCCACGAAAAAAATGAAGATAAAAACCATTTGTGTTTAGGAAAAATAATATGCTTCATTTAGCATTCCTTTCGGCGGCCTTCTAATTAAGCACGCTCAATTAGAATTCACTTGTCGAAAAATCGTTTACACTTCCTACCGTGCTGCATGCATGGCTGTTTGTTACTAAACTAAATAAATATTTAAAAAAAACATTGAAGTAAAAAAAAACTTACGCTCGTCTGCCGTTCGCATCAGTTTGGGACAGTACGCGTGACATTTTGTGACAATAATTGGGTCACACGAAAGTTCCCAGAAGGCGCTATCTGAGGTTGATAAATGGATAGACAAGAAAAGGTTGTGGCTTTTTGTTTTTTTCCCCTTACACGATCGGGAGAAAACATCTCGAAAGTGTGAAAGATGAATTAGACTTGAAGAACGTTCCTTTGACAAAAAAAAAATCTTCTCTTTTTAAGGATAATTCGTGCAGAGGAGAAGATTAGCTTCAGGATCATATCACAAGCAGGTTGTTTTTTTTTTGTGGAAGTGGCCACTTTGCCCGGGGCGTGTGAAGAACAAGTGTGAAGAACGTATGGAAAGAGTTTGAAAGAAAGTTCAAGGATATAAGGGCACAGCAAGTGGATTAGACGCCAGAAAGATATGTCCCAATGTACATCCTGTTGATTGATGAAACTGAACGTGTGTTAGTTACTTGAATAACGTTTTGTACGCTTTTGTGTAATTTTGAATAATTAAACTCTCTTTTTCGAACTCATTGTAGGCGCCGGGTAAAAGTTTGTCAAAGTACAAACAGATCCAGTGAAACATTAAACTGACTAATTTATGACTTTATGCTTCAAACGCTGAAGTTGTTGTGTCTGGTCGCTTTGAAATGGTTTTTACTCTTTGGGAAAATGTGAAACAACTTATATTCGGAGCGTCTAATGATTGAAGTGCGTAGCTTGAAATAAGACTATTTTGACGATTTCGTCAAACTGCTGACGAATGTCGTCCAATGTCTGGCATTTGTTTATCAACAATCGGTCCCATTGAGGGATAGCGTTTGCCTAGCTACTTCTGTTGAACTGTTGGTGTATGAAAGAGACTTTTTTTTATTTTTTAGTAACGTGGTGAGTTGAAGCGCAAATAAAGCAAAATTTCGGTTGCATTAAGGGGGCTACTGGATTATAAAATGTTTGATTTGCTGGAGAACTTTGACGATGATTCACTGGGTTCGTTTACAAAACAAAATTGTTTTAAATTCTGATTCTGCAAGTGGCCGAATTGTTAAGATTTTCACTATACAAAACTAGGAAAGATAAATATTGAATGTTAATAAAGAAAATGGCACATCAATTCACTCAATTCAAGCATATAGTAAAATCATTCTGAATGCATAAATCATCCAAAGATATCCATTTACACGGGTAAAAACGGGTTGAAAGTCGCAATATTTCAACAAATTGTATTTTAAGTGCTTTTCTCTAGCTATTTACTATTTAAACCCATCTCCATTCCCATACATATAACAGTAATGTGTGTTTGCGAATATCTTTTTTCTTTCTTATTTATTTATTGCAAAAACCCTTTCCGTACAAAAATGTACATTTCAATTACATGCCAGGCAAAGGCGATCGTGCGATTTTGGCAAAACTTATTTAGCAAATATGCAGTTTTCATTTATTGTCCATCGGTTCCTCCAAAAATTTCCCTAAAAAGGGTTCCGTTCCTGTAGGATGAAAGGTGAAACAATTTGCCCAATTGTGTGTACCCCTCGTTTCGTTTCGTTACCCTTTTTTTGACGCAGCATCACGGCAATGGAACGAAAGGAGTGGGAAAAAGGATTTATCATTATTGCAAATGCAAACAGCTTTATTGTTAACCATTTACAATATTTTGCCAATAAAATCAAAAATGTCTATCGGGGGTTCCACCATTTCGTGTATTATTTGCGAGGGTGGTGGTGGGGCAATCCTTTTTCGGCTGTAAAAAGGATTAAATGAAGGGTAAAAATGAACCGACAAAGGATACCGAAGGGTTGACAGAATATGGAAACGAGGTGTAGAGTATAATAAAAAAAATGTACAAACACATAATATACAAACACACACACTCACTTGTGAGAAGGAGCTTTTCTGTGTTGCAAAAGTTCCGAAATTTACCCCGTTTGTTGTGGACAAATTTCGTTTGAAGGTCCCGTTCGTGCCCGTGTGTACCGTTTTATTATTATGGTATTATCGAGTGTCGACAAAATAGCAACAACCAGCATCAATCAGATGGAAAAGGCTGTAGCGCTGGCGATTGTAGCGTAAACGTAATTACCCTTTATTTTTTTTCGCACGAATCCTTTCTTTCGCCGGTTTGGCAATGGGCAGTGCATCGAAACACCCACAGGTTCGTACGACGTGCGTTTGCGCAGGCGGACATCTTGCCGGGAACGCTTTATGACATTCCGATGGGTACGGAACCGTTTCCAATACCTTCACGGATGGAACCAAAACAGAAAGAGCAAATTATCTGAGGGAGTACAAAGTTTTACCTAATATTGACAAAATATTACACCTCCCGTTTTCGCAGTACGGAATAGACCAGCGGTATATTTAGCGGGAAATAATTCTTTGCATATTGGAAATTTTAGAGCGTCCTTTTTGGGGTAACATAACTTTGTACGGTTCTGGATAGATTGTTTCGAAAAAAAACCTTTGCATTAAAACTGTACCGAAAAAAAGCCCCGTTTATTCCTTCACCACCAGTAAAAGGGGTTAACGGGGCACGAAAGGATTGCAAATGAAATGTACCGCTAAAAAGGGTTTTTTGCAGTTATTATTTGTTTATTTTGGAATATTTTTATGTGGATATATTTCCTTTTGCTTCGTTAAAAATGATAAAAAAAATTTTATAGCAAATCCAAAATACTCTTGATGACTTTTTAAAAAACCAGAAGCTCTTGCTGACTTCTGGTTAGTTCCACCCTCATATTTCTCCCTTCTGTCGGTCACTCACAAAAAGAAGAGTAATTTATCTGCGAGCAGGTCAATCTAACTACTTCTGTACGGTAAAATGTACCTAATGGTCGTACACTGAAACTCTCCCTTTGGAGGAAGCGTGTCTCGTTTCGGAATGTTCAATGTTGACCACTTTTAAAGATCTACCCTTTTGCGGGTAAATGAAAGGGTAGCTCACAGCTTCACATTACTCCATTGGGCGAACATTAAAGATGGGTGTGGAATGTTTGTTTTTCTAAAATATTGTCTCATGTGTTCAATAAAACTGGTCATTGAAGTGATCAATTGAAGCGACCTTAAGGTAATACCTTTTTGGAGGTATCGAATTGGAAGATTTCTCCCAATCTACTAACAAGAGTTGGTAACACTTTTCAATGCAAAACGAATAAATTTGAACTTCAGGGGAAAAACTAAAAATGCTATAGTATGATCTGTAAGAAGAAAGTTTACATTATTCATGAAAATTAGTATATTGAGAAGAAGAAATTATTGCTTTTTTTAGACAAACATACCACGACATGAATATAATAATTACAAACATTTTCTTTTCTGGATTCAATAGAGCATTCTTTTTTTTGTTATGTTTGCACATTTTTGACCATTTTTCCTCTTCGATAGTAAATAAATTGCAGGCAAAGCTAAATTATTTATTTTACGACACATTCCTCTTCGCAACACATATTTATCTAACGGACTTTGAAACACACTGTAAAAAAAATATTGCCAAAAAAAGGTGCAAAACGCAAAGAACTAGATCTGTAAATGAGGTCATTTTTTACAGCTACCAGCAAACGAACGAACCAAAAAAAAAATCAAACTATAAAAATTGAGTGCATTAGTCAATTGTGAAAGTGATTCGCTCCGCCTAACAGGTACGGCCATGCTTTGCTACATTTTTCCTTAACAAAGCCATTAGTTTACAATTTGTTGATTCTCTACGGTCATCATTTTTTAAATATTTATCCTCACCATTTGAAACGGAATTGCCATAGCACAAAAAAAAGATGTCAACAACTGATCTACAAAAAACCGAAATGCTGTCAAAAATGTAGATCTAGAGCGGTGACCTAAATGCTTGTGGAGTTTGATTTTTTTATGGGCACAAAAAATATAGAACGTACCGTCATAAAGTAAACTATTTTTGCACGCAGTCAACAACAATTCAAGGCCATGGTAAGCAAATAAAGTGAATTTGTTTATATTTTGGGCGAGAGTAAACTAAATCTGAAAAATTTGCTTCACATCCAATCGCCTCATTGGGTTTCTGTGGACGGTATTTTTTGTTTATTGGACATGATAAAAAATTTGTAAAAGCATATATAATTGGCATGAGTTTTTTTCATTTCTTTATCCTGATCTAGATCATAAGGTAAGGAATAATATGAGCTGTAGGACATTGAGTTGTAAAATGTATATAATTTTCACGTTTACCTGCATTCTGACCTGATCGAACTTGTTTGATAGATAGGTCATGTCACTGTCTTATATTGAAATTTATGTAAGATGAATATCTCTTCCTGTTGGTTGTTAAGCGTTCCTTTTGTATTAAAAGTATAAAAATTATTGAACACTATAATCTCGACAATGCGAAACACGACCACTACTACTTCTACTTCCCTTTGCGAAGACTAATGGAAGTTACTAATGTGTAGTGTTGGCTCTCAGTGTGCGGTGCGCTTGAGGTAGTACCACACGGAGCGCTGCACACTAGCTATAGCCTTGTGAAATTTTCAAATTTTTATATTGTAATTTTTTAATATTTTTACAATTTTTTATTATTTTTTTTGTACTTAAAGCATTATTTGCGTGAAAAGAAACCTAGTGCAACCAATTGGCGTTAAAAAAAATCAATTTCATTTTTTTTGCAAAATTTCTCAAAAAAAACGTAAGGGGTAAGCCTTATGAAATTTTCGAGTTGAAAATTTTTAAAAAATTTTTTTCTGGTTTTTTATTCTTTTTTTAATTTAAAGCATTATTTGAGTGAAAAGAAACACATTGCAACAAATTCGCATGAAAATAAATCATTTTTTAAAATTTTGCTTAATTGCTCAAAAATGAGGAAAATTTTACATTTTCTCAAACAGGGTATGGAACTTGGTTCCTCGAATAACTTCTTGCACAGACATCTGAGGGAATGGCCGTCCAAGAAGAAAATGTAGCCATTGGTGCCATCTATCGACCACAGGATAAAGATTGACGATCCGTTGGATACCGATCGACTTATAGGCAAAACTTGGTGCAAAAATGAGCTATAGTAGGATGACAAATTTATAGATTTTTTACATTTTTTTATTATTTTTTATTCTTTTTTTAATTTCAAGCATTATTTGAGTGAAAAGAAACTTACTGCAACAATTTCGCATGAAAATAAAACAATTTTTTAAATTTTGCTAATTTGCTCAAAAAAATGGCAAAGGGTAAGCCTTATGAAATTTTCGTGTGGAAAATTTTTTTAAATTTTTTTCTGATTTTTTATTATTTTTTCAATTTAAAGCATTATTTGAGTGAAAAGAAACACATTGCAACAAATTCGCATTAAAATAAATCAATTTATAAATTTTGCTAAATTTCCCAAAAAACAACTAAGGCCTTAGGAAATTTTCAAATGGGAGCGCATCGCACAATCGCTCCTGCGTGTAGCGCTCCGTACGGAGCTACCTCTTTTTCGCGTGGGCTGTGCGGGAGCGCGCACATTAAGATGAGCGGAGCGATTGAGGTACCTCTTTCGCTCTTGACCCAACACTACTAATGTGTGTCGTCATCAAGACTTGTTTAATGTATAGGAATGGCCCGAAACTTATTGATTGGAAGGCGTTAGACAGGTAACTTCAAACCCCACTCGTAACATGCGAAACAAAACATCAAAGGATCGAAAAGCCGCCAACCGGAAGGTTCATAAACATTATCAATAAGCAAGATGTTTCTGTGGTGAAGTACACCGTGTGATCGTGTGTTAGTTATTTTTTCGCGGTTGGGTTAATGTTTACCTTTCGTTTCGCACGATATTTTGTTCTCTCGCTTGTATCATCTCTCTAACAGTTTGTATCACGTAATTTTGATTGTTTCTCAAGTTTGTATACTCTTCATACAAAAAAAGACAAACCTCCAAAGAAGCACCAAGTTTTTTATGAGATCAACCTGTCATTTTTATTCTTCTTCCAAGGGGTAAAAAACAAAACTCCGATTGACCTTTTTCATATTTTTATCGTCGTTCCAATTCGGGAAAAAAGTGGGCCGTACGAAAGGAAAACAAATCTTTCAATTATCAGGTGGTGGCCTTCAGGCCATTATAATTTTCCATGACGGTGGTCAGCAAGAAGGAAAGGCTCCCACCCAGAAACACAGCTGCACCTTTGCCCGCGAGGATGCAGTGAAAAGAAAAGGCTGAAAGCGTGATCCTCGAACTAAAAAAACCTCCTTATCAGATCGTAGCTAAACCAAACCGATCGAAACGATCCGCTTTTTCGTTCAAATGCGAATCACCTTACACCGTTTGTTCGAAACGGCCAGCCCAAACTGCGATAATCTATTGCCGAGAAGGTGTCAATCGATCGTTAGCTGTGGCTTTGTTCGCTGTCCTCGTAAAGTTTCCGCAAAACCTCGGTACGCGGGCGATCGTCCGTTATGAAGTTATTGATTTGTTTTTTTTTTCTCGGTCCCCGAACATCACAGAGTACATACCGCCAAAAAGGGGGAAAAAGCAGAAGATACAAAGGAGAAAAGCGTTTCCCTTTGATGTTTTGCCGACAGTGAAACAAAACAAAAAGACGAAAGAATACAGCAAAAAAAACCCTCCGTCCGGCGCTATCAGGATATGGGCGTGGGTGACAAGTTGCAGGGTTGTTTTTGGCTTTTGCTTTATTTTGGGAACTGTGTTACCTTGCTGTTTTTTCCGCTCTCTCCAGTGCTGTTAGCTTTGGCAGACCCGCTGTCGATATCGAAGGGACTTTTAATGGTGAATTTAACGGCAGGTTGTTGGCGGTGTTGTCGTCACTAATCACCGTAGTGGGAACCGATCGACCAACTGGTGAAGGTTAACCTGAACATTTCTTACCTTTCCCGGCGTTGTGATAACAAGTGTGTAAACATGAATTTTTATACAGTTCGAAGATATTAAGATATGATACAAAGATGCTTATTTTTGGTGATAAATGTTTCAACACCGATAAGAGAAGTTATGCATAAGAATGATTTTATGGAAAAAATATATAATTTTGATCGCTTATTCAATATTAATATCAACTGCAACTGTTAATATGGATGGCTCATTGCTGGCGTGAATCAATTGAGTTTGATAACAGTTATATTGAACTCACTATCAGCCACCGGTTGATGAGTGTGCGGCGGTCGTTTCCATTTAGGTAATGGGAAATGTATCACAAGTTTTTCGTACGAAATCACTGATGAGTTCACCCGTAAAACAGAAGCGCGTACGTAACACGTTTGAAGCAGCAGACAGTAATCAGACTGATGGTTGGTTATGTTAGTGCCAAACAAGAATAGCAAAAATAAAAACGTTATAAACAATCCAAAACTCATTTCTTTGTGGTTGAGTCAGAGTCGAGTGAAGGAACATCCGTAAAATCGAGACTAGCGAACGATTCGCGGAATTTCTTCACCACTCAATCAAATGGCCACCGGTGTGTTTTGTCGTACTACACTTTGTTTAAAGTGGCCTTAAAAGCCCACGTTATCATTGGTGTGCCACACAACTGTGGGGTGGCTTCGAGTGTGTGTGGGGGGTTGCTGTCTGTGATGAGTTCAGCATGTTTAAAAAAAGTAACAACCGTCACTTATCCATTACATGGAACCGGTAGTAGGTAACCGACAACTCGCGCGCCTCAACTTTACTTTCGTAGCATTCGATATCTACATTCGACACTGATATGGAAGAGATGGGGGTTTTTGGAGGGGGGAGAGTACCCACCGGAAGGATAGGAGTCGGTGAGGGGAGGGGTTGTACCTCACACAAAAGACAGTTTGCCGCCATTCGAACACGGCGATGACACGCGGTTTGGTTTGGTGTCAGCCATTTTGGGTGAGGGCTAGTGTGAACACACTGATAACAAGTAGGATTTAGGAAGTTTACCCTTTTAGAGGGTCGGTTGGGAAAAGGGGGTGTTTTTATGTTTTATCACAAACGGCTACGGTAGGCTAACAGCGACAACAACAACAACCAGCGGCAGCGGCTAAACGCAACTCCATTACCCACAGGATGAAAAGCTGTGCACGTCTTCGGTCGCTAGCAAATAGTTTCCAAGTCCATGAGTGTCAAAGTCTTCCCCGTGGGGCGGAGGGAAACATGGGGTTAGCTTTGGAAAACATCAAACCCTTGTGCACGCTTGCCTTGGGCGTTGTTTTGTCACCTTGCTTTCTGCGAAAAAAAAATACTCAAACTCACAAACTAAAACATGAAGCAAACATTTCACAGCCCCCCCCAAAAACAACTCACATTGGGGGGTCCATCACCGGTGACATGCTGACGGTGTGACGCTACGATGTCTCCTTTGCCTTTGCCCGGTGTAGCTCGAACATAATAGTGCCGTTTGATGGTTGCCGTCAGCCCCAGCTCGTGTGTGACTTCCAAAAAAAAAACCCGTGTGCAACTTCTTCACTTTCTGTGCTTGTTGTTTTGCGTGCCTGTGCCGCACTAGTTATCTACTATCTCCTACTGAATTTTGTAATTATCAATTCCATCAATCGCTTTATCGGATTCCTGCGGCGAAGGAAACGTTATGTTTAGCGCTAGTGTCGTGTACGCTGGATGAAAAGGGGCGCGGAAAAAGCAAGAAGTCTCACAGTTACAATCGAACTCGTTTTTTCTTTTGCTTGTTGCATTCACTTCCTGGTGTTTTTTTTGGTATGAAAGGTATGCTTCTCGAGGGGTGTTTCTTATCGGGAAGATATCGTTTGAATCATGTTGCATGTGTTTAAATTTTCCACATTTTAGGGTTAGCGCAACGAGGGTAGTTTGATGCGCGATAATGTTATTAAGAAGGGATGAATTTGAGACTGTTTTCAATCATTTTCATTTTAGTTTTTTTTAGTAAAATTACTATGTAAATGAAAAGAAAAGGAAGTTTTTAAATTCGCGGCAAAAAACCCTTAACTATTTGTTTTTGTTTTAAAATTTCTGAGTAATTTATACTTTCTTTTATGAAAATTATTTTGCTAAAGAATAGTCCAAAATAATTCTTTCAAGGTACCTTAACGTAACGACAAATTTCTTTCCCATGGAATATTCTCCGATAGTCTTATCAGTCTACTTCAAGGCTGTGGCGTGATTGAAGAAAATTTCCCATGTCTCATTATTTAAAGCAATCCAAACAGTTGGAAGTCAATAGATTGAGTGATTTTTTCCCAGCCAAACTGACAAAACCGACGTAAAAGAAATATTCCAGCTTCTGTTTTTTTTGGTTGACAACAAGAACCCATAAGACGAGCAGTTCTGGTAGTTTATCGCATGAAAGTGGTAAAGAAGCACTCTCTTTTGTGATAAAGGAGAGTTTTTTTTTTATATTGGGCTGAATGCTGCCGGCATTTATCAGCAATTTTCTCATCCGTAGGGGAACTATTTTACAGAAGATAAACATTAAATGCGATCGGGACGGGATTTTTTTTTGTTTGGTTCAGTCTTAAAATAGACTGTCACCGCGAGATGCTGCTGCTGCTGCTGCTGGTGTGTGGATGATGACGATGATAATAATTACGGTAGCAAAAGGGCGATGATAGCAAAGCGAAAGGGGGGCTGCAAGTGGGACTGCAACTGAAAACATGCAGTGAAAGTGCGATATGAAGTATAATAACAGTAAAGATAAGCGTTGAATCACTGCCGCAAGATCGAGTGGGTTAGGTCGTGGAAAACTATTGATTTTCCCAGCATGGGAATGGTATAAAAAGAGCTGCTTTTTTGCTGCTTCAAAAGTATTCGAATGTACAATATGAAGAAGATGTATAGGACTTCAAACAGAGTAAAATACCCAGTTCTTATGCTGGATACCATACCATGCCAAATAGTCCGAAAATTCGATGTGTGCGATGTGAAATCGGAGCTGCCTGTAACTGGAGGCTGGTCCTTCCTGCGTGGTCCGGTAGCCGGGATCGGTTGCATGTACCAGGAAAAGAACAGAGGAAAAGTTGTTTTTCCATTCCCACATGTACACCGAGGCATCAGAGTTGTGTTTTGGAATTTTGTTTTTTTCTGTCGAGATGCGGTTACTACCAACAGGCCGCACTTGTTCATCTTTCGACAGTGGCGTTTTTGGGTGTTTTTGGACAGTGTGAACGGAAATGGTACAATGTGCCAGTACGAAGCTGTTACAGCCACTTGAAAGTGGGCAAACATTATTAATCGATTTGGCGATTCACACTGAGGAATTTAAAATAATTAAGTAAAATAATGAAAAATATTTCTCACAACAGAAAACTTAATAATGTTCTCTTACGCTTGAATGAGAAAAAATATAAATTTTTAGAAATATTTAACAGTTCTCTTTACGGTAAATTTTATACTTAAAACAGCAAGACTTTTCTTCATTTCCCTAAAAGGAAAAAGATAAAACGAAAGTCATACGTTGTCGAGTGGAAAAAATAGGACACTTACAACCTTCCCTTTACAGAAATTGCATACGGTTGAAACCCCGAAAGATGAAACGGACAAAAAGATGGGTTCCGCTTTACTGAAGCGCCGCTTGTGCAATCCTTGTCCCATCGTTTTGTTCTACATTTGCTACGGGATCGTATGAAAAATCGACCTGCAACACTGCACCGGTGCCTAGCTGCTGGTGCATGTTCGCATAAATCACTTCACGCAACTTGATCGATTCGAACGTGCTGGAGGAACATTTTTTTGCTGTTGTTCTTCTGTTCACTATTTTGGTTGACTTTGGCTGAGATAAAAAAAGAAGGAAAAATACTTTACAAAAAAAAATACACACTTTGCGTACTTGCACGGTGTTAAGTTCACTTTCGGTTGAGATCCTTTAGTTTTGATCCCTACATTGTGCCAGACGAGAACGAGTCAGGATCGCTGGCGCCAGTACGCTTCATTTGAATGTCGTAAACTTTCCCCTTCGGGGAAAGTCATATGTCGGGGCAGGACACTTTACACGATGATTAGGTGTGAAATTTTTCAGCCACTTTCCGGGTGTGGTTGCCTTTCTCTCTTGCCGGTATCGAGCGGCTACAGAGTTCAAGGGTGGCCCCGGTACACTGGGAGTTTGATCAATAAAATTGTTCCAACGATAAAATTGAAGCACCTATGTGCGTTGAACAAATGTAAAGTGTTCATTGGATTGTGCTTTGTCTGGTTTGCAATTAATTGCAATCTGCACCACCGTCAAATATAGTCACGATGTAGTACGTGTGTACCATCGAAAAGGGACAAACAAATGTTTTCACGCAGTTGAAAACCCACCCTAATTCCTAATGCTAACAAATCGAAATTAATTCCAACCAGCCGTTTGTTTGCCGGTCTGACCATTTACGGTGTCAAATGATGTCTAAATCTGTGGACAAGGCGTGTGTAGAATCGTGTAAGGTGTGTTGATCTATTATCGGGACAATGCGAACCAATTTCAGTTTTACGGCGGGTGTCTATGCAACGGAGGTATTTTGCACCGAATTGGTTTTGCTTTATTCCCCTTGCACTTTGATGATGATGACGAGGCGGTGGGCTAGGGAACAAATTCCTCGCTGTGTGAGGAGGAAGTTGATTTTGAAGCCTAAAATGGGATAACTAATTACGGTTCTGTGGTTCTGTGTCGAACGCTAATGTTGGGATGAAAATGATCTCCCGGGGAGGAGGAACTTGCTGGTGGAGCTGGCGATTAGTTTGTTGATCGTGCTTAGGCAATGATTAGTTTAGCCGAATGGTTTCAGATTGAAGCGGGAAATTAAATTAGGCAAAATGCGCTTGTCGCTTGGTACTGGTTTTGGAATTGGTTCGATGAGTGGGTGAGGCATAATTTTGATTGCTTGCTAATGAGATCCTTCCACCAGGTGATACAGTGCAGTGCAATATTTATTAGAGATTGGATTATTTTGAATGATATTTATTTTAGAATAGATAACATAATATGTAGTAAGGTCTATTAAAATTTATTATATAAAATTAAAAAAAAATTGGTTTGATTTTCTATAAGTAGTTCAACTGTAGCTAACATTTTGTACGAAACTGTAGGCTCTACGGACTCGACGTTTCCGATCTGATCAATTGCACTGTCCATCTGGGCTAGAGGCTAGAGACATGATTTAATTGATATCCTTTCACCTCCCTTTATTCCTTTGCACTTCTGGCTTCTAAATTGTGCCATCGGATTTTGCTTCGATTCTATAACTTGCTTAAAGTCACGTTCACTTCCGAACGTTGCCTTCACAAAACGGAATCAGTCCGATCTGGCGCGTACAGTCACGATATCCGGCTAAATTTTATGGCATCATAGCATTATACGTTGAAGCTTCCTGTAATCTAAAGGATCGTCTGTAGGTTGTGTTTTCTGCATTGGAAGCACGGATTTGTATTGCTGGTGCAAATGTGTCGAGAATCGGACGATGCAACACGACTTATATGATTATTTAATCATGATTTGAAGGGACGCACTTCGACGCAATGGCTATTGGATGTAAATAAAATGAATTAATCTGGAACTGTTTTAAAATTGATTAAACTAGCTGATATTTGCAGGATATAAATATATTGAAGTTAAGGGATATTGAGCGTTGAAGTGATAAGAATTATGGGGACACCGTCTCCCAATTATGTCATTTTGAGAGAAAATTCATGCCTAGAAGGATTTTTGGGACATACGGTGGGACCAGAAAGTTGTAATCTATTATGAGTTGTTGGAAATGGGTAATAACATCACTAAATGGTTTTGTCACCAAAATTGCGCACGGATCTTAGGAAGTCTGTCTCACCTTACTCCGGATATTCGTTGCTTATTCCGGATATTGCTCCATTAGACTATTACCTATTTAGTTCAATGGTATATGGTTTGGCTAACTAGTAGCAATCCAGCGATAGGAAGAGTTAAAAAAGGCTTCAAAATACATTGTTTTATACTATAAAGAATTCAGGGTTTTTGCAGAAAAAAGTCCAAAAGGAATACGTAGTATAACTATTTTCATTTGAGTTTGTTATAAGAAGTTGCATTTAATTTTTGTTATAACATTTTGGAAACATTTTCAACTTATCGGATTCATTCACATTGACAGGCCAAAACAAGCCAAACATTCTTTCAAAATTGTTGCACAGATGAGCTTTTATTTATCTTTGCGTTGGGAGATTCCACTCAAAAACACCATAATGTCTGGTAAAGTCAGGATCGGATCAACGCTGGGACGTCCAGCGAACGTGGGCGCTGTGTTGGTTGAAAGCAAAACATAAACAATCACTCCACCGTGGAAACTCCCTGTCTCATCTGTGTGGTTGGATGTGTAAGGTAGCAAAACACCTATTTTGTCACGGTGAACGCTTTTCTGGTGCTGTGTGGGACGAAAGACACTGGGAAATACCATTACCATAATGATGAACGACAACAGTGCGGATCGTAGCTGAAGGTGTTTTGAAGCTGCTTTGGTCAAGCAACACAGTCTGTCTGATGTTCAGCAATGGAAAGAAGAAATGGTGATAGCTTAGTAGCTCCTTACGGCAAGGATTTACTCACTAGAGTCACCATTCAAGTGGCCATTGCCCGGAACATTGGGTATACACCAAAAGCCCAGCTTTCCAATTTTACCAGGCCATTTGACGCCTCACGTGCAAAGGATTTTTACCTTTTCGCTGAGCGCCTTCCGTAATCCGAACGAACCCAAGGCAATAGTGAAAGTATTGACCATTGTGGTTGATGCTGTTATGCTTAGACTTAGTGGGTGAAGTTTTGTTTAAACAGATGCACCTCAACAGTGAGTGTGTGGAATTCCCATCCAGGTTGACTTTTTCGCGTTTTTTTTCTCATTGTTGTGGGCTGTCCTCTAACCGAGTAGACACTGTTGCGGCGCAGTAACAAGCCACCCAGGCGTGATTTTCGGTTAATGGCTGCTAATAGGGTGAAGAAGTTGCGGAGTTTGCGATAAGACCGTAACCGAATGATGGCGGAAAGGTGACCAAATTAATCCCTATTACGACTACCTTATTCGGTTCGCAACTGATAACGCCGTTTGTCGGCATTTGTGACATGAAACGCTGCACCGCCTTCATCGTGTTTCATCGAAGCCGCAATCTTTCGGCGGGGACCACCATCCGAAGCGAGCGAGTAATGTTGCGCGACTTGTGAGTGATGATATCATTGGGCATGTTCTATTAGTTTGTACAGGAAGCAAGTATAAAAAGTCATATGATGACATTCGTTTGATATGTTTCGTTGATGTTGTTCTGTGGTGTTGTAATATGATTTTTTTTGTAATATGTACTGAATACATTCTGTAACTTTTGCTTGGTTTTGAATGTTGAAAGAAGATACTTAAATCTCGCGGTTATCGCGGTGTTCAAAATTATCTTTTTGGGTGAAATTTTGTCAGTATTTTGTATAGAAAACAAAGGGGAATGAATTAAAAATAAAAGCTTTCGGTATACATTTGGTAACTGTGTGAATAGTATGTGAGGAAAATTTGAAGTGAATTGTTTTGCAGCTTTTTGGAAAATTCTGATTCGCCCTTTGCAACATCAATATTTTGAGAAATAAATACGAGCTGTTTCAGGAATATTAAAAAACTTTTAACCAATAATCTTTAATAAAAACGCAATTAAAACACTGGTTTTCATAGTGTTAAAAATGAACTTTTTTGCTATAAAACATGGACTAAAAGTAATAAAATCTTCCCTTGATTCTGTTGGTTTTTAAGTCACCTTAAGTCACCCATAGTACAAGGCCTCCATCATAGCATCATATTCAGAAGCACCAGCCCAGTATCCTTCGCGACCGTGCGGTGAATGAAAAGGATACGATCCTGCCAAAAAGAAAACAAAAACGGTCGCTTTCAGCACCAACGGTTTTGTGGGTGGGTCGTAAAAGTTCGGCCCAAATATGCGTACGCCCGTGAACCGTCTATATGGTATCCAGCTTTTATAGGGCCCGGTCGAACATAAAGAGCGCTATATGTTCGAAATAGAAGCAGCAGCAGCCGAAGAAGCCTTCAGTGGAAGCAGCAGTTTGCTCTCGTCGTCGTCGTCGTTGTCGTTTTAGTCATCGTAGCCTTTTTGTCGTTTGCGAGTTTTTATAGCTTTATTAATTAATGGCCAGGGAGCAAAAAAGGGAATGTCACCATCGGTTTGCGGAGGTCGATCCAATCCTCTGGCACAACTATTGTGCGCATATTGCTGCTGCTGCTGCTGTTGCTGCACCATCGCCAACGTCACGCACGTCTACATGCCATGGCACGAGAGGGATACTAATTATGTTGACAAACCCGATGACAGTGTTCCAGCATTCCTTCGGGGCAATGAAGCCGAACCAAGTATGAAGTTTTGTGTCATTTTATGGTGATTGCAATTGCAGCGTGACGTGTGGTGCTCGGAAAGTTGAACAGGGTCCGGGCTGAAAAGGGAAGCAATTGCGGAAGGAGGGAAGCAATTGGGGGGGTAGAAGGGAATTCAATAAAACCCAGCATCCTTACGATTGGCGATGGTGGAAGGTGGGTTTTTGGACGAAGATGAAACATAACATGAGCCACACGAAAGGCAAACAATTGGCAAATGTTACTGTCAACAAGCGGAAGAACAATGGGCATCAGGTTTTCCTCCCTGTGGCCCAGGGAGACGCGTATGTGTCCATGTGTATGTGTGTGCAAGGACAATCGAGCAAAAGGAACGGTACGGGCAGGAAGCGGAATGGGGAAAACGGGAGAACGGAAGGCAAACATCGGCAGCAACGGCAGCATCAGCAGCAGAAGCACGCAGGAGCAGTACCGAGCACGGAGAACTTTTTTGTTGAAACGTTATCCCTGCCGAAGCGGAAGGGAGAAGAAGCATTGGGACAGTGCTAGAGGGTGAAAAACACCCCATATTACTTAGCCCTAGTCCCTATTATTAAGGGTGGAAAAAAAGGTTTCGAAACGACTAACCAAAGGGATAAAGCGAGACAGCAAACCGAGGTGATAGTCTCGCTTACACAAACAGCAAAATATGGCCGGCTATAGAAGTGCGCACACGCGAGACGCGACCAATCGGAGCATTGCGTTTCGTTTTTCCAGCGTGCGGTAGAAGTAGGCGGGTGTTTTATCTCACCACCCCGAGAGCGAGAGTGGGACGGGCGGTTTGTTTGTGCTGTGCGTGCTAAGGAAGTAAGAGAGAAGCACTGCAATCCTCTCAATTCTCCACACACACGCTCGCTCTTTCTCTTTCTCTGTCGCTCAGCTCACCGCAAGCGAGGGTTTGATGGAAGTTTCGTCCATCGGGTTGTTTAGTAGCAAATTCATTTTGTACCGAAAACTTGTTGTCTAAACATCTAGCTCCACGCCGGGCCGGGAGTGTTTTTTTTCCCGCTGTTGTTGTCTCTCCGCATGTTCAGCGTACCGTGTGTGTGTGTGCGTGGGTGTGCGTGTGTAGGGAAGCTCCTGACGTGACATTCTACCTGCTCCCGTACTAGCCTACTGTATGTGTGCGTGTGCGTGTGTGTGAGTGAGGAAGTAAATAAAGAAGAAGAGTAGAACGAGAGGGAGATAAGCGAGAAGGATCAGTACAACAAAGAAGGATAACGGACAGGACTTGCCTTACGGGGATCAAAAAGGATAACCACCGTACGGTTGCCAGATCAGTAGTTCAGTTAAGCGATAGCAGCGGAACAGTGAACACAGTGCTTCCGTGCCTCTGTGTGCAGTCAACAGTGCACAGCTATTTAAACCAAATCGTGTGTGTGTGTTTGTTGGGTGAATAGAAAAGACTTGGTACTTGGTGTCACAGTGAACAGTTGATGTGAAGTTATTTGAACAGCAAAAAAAAACATTGAACATCAGTCGGGGAAAAAACATTGAAACGAAATCGCACTGAATGTGACCCGCACAGTGCACAGTGTAAAGAAGGTCGCATTGACTCGTGAAGAATTAAGACCGAAGCGGTTAGTTTACCAGCGACCAGTAATAGCGCACACAGCCGTGCCCACCGTCGTGTAAAATGTCTGTGAAATCGGTCCCATCATCAGCAGCATCGTCAGCGTCGTCTTCGTTGTCGTCGTGCAGTGAGATAAGCATCGAGGAACTGCACGCCCGTTCGTCACCAGGTACGTTGCGTGAAGTGGTTTTGCCCGTTCAAGTGGCTCACCTTAAACGCATAAAATCATTCATAACAAAGCGAAGTTTAAATTCCGGGTTTCGATTCAAACCCGTTCTGATTCGGCCGTCAGCGGCAAGCGATAAGAAAATCGAAACACACACACACACACACCGTACGACATTGTTTTGTAATGTTTCGTTTTTGTTGGATTTTTATTTTCGTTTTTCGATTAGACTTTTCGTCGGAATTCACACTCGCCAACATTAAGCAGGAGCCGCGTGCCGGCACCGTGTCCCCGATACTGACACCACCACACACACCCACGGAGGACAGTATTGGTGGGCTGAACGCATCGCAAACGATCATCACGACGTCGCCAACGTCGCACCACCATCTGCATCACCAGCATTCGTCGGGTCACCAACCGCGGCACATTCCGTTGAACCATTACCATCCCTATCAGTACGAGATGGAACGTTCGCGGACGACCGCCATGCGTCAACAGCAGCAACAACAGTTTCTACAACAGCAGCAACACACCCCAACCGTCGGTCAGGAACTGTTGGGTGGCGCTTTCGTGCCCCAGCCAACCGCGCAGACGATCGTGAGTGCTGCACCGTCGACAAACCCGATCGAGGCCGCATTCCTGTACCAACAACAGCAGCAGCAGCAACAGCAACAACAGCAACAGCAACAACATCATCAACAACAGCAGCGTCTGTGGCAGCAACATCTGCAGCAAACCGGTTATCATCCAGCGGCAGCAGCCGCAGCGGCCGCCGCTGCCGCCACCCTGCCCGGTGCCTATGCTCATCCGCATGCTGCGCTTATGCAGCACTGGATTCGCAATGCCGCCCTGTACCAGCAGCGTATGCATCCGCATGCCCATGCCCACCCGCACGGACCCACCGTCGGGCACCATGCGCACCATCCCTACCCGATGTTGGCGGGCGGTCGGCCCGGTTTGAAGCTTCCCGGCCATCATCATCACGGTGGACCCGGCAGTGGTGGTGGTGGTAGTTCGCGACCGAAGAAACAGTTCATCTGCAAGTACTGCAATCGCCAGTTCACCAAATCGTACAACCTGCTAATTCACGAGCGCACGCACACGGACGAACGGCCCTACTCGTGTGATATTTGCGGCAAAGCATTCCGGCGGCAGGATCATCTGCGCGATCATCGGTACATCCACTCGAAGGAGAAACCCTTCAAGTGTTCTGACTGTGGTAAAGGTTTCTGCCAATCGCGCACTCTCGCCGTACATAAGGTGACACATCTGGAGGAAGCACCACACAAGTGCACGATCTGCAATCGAACGTTTAATCAGCGGGCAAACCTGAAGACGCACATGCAAAGCCACAGCACACCGCAGAGTGTTGGGACCGGCCATTCGCTGGGCGGTTCAATCGAACCCTTGTTGAATGGTCCAGCATTGGATCTGTCCCAAAAGTCATCCTCCTCAACTACCGAGGAGAAGGACATCATCGTGGACGAAGACTTTGACGACGAGGAGGAAGAGATCGAAGAGGAGGAAGATGTGGAGGAGGGCGAGATGGAAGGTGAGGAGGAGGAACACCTCGATCTGGAAGGAGACGGTGAAGGGATCGGTGTCGATGTGAGACGGATGCTGCTACTAGAGCATGCGAGTAGTACCGGCACGACTTTGCATACACCCAGGCGTAACCAAACAACAACTGTCACCACGATGACTACGTCAGCAGGACCGACGACGGTGACCCCAAAGCGATCGCTCGGTTTCTCGATCGACGAGATCATGCAGCGATAGAGAGAGAGAGAGAGGGAGAGCGAGAGAAAGGAAAGCAAACAGAGGCTAAAGAGAAGAAAGAGAGAGAGACAGAGAGATGTTGATGTTCCTTACCGTCGTAGTCCGGGTGCACAAAGTTTTTTAAGGTTATGTTTAGGGTTTTTTTTTATTGTGAGAGAGGTTTCCAAGCTGTTCTCGAAACAGCCAGATTTGTAGGATATTAACGCATTAATCGTCTCATACCGCCATAGTTAAGCCAAACAAGACGGAAGATCCCAACAGTGTGGCAGTCCTCAGTGTACGCCTGAAAAGGGTAGTCTGTGTGCGCGCCCAAAGAACAGGGCGCGATAATTGCGCTCGACAGCGACACATAGGCGAAAGGGAGGCGAAGAAAAAACTGGAAAGCTGAATCGGGCACATAACCAAAGAGACGAGAATTATGATGATGATCGATAGGGAAAGGGCACGATAAAGAAGGTACACAGACGGAAAAAGAGAGAAGGCGAGAGAAAGAGCTTAAAGGAACCTTTTTTTTTGTTGCTGTTGTTACTCCAATCCATTCCGATTCAATTTCAATTCCAAGGCGTGTATGCAACAGTTAGAGCAATTTAACAGGTTATAGCAGCACAGACCAAACGGAACAGATAGGGCATACATTGGGAAATGGTATCTATTATTTTACGATCGAGATCGACATTACGCGTCCCTTCGCCGAATGGCGCACGATTTGCGTTTATACCCAAGTTTGCCGGCAATCTGGGATAATGTTTACAAAGACTGATATTTGTTTTTATTACTTACTAATTATTGCCCTAAGTCCTGTAGGAGTTAGAAGAGACCCTAGAGCCAGAAGAGTGAGGGGTAATAATAGTACGCTAGGCTAGTGTAGCGGCAGGTCAGCACTTTTACCACCGTAGCGTGCTGGTGTCCCTTTTCTTTCTTCGTGTAAAATTTATTGATCAGTCACAGGTACCAAAGTGTGACCCGAGTCCCCTGAAGGTTTGGCAGAAATCGCACGGTACGGCTCAAGAATAGCTAAAACAATCGATAAGAATGGATCGTGGTGGGTCGAACGGTTGCGTTAAACCGGATAAGTATTTTTACTGATCTCAAGCTGAGCAGAGGACACCATCCCACGGGTGATGGTGTCGATTAAGGTGCCCGGTGTCGACATGTAGGACGCCAACAGTAAAACGAATAGAACAGCGAGAAGCGATAATTAATGTCCCAAACTCATGCAAGGAAGAACACTGTCTGGGATGTGGACAGTGAAATGGGCAGTGGGACAGACCATTTAATCGATAGATAGTTAGTACAATTGATGTATATTATGTTACTATTCTGTATAGTTGTATCATTGTAGCACTAGAGCACGAACTAGGTGTTTAAGATACGTAAATTATTGCCGAGACCGATCCAAATAATAAACAACAAAATATTAGCGATAATGTTTCAACAAATTCGCAAAACTATAAACCATTGTGTAAATGCTTTCTATCCTTGAGAAATATTTAATTGATTCTTTGATTAAGATAGCTTTTTTCTAATACTTTTTTCCGGTATCGGACACAAAACCGAACGATTATAAAATAATTTTGGTTTAACATTCTCATTTTAAATGAACCAGATGTCGGACGGACGACAGAAAAGACCTTCATCAAACATTTTTTTTTCAATTGCCGTAACACCGGAAAGCTTTCAACGCATGAAAGCTTTCGCCCCTAAAACCAAAAGCACACATGTCCTTGGTGGGGTGGTGTCAAACGTTTTGCATGTGTGCTAGCTGTCAATGTTGCTTAGCGTAGCGGAAAAAGGGCAACCATGCAACCATGTGTAAATAATGCAACGGATGAGTTGATGCGAATAGCTGGCCCCCTTTGTTTGACAGAGCCGGGTGCGAAATTGTTAATTACTGCACCCGGGGCCGACCGACCAAACCGCTTCCTGTACGTTTGCGTGAGGTCACCATGAGACGGTGGCTCGTGGAAGCATAAACCAAATCCGACCCTGGAACCGTGGCAGATTGTTATGGCAGATTCGGGCAATCCGTTGTATCGCGAACGACCGCTGAATGGTGTCGACAGCTGATAAGCGTACCGATTGAATGCGACCGACGTTCCGGGCCCGACTTGATGTGTGCTTCAACACCCCACAGAGCAAGCAAAGTACACCATCGGTTAAGGGTTGTTACGGGCGGAGGGGCGTAAAATTGTTGACAGAACCTCGACGGACAGTAGCCGGCGCAGTAGAGCTCCATACTGCCATCAAAAACGGGAGGAAAACGCGTGGACTGGTAGTGGACTGTCGCGGTTAGCGATTACCAGCTCTCGCCGATGATAACCTTCGCGGCATTCTGCTCTTCTTTTTCGTGGTGTTGTTGCAATGCGCACCCGAAGTGTGATAGAAGTGAACCGTGGACACTTTACTAGCTCTCGCACCATAAAACCTCGAAAATGGCGTAAGCAATTTGGTGTGATTTTGAGGTGTTTTGCGTTCAAGCTGCATCCTTGTCAGCTGATTGCGTTGACCCCTTGCAATCACACTATCGCCTGCAGAACGCGATGAACCGACGTGGTTGGAAGTGGTTTTGTACACCATTAAAACAATACCGGATTTGCGAATTGAATTGTGAGTAAATATTTGTCTTGTAGCATTAATTATATTCAATTATTGGAATCAATTGCTGAGAGCGAGTGGGTAAACATGAGTTGTAAAAAAATATTTAAAAAAAATAAACAAAAATCTAAAACATACCAAAATGGAATTATTTATATCCGTAAAAGCGAAGTTAAATAATTACTTTAAAAATCCGTTTTCTATTCAGTTCCCTTATTAAAGCCAAATGAACGGTTTCCCAACGGTTAGCGAAACATTTCCATCCTCTGTAGCTTCCATTCTTTGTTCCGTTCTCAGGCTACCTGCACCAAATCGGACCACTCGAATGGCATCGGTTTAAAATTTTAATTACATGTTCGGTGCACATGATTAGCCCAAAAACCCTGCTGACAGTCACCGTTCATCATCTGGTTGCTTTTTTTGTTTTGTGAGTCGAGTTGGGTTTAGATACTTCCTACCCTGGCGCAAACCGGGTCACCGGATAAATGTGAGGTGCTTATTACGCCGGTGACAGAGACCTCAATCTGGCGATATTGATTTTAATAATTTCCCATCTAAATCCGGTGCCCGGTGGGAACTGAAGTAGCGGAAGTGAGATCGGAACGGAAAGCAGTGTTTCGCTTGTGGAACCGAATGGCATTTTTAACGAAAAACAGGTAGTTACGGAGGTTTGCCTACGAAGATGCCTCATCGGAAGCCTATAATTATGATGCGACTACCAGGGACGAAACGGGCTGTACGCTGTGATTGCAATTATTTCGATCGTACCAAACCGAATCGAAAAGTGAAAAAGGTTCGATCGATTTGATCAGTTCGAAGGTTGCGCGGTTCCGGATTCCTTACTTTGCTCTTCTGGAACCTCTTTTTGTATGAGATTACAATATCATTCATCAACATTGCTACTGAGGTATAGTTGTAGTTTGTGTTAGATAAAACAGGCCTTATTTTATTGGAAAACGTTATGGTCGATCTTGTCCAAAGTATCTCACCCAAAAAGCACCTGTTAATTGTGCCCTGGTCTGGATTGCATCTGATTTATTTTCGCCTCAAAGTTCCAGAGTTCCCGACTCACGGACACTTCAATCACATTAATCACAATTGGCCAGTATTTGGGAAACGTTTGCCATGAAACGATCAACCCAATACACACCGTACGTTGTCTGATTGATTTCCCAGAAATTGCACTGAATGCGCAGCAACAATCGCCGAGAAACTTTGGATGAAAATGTCTGACCAATTTCAAGCGGAACAGATCGAATTAAAGAGAGCAAGCATTTTTGGAGCGGGGCATGTCCGGTACGATGGATTTCGGGGAGACGATTTGAAATGCTTCAATCTTTTGCAAGTTGGCTGTTTTGTGGCGAGATTGAGCTTACGGGGTTGATTCCGATGCTAGACGCTATCAATCAAGTTTCCCCCTCCCGGGATGGGTGGGCATCCTCGTGGCGGGATGTGAAAGACCCGGCAGGAAGGAAGTGTTTGATATGTATACAGGTGAACGGATCTTGATTCCAAATCCATCGAAGTAACGTTCGAAGGTATGCCTTTCGAGGAGTGCAAAAAAGGTGCAAGATCAAGCGAGACTGATCGTTTCATTGGGTTCTAAATTCTAGCTAATTAAATTTATTATCCACTTTCTGGCTGCGCTCCGGTATGCGTATGTGCACGCGTTTAACGCGATCTTTCACCGCAAAAGCGGGAATTTCTTTCTGACATGATAACTATGATTCAGATTCGGTTGATGCATTTTGCAAATTCGGCTCCCCGGTCGACTAGCCTGCCAATTAATGATAATTTGCAACCGAGCATCGGCTGTGATTATGCGATACGAAAATTGCTCGCAGTTTACGAGCTTTGGACGAGAGGATTTAACATTGTTTAGCATGAAATAGTTCATTTAGCAGCCGACTTTTCATGGGTGTGTTTTATGGTATTTTGTGTGTAGATTCGAAGTGTGATGGATTTAAGTTAAAAATAGTTTCTCTTCTAACTGGAGGAGTTTTTTTACTTCGAAGTAAATTGATCGTAAGGATAATAATCGAGGATTGCATTTTGCGATAAGTTCCATTCGAAAACGATTTAATTCCTGTCCAAATCGTATTCAAGTACCGATTTAATTCGATTGTATCAACATATCCCACGATCGCGGGACGATTTGAACAGGCAAAACAAAACAATAAAAACCCCAAGAAAAAGCAAACGACCCACAAACACTTTCGCACAATCACAAACGATTTTTGTTTTCGTCTCCAGTCAGTCTCTCATCATCAGCAGATTATCCTGTCAGGTGTGTGCGCTCAAACAATACCGTATCGTACGGGGAATCGTGAGCCAACAGCAAATGACCAAACCCAAATGCCCAAATGTGGCACGGGTTGAAAATTAGCCCCTCAATTGCTGTCGGCCATTGGGCAAAGAAGCGGTTGTGAGAAGACCCATTTCGTTGCCCCATTCCGTACAAATCGAAACCCGACCGGTACCGACCATTCCAATTTGCCTTAATTACGTGATTAGTTACGGTGGGAAAGTTTTGTGCAGAATTTCGCAGAAGAAAAACGTAGTAACCGTTTTTACAGCACACAAGCGTGAAATCGATACACAGGATTTTGGGAGTGTTAAAAAAAATCGCATTCTGATACTGTTGCACCACAAAATTCGGATGGTTTTTGATTCCGTGAAAGTTTACCTACAACCAACACGGGGCCAGCTGATTCGAGACCAAATGGATTCATCTTTCCGGGGGTGAGGAGCAATCTTCCTTTTTGCGGAGGAATTTCCTAGGAAATGTGGTTTAGCTTTTTTAATTAACTTTCTGACATTGAGAAAACCCTTTTCCAGTGTGTCAGTGGCGGTCAGTTTTGAATTTCGTGGGGTTCGCCATTGCTTGGAAACAGATGGAAAAATGTTAACTCCAGTGCTGAAAGGGGTGGCGTTGTTTCTTTGTATCTGCTAATCTATTGCATTAAAATTAGCACAATCTGTTACTGTTTTTGGGGCTTCATTGTTTTTTTTTCTGATCCAAAAACAGTCTAAATTGGGGATTTTTTTTAAGTTTTTAACTATTTTTTTTGCTCTACAAATTATATTGAAAACTAGGGCGTGTTTGCTCTGGAATAGTTGGGAACGATTGTGTGTAGGCAGGCTACGGGCTATTTTGATAAAGGATGATCAGCAACAGAAGTTTAATGAATTATGATATGGCAGACACAGTGGGACGGACTCGGCCATTCCCGGCGTCAGAAGGCCTCGAGCGATTTTGATTAGTTTTAATTATGGGTTTTGGGATCGAGGTGAAATAAAAGTTACGATCAATGCCAAAAAGGCGTGCAAAGAAGAAGGAAGATGTTTTTTTTTGTAAAATCAGCAATATCTTAAAAATCTTGTATTTTTTTAAATGGTTATCTAAATTTTGATAACCTATTAGAGAAAAACTCTAATGTCACATATACTGTGGCGCAATTACGCCATTTATAGTTTCATGCGCAGCAATTCAACACTCCCGATGGACGGAATCAGTCAATCATTTCAGCCACATTCCAGAGGGCCGCCATTATGAGCGGTTGTCCGACATGTAATGGGTGGGGTCACATTACCGTGAAACGAGCAGCAGTAGAGCAAAAAAAAAAAAACATTCCCACCGAAAATCCAATAACATTATCCGAACACACTAACCATGGCACATACCGGTGTAAGGCATATTTGCGGTCACCTTTCATCAGGCAAACAAACGGCCTGAGCGGCCACTCGTAGCGTACGTAAGAAACGGCAAGGAACAGCATAAATTCCCACGCTAATGTAGTGGACGGCGGGAGGGGAAGGAGGGCATGGTAGGTGTAGCGAACCGGTAAGGATGCAGTCGATGAATATGATTTCCATATTGGACTTCGGTTGGACGCCGTCGACTCCCAGAGTAGCGAAGAAGTCAATCAGAGCGGAGAGCGCAATCGCGCAACGTATTATTATCGGGGCGAAAGATAAAAACAAAGCCTCCGGACCTG
Source organism: Anopheles funestus (assembly GCF_943734845.2). Classification (NCBI taxonomy): domain Eukaryota; kingdom Metazoa; phylum Arthropoda; class Insecta; order Diptera; family Culicidae; genus Anopheles; species Anopheles funestus. The sequence goes on along the minus strand of NC_064598.1, from coordinate 92,486,353 downwards.
TGGCCGGTACTGCAGGTTCTGTCGGTTCCGAAACGAGGAAAAAAAACCAACCCCCAGTGCAGCTTCTGCATGATTACGCCTCGGTTCTCGGTGGCTTATAGGCAACTGCTGACGCCCTCTTTGGTTCTTTGGAAGAAGGAGCGGGTATGGGAGGAATCCCGGTAGAGGACAGGGCTCGCGATGCCAAGGAATTCGACCTCTGCCGAAGCAATCGCGCGTTGGACGAGGTCGCACCAGCCGGCCAATAATGGGTCTTCGCGACTTCGCGTCGAAGAAGAAGTCCACGATGAAAAATGACCGTTCCGAAGTTTTTTCGAGATTTCCTGCCAAAGACACACACAAACGAAAAGATGAAAAAAAAGACATTGACGATATGGGAAAGGTAGATGCATGATTTCTAACTCTCCTCGGCCCCCAAAAAACCAAATCCCACACCTTGAATAGGGGTTGGTTTCCCTAAGTTCCCGCACAAATCTCTACCGTTGTGTGTGAGGTTTTCCTTCTTCGTCTTTTGTTTATAATTTCCAAATTCTAAAAATGACCCAAAAAATTAACACTAATTAAAGGTTACGGTGACTGCGACTGGCTGAAGAGCGAACTCGTGTACAACCCACGTACGCCCATTACGAATTCCTGATCGGTCGGTGCGGGAGGACACCATCAAGCGAACCAAAGTCCGGGTCCCGTATCGTTCCCGACCATTCCCAAGATTATCCGCTCCTGTGCGATCCAAAGTGGGCAGTGAGATTTTTTTCTTTCAGCTCTTGATCGTTGCTTGATCGAAGATTTGCCAGTGTGCTTCGTCCTGTTCAGCATCACCATCATCATCATCATCATTTTCCTTCGTCCTTGCTTGTGTATTCAATGGCGGTAAATGGTGAAACACGCTAAACGTGTTTATTATATTAATACGCTTTATTGAAAATAATTCCTTCATCGAATTATCTTCTACTTCATTGTTTACGTTGTTCGATGAAAATGTGTTTAACATAAAGAAGTATGTAGCTGCAATTTTGTGTGGGAAATAAAGATCAAATTGAAGAGTTTGAAAGGATTAAATTTGAGGTAACTTTTATTAAAGATTAGAAATACATACAAAGCTTAAAAAAAACAAAATTTGTTGGTAATTAAGTATGATCAAAAAATTTTGATGTCGTTCTTTTCGATGCAATGATTCAGTGAGAATCACCGTGTTAGAATCCAGTATCCGTTCACCATTTTTTTGGGCGCCAGCGGGATAATTTCTTTTCATTTTCGGCCAAATGCGTCCAAACTCCCAGAAAGTGGTACGTTATGGCATAAGAACCGAAAGCTAAACGCTTCTTAACTGCTACAATCCGCCTTTCAAATGATCGCATCGTTAGAGGCTGTTCGTGGAGAGTCGTTAAAATTCGGTGCTGTGAAATGATGTGTTTTCCTAAATACCATCATCACCGAACGTACGGACGCGAACGTATCATTCGCTCGCACAGGGAATGGCGTTCCCTCCCTAACCGTGGCTACCCGGGTGTCCGGAACATGGAGGGAAAATCTTGCGAATGAAATTAAATGGAGAAGATGGGTTGGAAAGCGGTGCGAGAGAGGGTAGCTTTAGCCACGAAGATGCACATGTAAAGGGCGCTAAGGGTAAACCGCAGCTACCAGGCGAAGGTTTTCTAATGAGCAATTAATTACAGCTTATGAGTGGTGATTTGATCTTAATTTCTCCCTGGCCAACCTCTTCCATGTAGTTCGGGTGATCGCTGAGATTTCCCCGAATGTCCGAACTCGAAGTAGGGGGAAAAAATTAGACCTATCGATGCCGATGGGATCTGAAATGATCCGTGAGGGTTCATCATCGGGGAAGGAACGAAACAACGCCGGTAATCGCATTAACCGTTTTTTGATGCTTTTGAGCGCTTTTATTCCTCGCAAAAAACTTTCAGATTGAGAGCTTTGCTCAGGATGTGAACCGATCGCATGTCCTTACACGCGATCTGCTACCGTGATCTCGAGGGTACGGACCGTTGCATGTTGAGATAAATTTATTGACGGACAGATCTCGATCAATCTCGTCATGATGATGTCGATGTCTAGATCGAGACCCGGCCAGCAGCAGTTCGAGTTTCGTCCAGTCCGTGTCGAAATGAGGGGGATACCACTAAATCAAATTCTGCCTGATCGGTTTTAGCAAAACGAAAAAGCAAAAAAAGCGCCCGAAGATGATGAGACCCATTTGTGTCAGCGGCGCCTAATGAATTCATCAATCGGACCACGAACCAGATTGGCACCGGAACGATTGGACGCTCGAGGGTAGCGGTTTTCGACCGTATCAAAGCAGGGCAGTTACCCCCGCCAGCAAGGGTGATCGCGATGATTTGATAAACTACCGATCATCAGCGCTCGTACATTGTGCTCTCGGTAGACGCTTTTGCAGTAATAAAAACACTTCCCGTTGCATATCAAGTGTGCCCGGCGGAACCGGCGGGGTTTTGTGCGGCTTTGGTTTGCTTTTAATGAGCTACCATAAAATTGATTCCCACCCTTTGCCCGGCTGCTTGGCCGGGGCGCATTTTGCTCTATTTTATTGATGTTATATGGATGTTATGGGTTTTCCATTTCCTTCCCTTAATTTCCCTCAATTTGTTTTCGATCATGTTGGAGCGTTGTTTTCGGACGGCGTTGTTTTCAATTAATCCACCAGCAGCGTTTGATTTCGGCGGCATTTCGCGTGTGGTTCAATTTGAAGTTAGTCTGGATTTTATGATTTACTTCCTGCGAGACGTTCCGTTGATTTGATCGATCGCGGTATCTGGTTGTAGTGTACGGAGATCAAAGTGTTGTAAATTATGCTAATTGGGTGTTGAAACAGGAAAATTTGATGAGCTTTCGGACGATGTTGATGGGTTTAATGAAACAATTAAGCTTTTGTTATGAAGTTGTAGCTTTTAAGCATTTATTTATCAATATGAACCCAATTTACTCTTTAATACAGTACACATAATGAACAGATATGTTGAAGTTCTAACTAAACCACGAAGAGAAACATCAGCATTGAACAGATTAATGAGAAAAAAGTTGATGTGTCACAAGAATAAATTGTTCGTGTGTGGTTGTGTGGCGTTTTTAACACCCTTTTCTAGACCACCCGCCAGGAAAAAGGGGGTTGGCTGTTTGTTGCACCTCCACCTCCATCAACGCGCACTAATATAGAAGGGAAAACGGACATTTGCCGTAACACAAAACGGCCGCAATGAAAGAGTTGAATTGACCGCACCGGAACGCATGCATTGGTGGTGGTCATGCCCATAATTAAAGCTCATTTTCCTGCACCAAAACCCATGCGTGGCACTATCGTCACCACCATCATCATCGTCCCGACACGTTTGTGGGGAGACCTTTTTAAAAAGAGCGACCAAAGTTGGGACGAGAGTGTTGTCGGGTTTCATGCTTGTCATTATGAGTGTTAAATAGCAGTTTTATTATAACAATTATCGTCCCTAATGGTTTGGCGTTGTCACGCGATCTACGCGAGTCAACACGGTTTTTGCTGCGGATCGGTGGATCGTTGTTCTAGGTGCGGGCGCCTTTCGGGGGTTTAAGATCCCACGCCCCCCGGGGGCACTGTTTCGTCTGTGGTCGAGAAATGGTATCACATTATAGCCACGTGCCTTCCGATGTGTCTAGTTAGGAGCGTTTGAAGCACATCAAGCGTTTGATTTAGTTGCTCCGCCAAATGGGAAGTCAAATGTCACACGACAGAGACTGGGGCGTTAACGATTAATTGTTCCAGTTTGTGGTGTGGAGCTGTGGCTGGATTAATACGCCTAATGGTTCCGGGCGAACAGTTTGGCAGTAAACGATGGTGATCACGCGAATGGCTCGAGCTTTTGCGGACTCGCAATTGGAATCCCGAATTTCGCGTGTCCACAAGTGAGTGGAACCGCTCCTGTGAAAGTGTTCCATTGGTTTGCGGGCCAGTGCCACTGATGGCGCTTTAATTGTGGGAGAATTGCCAGTGGCCATCTCTCGCCATAAAAGAAGCTGAACGTTTTACATCGTGGCATGCAATTATCATGAAATTTCGTCTCGGAAAAGGGGTGGAAGAAACCGTCATCAAACCGTCTGTTTATGGGTGGGGAAACAACAACAACAACAAAAGTTATCTCTTATCAACCCCCAGAAGATGAAATGCAGTTTTCCGACACGTTTTTCCCTGGAAAGATTTGCGTAAATTTTAAACCAACAGAAATCTGGGATCCCCCACGGCGTAACGCAAATAGAGACAAACATCATTTGCGCGCGATGGTACCGAATCGTGTGAGGAATTAGTTGTCTGTCAGGTTAATATTGCACCGTTCGCTCGTTAGTGTTGAGAAGGCTGGTTGAGACCGGGGCTGGGTCGTAAAACAATCTGTTAACATTTGTCACCATCGTTTCGGCGTGCTCACCAGCACCATGCGTCATGGACCATTAGGTCGACGAAACCGAAACGTTTAATGTAGTTCATGTTCCTGGAAATCAGAAGCTGTACACCGGCACGGTTTAGAAACTGAACTAGACTTACCGTCCCGACCGGCGCGACGAGGGATCGAGTTCCCTCGAAATGGTTCTTTTGATGTTAAACGATGTTTGCTAAAGGCCACAGTTAAGGTGTTAAGAAGGTGTTGATTCCATGTAACTGTGGTTCGCTTTGAAGTGATGCGAGATGCACCCGGTGCTATGCTTAGAAAGGGGCTGTGACCACCGTCATGTGAAATGTTCACATCGCACCCTGAGCATCGAACGCCTTACCGTTGTCCAGTGGATGTTGGCCGTTTGGTGAGGGCGTACCAGGGTTGCGTTTATCATCAGCGATACCGATTAATTTCTACATCTGTCGTACAAATCGATGCTTGCGCTTGGGTCGCGGCCTTTCAAAATCGATCGTTTTGTAAAGTGTAAAGTGGAAAAATCCAAAGAGTCCATATGAAACGGATGCCACTAAGTCACAGAGGCATATGGTATGAAAGCAACAAAGCAAGACGCATCGCCTTTCCTTTCAAATGGTGTCGAAAACAATTCACATTTCTAATCGATACGTTGCCCTTTTGCCGGGGTAAAGAAGCGCATCGCAGGGAAGGGGTGAAAATTTATGGCGGTGCATTTAGTGGCCTGCGCTTTCCAGTTGGTGGCTGTATGTGTGAGCTGCACCGGTGCACCTTTCATCGATTGCCCGTGGGTGCCGTTGCCGTTGATAAGAAGGTGTGATGCATTTTGTTTGAATTGAAGTCATTGTCACTGTAGGGAATAAAAGAAATGATGAATATAACACAAGTTGACTACTTGAAGGCAAACAGTAGAATAAGGAGGTTGGGTAAGAGTCGAGGAATAATTGTTTTTATATCCAGTTTTTATCAGATTGATTTGAAACAGAACAGTGAACATATAGCAATGTTACGCACTGTAAATTGTTGATATTTTTTTATCAAATTTAAATAAAGCAGTTTCAGTTTATTATTAAATGAAAATTAAAGAAGTGAAATGTATGACCAATGAAGAAAACCCTTTCACTCATATTTATTTTTAATGGCTAAGTGGAAACGATCCTTCGAAATGAGCAGCGGTAATAGTGCTTTATGGGCTCCCAGTAATCCTTCGCTAAAGAGACGCGATAATTGTGCTGTAAAGAGAGAAGGACTTTTTTTGCTGCCACCAAACTTTACCGTTGCATAAAACTTTCCACACTGCAAATGAAACCCATTCCTAATCCAACTTGAACGAAGGAACTCTCTTATCCGATTTCAACGCAAATATGCAAACTTCAATCGAGGGAGAAAAATAAAAAGGCTGACACGACACTCGAAATAGCGAAAGGGATGTCATTCAACCGTTTGTGCTATTGTGGCTGGGACAGAAAGCAAAAAAAAAAAAACGGGGAAACATTTCAGCAACGGAGCAGGAAATAAGTGACTGCTTTTGCCGTGAATGGTGCGGCTGGTCTCACCATGTAATTGCTCTTTTCCTTCGTGTCTGTAACTCGACGGTGACACACTGACGGGTGTGTGTGTGTGTGTGGAAAGTGCAACTATGTAATTACCCGGACGTGCCTCGGCTGCTTGCAATTATTCTTCGCCAGGAACAACAATGGTGGTTCAACTCTCGGTAATCCGTAAAAAGGGCAGCCTAAGAAGCTTCCTCTTCCTGCTTTTACGGTTCAATGGCGTTGAGCAATGTTTCGGGTTTGGGGCGGGGAGGCTAACAAATATAATGGTCGGGAACTTATTTGCCATTTTTTTTGCTGTACCGGTAAGAACAATAGCGATGACGAGCGTGTTGTGAGAAAGACTTCAATGAGCGGTGAGAAAAGGTTGAGAGTTTTTTAGTTCAAGTTTTATTGTTCTGATCAAACGATTTTCCCTCTTATATTCTATCTCTCTATATAATGTACTGCTCGAAAGAAATAACCACATTTCTCTTGTTATTTCCTTGTGGTTCTGTAAGGAGCTTCCGATAATTTCCACTGCTTGATAACATCTTATTATCGCACCTTTGGAACGAGGTAGCATTTTGCTGTTGATGTTGGGCGTGTTTTTAGCTGCACCACTATTACCGGTTTGCCCCGAAACCATAAATTCGGCTGTATTTAATCTTTAAGGATGCACGGTAAATAATCTTACGCTGTGTAAAGCCAAACTCCAACCTAAAAGGAAAACCCGGTCGATTGAAACCGTGTGCACAAAATTTGCATGCCACAAATCGGGCTCGCGTGCCCTTTCCAATGGGCACAAGGGCTCAGAAACAACAACGAAAAAAGCCGGGGCAGATGCGAGTGCAGACAAGCGAAAATTTGGCTCCCGCGAGGCTCTAATTTGCATTTGTCTGCTGACCGTATGCTGCACAGGGAGCTCGATTTTTTTTTGGTTTATATTTGCGTACATCGCCTGCCCGGTCAGCTTTGGTTTTTGTAGGCTGGACACAATTATACGCCTCGGTTTTTGTACGGTATGAAAAACAAAAGGTGCAAGCGCCACAGGGAAAACCGACGTTTTGCTGAACACTGGTTAGCAGGCAGTTGGACACCGGCCACCACACCTTACTGGGCCCCGAAAGGAAGTGCAGAAAAACCAGAAGTTAGCCAGAAGGAATTTGTACACAGACGGACGACGGATGGTTGGTTTCGAGATAAATTATTCGGTAGCCAAAAACCGAGAAGGGCAGCTTTTTGTGGGTCTTTTTATTGAATCGATGCGAATGAAGAAGATGTCTGGGGTACGGCACGTGGCACGTTAACAAGTGTTGGCAAACATGGTTTCATCGCTTTTTTGTTGTTGCTGGTAATTACGTGGGTAATTGACTGGGCGGATTGAAAATGGTAGCTCGTGGTAGAGGAAATTGATATTGGAAGAGCAATTCTTTCCTCGTCGTCGTCAGCGAAAATGGACATGGGTTTGTTGCTTGTAATTACATGGATTCAAAACGGTGTAAGATAAAGACTTTTTTATTATAAAGTACAAACAGCTTAAAGATTTTTTTTTAAATATACTCAATCGATAGCAAAAAAGGACTCCAAATATTAGTTTTCCTCTAACGTTCCGTTTCAAGTGATACTTAATGTTCAACAATTTGTCATTGTTTGGATTGTACCTTTTTGCAGGTTTGTTCACACATTTAGTCCTAAATAATATATTCCATTATTTAAGGTGCCCTTTTGCTTCCCTTCGGCAATCAATTTCGGCTGCTTAGCACTTAGGAAGTGAGCTGTGCGCATTTTCACACCGTTCACAACCGGCAGCCAGTTGAACGCATTGGACCATTTCAGTGGAAACTGAGCGTGTAATGAACCGGTACTGCCGGGCAGGCAATTTGACGGATGACCAACCGTCAAAAGCGGGCCGGCACAACCAGTTCGCTTTATTTTCTGTTCGAGCGCGGCAACGATTGTCACTTGGCAGAGCGCTCATTTGTCCCCGTGGCTCAAAAGATTCTGTAAAGCAGGAAGACGATATGTTACGCTCCGCCTAGAGCCTAGAAGCGTAAGCTGGTTGGTGTTTGGTTTGCTTATCGCTTTCCACCTGGAAAACGCACTGCGATCCGGATCACGCAAGGAAGTAAGCGGGCTTTAGCAATGCAGCCCCCGGGGCGGAAACAAAACAAACACAAAATGGAGTGCGGATCATGAGTGTGGTTGAAGCAGCAACAACAAAAAAGCCGGTCACTAATAAAGTGATTTTTACAAAAGCCACAGCCAAAAGGAAGATTATGTGGCGAAAGAATGCGCTTACTTGTGTAGCAAAAGCAAAAAGGCTGAAAAATCGCACAACCGTTCACGCCAAGGAAACAAAGGGATCTGGCACTGAAGGGGCGCAAAAGAAACGGTGTGTGCGTCTCAAGCGATCGTCAAAGTGGTGCTTGAATGTTCCTCTGGTAAAGGATCTTGACAAATTAGTTGAGAGATAAAAAAAGAGAGTCCACATGGCTTAAAGCCATGAATAGAGTAGTTGAGGCTTGGGAAAAGCTTTAAGCAAAGAAGCTGTGTGATTGAGAAGCGTTTTGAATAATCGCATGGTGTTGTATGAAATTATTAAGCTTATTAAGAAGAAAATCGTATCATAATCTTTATGCCGTGCTAAAGCCCTTAAGGAGAAACGTATATTGAATTCTAACCATGCAATAAATTACTATTGTACAGCAACCATAATTATGAAAAAGTTTCAATGATCTTTTCATCTATTTCCATAAGAAAACAATAAGGAACGTCGGTCAGAATCAAGCTTCTAAGTTCTTAAATCGAAGGTGATAAATGTAATTACATGTGGAAGTCGCAGCAGGAAACATTATCGTAATGATCACCAGCAACTCAAGCGGTAAAAGTCTCTAATCAAATACGCTGTGTTTCGGCCACCAGCACAGTCCGCTTTCGATAACGATTTCACTTTTCCCACAGTGATAGTGTAGTTCCTTTGTAGAGTCTCGTATGCGCCCCATCCCGGTAGTTAACGTTAAACGTAGGCAGCAGTGCCACTGACCGATCGGAAGACGTAAAGTCAGGACAAAGCGATCGACTCTGCCTTCAAAAAATTTTAAGGAAGTAAAGCCGAAAGCATCTCCACCACGATGGCCACGGTTGCCCAAGCGCCATCATTAACGATTACACGCATATCAACGTTTTGCCGGCATTAGTTGGCGACCGAGAGAACCCAAACGGTGCGGATCAGCATGAGAAGCCTACGCATGCGGTGATGTGCCTGGACAGAGGGCACCAAACCGCCGGAGCCTTGTCTGTCGGCGGTTCTTTATGTGAAATTCCCAACCTTCGATCGTGTGCCTGATGAGGGGCATACACAATCTTTAATAAGAACTGCTCAACCCTAAACCTAACTCCCCGGACGACGGTCGAAGAGAACGGGTGGGTTTTTTTTCCGAATAGAAAACTGAAGCTCCCGAAAAGTAAAAATCGGAAAGAAAAGAAACCACTGAACAACGGTCGGTTGCCTTATGCGGTGCATCGGTTTAATGCAATCAAAATCATAACAGTTGTTTTCTCCCATTTCGTGATTAATATTTTTTAATTATCATCCACTACGACCACATGTGTGTGTCTGCGTAGCGAACGATCGTTTGACAAGGCAAGGGCGCCTCCGCAGCACGGAAGATTATGCTAACAGGCGTCAGTTTATGAGTGGAAACGTACAGGCGGATGGTTCTGTAGATGGTCGGGTTTGGTTTTTTTTTATTTTTCGTTGCTGCTTCTCAAAACTCGTCGACAAACCATGCGCTTCGTACGAGTGATCGCGTTCAAAATTCAAAATTAGAAGAAGCCGCTTGAAACAAAGCGTAGCAGACGGAATCGGAATGGGTTTCGCAGCTTGTTACAGTGTTCTGGCGTTGTTAGACATCACTTTCATGATTTTATGACCGCAATCTACGGTTTTTTTGGGGATGGGCGTGTGTTTTTTGTTGGGTATTTTAAATCGGTAGACCGCGGTTTTTGGGTGCATCCGCTTCTCATGCAGAGCTCCTGCTGCGTTTCGTTCGGGTTTTTCGGAATGGGTTGACTTGAACGGTGAATTCGCTACCACCACCGACCGGGAATGCGTGAACGCCGCATCAGAAGTGATTAGGGATGATCGGTCGGCCGTGTGTGTATGACTGCAACCGTACTTGTTGCAATCACTCTGCTAGAGCTATTCGGAAGGGCATTTGTTGGAAATTAAAGTAGCTAAAAAGTATTTCCTAAAGAGTGAATGTTCCCGGCGATTAATTCATTGAAATTTACTAAAGTAATTCTTCAAGATTTCCCCCGAGCTTCAATGCAGAGCACTAAAGCTGCAGATTGCCGTACAGTAAATAGTTGTTCCTCCCGAAAAGCTTCTCCGGTTTGCAGCAATTAGCGGGAGCTATATAGGCGCCCCACTACGAAAAGAGAGGGAGAGAGATCGAAAGGGTTGTGGCATCGGCAACTGGTCGCATTTATGGTACGAGCGTATAATTCAATCCGATCGTATGGGCAATAATTAAAAAACAAAGAAATTATGACCGATTTGGAAGTGCGGCGTTCTTTCATCGCACGCTGGCACAGTCAGTGGCGCGCCCGGTGGGGTGTCCGTCTTGAAAACTCGGTTCAGGTTTTACCCGTCTTGTCGCCATGTTCTCCTTTTCTCGTCCGCATCGTTCCGTGTGGATGGAGCTCGGGTGGTACTGCTTGGTACGTCCCGTCCTTCGAACAGCGGTTGGAATGCAATCGCAAGGAGTCGCACTTTATGTGAAACGAAGTTTAATGGGATTCTAAACGCATCCCTAGTGCAACACGGTTACGGTCATTAAGTTGGATTATAGCGCGTGTGCTCGATTACATTCTGCTGAAGGGTGGTGAGAAGACCTAGTGCGATTCAATTGCTCCGATGACAGAGGTGAAGAAAATGTACTTTATATCCTTGGAAATCCTTCTAGATAATGATATACTTTACATACTTGGAATTCTTTGAAGCGTATGGAGATGTGATCTCCAGATTTGGAAGTTAATATCAAGAATATTTTGTATTTAGAATTGGAAATGAACCTGAGAACTGAATATTTGGAAGCTATTTTTAATATTCCATGCAATATAAAGTAAATATCAAGAATATAATATACTTAGAATTGGAAAAACATTGTGAACAGGATATTGAGTACTCTTGAGAACGTAAAATTTGATATCAAGTGTAAGGTGTTCAAGAACTCAACAATATTTTATTTTATTGGTCAAGATGTACGGGTGAAGATAGACATACATTCCCGTCCTATTCAATGGATTGTAATAGACATAAGAACAAACGATTCTATTGATGGAAGGCTTGAAGTCCTAGAGGTCGAAAGGCAGATAGACAGTATGGTAATATTGTTGGTTTGTTTTGACTTCATCACACCGTTTGACAAGATTAGGTTCAATCGGACCACCGCGTAGACGGTGCAATATTTATGGGCAACTTTTGGGTCAACATAATCTTTACCTCAAATATAGATGTACGATAAGACGTTTATTTCTGTGTGGAAAATAAAGCAATCACACACCCGGAATGGTAGGAATCGAATGAATTGCTGGTGTGTGTGTTTTTCCCCCAATCTCGATTCGGGTCCGGGAGTGCGGCTTAGGTGCAGCTCGTACATTTCGGAATGGTAGTTTCATTTTCGTTTCTTTTTCTTTTAATGATAATAATTAGAAAACGATCCTTCCTGCGCTTATCTAACCGGGCGTCATCTTCCCGGAGCCGGACAATCGGGTAAGGCAGCGCGGTTTATGGCTTTACCTGCGACAACAAACAGTGCGTGACTGTCAGCACAATCTGGCCCGATCCTTTCGACCTCGCGACTCACGACGAGTTCTGGGTGGGTGTTCTCGCGCGGTCGCAAACGCTGGAATGCAGTTCGCCGGCGGCATACAGGATCGTGGCTCGTTCGTATGGTTTACGATCGAACGTTGTGTGTGCCCCTTTTCGTCGCGTCCTCTGCGGCAACCTTTTGCAGCGAACTGCCTCGAGAGACGGTGAGTTGTTTTTGGGGAACATCGGTCCAGGGAACGAACGAAACGGTGTGTAGAATCACACACTGACACCGGTGTGTGTGTGTGTTGAAAAGATAAACACATGAAATATGGACGGTGTTTACCTTTCCTCGAACAAGGGGAAAATAAGGACATTATCGTTAAGTGAGTGGTAATTAACGAAAAATAAAAATTTAGCCCACTCGTTCCCTTCGCACTTATTGCCACGTTGCGCGTACAGCATGTTTGTCTCCATCGTTGGGTGTGTGTATCTCGTTAGGTCTGGGTAAGTTTGAGATAATCCGACGCGGAGTGAGGAGGCTTAACTGTACAGGAATGTGATAAAAATGCTTACCATTTCACGCTGTCCATTACGTTTCCGAACGCTTATACGAAACATGTAATTCTCACCCATAGCAGAAGCTGGGAGAATCAAAGAAGAAAATGATGGCGTTGTACATGGTAGAATATTTATTGGGTGTTTTGATTTTGCAATTATAATATATGCGACAGATTAAGTATTATTGGGTTTATATTTGGAATTAAATATTAATTTGTGTAATTGATGTACATTTTATTGAAAAATTTATAACCCAAAAACGATTGGAAGAGCTTGGTGGATTAGAGTATTTACACTGTGGTGAGGCATCAGAATAATAACAACACCGAATCATCGCATCCACCCTGGCGACAATCTGTCCGGAAGGACCCGATGAAAAATCCACGCACAGAGTGGCTAGTGATGAGATAGTATTTACCGCATCTCGTTCCAAACACTCCAACACAGCTGCGCACGAAGAATTAAGCACGCAGAATTGCCGCTAAGCTAAACCATTCGTCGTCACCTGCTTCGGGTTTCCCCGGGTCTACACCCGCGTTGTCAACTCACTGTCCAGGGTGTGCACAGGACAGCGTCCGTCCGGCGTTGGTAATTTAATCTTACGCGTGGCCATAAAATGTCAAAGTGTGGATGGGAAGGAAAGGAAACAAAAGGTGTGTGGTGCCGTAGCGTCATCCAGTCATCCCATCCACGTTGTGTTCCAGCCGAGGAACATGTTCTTTGCTGGGTTCGTCTCTTCCCGCCTTGCGGGTCAGGCGACGGTGATCGCTTCGCTATCGGTTCGCGTACTAGCCCCGGCATTAAGCATCCGTCTGCCGGCGCAGACATGGGTGGGCTATGCATGTCAAATTATTGGAATTGATATAACTAAATAAGAAAACAAGATTGTTTTAATTTTTTAATTCATTCACTCGCACCCCGCCACACTACGATCGCGGCGATCGTGTCCGGGCAAGCTCGGGAGGTCTTTTGTTCCCGGCTCCGGGAGGAACTGCATCCAGCGCGATCTGCCATTCGGAAGGGAAGCATTACGGTAGGAGTGTCATGGAAACTGAAGCACCCGGGGCCACCTAATCGGGGACGCAAGGTGTGAGATGCTTTTTTCACGAGTTTTGGCTTTTTATTGTTGTAATTTATAACTTCGTAGATTAAAGTTTTATTGCTGTGACATGAAGTGCTAAATGGAAAAGTCGACTCCGTAGTGGTCCTTTTGCCACACACAAACATACGCAAGGAACACGCGTGTCCGATGGTGGAGCTAGTGGACGGTACGTCGTGCCGGTCCGATTCCGTAAAGCCTACTTGAGGATGAGGGTGTGTTTTGGCGTGTCCAATGGCGTAGGTGTTGTTGTTGTGTTGTTGTTGCTTTCTTCGCATTTGTTGTGTTTGTTTATTTACCTTACTAGGTTCCATTCATTGTGAAGCAGTGTGTTTGTCGAGCGGTTCGTCGCTTGCGTGCTCATTGAAGTCTATCGTTATGCGGTGTATGTGTGGCTCAGCTCCAATTCAGAGCCGTTTGAAGCGTTTGCTTCGCAGTGGTAAAGAGCGAAACCGGGGGAAAGAGTTCGAGGCGGCAGCATCTTTAATGGTCCGGCACAGGTGATAAAGGTGTGGCTCGGTATGGTACATGGGTTGAATGTTTGGATAAATTATGCAAAACATGCGGCTTTGCGGTCGTTTGGTACAATAGACAGTCGATGCGCAGCCTGTCAACAGTTTGGGTGGTGGTTTGTTTGATGTTTGACGGAAGAAGGAAGCAAACCGGTGAACTAAACGGCAATATGGCCTCCGTTGGAATGTTGTTTTATCTCATCCCACACGTTTTTTTCCTTAAATCAATTTTGCACCATGTAAGCTGTTAAGATATTTCTGCTCCGCGTTTCAGTCTGCCGTGATAAGCGACATTATATCAGAGGCTGCAGCATAAATAATTTCCATAAAATACCGATCGCACGTGTCATGCGTGTTGTATTGGTTGCATAAATATTAATATGCAATACATGTCGCTTTAAAAAAAATCCATGTCACCTTGCCAATGTATCGAGGATCGCCCAACTCGCAACGGAAGCAGCATTGGTAGCATGGAAATAAAATTGTCATTAGAAAATTCAGTAGACCGTACCCCGTGCTGGTTGTGTGGCAGTTATTTGGGTGCATATTGGACGATAAATTTTAGCACCACCATGAAAACATGAGCAGTCTTGGGAAACGGGGTTCCGGAGCGAGATTCGATTCGATAAGGATCGCAGTCGCAGACAAACGGACATCATCATCTTCGCCAGTCTCAGAAAGGGAGCCAAGCGAAGCAGAAAACAACCTGGAGCGGGACAGAAGAAAGAAAAAGCCAAGTATGAACGAATCGTGTCAAGTGGCAGTGCAAGCAGCAAAACAAACATCACCACAAACGGGCGAAAATAAATGAAAACTACCGTGAACGTTCACGGACCGGTAAGCCAGTGCAAGAATTCCATCCGAAATCGAGAAATACCTCCAACTAAGTCACCAGCGACGGCCTAACACCTCGTCGTCTGCCTCGCAGAGCTCGAGGCCAGATATTATCTCATTACCTTCGAAAATTTATTTCCTTCTAATCTCTCGCCAGGCCTGCTAACCGTGTGTGCCCACGGTCGCCATCGGTCTTGTTGTCCCATCGAAGGCTTAATTTTCGGTTAATTTTTTCACACCCTTGCGTGCGGAGCGTGTTCTTTGTTTCAGCGGTTTCCTTGGTTTGCCAGCGTTCTAAAGAAGATGTCAGAAGATGGAACAGAGCGTGGAATGCGTGCACCGTGTGCGACTCGAGCCGGGCAGAAACATTCCGGAACAAATTTAGGAAAACGAGCGGTCGCTGCCACAACCATCTCCATGACCCATTCGTCGCATTGCTTCGTTGTGAGCCTTCGCGAAGGGGACTAATTTCAACGATCCTGCTGCTACGCCGAAGCCAAAAAGGAAGGAGGTTAAGATCAAAATTCACTGATAAGACACACCGTGTTAGTTGGACGCTGCAACACTCTTTCTCACGTCGTCGGCCACTCGTCAGACGTCGTCAACCGTTGAAATTGAATCTTACCACCAATTCAGGGGGTTAAATGGGATGGTATGTGACGGGGAGTGGCGGGGGAACTTCTGGATTGTAAATTTTAGGAAAAAGATCAATTTTCTCCCTCCAGGGTTTGTGAGGTGCCTTTTTTATGGTTGTTTTAGTGGTCGAAAATTTATTCCACGATACTTCTCTTTCTAGCGATCACGGTCCGTTCCGTCCGGTGGCTAGCATCCTAAGATTGGTGCTCCTGCGACGTGTGTGTCATTTGTGAGCGGAATTTCGTCTTTGGTGGCTATTGCAGGGGTTCGTTTTCCTTTGTTTTAGAGAGAACGATGGAGGCCTCGAAACACGAACAGCACGAACGAGATGAAAGGGTGCGTTTCATCCGGCGAGGAATATAGATGTCTATGGCTCGATCCATTTACAGTGTGCCGTTTTTCATCTTCTAGCCGTAACATGCAAATGGTCGAAACTATGCAGACAAATCGATGATACGTCCAAGCACGGTTGATCAAATTTATTGGACGAATTTGTTTGCCGGGTAACGCAACCGCGTGCGGTTGCGACCCGATGGTTGTGCGACCAACGACATTCCCGGGCCTTTGGCGTGTTTGTGATAAATTAGAAACAATTTCGGAAGAGAAAATGAAGACGTAAAACAATCGAACACCGTGCTCGGTTCGTATTACCGGGGAAATGTGAAATTCTTCTAGCTAGCATAATGTTCAGTTACGTCCGTTCGAATGGGATGGGATTGATCGTTTGAATATTGATAGGTGAAATTAATTGTAATATTTTATTCACACCAAGATCAGGTGTTTGTGTGTGCCTGGACTAGCTGACCTCCCGGAAGGGATATATCCAGATTGGTTCGATGGAATGTTGAGGAATGAAGTTGAGATCGTGCAATAAATTCGAATGATAAAGCCTATAACTTAAGAACTATATGATGTAGCCTGAATTGTAAAGCAATTTCTTAGGTATTGCTGTATGTGATATAAGATCCAAAGAGAATGATTCTATTTTCCTAATTAGTGAAATGGAAAAAATATTCGTTGTTTAAAAAACATTATTTTTTTTAGAAGAAAATAGCAAAATATACGACTCGTCGTGACTGAATTTCAGTACAAGTACAAGTGAATTGTGTAAAGATAATTTCATTATTTTTTGGAGTCAATCGGTTGGCAAGTTTCGGAGAATTCAGGGTTTGCTATAGAATGTCCAAGCTACTTCATGAGGCTTGGATAAAAAGTCTCAAAAGATAGCAGTTTATAAAAACATATGTCGTCCGGTCAGCACTTTTCTTAGTGTAGTGTCTCAAAGCAAATAGCGTAGTTGCTGGTCCTACACCAGAACAATAACGAACAGCACAAAGTACAAAACGGGAACAAATTCTACAAAATGTGTACCGAAAGGCACAAAAACATTCCGAGTTACAATTAATGATTTATTGAATCAATTTCATTATATGAACACGCTTTATTAAATACGGTAGCTTCTTGCTGATGTAAAAAAGGAGCAGTCCAAACATCGTTCCTTTTTTGGCAAATGTCACCACTGAAGAAACGCGATTTTAAAGGTACCTTTTTCCCACGCATCCGTTTGTGAGCTTGTTTGATCTTTGCTGGGTTTCCCTTTTTTCTTCACCTGCAGCCATTGTCCGTGATTGCGTTGGGTAAATGGGCATCCGTTAGCACCTTTTTCTACCCAGTGTTAGTGACATACTTCGGGCCGTCCGGATAAGCGTGTAAAGCATCACAAATGAGGATCATTCGTAGGTTTTATAATGTTGAAGAAAAAAAAAATATCAGTTCCAACAAAAAAACCTATCTTCATGAGGATAAACCTTGGTTGCAGCAAACGGGATGTGTTGAGTAGCAACAATTTCTTTTCAAAAGTCAAACCCAATTCAAAACGGGGAGAAAAGGGTGGCAAACACAGCCCGAAACATGAAATCCGTGTGCCATTCCGGACTTTCAATACAGAAGTTTCGTTTCGGGTTGAGCTTTGTGCTGCGCACGAAACGATCACCTTCAACGCGCATTAACGTGCTCTGGTGTCATCGGTAGTTTTCGGACAGAAGAAACCTATAAATTGTCGAAACACTTTCTTGATGCAGACAGGGAAAATGATGGGTGTGCTCGTGTGTGCATCCTATTGTGTCGAAGGAAAAAGGATCCTGCTTTTCTCGCTGCCCGTGAGAAAACACTTGACCGAAAGTGGAAGTCATGCCGGTAATAATGCGCTCAATATGCGTCATCAATATTCGAGGATTTGATGTGGTTTCTAAGGCAGCGCAACGATTAGCTCTGGACCGTTGATGCTGTCACAGCCACCGGTAGAAAATAGGTCCAAACCGGCCGAGGGTAATGTAGACGACACAAAAGAGAGAAAGGATTATTAATTTTTCAAGCTTACGTTTTGTATGGTTTGTGTAGTATTTTGCGGTGGATCGTCACATGCATTACGCTTTATATGAGATCGTCTCAGCAGAAGATTAAATAATGGACGTTTTATCATTAGTGATGGTATTCCGGCATCGCCTTATTTCTTAAACAAGAAGCCTCTTACTGAACGGCTCTCATAACCGGGACTGCCCTACTGTACATCATTTAACTCTGGCAAGCGCTCCACACTGGGGCCGATTTTATTGCAAATCTGCAACAGGGACGAAATTTACTTGTGGCGTTACATTGGCACCGTACCCTGTTGCGATGGGTCACGTCCGTGGGAAATGACGTGTGCCCGGCGGCGTGTGCCGTCGTGGAGATATGAATTAATGTTACCTTCACGTGGCGCACTTCGTGGCGCAAACCTTGCGTTGGGTATGTACGACGCATCCCGTAACGAAAAGCCACAAACCACCGGGCCGGGAACTGGAGCCGAAAGCATTCCCGCAACTAGACGGGGATTGCGTATGTGCGCAATGATCGCAAGGAAATATGCGATAACCGTAATTCACCTTCGCGCAGTGGGTGAAAAGTGCACCCTGGCAGGCACGGATGAATGCTCGGCATGGATGCGCCGGGGGCTATTTTTTGGGCATGTTTTGTGGCTCACCAGAGTAGGCGTGTAAGGTGTAGAAAAAGGTGCTGTGGTACGTTGCTTTCTCTTCTGCGCCCATCGTTGCGGGGTGAGTTTTGATTGCTCTATAGTGAGTCAATTCGAACTCGAGCGCTGGAAAACTAACAAGCACATGGAAGAGATACATAAATAGTGTAGTTTGTGGTGCGTTTGGTTGAGTGAGAGATGTTGGAAACTTCTTTCCGAGTAAACCACAAAGTAGTTCCATAACGGGGATGCATACATTGCAAATTTGTTTCGATGGAAAAACGCCATTAAATAGTATGAAGAATTCGATACGTCCACGGTAACGTTCCTAAACTAGTTTAATTCTTACACTTACTTGAGTGTTCTGAACGGTCCGGTACCGATCCGGTATCTGGCATACACGACACAAGTATACGTTGATTTTTTGAATCATCACCACAAAATGGATCCACTCCATTTCACTGCGTGAGCCGCGTGCCATCGCACAACTTAACATTCCATCGATAACGACTTGACACATTAGATTTATATCTTCAAATTAATATTATTAAAAATCATTTATCATACAATTCGGATGATTTCTCAAGCACGCAGTCACTGAAAACGGAGGATGCTCGAGCGATGCTCAGGGTGGCCATCCTCAGCCAGGGTCGTGTCCTCCTGTTGGTTGAGTGAATGGACACTAGCGGAAAGAGGTGAAGAATAGCGCAATTCCTTGCCCATTCCATTTCGGAGCTTCAGTTTTTTTTGTACCACTCGTTAGGGGCATCGCAAGCGATCGAATCGATTGAAGGATTTTTGATGCGTTTTTTTTTCTCTCCTCTTGGCTTTTGGACGATCATCTAAATCGTGGACGGGCGCGGAAGAAAAAAAAGATACCCAATGCGCTGATCCGAACGGAACTGGGGCTGGAATGATGGGTGAAGCAGAAATCCCAAACACGAAATTCTTCGTAGACATGATGGCCACAGCCGGGGCAGTATCGGTCCTCCCGGAGGTCCTCCAGTGTGGAATTTTTCGGCATGATTGGCCGATTATTTGGAATTTTTGGTATTCCAAAACAAAACCGAAACCGTTCGGTTTGAGATTCCTTTCCACGAAAGCACATGGCAAACAATGCGGTTCGATTGTTTGCTATCAAAATGGTGGTTCGCACTCGACGCAATAGAGTACACGCGCGCGGTATCCAACAAACGCGATCCTGCCGAAGTGAACGTTGGAGTGGTTTGGCTTACGCTTGGGAGCCATATTGACCGCTCGGTACCATCCTAGGCATCTTATGTTTTGGACGCGACATGAACCAAATTGACCGTACCGAATTCCATGATCGGGAGGTCAGATGGGATGTACAACAAAAAAAAAAAAAGAAGGAAAACCGATCATGACGTTGCACACCGTCGACCCACCGCCACTCGACTAAATCATGTTGTCGGGTCTGGTCGAAATGTCGGTCCTTCGCGCGGACGCTTCAGCTATCCTCCCAATTAATACGCTTTTGTTAGCGATGCATATTTGAAGCGTCGCGAGTTTTTCTTCTCTCCACTCCTCCAGGATTAAGGGTAGTTCGTATTGATGAATAGAAACATACAAGCGGAGGCTCCCGGGATCTCGGCCCTACCCTACGCGTCACACAATTTACGAGCATTTTATGATGTTTTGCTGTTAAAAGGCTTTTGGTGGCTGTTCGGTTATGGCTACCATCGGGGAGTTGGTCCTGGTGTATGTTATAGAGCGCTGAAAATGTTTCAAAATCGTGAAACTAACTCCAGGTGGCCACGGGATGGATTCGGTCAGCGAAAGGATCTCTTTTTATGTAAAGAATAGCGTTGAAGAACGATCAAGCTCTACGAACACTAAATCATCCATTTCTAGCCTATCGAATGCCAACCCCCGAAAGCCGATCGGGACTTCTTTTGTTGGTTAGAGCAAGGGCATAACCCTGAACAAGCCTACTGACCCTGCCGTCTATGTCGTTGTTGAAGCGCTTTATATTTCCCTTCATGCCTCGTAATGGGTTACCCTGGAGGACACTTGGATATAGCGCTATGCCGCACGCACATCAGGCGAAATATAAAGGATCCTCGATCTCGGCGGTGATATGGTGTTTGTAGATATCGCACAGAAAAAAAGGTACGTGAAATCTTTTGCCGTGTGAAGTGTCCTCAACACGCACCGATCAGATCAGATGAACTGATGATCGCTGTATCGGTCGCTTAATACGTTCCGAGAACTGTCCACTTTCGAGCGCATTCCGATCCATTCGGCAGACTGCTTGGCAGCTTGGCTACACTGGCCGCTTCGACCAGTCGGTGTATCCTCGAACGCGGTTGAATATGGTGCTATTGTTTGCTCTTGAAGGATGTTCGGGCAGGATAATAGAGTCAAATCCGACACATTGTCTGGCAAATGGGAACAAAAAACCCGGGAGTTACCCGAGCTTTTCGAGGAAAGCTAAATATTTGAATGTTTGGTACGATGGTTGTTTTGTGAGTGAATTGGGTTTGTTGCATTTGTACGATTCTTCTCGAGTGACTGTTTTGACTGACGATTGTGTGCTATTGTTTACTTGACGGCTGTTTGATGGACAATGTGATCTGAAGAGAAGTTGCTGCAGGTTGAATGTTTGTCTTTTTTGGAAGGATGTTTTGTAGAGTCGGAATTTATAATGCAAGGTGCAATGTAGTACTCTGATTCCGTCTGTTTATTAACAAGCTATTACTTATTTCGAAATAAACTTCTTAATTTTTCGGATATCTGTAGCAATTTTTAGCTCTATTGAGTGAAATTTTTAAAAGGTGAGCGCTGAATAAATTCTTGAATTCGTAATGGAAGAGCTTTGGAGACTCCTATGTTTTATAAAATAAAAACAGGAAGCTCTTTGAAAAAGATTCCACAAAAGTAGAGCAAAACTCGATCAAAAAAAAAAAAAGAAATGCTCCCAATAAAAGGTTCACATTCAACTGGTCATATAAATTATCTGCACGGCATTTCGGTTCTAGCAATTTTAACACAGCTGTCAGGCGGTTCTCACGATGCGGTGACACATTAAGTGCTTCGTCAGCACTTTCAGCAACCCGTGTAAAGGGCAAAGGTCCTGCATGAAAAGGCATGAAATTCTCTACGATTCGGAACAATGTACTGCCCTGTCATCGGGAACTATCGTATCATAAATTCACCGAACGAATGACCACCTCACAACACACGTGATGTTGCGCTTTTTTCCTCAGTTTTTATGTCTGTAGTGGAACAGGTTGAATGTGGTATGGTTTTTTTTTGCCGAAAAACGGGCTGCAGGTCCCTGACACATTCCCATATCTTTTGGTCCATCTTTTGCGAGGTGCATTGCGGTGCATTACAATCGACGTGTGGTAAATTCGATCGCTACCGAACTGTTCGCCTACCTGCTGCGATTAGTGACGCTCTACTTTCCGCCCTCCCAGGGAAGCTTTGATTCATTCCAGGCGGCACATTTGATGTTCAGAAATGATCCTTTTTTTCGCCACAGGGTGAGAACGAACCAATTCCGGAGCATTCTCACATAAATTGGATATGATGGGTTTTTTTCATGCTTGACAATTTATGAGGTCAGTTTGCAGGGGGTGTAAGGTTTTTTTTCTTCATCATGAGTAATTGATACGCATTTTAGAATTCGCGTAAAATTTAAACCGTAATGCGCCGAAAACGAGTCAGTAAGACGGTAACCTACATTACGTATAAGCTGGTTGGATGTAATAGAGCCATTAATTAAGGCACACCGGGGTAAATCTCAACAGCTCTGCTGGATGTCGGACCCTAGTCGGATCCACTGCAGGCATCGAAGGCATTTAATCAAAATATTTATCCATGCATCCGAAGGGTGGAAGCAGCATACGTGTTTCCGACGGCTGAATGGCATTTGGACGTCAGCCGTACGTATGTTTACTCTACGTACGTACAATCATCCGGCATAGGTCCCATGGTCAATCGGTATAGCCATCGTAAGGATCTAAGCGGTGCAATGAAATGCCCGTTCGTCAAGGGAATTCGTATCGTGAAAAGCATAAAACAGCTTATGATAGCTTTTCAGTTCTGGTGGTTTTAGGCTGCTGTGATGCAGCAGCTCTGAAGTGCCCCGGCCGGTGTACAGGCACTGCGACGGAATCGCTGATGGTAAGGTTCACTCGAGTGCAACCACAACCGTTCTGTGTTAAAATTAATGATATTATAAATTAACCTTTCGACATGTGAGCTCGCGTCCATTAAAAGCACCCGTACCAATACAACACCCCTTTGGCGTGAATAAATAAGCATCCCTTACGGAGGAAGGATCATCCCTCTCTCTTTCTCTCTTTCTTTCTCTCACGCTTTGATGTGCTGGCGTCTTGCGGTGTGGAGAAAAGCGTTGCAAATGAGTAGAAGCTCAAGCAGCAGCAGTAGATAGGCCAATAACGGCAGCCAAATCCGGGACGAAGGATACCTTTCCCCCCCGGGGGTGGACGTATTGCACCCTTCGACATGGAAGGAATGCATTACTCTGTGCTGAATGGCGTATGTTGATGGGCCACGATTGGAAATGATGCGTTGTTTTCCACTGTGTCTGGTTGATGGCATGTAGGGTATATGGTCAATTAATTTGCATCCACCGCCACAAAACCATCATCAAATGTTTATACAAAAGAGAGAGAGAAAAAAAAAGCACGAAAGAAGCACCGTAAATCTGCATCTGCGGGTGTAACGTTACGTTATGTCCGTTTCGATCACCAAGCGTCCTTCCACTCTGTACCTGGTATCATCGATTGAAACAGAGAAGGGTTTATGGTTTTATGTGTTCCAACCCCCTCCCCCGCTCCCCTTTTTCTTCCCACCCACCTATCCAGCAAGCCTCACCCCCACACCATCTCGAACAGCGAACGGCGGTATTTAGCTGCAGGCGAATTGTGCCCGAACAAAGTGAACAGCTCGCGTGATTAAAACGGGGAATTAAAACGATGCGCCACGCCACAAGAAGGGCTTCCATCGTCTTTTTTTTGGGGGGAAGTTTGTGCTTCTCCAGAAGGCCACAATCGCGCGCAAGGGTAAGAATCCGCATGCATACGCTCTCGTCAGAAGCGCACGAAAATAACATTTTATAGCTGCAAACTGTTGGAATGCTATGTCCCTGAGGCAAAGCTTTCTAAACAGTAAACCAAAAAAAAGGGAAGCCAATTTCTGAGATTGAATTTGCGCCGGATAATCCATGCTCGGAAGGAAGATACAGTGAAAGGATTGACAACTATTAATGTTCGAGAGTTAATTGTTGCTATTTGCCGCTATATTAGAGATTGCAGAATTGATGCATTGTTGTTAGAATACTTCAATCACGGAGTGTATTTTTAGCGAGAAGAAAACATTCCTGTTTGTGTAAGATTTTTATAACACGTTCGTTCGGTATCCTTGGGCCTTAGACTGATGTTCACTGTACGGTGTTTCTAAATTATCGATCCTCCTTCATCCGAGTGTGGCCTAACTATTCCTGGCCACTCGCACGGGCGAAAGACAATAAATTGATGCCAATGGACTGAGCGGTGTGTGTGTGCTTGAGTTTGTCTGTGGATCCAATGTTTCGGAACCGTCTGTACCGTCCGAACCCTACACGGAAACCAAAGGAAACTTACGGAACGACCGGTTGAACAGTATCATTAAAATGGGTGAAAATCGTTCCGAGGACTCCTGCTGTGCTTCTGAATTGACTATAAGCCCAGGGGCTACGACGTCACCATCAAAACCATCACGGCCCAAAAACGCCGTTTCGCTTTTCATATGTTTTATTTCATTTTAGTCTACCACGGGTATGTTTTTTTTTGAATGCCTACCCCAGTACGGTACGGTAAACGATCGCACGGATGTGTGTGGGTTTCGTATTTTTGGTCAGTTTTTTTCTTCTCTTTTCTCAAAAGGATCTCCGAGTGTTGTTGATTGTTGAATATGGTTTTGTAAGACTATCCGTTGATTTGACCACCATCGGCAGCAGAAGTAGCAGCAGCAGCAGCAGCAGCCCCCAAAACCATATCATCAACGGCACAATGATCGTAGTCATAATAGTCAGGACCATCATTCATCGAGCAGTCGCGCTGAACAATCACGCCCCAATTGGTACGGCTTGGTGCTGTTTGGCGATAGCGAGGCTGTAAAGTTTTGTTTTAATTTGAATATTTCTCCCTCCTCCAATACCCCGTTTCCCCCCTTCATACTCCATCAAAGTACTCGGGTCGCTCGGGAAGGAAGAGTTTGCGACGCAAAGCGAGTTCAAAGAATTTCTTTAGAAAAAATGGCTTCATTCGGATTCCGGATACCGCTCTTATGGGTGGCAGTGCAAAACCTCAAAATGATCAGCATTAACGTATGTTTTGCGGGATGGATGATGGTGGCGTCGGTTTTTGTTTGTCCGTTTGGATTTCAAATGGCTTTGTGTTTTTTTGTTGTTGTTCTGTTTGATAGTTTAATTGCCCTCGCAAACGAACGAACGACCTGAACGAGTTGGAAGCGACGAACGTTCTAGCGCTGGGCCACGGATCGACACATGTTAAATAGCGAATAAAATATGAGTTTCATCGGAAATTAGGCGAATCGTTTTCGGGGCATTAAAATAAATTCCCAAACTACACAACATTCATTGGAGCAGCTTTGGTGGAGTATTGGCCGCAGGAAAAAGGTATGGAATAATCCGCTCGGGAGGATTATTTTCGCTATCATTAAAGACCACCCTGTGCTATTGTGATTGTTACAAGTAAGCGTTTAAACGGAAACGGTTTACTGAATAGGCTCAAACAAAAAACAGTGTTGATGCGGTTTCTCCAAAAAAACAACTCCAAAAGTTCAACACGCTATCTGCATTGCATCCCTCTTGATGAATCATTTACGAAGATCGAACGAACACGCCTGCCCATCTGCAGCTGCGTTTTTTTCGCTTCTCCTCAATATGTATGTTCTACCTCCCAATTGGATAGGTGATTGATGGAAACCAGCATAAAACATGATTTATTGCTTATCTTAACCTGCCTGAAAATGCATCGATCGCAGGTCGATCACCGGGCCCCTGGCTTCGTGGAAGCAATATGTTTTTCTTCGCTCATTAACAATAACAGAATACGTAAAAAAACGCGTTTTCACGTCTAGCACAACATGCACATCATTTCTATCCATCTCCGGGGCATCTCACACCTTAGTAACGCGTGGCAAACCAGACCTGCACAAAGCTAAAGCTTCGTTTTTTTGTTGTTGATACCAACCAACCAAAAAAAAAAGGTTAAACAAAAAGTTAAACAAAATAGACACGAGCGTAGCGAAACGAAAGCTAAACTGGCTGCTAATTGAATTATTAACTCGCACAGCATCATTTAGTGAGTGTATTGTGTATGTATTTTTTTTTTGTTTGTTGCTGTATTTGCGCTTTTATGATCGCACGTTCGCATGATCTCGTGCCCAACCTGGAGAAGGTCGATCGAAACTGTAACAATTTTATGTGTTGCAGTAGCACAAATCAGATGAATTAAATTGTGTTTTTTCACCCCCCCTTTGTGATCGTTCCGCACGGTAACAAGGATTTGCTTCGCGGGTTGGCGAAATAAATTAACAACACATAAAAATTAATTTGTTGTTACAAATGTGCCGAAATTGCTTCCCCTTTTAAAAAAAAAACACCGTGTTTTAAGCAGCTGGAAAAGAAGGCGCCGAAACATTGTTTGTTCCGTGTTTCTTCGGTCTGTGTTTCATTTAACGTTTTGCCATGCCTTGCCAAAGCTAACAAGCCCGCCAGGATGCTTCGCTATATATTAGCAGGCGCATGTGGTGTTGCGCACTGTTCATGCCGCAAGGGGTAGGCGTTACGGACACGTCTTCGCCAACACAACAAAAACCCAGAGTGTAAAGTGTTGCCGTACGATGGTGCATTTGGTCGTGTTCTGCGCTGAGGAGGTTATTTCCGTTGTTTTATAAATAATTTACGAAAAACTAACTAACTAGCGCCAGAACATCGATCGAGAAAGATGTTCTCGGGGCCGTGAGATGTGTCTTAATGAAATGGTTGAAGGAAATGGATGGATTGCGTTGTGTTTGTTGCTGTTTTTTTTGGGTCGGATCCTTGCCCGCCGGGTAGGTTAGGTAGTGCTGATGTTACAGGTCCTGTAAGGGTAGAAACCGCTCTAGAAACATGCATAAATTAACTACTAGAATTAGCTTTCATGGTTTGAGAAGGAAAACTCCAAAAAGGATGTAATGTTTCACTCAGGATTCAAGCTTTCATTCGACTTTTTCCCTGTTTTACGCTTTCGTTGGTTGAGGAAGAAAAGATAGAAGGATTCTGGTTGGGTTCATTCGATCAAATTTATGATTAAGATGCAACCATCTGAAATGATCCCAACTGGGACGATTTTTTTCCTTCTCTGTTTTGTAATAAATGAACTGAAGCAGACAAATTTTGTAGCACATTTTAACGCACCACTAGACCAGTGGTCGATCGATCGGTCAGCGGCAGCCATATGGCTTCCAGGGAAGTCAAGACCCGCGTCCTAGGTGGGCCCTCGCGGTGGACAAATTTATTGCGGCTTTTCGGTGCTTTAATGCGCCGGCTTAGGGTTAGCAGCGGAAGAACAAAAGGCGTTCGTCCCGTGTTGCGGACCGCAACAAAGCTCGCAATTGGTTTTATGAAGACAGACCCACACCACTCAACACATCCAAGGATCAAAGAATGTAATTAAATTAGTAACAGTTACTCCACCTTCCATTATCCTCGTTTTTGGTTGATCCTTTGTTTGTTTCCTAGCGAGCGCGATCACGATCGCATTTCCCACTCACGGTGCAGTGAAAGGATCTTCGTTCGTAAAATAAAAGAGGTTTGTTTCTTGTGTGTGTTTTTTTTATTCCTATGTTCATCAACGCGTTGATGATATAGAACTAAAAGTTGGGGAAGGCGTTTGCCCGAAGAGTTATGTGCGCGAAGCAACCGGCATGCCCATCCGGTGATCTGACAGTTTGAAGGCGGTGAGAGCTTTTCACAAGCGAACATCAGAACGGAACGGAACGGACGAACTTTGGCCCTTAAATCTTGCCCGCGCGTAACGCGTAACTAATTTGACAGTTTTCCTTCCTCGGACAGTCCATTGTCCTGGCCTGGTTGTGTGGCGCGATCGCAGCAAAGGTAGAACCAGTTGGCTTATGGTTCAGCAACAAAAAGCGCTCACGTTAGGTGTCTTCTTGTGCGGGACGATCGTCTTGAAGAAATTAGATCGTAAAATAAATTGAACACTCTTTTGGGAGAATCGCTCAGCCGCAAATCATTCGCCAGTTCGGTGAGTGCTGCCGTTTCGAATGCTACTTTAGTGGCGTGTTCCGTGCATCAAATGGGGTTCGAGTTTTGAAAGGCACGGTGCATTCGCGGTTTTAGTGCCACTTTCCGGGAACAGCGGGTTCTAGCGGACGGCGAAGTTACGGAAGTAGTAGATTGCTTACTCAATTTGTACTTTTTCACGAGCTAATTGATGACTGTTGGCAGCGAGCGGTCAGGTTAAATAAGTGATGATGCGGTCCGTTTCCGCCGACAGTTATGGCTGGTTGTGTAATGATGCCGCATAGAGGGAAAAAAACATTCTTTTCGAATTCGAGGAGTGAAACAGATGGATTTAACAATGTTTTCGGAAGGAGAGTTTACTAAAGGATAGAATTTTAATTCTTATAAGCGAAGATACAGATGCAGAAGCTCTGAAAGGCATTAATATCACAACTTAAACATTTCAGAGTATATAAAAAATATTGAAAGAACTAAAATGCTTATACAATACGGCAAAGGCCGTAATCATGAATTATAAATAAATAACTAAAAATGCTAAGTCTGATACAGGCCTTTCATGAATCTGCGGATCTTGGACTCGAAGACTTGAATCTACGAGGAAATGAAATAAAAGTATTTAATCTTTTCGAACTTTCGGACTCAGATTTTTCCCTTGATAGGTTGAATCGGTTGAATGATGTTGATTGTTTGAGCTACATTTACGATTGTTTTTCCAAAGGTTCGTTAGCCACAAACGTAAAGCAGCAGCTATATTTTCGATCGATAATAACGCATAAAATGTGTCAATGCATTCGTGCCATTAATCCGTAGACCCGCATAAAGCAACCGTGAAATTGATACGTTTTATTTGTGAGCTATTGTGTTACTCAAAAATTCAAAACTTACACGCGGCTGTAAATCAGTGCCCTACGGTCATCACCGGTCAGCAACCGTAAAATGGACGTTTATTTGTCACAAGCATTCTGTTTCTTACAATGTCTTTGTGTTTGGGAAACTTTGAACAAAACAGTAAGAACAGCTAAGAGGCTGGATAACCACTCAGCAATACAGGCATCGATAGGCGTTTAATAGGAGTTTTAGGTTCACTGGGAGAGAAATAAATCATAAAACACGCTGAGCGTACAATTGGGTGTCCCTAGCCGCAAAGGGAAAGGGTATCCCGTAGCTTAAAAACTCCAGCAAATGCGTAGAATGGTTCTGGTTTTACACGGATAAAAAATGTAAAATCGGTTCTAGCGTGGCCACAACAAACGATGGCTATTGACTTCCAAACTAAATCTCACAATAAAAAGCGGACGATAATAAAAGAGAAATATGTGTTATTCGTAGCTTTTATAGATTTTTCCTTTCTATTCTTTTGTGATCAACAGACCACTAAGGTAGACCATAAAGTTATAAACGAAGAACAAAACATGATGCTCAGCGCAAGAGATCGTTTCAAGGGATTGCTTAGGAATGGGAAACAAGTGGAGCTTAAGTGATCGAGAGGGTCGTCCTGGGGGAATGAGGAGAAATGGTGTAGATAATAAGGGAGCGCCACTTGTTCGTAGTTAGCGAGAAGTTTGAAAAATATTCTGATATCAGCAGTATTATTCCTGGACAGTCGCATCAAGGGAAAAATAAGAGGAATTCACACTGATTGTTGTTTTAGATCTCAAGCGAGCTATGAAACTATTTCCGGTGTTGCACACGGTACAATCTTTTGATATTGTAGGTGCCGAACTCGATTGGAAACTTAAAGCTCAGTGTATAACGGCTTGGAATAAACAAAATTGGACCCAATGTCTAAATGTAGCGGATATTGTGCGCCACGTACCTGTCAGCTCGTTTGTTTTGGCTTGGTTCGGTCACAATGATGTACATTTCCGGTGCGAAAAAGGATGAAAGCAATTCACCAAACCAAACAAGCAAACGCTTCGTTCGATTTTTATTGCACCGACCGGACGGCCCCGTTGGCGTCTGCAACGTTTACTCAGCGCAGCATTTCTTAGCCGCTTTTGTTCCAATTGTGATAGATTGTTAAGTGTAAACGGAACGGACGAACGGAGTCGTCCATTTTGCGCCCAAGCGCTAATACGCTATTTGCCGCGTGTGCATTCCACCCTCGAATCCTGTGTTGCAATCTGGTCCACAAAGCCGAACATTACCTGTCTGTGCGCGTGAACGTCGCCGGTCGTGCGTTCGTCAATTGTGGTCGAAACCGCACGCGCAAGGAACGCTTTCGCACTTCGGTGTGAGGATGTAAAGGCGCAGGTAATGTTGTGCCAAACTGTAGACAAAAAAAAGAGCACGCAAAGGAAACAAAAAGCATAACAGAAACACATTGGTTGAAAGAACAACAAACCTCAACATTAACCATTTGGACCATTTGAACCGTCTGAGCACTGTGCCATAAAATTGAATGGGAAAAGCGTGCTGGCTGGTTCCGGACAACGGCCATATCCTGTGGTTTTTGTACCGGTGCACATCCTGGCGAAAGGAATTATGCTGTTTTTAGTAGTTTTTTCGGTTTTTTTTGTAGAGGCTGTACGGAGAGCCGATTACCTCCGGTTGATGTTTTTATTTTTGCTGCACTGTATACGGATGTTGTTGCTCCGGAAACGAATAAGAAGAAAATTGGCCCAACGAAAAAAAACCCAGCGACAAAAATCAACAACCGCAAAAACGTTTTTATTTTTGGCTCCACCATTCAACAACATGGCCACCCCTGAACGGAATCATTTTCGGTACGAGGATTTTTCTTCTCTGTTTTTTTTTTCGTTTACTTTTTAATGCCGGAACTCGCTCGTAGATGAATAAATATAGAACATAAACTATGCTCCTATGATGCTGAACTGTCGAACCGTTTTTTTTTTTTGAAACAACATATCGAAGCCGACCAAACCACGCATGAGATGTCCTGTGCGGTACGTTTTGATATGGGTTCGGTTTTCACTGTTGTTTTGCTTTTGAAACGAAACGCCGATCGGCTAGAACTGATCGACGGAGCAAAACAGAACCATTTGTTCCAATCACCACCAGAAAGGGATGCGCCACGGGTTTTTTGGGAACGGTGCTAGAACAATATCGGACCGGGTCCGGCGGCGGCGTAATTAACGCAGCAGGACGCTACGCACCCAACATCTCAAACGCACCCGCAATCGGGCGGCAATATGGCGCATCCTGCGCGTTTCAGAAGCATACAGCTGCCCAGAGGTGAAAGTAGCCAGCGCTATTAGCATAATTCTTAGAGAACCACGGGAAAATATACTATTGGCGCCAATGTGTCGTCGGTATTGAAATTTTATGTGCAAACGCAAATGGGGTTCGTCGCTTTTCGGTGCAGTCTTTTGTTTCCTTGGGTATATAAATATCAATGCTAGGCACTTGTGCACACGTTTAAAAGTGAAAAATGGACGTGGTTGTGGGGAAAATAGCTGTGTGCAAGCAACAACCGCCCGTTTTGTGTGTTAAACTTTATCTTTCACTTTGATATCGTTCAATGGGCTTGTGGTTAATCTTGCGGCATTACAAGCGAAAGCAGTAGAATGGTGGGTACGATTCGTTTCATTTGCGGTCAGACGGACGTGCGGATGTTTTCATGTATGCAAAAAAAAAAGATCCTCAACACTAAACCACCACAACCTGTACCTGTACTGAACCCGAATGTGATCGAGTGGAATGTTTTTGGAGCCGGCAAGGGAAGTGAAAACGACGATTATTTATTTATTACAACATTCAATTGAAAGAATTAATACTTCGTAACGAGGGTAACCTGACGGAACGGACAGATATAATTTATCGCAGACGATTTGAGGTTTATGATAAATTATGGGAAGCAATCGACTTGACGATGCTTGCGCTGATGTTTTCTGCCTGATCCGAGGTAAGGTGGATGCTGCTCTTTGCATGTGGTTTTCACTCGATGTTTGCTCGTACTGGTCACCGAGTAATGATCTCAGCTTTATGATCTTTGCTTGTGACAACGATGTTTGTTTTGTGACGATGTTTGAGTTGAAAATGGGACGATGCACTTGAAATGTGAATATGTTAGATATTGTACAGTAAATCCAAGGAACTGTCCTACTTATTGAGCATCTTATTGTGCTGAAGATGTGAATAATTTATCTATCGCTTCACATGGTACCTTCTGCTTCATCACATCGTTTCGTATCCTTGTGTCCTAACAACGCGTACCAGAACCTGTAGCTGGTTCAAAAACGTCGTTAATATGCGCGCATTAGCACCGCGTCGAATGCCGAGAATGGGTCACTTTTTCAAACCAGCAGGACGGCGTCGCATCGTATCCTTTGAATCCTGTCGTTCCCGTCGCATCGAACGGTTTCAACTTGGTTTTTCTTCTTCTACTCTTTCGCTTACCTTTTGTGGTGAAAACGATCGATGGCATGGGAAACGATCGAAACGTTCCCCTGTCTGGGCAGCGAGCCAAAGCCCGCTTGCATCGTATTAAAAACCGTCGAACATGCTTAGAAGCACACTTTACGCTTTTCATCGGCTGATTACATGCTGTCTCACGTCGCGTTCCGCAGACCACGGGCTTACTGTTATCGGGGTGGTAAATTGCGCTCCAAAAGCGTCAGCATAATGTGGCGTATCATCAGCGCATTTCCGCTGGAGTTTGCGTGCCGCGATTTGTTTTTTTTTTTTTGAGAACCGTATGCAAATTTGTTTTGACACTTGGGTCTGGGTCAGACGGGTTGGATACGGTTGTTCGTTGCATGCCTTCCATTCCTGGCGAAAATGGTCTCGAACCAAGCAATGAATGGTTGTTGAGCGAGGTGACAAATAATAAATTTAGTTCGGTATAAATCTCTCACACAACAAGAAGATCGCCTATAGATGGATTAAATACTGTGGATTTGGTTTTTTTTAGCGAAAGTTGGAATGTTTTCTATGGAATTTCGAAAAAAGTTTATTGAGTAAATTATGGTGTAAATATTATTATGGATTATTATAGAAATCCATTCTTGAGAATTGAAATTCTTTTTATAAATATATGATTTAATTTTAATAAACGGATCATGTTGTTCTGCATATAAAACTAAATGCCTTTTAATATATAAAATAATCAAATAATCGTCACGAATCACGTCCTTTGAACAGCAACCGGATACAAATAACGCGCTTCGTTCCGATTGCAAATGCTGCGTATGATTCACCCTCATTTGGTCATTAATAATCAAAATATTTAAACAATTTATTTACGAGAGAAAGAAAAATAAAATAAACTGCAAAAGGATGGCTCATTTATTAGCAAAAAACCCCAAAAACAACCAATAACTTTACAGTCAAGATTCAATGGAATTGGGATCAAACGAAACAAAAAACAAATGAAGCATAAGGGATGGAATATTAAAATGACAAAAAAAATATGAAACAGGTCCCAAAACACACGGTGAACCACAATCGCGCAAGTCAAACAACTATAAAAAAGGCGACATAATTTGGCACAAAACAAAGATGAAACTCTCCGAAACCTTAAAGGTAGGCCAACACCGGTCTGCTCAACCTTCATCCTTGCAAAGAATGCAACCATTCTGGCGCCCCAAAATATCTTTTCCCAAAACCACGCTGCTTTCCCCCCGGGGTCGGCATCGAGTGGATTTTTGGTTTGAGTAAAAGTCGAGCAAAGCACATGCAGCATGTGGGCCCGTTTATTCTTCTGCTTTCCGGCCCTGCAGCGTTTGGATGCACCACAAAAGTGGCCAAAAGCCGGCAGGAGGCCAGCAACAGTCGGTGCGGTGACATGGGACACACCGGCTCCATTCTCAGCATGTCACCAGAATGCTGACCCCGTCGCATGCACTCACCTGCCATGCCTGCACTGAACACTGAAGCTGATGCATAGGGTGCTGTCAGTGCGCAAACTGTGACAGTGCACTTTCCCCGATGACCGCAGCGCAACCGTAGCAAACCGATCCCGCCAGCTAGAATCGGACGTCGGTGTGCGGTTTATCATATTATTTTTAATAATCTCATATTTATATTTATTAAACGCAAAACCCCTTTGCGCAGCCCGTACACAGCGGACACCGGGGTTACCTGTACGGCTGCCTGCTGCTTCTGCCAGGTTCCAACAGTGTCCCAGGCCTCTCCGACCAGAAGACTGCCGCACTGTTTGTTCCATCCCGGTTTCAATCGCGCACCGTTTCACCGATCGGGTGCGATCATTTCTCATGCGGAATAATATATTCAGAGTTATAATATAATATTTATCGACATATTGAAGCGGAATGACGTTATTAATGATGTACAAGCGCATGTCATCGAAATATTAATTCGAATTCCTATGAAACTCCTGCACGTATCCCGGTCGGATGCATCATCCCGATCCCCGCGAGGCCTGGCGCATTGTCGATGCGTTCTGTTTTTTTTTCTCTCTGTTTTTCCATGGAAAAATGTCGAACATGTCGTGTGCAGGAATCCTAGGAACGGCTGCCAACAGGAAAACAACAGGAAAGGGGTGAGGGTTTTGTGTGTGTGTGTGTGTGTGTGGCAAGCAAAATACACCCCGTTGTGTCCGGTATCTATCTGGTAGCTGATGGAAGGCCACTGCGGAAGTCTCCTTTCACCGGGAGTGGAGAAGATGAGTGTTTTGCGTCGGGCATGTTTGCCTTTTGCGTTCGCGGTACGCTTAAGGTGCCCATATTCTCCACAGGAATTTTCACCTACAT
The DNA here is from genome assembly GCF_943734845.2 of Anopheles funestus. Classification (NCBI taxonomy): domain Eukaryota; kingdom Metazoa; phylum Arthropoda; class Insecta; order Diptera; family Culicidae; genus Anopheles; species Anopheles funestus. The sequence continues at coordinate 92,451,961 of NC_064598.1, read as the reverse complement.
GACGCCACCTGATGATGGCTGGTGTTGACGCCAGCAAACAACGGAACCGTTACGGAACGCTTGGCCGATACAAAGCAGATGAAGCCCGTGGATCAATCAATCGTGACGTTCATTGTGCTGTGCGCATACCCACTGCTGGGAAAGCGATGTGCGATGTGCGGAAGTTGTGCGTAAAAACTGAACAGTTTCACTCGACCCATGAGAAGTGTGGCTTGGTGTTTGTGTGGGGATCGCTCGTTTGTGGCTTTATATCGTTTTGCTTTGCCTGTACGAAACCATCCGAGACATTCAACGATCAATCAATGCTCGAAAGTGCCACTCTTCAGTATGGCTGTATGGGAATCCACCCCTTTGGCACGGTTAAAACGGTTGAAGCATACTGTTCGTAAATCAAACACGAATGGATACCGTGAAGGAGTTTTGTACGGAACGCATCCTGCACGCCTTTCCCGCTGGGTTGAACCGTTTTCGATCAAAACATCCGTCAATCTTAATAAATGTTGCGTGAGTGTGTGAGGCCATTGCTGTAAGCCGTGACGCCGTGTGGTGTATCGGTTAGCGACCGTCGTTAATAAACATTACTAGCCAACGTTAATAAATGTTTGAAATCGTTCGAAATGTTCTCAATCATGTTGGTCAGCAAATTGGATGAGTTGGGTAATTAATGATAAAAGTCAATAAAATCAGATGTTTGTCCTCTGACGTGAGTAAGGAACTTCAATTTCAGGGTTGGATATTTTAAATTATTTTTATCACAACTCAATGGGAAGTTCGTAGAAATCGCTTTAAAATATTAAAAGCTTTTTTAAAATTAAAATTCAGAATTTTGTAAAAAGGAGTTCCCATCTGGCACAGCTGGAGCAGTTGTTGTGGTTTAAAACGCTTGGCTTTTAATTGTTTACAACCTAAGAACAACCTATAATTGGACCGATATTCTATCGATTTTGGAAAGTCCAGATGGCATGAGCGTGCGCCATCTATTAATGATTCGGTGGGTTTTTTCCGCATCCAACCCTAAGGAAACCCTTTTTCGAATGGACAGCAATCAAGCGTGACTACGTATATGGGTTAGCTACTCATCTTGTCATTAATCCACTAATATGTATGTTTCCAATCGTTCCGAGCCGATAATATGTTGCTTTGTTTCAGTTCGCACGAAAAAAAAAACGGATCGATCGAATCCCCTTAAACCGGAAACAGTGCTGCCCGCTAGTGTTGTTTCCGATGAGAAGCTTCGATATGATTTATGGCCGTTGCGAAACCCCAAATTAACTACCAGCATCCGTAAATTAGAAATCCGTAAATTTTTCGGCACAAAAGCGCACAACACTCAAAACCCCCGAAGGGTCCCTTCCGTTCGGTGTGCCACCTGAAGGAAGGGTCCCTTCCGCTTGAGTAGGATGCGGCAACTAGTTCAGCCACCGGTGGCCACCGGAATGTTTGTGACCATAAATCTCCGCCCGAGTGGCAATTTGCCCTCTCGGGCGACCATTGTCGCTATTACAAATGACACATCCGAAGTAGAGATGTGTTTCGGGATGGCAGGAGAGGAAAATCGAAATCTCGACCGAACGTTCATGGACGTTTGCAATGCGTCAAACGACAGGTTTTCTATGCGCCGGCATCCGTACTGTCCCGGGGTCGATACTCCTCCCATTAGGTTGTCCCGCTGCACGAGTTTTTCGCTCGCCCTTTCATTAAGGATGGTGCCGCCGTCAAAACCCATGGCATGTACGTCACTAGTGATCCGTTCATGGGCATCGGGTATAGAAATACATCTTTCGGACTCGGTCGGAGTGAACCGTACGATCGATAATTCATCTTTTCCTCTTTGGCTCTGGCTCGTCCTCGCTGGCTGTTCCTCCGAACCGTTGCCATACACACACCCGATCGGGGTTTTTGCATCGAGGGATGGTTTTTTTCGGGTCCTTTTCATCTTTAATGATGATCAGCATCAGTGAACAGCATCAGCCACACTAACCGTGTACCGTGCAACAGGTCAACGAGGAAAAAAGGTCAAACCGCACGATGCAAAGTGCCTGAAAGGAAGCTAATATGCTGCTAAATGATACACTTCGAGTGGGATGACATATTTTATAACTCGTGCGTGATCGTGTAATATAACACTGCTGTTTGGAAAAGGGAAGGGGTGAATATATGATTGGCGGCCGTTGGATGCTGTTGTGGGGATGCATCAATCTTGAAAAAAGGGGTTGATATTAAAAGGAATTTTACTAACTCATTTTAAGACATTTTTGGAATGCGTAGAAGAAGATTATGTAGCTCAGATATCGCGATTAGTAGAATATTTTCAACTTCATATGGAATGTGTTGTCTTAGATGTGGAAGTTCATAATGAACTCTATTCTGTACATAGTTATCCCCTCACTAATATAGGTCATGTTTGAAAAAGCTTTAAAGATGTGTAAGTTTGAGCAAGCTTTAGACAAAATTTATGTCAAGTTTCAAAAGTTTTAGAAAGGATGAAAAGATTCCACACTTGGCTCTACATGTTCCAGTTCAACTTGGAAATCAGATAGAAATAGCTTCAAAATTAAAATTATCATTAAAAATCGAAATCTATTCTCAATATATTTTTTAAATTAAGAGTTTCTTTAATGATATATTTTATATAGTTTAAATTTGCGCATCAATGATTCTTTTGTTGAACAATTTTGCTTACTTGTATGACCTTTTGCGTTGCGATACGTCCCGTGGGAGACAATCGGTAACGTTTCGTTCGGGGTTGACCATCGCCATGTTTGCATACACCGACACCATCAACCCGTCGAGCCAACCGTAGACACTTCCCTCGCCCAGCAACGGGCAGAGATAGCATCCGTGGCAGAAGCTATCGAAACCGGGCGCGCCATACCGAAAGGTTGCAACTGGCTGATCACCAACGGCCAAGCGTCACGATGATGTGGGAAGCAACGGCCCGAGGGCAATGGTGCGCTTATGGGCTGGCAGCGAAACAGGCAAAATACAACTGAAGAAACCACAGCCCCCACCCCACACAAATCGGTCAGCCAGCGAAACCATTCATGATAATGATTAAAATAAAATATTTTTTTTCCGAAGCACCCGGAGGCGCTTTCCCACGGACGCAAAGTGGGGGCGTTCGGGCCACAAGAACACGCGGACTCGGGGATTTTTTCGGTTTCGGTTCTGGTCGCCCGTCAAATAAGCGTTCCTCTCGGGAGCGGGAGCAAATTATGAGGGCCCTTTTGTGTTTGTTGCGTCCTGTAGCACAGCCACAGCCTGGGCACTGGCTAACAAACCGTGGCAATGGTCGCCGAGATTGGTTTGCTTCCACGGTCCACGGTACGTTCTTATGCAAACTGGCTTTTATTGCTGGCTGCGGTTTTGTGCGGAGGTTGTTGTTGTTTTTTTTTTGTATTTCTTTTCGGCTGTTAGCATTACGGTTGTGTTACGGGTATCCCTTTGGTGTGGTTGGTGCGCGATCGCGGAACTCGGCGTGACCCGCGATCCGGGTACCGAAAAGCTTGGGAAGCGAAACGATCGTAGCGTCTGTCCGCGCGGTCCGTCCGCGCCCTTCAACCGACAGCTGTAGTTGCGGGACACTAGGACGCACCAGCATTATGGTGGAACCGGAGACAGCTCGTTGGAGTCGGTATCATAATTGTAGTAAGCAGCAGTGGTTGTCGGTAGTGTTCCCCGGGTTGGAAACTGGAAACCTGACTCGAAATTTTCCCCCGAGGGCTACCGAGCCGGGGTGCTTCGTATCGAAAACGCAAAGTAGAAATATTAACCTTCCCTTCGAGCCACCGTCCCGCGCCTAATGCGTCCCGGAGCGTCCAGTTTGGAGGACAAGCTTGAAATCGAGCTACAAATCGGTGTTGGTCATTCGGCTCGGCGTTGTAAATGGTGGCCGGCGCAGCATTTCGCGCAGAGGGAAGCGTGCAATGTGAGTGACTCCCACCGGTTTCGGAACCGTCGGTGCTACCCTCATCGCAGGGGCAATCATCGACTCGCGGAAGGAGAAAAGAAAAAAAACCACCGGCTGACCTTAGGATGCAGGATCGGTCGCCTCAACAGCATAATGGCGCGTATGGGTTTTGATAAATGTTATAAAATAATTTATGTTTCAGAATAATAATACTAGTGCACGTCACATTTAAGCAGCCGGGATGGAAAACGAAGCGACCAAAGCACTACCGGTCCCCGGTGGTGGGAATCTGGTGAGAAACAACGAAAGCCACCTTTTGGCTACTTTGTGGTTTCGGTGGTCTAGTACATGGCATTGGAGGGGTTCGTAACGGTGCGATTTCATTCTTACCGCAGCGACTGAGACCGTTTCATTTGCATGCCAACGACAGCATCCCCCATGTCGAACGGGTGGCAAGAGAAGCGAATGGGCACGATTCTGGCACCGTTGGTACACCACCGGGTGCGGGTGCTAGGCAGTAGTAGATAGATAGTACCGGGGCGATGATTAATGCAGACTGGCGAGCGCGGGGTCAATGGGAAGAGTTTATTTTGACCGGCACTTCATGGGCAATCATATTTAACGCTCGTACCGCTACGGGACCCGGTCGGGCATGGTTCGATTTCGTTTAATTCTTTGTGAGTAATGGCGTTTTGGCAACCGGGAATATGCTTCCATTTTTAGATTGTGTTTGTATTTTGGTTGATTGCACCAGAATGGTTGGGAATGGTTTGAATTGGTTTGTTCCAAGGAAACGGAACGTACTGGAAATATTTGTGACCGCGTCACTACACGCTCTGCAATTGTCGCGTTAGCGAACGCGATTCAGAAAAAAATTGCGAAACTCCATATTAAAAATGCTAATGTGTGGGAAATTTAGCAAAATTTAGAAAATTGATGTATTTTAGTGCAAGTTTGTTGAAATAAGTTTGTATTCACTCAAATAATGCTTTAAATTAAAAAAATAATAAAAAATCAGAAAAAAATTTTAAAAAAATTTTCAACTCGAAAATTTTATAAGGGTTACCCCTTACGTTTTTTTTGGGAAATTTTGCAAAAAAAATGAAATTGATTTATTTTAATGCCAATTGGTTGCAATGTGTTTCTTTTCACTCAAGTAATGCTTTAAATAAAAAAAGAGTGAAAAATAATAAAAAAAATCAAAAAAATCAAAAAAATGAAAATATACTAAGGCTCATTTTTGCACCAAGTTTTGTCTATAACTCGGTCGGTATCCAACGGATCGCCTAAATCGATTTAGCTAAAGATAATGCTAATGTTTTCCGCACAAGAAAAACTGATTCATTACAGCTCCTTTCATAATGTCCAATGTGTCAATAATCGGGACACATTTTGTGCAGACAGTCATAATTACCAGGTCACTACCATTACCAGAGTTTATGCGATGTTATCATCGGTTCCCGGTTTTGTAGCCAAATTTTCTGGATTGCTCACCCGCACCCAGCCATCATTTTGGAGTTGTGTGCTTCTTCTGAGAAACATTATTTGTGTTTGTGATGTCTAACAGTATCTGGCCGGAGCTTCTGCACGTATGAGAAAATGTCGACCGTTTTGCTGCACCTTATCGCATCGGTCAGGTCTGGCGGTCTTCGGTTGGTTGTGCTCGGTAATCTTGATTCTCGTCCACTGTGTTTATCCTAATCAAACAATCTTAATTCCATTTAGGAAAATGCGGTTCATTTTTAGAAGGAAATCACCACTAATAACGATGTCGATCCGAGGCCGGTGCAGGCACCACTTTGGCCGATAAACATTCCCAGATTTCGTAGCCACATGAGGCGAGCGAGTTTGGAAAGAATGTGCCGATGCTGACGACCCTGAAAAGGATCTAGATACATCGTCGAGCATTCTTCCCGGTGAGAAATTGTTTGAAAATGCGTTAAAAAGAACAAGAGTACGGTTGCCTTTGTAATGTGCTGCTGCTGATGACGATATCAAACTCGGCAAATGTTGGATGTATGTTTTTACTTTTATGCTGCCTCTTGTAACAAACATCACTACGAAGCTCACCTCTGAACTCACGGGTCGGCGTTTATTTCGGGCGGTTTTTGTTTGTACATTTTTAACATCAAACAAGTTCAAAATGCCACTCACAGAGCAACGAAACGCAAAAGCAACACATCTCACACGTGTGCAACAGAAAACCGTTGCGCATGAAGGTATGAAGAGAAATTAGCTTAATGTCATAGTTTTGAAGAATTATACACAGTGTTGATAGCATCGCATTCGGGGAAGGCAAGGACTGCATTTTCGGCTGGCGCATAAATGGTCCTTTTCTCTCTCTCTCTCTCTCTCTCTCTCTCTCTCTCTCTCGCTCCTTTTGCTTTAGGGTCGGTCGGTGCCGTGCCCTTAACCGGCTCCAGGCAAGTCAAGATTTGTTCTCCCGTTCTTCAGCAAAATCCGTTGTTATGATCACTATCATTAAAGTTAAAGCGTCGTTTACCAGCTTTGCTTCGTGCTCGTCATCGTCCCGTCCTTTGGCCCAGACGTCCTTAGGACGTCAATCCACTTGACACTGCTCCAATTTTGCCGGTCGATTCATCGGGTCCTGCGGTTTCGGTGCGCAAGGTCCTTCGGATGGTACGCTTCCACAACAGTCCTAATCTTGTTTGGTCCGTCTACCGGCCGGATTATGTGGTGGCCGCCCATTCGGTAAGCCCTCGTTAATGAAAAGTGAAGAATGCTGTTTCGGTGCGGGTTTGTTATGTTTCGCGCTTGTAAACACAGACACGGCACGGAGCAAGTGGAAAGTACACGAGCAAAGAACAACAACAAAACAAGCGATTTAGAGCACAAGGATTAGGGAGATCGGTACGGGAGTTAACGAGCCAGCAACAAAAAGGAAGACTTTTGATGTCTCGCTCAACGTTACCCCAAAACTGTCCCCGATTGTCCTTCACTGACAGGCGATCGATTTTTCGCTGGAGATTTGTGGACTGACTTGCTAAATGGATTCTTCTCGATGTGTTACCGTAGAAAATGGATTGATTTTTAAAGACGTAGGCTTACTGAAGCTTTGCCAGTGTCGTGGGCATCGATCTTAAATCGTTATTAGCGTCAAACAATCGGTGTAATCAGGGATGATTAACTCTCGAGCTTACAAGCTTAGTTTGATCGCTGGTTTAACCCTATCTGATGTTAAGCTTGCGATTATTGTGAAGCAATATTGTACATTATTTAAATGCCAATTGTGAAAGAAATAACCAATGTATGAAAATTTATTTCCCAAACAGGGATTTTATTGCGGCAAAAAGATGAAACAGAACTTTCACAAAAAATGAATGGTCGTCGGTTTTTAATTAAGTTTCCAAACCCCACGATTAGTGCGTGTTTGTTTCCCCCAGCAGCTGCAACTTGTATAGCCAACAAACTTAATTATCTCAATATTTGTAATTTTACATCCTTCATATGTTGCCTAATCACTTGTTTAAACAAGAGCGCTACTTGAACCACTACCGTACAATCGTGGCCGAAGAAAACAACGGTGAGTTGGCAATATTCCGCAGGATAGCTCGTGTTGTTTCTAGTAATGATCGTCAGTCGTATCCTGAGCCGTTGTGCAGTCCCTATCAAGCCGAGCTTCCTATTTCCTACCACTCGAACACTCTCGGCCGAGGGATGTTTATCTATCCACGGTACTGGACGGGAAATCATTATTAATTACTCTCAACTCCAATGAAGCATCAACCGAAACAACGGCACTCCTTTTGAAGCACAATGTGTCGGTTTTTCCATCATTTATCAGTGTAGTTTCGAATAGTGTTCCCGATTGACCATAGTCGGCAAACGCAACCGACGCCATCTCGTCCATGCGGATACGGCTGATCTACCTGCAGCACAGTTTCTCTCGGTTCTGGTGCTCCAGTTTGAAATGTGCAAGTAATTTATAAACACAAAACTGCAGAGGACTGCAAGCTGCGCAGGCGTTTTTGGGCTTCCGAAATGTATGCTTTCGGGTACCTCGGTACGCTTTTACAAATCTCCACAGGAAACGAACCCCGAGAGAGTTTGCCGAAATAAATCGATCAATCATTCGCTCGTTTAGCGCTAGCCGGGATTGATGAGCGAATGTCAGAAGCTGTTCCTGATCATTAGATACTAGCTCGGGAGGATGTACCGTCTTATCCGTATATGATCTGTGATTCTGTATGTAAGATTGCTATTCGGTAGGGATTGTTTGATAGCAAGGTTGTCTATAACAGTTGCCAATAAAAAAAAGACTTGATTGATGCTTTAAACTAATAGTACATAAATTTTACAAGCTGTAAGCAAACGTATCTGATAAGCGTACAAACATTCGTAATGCAGTGTCACCACTGGCTCAATCGTCGGCTGTATTATTAATGAATCGACTGTCATGTGAACATGCATCCTTCGAAGTTTGAAGCAGTTTTCGGAATCTCCTACTACCTTAAAATGCGCCCTGATCCCTATCCTGTTTCCAAAAATTTGTGCTCACTTTAAATGATCATCGATCGAGCTTAGACATGAGTGAGCGATCATTTATCTTCCGTTGCGGGTCTCGTAATGTTCGACCAGGCGCAGGACAGCAGCGTCCGGATCCTGGTCAGCCGAGTGGCACCTTTTTCGGGCAGACTACCGAGCAGACGGTTATGTATTCCTGTCGGCGGCCTTATCCCGTTTGAACGAACAGATCATTTGTTTTTTATTTCTCTACTCCCTCGATTACCATTACGCGTAGAAGCTGTTGCCTTCTAGCCAGGAGCTAATGCAAACCCCGGGCGATGATGGATGAAGGATGAAACAAGGGGAAGCCAGCAGAAGGGTGCCGCTAGACAATGTCGGGTCGGCGGAAAAATTGTAAAACACATAAAACAGCATGCTTAACAAATCGGAGAGCCCGTGAAATGTTTTAAACAAATTGTTTGCCATAGTTATTAATGATCAGTCAGGGATCGGTGGAATAAGAGGGAAAAAACCCCCGAAAACTTTCTACTATTGACATTTGATCTCACGGAGGTTTTTGGATTCGTGTGGTACGCGTACACGGTGATCGCTACCTGACGATCGAATCCACGATGATGTTTTACCAATTTTGGACCGAATGATTATTGTTCGTTTATTTATGTTTTATTTTCAGAAGGAATTGTGTTGACCCACGGTAAGCCAACCATTTTGTTTGGATGTTTCGTACGGGTTTGCAGAAGCAAGGAACATTAATTTAGCTACTCTGTTTTCTCCAGCGGTGCAGCGGTTTTTCCTTATTTGGCCACTGGAATTTTGGAAAACTTTCACTGGCATCATGTTGATTGATCGTTGCATTAAAATTGCGTGTGTGTTACTGTAGAAAGTTGAAAAGTTTGATCACAGCTTAGTATATTCCTAGCCGCCTATGAGAAAGATCACGCCGTTCCAGATTCTTATTGGAATTATCTCATTGTTAGAATTTGGATGCAAAACGACAGAAAAGAATTGTCTACTAAGTAGAACCAACAAAAAACAATGTTGGGTGAATCTGGGTCAGATTCATGAATTTGAATGAATCTTCAGGTATCATCAGTGACTTTAAATCCCTTTTATAAAGAGTTTTATAATTTTCCAAATGCTTTTCAAATCTCTGAATCGCCTGAATGATTGAATGAAAAGATTTATGAATCCTCTAAGATTAATCTTTGAGGAATTTTGAATCTTTGGAATATTGATACAGAATCATTTCACGAATCTGAATCATATTCACTTACTCTGGAGCAGAAGATAAAAAATAAAAACGTATCAAATCTTTAATCTTTGGAGAAGCATTACCTACAGAATGTTTGATGTTAAGAGATTCATAAGCCTTTTCAGTGTCGACTCATAATTTCGAATAACTTTGTTCTGAAGATTCATATGAATGAATATTCTCAAAACAATGATCAAACACTACAACTACTCCATCGTTATTAGGTCATCTACTTTCTCATACTCTATGGCATGCGTGATTCCACCCAAAAGGCAACAGTCAAAAGGCTACTGATAATAGGCGGTGGACCGCAACCAATGTTCTAAAATAAAGTACGCCTAATTATCTGACACGCAATTGAAAGACGTAATGAGCATAAATTACTGCTTTCGACACCACGCAGGCCACAAACGGGCGTGAAGGTTGCCGTAGCATCGTTGCGCGGTAATGATGAGTGTGAAAAGCTGTTGACGATTGCGACGTTCACTTCACTAAACATCTGCAGCCGAACCGCTTTTCCGAACTGTCCGCCTCATCACCGCGTAATGGTTGAGCGCGGCGGTCCGTTTGATGTGTGATAACACGAATCTGTACAAACACGCTCACTTATCACTGGTGTGAAGTGTTGTGGCGGGCCGTAGTCGTTTGATCGTCCAATTGGCTTATCGAGGCAGGCTGCTAAATTGTATGGCTTGTACGGCAGTAGGGATGCACTGTGATCAGCCGGGAATGAGCTGATCTCGGTACGAGCATGATCAATGCTTCCTGATGCTTCTGAAAGAATGTTCTGTGTTTTTTTTTGGTAAGAAGCTCATTTCTCATTCAAATTAGAGCGTATAACAAGCTGCGAAATTATCACCTCGTTTCACACCAATACCGTGGTACGTAGAAGGCTTATCTGTACAATATTGCCTTATCTTGTCAGCATTGTTTTATACAGCGCACCACACCTACATTGAGGCCATGTTCTGAAATTCCTTCGCTAGACACATTTGTTCAAATAGAAATATTAGTTTTTGTTTTCCAGACAAAAAAACGATCACATTTCTCCAATACAAACTCCGAAATTTGCTGCGGCGATAGTTCAAGGAACATCAACATTTGTTCTTCTCATATTTCATACTTGAAAAGATCACACTTCAAAAGGACTCATATACCAAAAATGGGAAACATCTATCGCGTGGCGGTACGCCATTGGCACACTTTCAATGTGACTGGGTTTACACCTTTTGGGTGCACTCTGGCGACAAAAAAAAAGGATCCGGGTACCCTACAGCCATTCAAAGCACCGCAAAGATCCGCAAACCGAGGTGCAAATCGATGGTAAACATGTTTGTCGGATCAATATTTTGCTTGTTTGTTGCCGACGGTCGGGCGATTGCACTTTTGGGGTGCATCCGCGCAACATTGTCGGGTTCCGGGCTTGTAACCATCAATCGCCATAGCTTTTTTTTGCAAGGATACCAGCAAGGTATAGATGTTTGGTGCTTTATTGCTATATACGAGTACGCTTCGGTGCCAGCAACAATCCGCCTTTTCTCGATCGCGCCGCTTCTCCGATCCGGTTGGTCAATATTGACGTTTGGTTTTTTTGTGGACAGAAGTAGAAGAGCGAAAACCCTCAAGAAAAAGCACACAAACGATCCCAGATAGTCCGGATGTATACCGCAATATTGAAACATTTCAAAACGAAAACGATTGACACGTTTGGAGACGGCGCTTTTCGGGCGTTGTTTTACGAGCGGGCCCGTTGCCCGAAAAAAAGGTTCGTAACGGCGGTACGTGTGCCCAGTTTCGGCACTGTTTGCTTTTGCCGTGATTACCCAAAAATAATATTTTCCACTCCGTTTGAAAGCGCTGACCGCAACAAATTTTCCTTCTTCCCGCGCGAGAGGATGTTTGCACGGCATTAAAACATGTTTTCAAGTGCCTTTTTGAAAGGAGCGTTTATGACAGGTCGTGTATGTGTGTGCCCACGATGCTTAGACCGCAGTTAAAACCATCGCAGTCGAAGGCAGGAAGTGAGACCGTGTAAGAATAAACACCACTTAAGAAAATAAATGTGAGCGGACACGACCGCCCGGGTAAGACAAATCGATCGTTTCCCAGGACGGACAACCTACCGGGGGAGGCCGCAAATCTTTCGACTTATCAACGGTAGGCTACCCCAGCAAACTGGACGATTACAGGTTGGCAATAGGTGCCTTGCGGGACACATTGCAAACAAACCCGTACGTCTTAACAAATCAAACAAAAACCTATCCTTGGTATGGTTAGGCGGCACGATTTGTTCCATATCGGTGCGATACGTGAACGATCGTTGAGAGATCCGACCATTTTTCCATACGGTGAAGTGTTTTCCTCCCACGTGTTCCGGTCTTTCGGCGGTATTCGCTTGGATAAATAACATAAATTGACATCCAGCAAAAGATGCGACGACTGATAGCGGTGATGACTGTAAATGCGCGTGTGGGTCCGTTTGAACTTCTGCCGAACGGTATCGGTTTCGGTACTCTCCGTTTGAAGAATGAAGTGTTTTCGGTTGTTGATAAGCTGTGATTCTTTGAAGGATTTTTGCAGAGCTTGAATTACATCTTTTAACGGGGCTTTTCCAATTCATTCGAGTGGAGTAAGATAATGAGGATAAGTATAAAATTTATTTTATTAACAAGATTTAAACATAAATGCAGTTGCAGTAGCAATAAAAGGTAACCGTAGTTAAGTTTCGTACATCTCATATCAACTGTGTATCAATCAGCCAATCAATATGGAGAAGGGGATTGAGAATAAAAGACGAGGTTAGAAGATCAACAATCATGTTTCGATTACAAATAATAGCAATAAGAAATTGCAACTCCACCAGACCGAGCCAAATACTTGGCAATATCCTTCGCGACAGGCAAATGAGTTAAGGAAAAAGGCAGGTATTGCGTCAACAGCACCGAAAGTAAAACAACACGCGGTCAGGGGAGAATCTTTCCATTGCAAAATTGAGCACCCGACAACCAGTCGATCGAAGGATGTGTCGTGTGAAATAGGAAGAGCTGGGAAAACCTCAGCAAGAGAAAAGATTGCGCCAACCACCCGAGCGATCGTGCAAGAATGGGGCACAAAAACAATGGCTTTGTGGCGGTTTCCTCTTCACACCGCTCCACACACACACAATCGGGAAGCGTCGAGGGCAATTTGTATCAAATTAAATAATCAACTGAGAATAATCGATCCGAAGGCATGCGCGATTGCGATTTTGCGACGGAGTGTATTTTTTTGTTTTTTGGTTCTTTCTTAGTCTCCTACGCGACGATCGGTCGCGATCGGTGCCACGTTTTGCTTGTCTCGGGCATTTTTGTTCTTCCCCCCCGTTTGGAATTAAGTTGGTGCAGTTCTTCCGGTGAGCAAACGAGGGTAATAGTGCATTGTGCAATGCGAAAGAATGTGATGCGATGGGAACCGAAATAAAATAATAAAATGGAATGTTTTTGCAAAACTCGAAGCAAAGTGGGTCCAAGAGTGTAATGCGTTACATTTAGCCAACCATTCGAGTGGAATCGAACCGTTTGAATAACACCTTCATTTGGAGCAAAAAAAAAAAACAGGTAAGAAGGATAGGAGACCATAACAATGCCAATAAAAGAGCTGGTGAAAATTTGGTTCCCACCGAAGCAGGGAGCGTGCATGCTGTCTTCTGTCCGGAACGGTTCAACGATTTCGTCTTTTCCTTTTTTTGACATTATGCCTGCCTTTTAGTTGAAGAATCGCCGATGGGTTTGGAATGTGTGTCCAGAGGTTAACCGGCCGGAATGGGTATTGACCGCGTGTCGAAAACACAACAAAAGCAAAGCCCTCTTTTACCCCATCCGCTCGGGACGTTTTGGGGTTAAACATTAGAAGATGAGCTGCTTTTTACGGGGCGAGAGGAAGCAACATTGAAGGTGATGGAAGAATGTGCATAATTTTCCCATGTTCGAACCTAATGGGCACGCGCACTTTCGCGTTCCAACGCCTGAGGAAAATAATCGATTGTCCATTGTGCTTTGAGCAGGTACGTTTCTTGAACCGTGTGCTAGAAGGGGAAAAGATAACGTATTGCATTCTGAGCATTACTTTTAGAGAAAACTCTTAAATGTTTTATCTTCATATTAATTATTTATTGTATGGAAAAAATAATTCAATAATTACATCCTTACTTTTCAGATATTTTTTGGGTGTTTCCCTGACGAAAAATCATATAAACTTTTGTTTAACCAATACGTTAGGAGGATTGAACATTGTTTGGCTGAATGGAGAACACTTTCCTCTGCACACTAAACGCCAGTACCGCCTCAAACTGGGCCTTCGCCACTCGTTGAATGTGCAGTGATTAATGTTTTGGCAATAAGCCCAACACATTTTCGATCTCGTTTACAAATTCAATTTTGTAAAAGCCATCGCACCAGTGCCGCCGGCCATCCCGACCATACCAGTGTAGTGCCAAACCTCGCGGGGCAATTAATTATTGCCACTTTCCCAGTGTCGCTAGAAGACGTAAAAAAACTCGAACCGACCCGACGCAGTCAGCTGCACCGAGCTGCGGGCTGCCAAAGCAATATGGTACCACTAATTACGATCATTTATAATGTGCGGAATGGAGAGGGGGGCTGGTTTTTGGGGGTTGAAGGTAAGGTGGAGGCAATGTGTGACCGGTGAGCAAATCGTTAGCAGCATTAGCTCGTTTGCTCTGTTGGGAGGCCACGTCTAACTCTTGTGCACGCTAAGAATTTCATCACAATCTATCAGCCGCGTACGATCGGATGAATTCGATCCGGATCGGGCGCGTCTTTTTTAGTGTGTGCTTGTGAGAGAGAGAAGGAGTGGAAAGCGTACGACAGCTGGAACGGTGATCGGTGATTAATTCAATTTGTTAAATAAATCTATTTTGATTTGAATCGTTTGCCGCCTTCATCGTCACTTCATCGCGTGACGACGCGAGCCCCGAAATTCCAACGATGACGAAGGCTTCTTTTGACGCGCGGACCCCAACCAATGTGGCATAGTGAACGCGGCAGGGATTCCGGAGAGAAACCTGATGTTTGGGGGTAAGGTGATTATGTTGCTCATGCTTGCGATAACAAAAGGAGAAAGAAAAAAAACACAAACCCCACGCAGCGTCTGCCGCGCGTCCGTTTTCGCTGAGATTGATCCCTTTTCGATCAAGATCACACGCACGAGTACGGTTGAGCGGTACGATGACGGCTACATAGCAGCGCAGTGAGCATAAGCGTACAGAAAGGGTTTTTTTGATCGATGATTTTTGGTGAAGGGTGGTGGATGCTGTGAGTGGGTGCGAGAACAAAACGCTAACGTGCTGATGCACGGTTTCAGATTATACGAACTTATGGACCGTACAGGACGGTGGGCCGAGACGAGTCTGCCGAAAGTTAAATAAAGAATATCGGGTTGTTTGAGGGGGTTTGGCTTTAAACAGGATCACCCACCGATGAGCATGGTTTGGAATTTGGAGAATGTCTTTAAAGGCGGAGAATGGCTTTTGTGTACTTATTGGCAATTAACATCGTTACGAATTTCGTGCGCACATTTCGTTGCGTTTTTTGTTGTCTGTTGTCTGTAAATAAACATAAATGATCATAGCGTGAAGAATGGTCATATGATTGGGTGAGATGTAAAGGATATAGAGAATGCATTACAAATTTCTATTTCGTATGCTCGGCTGACAAAGAGCTCATTTTTGTTCGAAGATTTATTCTAATAATCTTTCGGTTTATATCAATTAGTTGACTTCTTTACAGAATTTATAAAATACTATGCGTAATCGAATGAACAGGTGAAATAGCCAGCGATATTACCGTTTTTCGAGTGTGGGATTTGAAGTTGTCATACTTCAAAACAAGGTTTGTCATGAGTCAACTGGTATTCAGGGTTCAAAAGCTCATAATAGAGTATACCAATCTGGTCCCACCTGATACACTGCAATTAGTGTTGGGTCAAGAGCGAAAGAGGTACCTCAATCGCTCCGCTCATCTTATTGTGCGGCAGAGGGTAGCTTCGTACGGAGCGCTACACACAGGAGCGATTGTGCGATGCGCTATCATTTGAAACTTTCCTTAGGCTATAACCTTTCCTTTTTTATAAGAAATTCAGCAAAATTTAAAAAAAATATTTATTTTCATGCGAATTTGTTGCAATGTGTTTCTTTTCACTCAAATAATGCTTTAAATTAAAAAAAATAATGAAAAATCAGAAAAAAAATTTTAAAAAATTTTCAACTCGAAAATTTCATAAGGCTTACCCCTTACGTTTTTTTTTGGGAAATTTTGCAAAAAAAATGAAATTGATTTATTTTAATGCCAATTGGTTGCAATGTGTTTCTTTTCACTTAAGTAATGTTTTAAATAAAAAAAAGAGTGAAAAATAATAAAAAAATCAAAAATTCAAAAAAATGAAAATTTACTAAGGCTCATTTTTGCACCAAGTTTTGCCTATAACTTGGTCGGTATCCAACGGATCGCCAATCTTTAACCTGTGGTCGATAGATGGCATCAATGGCTACATTTTCTTCCTGGACAGCCATGCTCTCAGGTGTCCGTGCCGGAAGTTATTCGAGGAACCATGTTCCTTACCCTGTTTAAGAAAATGTAAAATTTTCCTCATTTTTGCACCAAGTTTTGCCTATAACTCGGTCGGTATCCAACGGATCGCCAATCTTTAACCTGTGGTCGATAGATGGCATCAATGGCTACATTTTCTTCCTGGACAGCCATGCTCTCAGGTGTCCGTGCCGGAAGTTATTCGAGGAACCAAGTTCCTTACCCTGTTTGAGAAAATGTAAAATTTTCCTCATTTTTGAACCAAGTTTTGCCTATAACTCGGTCGGTATCCAACGGATCGCCAATCTTTAACCTGTGATCGATAGATGGCACCAATGGCTAAATTTTCATCTTGGACGGCCATGCCCTCAGATGTCTGTGCCGGAAGTTATTCGAGGAACCAAGTTCCTTACCCTGTTTGAGAAAATATCAAATTTTCCTCATTTTTGAGCAATTCAGCAAAATTTAAAAAAATGATTTATTTTCATGCGAATTTGTTGCAATGTGTTTCTTTTCACTCAAATAATGCTTTAAATTAAAAAAATAATGAAAAATCAGAAAAAAAATTTAAAAAAATTTTCAACTCGAAAATTTCATAAGGCATACCCCTTACGTTTTTTTTGGGAAATTTTGCAAAAAAATGAAATTGATTTATTTTAATGCCAATTGGTTGCAATGTGTTTCTTTTCACTCAAGTAATGTTTTAAATAAAAAAAAGAGTGAAAAATAAAAAAAAAATCAAAAAATTCAAAAAAATGAAAATTTACTAAGGCTCATTTTTGCACCAAGTTTTGCCTATAACTCGGTCGGTATCCAACGGATCGCCAATCTTAAACCTGTGGTCGATAGATGGCATCAATGGCTACATTTTCTTCCTGGACGGCCATGCCCTCAGATGTCTGTGCCGGAAGTTATTCGAGGAACCAAGTTCCTTACCCTGTTTGAGAAAATATCAAATTTTCCTCATTTTTGAGCAATTCAGCAAAATTTAAAAAAATGATTTATTTTCATGCGAATTTGTTGCAATGTGTTTCTTTTCACTCAAATAATGCTTTAAATTAAAAAAAATAATGAAAAATCAGAAAAAAAATTTAAAAAAATTTTCAACTCGAAAATTTCATAAGGCTTACCCCTTACGTTTTTTTTTGGGAAATTTTGCAAAAAAAATGAAATTGATTTATTTTAATGCCAATTGGTTGCAATGTGTTTCTTTTCACTCAAGTAATGTTTTAAATAAAAAAAAGAGTGAAAAATAATAAAAAAATCAAAAAATTCAAAAAAATGAAAATTTACTAAGGCTCATTTTTGCACCAAGTTTTGCCTATAACTCGGTCGGTATCCAACGGATCGCCAATCTTTAATCAGTGGTCGATAGATGGCATCAATGGCTACATTTTCTTCCTGGACAGCCATGCTCTCAGGTGTCCGTGCCGGAAGTTATTCGAGGAACCATGTTCCTTACCCTGTTTGAGAAAATGTAAAATTTTCCTCATTTTTGCACCAAGTTTTGCCTATAACTCGGTCGGTATCCAACGGATCGCCAATCTTTAACCTGTGGTCGATAGATGGCATCAATGGCTACATTTTCTTCCTGGACAGCCATGCTCTCAGGTGTCCGTGCCGGAAGTTATTCGAGGAACCATGTTCCTTACCCTGTTTGAGAAAATGTAAAATTTTCCTCATTTTTGCACCAAGTTTTGCCTATAACTCGGTCGGTATCCAACGGATCGCCAATCTTTAACCTGTGGTCGATAGATGGCATCAATGGCTACATTTTCTTCCTGGACAGCCATGCTCTCAGGTGTCCGTGCCGGAAGTTATTCGAGGAACCATGTTCCTTACCCTGTTTGAGAAAATGTAAAATTTTCCTCATTTTTGCACCAAGTGTTGCCTATAACTCGGTCGGTATCCAACGGATCGCCAATCTTTAACCTGTGGTCGATAGATGGCACCAATGGCTAAATTTTCATCTTGGACGGCCATGCCCTCAGATGTCTGTGCCGGAAGTTATTCGAGGAACCAAGTTCCTTACCCTGTTTGAGAAAATATCAAATTTTCCTCATTTTTGAGCAATTCAGCAAAATTTAAAAAAATGATTTATTTTCATGCGAATTTGTTGCAATGTGTTTCTTTTCACTCAAATAATGCTTTAAATTAAAAAAGTAATGAAAAATCAGAAAAAAAATTTTAAAAAATTTTCAACTCGAAAATTTCATAAGGCTTACCCCTTACGTTTTTTTGGGAAATTTTGCAAAAAAAATGAAATTGATTTATTTTAATGCCAATTGGTTGCAATGTGTTTCTTTTCACTCAAGTAATGTTTTAAATAAAAAAAAGAGTGAAAAATAATAAAAAAATCAAAAAATTCAAAAAAATGAAAATTTACTAAGGCTCATTTTTGCACCAAGTTTTGCCTATAACTCGGTCGGTATCCAACGGATCGCCAATCTTTAACCTGTGGTCGATAGATGGCATCAATGGCTACATTTTCTTCCTGGACAGCCATGCTCTCAGGTGTCCGTGCCGGAAGTTATTCGAGGAACCAAGTTCCTTACCCTGTTTGAGAAAATGTAAAATTTTCCTCATTTTTGCACCAAGTTTTGCCTATAACTCGGTCGGTATCCAACGGATCGCCAATCTTTAACCTGTGGTCGATAGATGGCATCAATGGCTACATTTTCTTCCTGGACAGCCATGCTCTCAGGTGTCCGTGCCGGAAGTTATTCGAGGAACCATGTTCCTTACCCTGTTTGAGAAAATGTAAAATTTTCCTCATTTTTGCACCAAGTTTTGCCTATAACTCGGTCGGTATCCAACGGATCGCCAATCTTTAACCTGTGGTCGATAGATGGCATCAATGGCTACATTTTCTTCCTGGACGGCCATGCCCTCAGATGTCTGTGCCGGAAGTTATTCGAGGAACCAAGTTCCTTACCCTGTTTGAGAAAATATCAAATTTTCCTTATTTTTGAGCAATTCAGCAAAATTTAAAAAAATGATTTATTTTCATGCGAATTTGTTGCAATGTGTTTCTTTTCACTCAAATAATGCTTTAAATTAAAAAAGTAATGAAAAATCAGAAAAAAAATTTTAAAAAATTTTCAACTCGAAAATTTCATAAGGCTTACCCCTTACGTTTTTTTTGGGAAATTTTGCAAAAAAAATGAAATTGATTTATTTTAATGCCAATTGGTTGCAATGTGTTTCTTTTCACTGAAGTAATGCTTTAAATAAAAAAAAGAGTGAAAAATAATAAAAAAATCAAAAAAATCAAAAAAATGAAAATTTACTAAGGCTCATTTTTGCACCAAGTTTTGCCTATAACTCGGTCGGTATCCAACGGATCGCCAATCTTTAACCTGTGGTCGATAGATGGCATCAATGGCTACACTTTCATCCTGGACAGCCATGCTCTCAGGTGTCTGTGCCGGAAGTTATTCGAGGAACCATGTTCCTGTGGTCGATAGATGGCATCAATGGCTACATTTTCTTCCTGGACAGCCATGCTCTCAGGTGTCCGTGCCGGAAGTTATTCGAGGAACCATGTTCCTTACCCTGTTTGAGAAAATGTAAAATTTTCCTCATTTTTGCACCAAGTGTTGCCTATAACTCGGTCGGTATCCAACGGATCGCCAATCTTTAACCTGTGGTCGATAGATGGCACCAATGGCTAAATTTTCATCTTGGACGGCCATGCCCTCAGATGTCTGTGCCGGAAGTTATTCGAGGAACCAAGTTCCTTACCCTGTTTGAGAAAATATCAAATTTTCCTCATTTTTGAGCAATTCAGCAAAATTTAAAAAAATGATTTATTTTCATGCGAATTTGTTGCAATGTGTTTCTTTTCACTCAAATAATGCTTTAAATTAAAAAAGTAATGAAAAATCAGAAAAAAAATTTTAAAAAATTTTCAACTCGAAAATTTCATAAGGCTTACCCCTTACGTTTTTTTGGGAAATTTTGCAAAAAAATGAAATTGATTTATTTTAATGCCAATTGGTTGCAATGTGTTTCTTTTCACTCAAGTAATGTTTTAAATAAAAAAAAGAGTGAAAAATAATAAAAAAATCAAAAAATTCAAAAAAATGAAAATTTACTAAGGCTCATTTTTGCACCAAGTTTTGCCTATAACTCGGTCGGTATCCAACGGATCGCCAATCTTTAACCTGTGGTCGATAGATGGCATCAATGGCTACATTTTCTTCCTGGACAGCCATGCTCTCAAGTGTCCGTGCCGGAAGTTATTCGAGGAACCAAGTTCCTTACCCTGTTTGAGAAAATGTAAAATTTTCCTCATTTTTGCACCAAGTTTTGCCTATAACTCGGTCGGTATCCAACGGATCGCCAATCTTTAACCTGTGGTCGATAGATGGCATCAATGGCTACATTTTCTTCCTGGACAGCCATGCTCTCAGGTGTCCGTGGCGGAAGTTATTCGAGGAACCATGTTCCTTACCCTGTTTGAGAAAATGTAAAATTTTCCTCATTTTTGCACCAAGTTTTGCCTATAACTCGGTCGGTATCCAACGGATCGCCAATCTTTAACCTGTGGTCGATAGATGGCATCAATGGCTACATTTTCTTCCTGGACGGCCATGCCCTCAGATGTCTGTGCCGGAAGTTATTCGAGGAACCAAGTTCCTTACCCTGTTTGAGAAAATATCAAATTTTCCTCATTTTTGAGCAATTCAGCAAAATTTAAAAAAATGATTTATTTTCATGCGAATTTGTTGCAATGTGTTTCTTTTCACTCAAATAATGCTTTAAATTAAAAAAATAATGAAAAATCAGAAAAAAAATTTTAAAAAATTTTCAACTCGAAAATTTCATAAGGCTTACCCCTTACGTTTTTTTGGGAAATTTTGCAAAAAAAATGAAATTGATTTATTTTAATGCCAATTGGTTGCAATGTGTTTCTTTTCACTCAAAGTAATGCTTTAAATAAAAAAAAGAGTGAAAAATAATAAAAAAATCAAAAAAATCAAAAAAATGAAAATTTACTAAGGCTCATTTTTGCACCAAGTTTTGCCTATAACTCGGTCGGTATCCAACGGATCGCCAATCTTTAACCTGTGGTCGATAGATGGCATCAATGGCTACACTTTCATCCTGGACAGCCATGCTCTCAGGTGTCTGTGCCGGAAGTTATTCGAGGAACCATGTTCCTTACCCTGTTTGAGAAAATGTAAAATTTTCCTCATTTTTGCACCAAGTTTTGCCTATAACTCGGTCGGTATCCAACGGATCGCCAATCTTTAACCTGTGGTCGATAGATGGCATCAATGGCTACATTTTCTTCCTGGACGGCCATGCCCTCAGATGTCTGTGCCGGAAGTTATTCGAGGAACCAAGTTCCTTACCCTGTTTGAGAAAATATCAAATTTTCCTCATTTTTGAGCAATTCAGCAAAATTTAAAAAAATGATTTATTTTCATGCGAATTTGTTGCAATGTGTTTCTTTTCACTCAAATAATGCTTTAAATTAAAAAAATAATGAAAAATCAGAAAAAAAATTTTAAAAAATTTTCAACTCGAAAATTTCATAAGGCTTACCCCTTACGTTTTTTTTGGGAAATTTTGCAAAAAAAATGAAATTGATTTATTTTAATGCCAATTGGTTGCAATGTGTTTCTTTTCACTCAAGTAATGCTTTAAATAAAAAAAGAGTGAAAAATAATAAAAAAATCAAAAAAATCAAAAAAATGAAAATTTACTAAGGCTCATTTTTGTACCAAGTTTTGCCTATAACTCGGTCGGTATCCAACGGATCGCCAATCTTTAACCTGTGGTCGATAGATGGCATCAATGGCTACACTTTCTTCCTGGACAGCCATGCTCTCAGGTGTCTGTGCCGGAAGTTATTCGAGGAACCATGTTCCTTACCCTGTTTGAGAAAATGTAAAATTTTCCTCATTTTTGCACCAAGTTTTGCCTATAACTCGGTCGGTATCCAACGGATCGCCAATCTTTAACCTGTGGTCGATAGATGGCATCAATGGCTACATTTTCATCTTGGACGGCCATGCCCTCAGATGTCTGTGCCGGAAGTTATTCGAGGAACCAAGTTCCTTACCCTGTTTGAGAAAATATCAAATTTTCCTCATTTTTGAGCAATTCAGCAAAATTTAAAAAAATGATTTATTTTCATGCGAATTTGTTGCAATGTGTTTCTTTTCACTCAAATAATGCTTTAAATTAAAAAAATAATGAAAAATCAGAAAAAAAATTTTAAAAAATTTTCAACTCGAAAATTTCATAAGGCTTACCCCTTACGTTTTTTTTGGGAAATTTTGCAAAAAAAATGAAATTGATTTATTTTAATGCCAATTGGTTGCAATGTGTTTCTTTTCACTCAAGTAATGCTTTAAATAAAAAAAAGAGTGAAAAATAATAAAAAAATCTAAAAATTCAAAAAAACGAAAATTTACTAAGGCTCATTTTTGCACCAAGTTTTGCCTATAACTCGGTCGGTATCCAACGGATCGCCAATCTTTAACCTGTGGTCGATAGATGGCATCAATGGCTACACTTTCATCCTGGACAGCCATGCTCTCAGGTGTCTGTGCCGGAAGTTATTCGAGGAACCAAGTTCCTTACCCTGTTTGAGAAAATGTAAAATTTTCCTCATTTTTGCACCAAGTTTTGCCTATAACTCGGTCGGTATCCAACGGATCGCCAATCTTTAACCTGTGGTCGATAGATGGTATCAATGGCTACATTTTCTTCCTGGACAGCCATGCTCTCAGGTGTCCGTGCCGAAAGTTATTCGAGGAACCATGTTCCTTACCCTGTTTGAGAAAATGTAAAATTTTCCTCATTTTTGCACCAAGTTTTGCCTATAACTCGGTCGGTATCCAACGGATCGCCAATCTTTAACCTGTGGTCGATAGATGGCATAAATGGCTTTATTTTCTTCCTGGACAGTCATGCTCTCAGGTGTCCGTGCCGGAAGTTGTTCGAGGAACCAAGTTCCTTATCCTGTTTGAGAAAATGTAAAATTTTCCTCATTTTTGAGCAATTCAGCAAAATTTAAAAAAATGATTTATTTTCATGCGAATTTGTTGCAATGTGTTTCTTTTCACTCAAATAATGCTTTAAATTAAAAAAATAATAAAAAATCAGAAAAAAAATTTAAAAAAATTTTCAACTCGAAAATTTCATAAGGCTTACCCCTTACGTTTTTTTTGGGAAATTTTGCAAAAAAAATGAAATTGATTTATTTTAATGCCAATTGGTTGCAATGTGTTTCTTTTCACTCAAGTAATGTTTTAAATAAAAAAAAGAGTGAAAAATAATAAAAAAATCAAAAAATTCAAAAAAATGAAAATTTACTAAGGCTCATTTTTGCACCAAGTTTTGCCTATAACTCGGTCGGTATCCAACGGATCGCCAATCTTTAACCTGTGGTCGATAGATGGCATCAATGGCTACATTTTCTTCCTGGACAGCCATGCTCTCAGGTGTCCGTGCCGGAAGTTATTCGAGGAACCATGTTCCTTACCCTGTTTGAGAAAATGTAAAATTTTCCTCATTTTTGCACCAAGTTTTGCCTATAACTCGGTCGGTATCCAACGGATCGCCAATCTTTAACCTGTGGTCGATAGATGGCATCAATGGCTACATTTTCTTCCTGGACAGCCATGCTCTCAGGTGTCCGTGCCGGAAATTATTCGAGGAACCAAGTTCCTTACCCTGTTTGAGAAAATATCAAATTTTCCTCATTTTTGAGCAATTCAGCAAAATTTAAAAAAATGATTTATTTTCATGCGAATTTGTTGCAATGTGTTTCTTTTCACTCAAATAATGCTTTAAATTAAAAAAATAATGAAAAATCAGAAAAACATTTTTAAAAAATTTTCAACTCGAAAATTACATAAGGCTTACCCCTTACGTTTTTTTTTGGGAAATTTTGCAAAAAAAATGAAATTGATTTATTTTAATGCCAATTGGTTGCAATGTGTTTCTTTTCACTCAAGTAATGCTTTAAATAAAAAAAAGAGTGAAAAATAATAAAAAAATCAAAAAATTCAAAAAAATGAAAATTTACTAAGGCTCATTTTTGCACCAAGTTTTGCCTATAACTCGGTCGGTATCCAACGGATCGCCAATCTTTAACCTGTGGTCGATAGATGGCATCAATGGCTGCACTTTCATCCTGGACAGCCATGCTCTCAGGTGTCTGTGCCGGAAGTTATTCGAGGAACCAAGTTCCTTACCCTGTTTGAGAAAATGTAAAATTTTCCTCATTTTTGCACCAAGTTTTGCCTATAACTCGGTCGGTATCCAACGGATCGCCAATCTTTAACCTGTGGTCGATAGATGGCATCAATGGCTACATTTTCTTCCTGGACAGCCATGCTCTCAGGTGTCCGTGCCGGAAGTTATTCGAGGAACCATGTTCCTTACCCTGTTTGAGAAAATGTAAAATTTTCCTCATTTTTGCACCAAGTTTTGCCTATAACTCGGTCGGTATCCAACGGATCGCCAATCTTTAACCTGTGGTCGATAGATGGCATCA
Organism: Anopheles funestus; assembly: GCF_943734845.2. Lineage (NCBI taxonomy): Eukaryota > Metazoa > Arthropoda > Insecta > Diptera > Culicidae > Anopheles > Anopheles funestus. The sequence goes on along the minus strand of NC_064598.1, from coordinate 92,427,209 downwards.
ATGGCTACATTTTCTTCCTGGACAGTCATGCTCTCAGGTGTCCGTGCCAGAAGTTGTTCGAGGAACCAAGTTCCTTACCCTGTTTGAGAAAATGTAAAATTTTCCTCATTTTTGAGCAATTCAGCAAAACTTATAAATGTGATATATTTTCATGCAAATTTGTTGCAATGTGTTTCTTTTCACTCAAATAATGCTTAAAATTCAAAAAATAATAAAAAATCAGAAAAAAAATTTTCAACTCGAAAATTTCATAAGGCTTACCCCTTACGTTTTTTTTGGGAAATTTTGCAAAAAAAATGAAATTGATTTATTTTAATGCCAATTGGTTGCAATGTGTTTCTTTTCACTCAAGTAATGCTTTAAATAAAAAAAAGAGTGAAAAATAATAAAAAAATCAAAAATTCAAAAAAATGAAAATTTACTAAGGCTCATTTTTGCACCAAGTTTTGCCTATAACTCGGTCGGTATCCAACGGATCGCCAATCTTTAACCTGTGGTCGATAGATGGCATCAATGGCTACACTTTCATCCTGGACAGCCATGCTCTCAGGTGTCTGTGCCGGAAGTTATTCGAGGAACCATGTTCCTTACCCTGTTTAAGAAAATGTAAAATTTTCCTCATTTTTGCACCAAGTTTTGCCTATAACTCGGTCGGTATCCAACGGATCGCCAATCTTTAACCTGTGGTCGATAGATGGCATCAATGGCTACATTTTCTTCTTGGACAGCCATGCCCTCAGATGTCTGTGGCAGAAGTTATTCGAGGAACCAAGTTCGTTACCCTGTTTGAGAAAATGTAAAATTTTCCTCATTTTTGCACCAAGTTTTGCCTATAACTCGGTCGGTATCCAACGGATCGCCAATCTTTAACCTGTGGTCGATAGATGGCATCAATGGCTACATTTTCTTCCTGGACAGCCATGCTCTCAGGTGTCCGTGCCGGAAGTTATTCGAGGAACCATGTTCCTTACCCTGTTTGAGAAAATGTAAAATTTTCCTCATTTTTGAACCAAGTTTTGCCTATAACTCGGTCGGTATCCAACGGATCGCCAATCTTTAACCTGTGGTCGATAGATGGCATCAATGGCTACATTTTCATCTGGGTCGGCCATGCCCTCAGATGTCTGTGCCGGAAGTTATTCGAGGAACCAAGTTCCTTACCCTGTTTGAGAAAATATCAAATTTTCCTCATTTTTGAGCAATTCAGCAAAATTTAAAAAAATGATTTATTTTCATGCGAATTTGTTGCAATGTGTTTCTTTTCACTCAAATAATGCTTTAAATTAAAAAAATAAAAAAAAATCAGAAAAAAAAATTTAAAAAATTTTCAACTCGAAAATTACATAAGGCTTACCCCTTACGTTTTTTTTGGGAAATTTTGCAAAAAAAATGAAATTGATTTATTTTAATGCCAATTGGTTGCAATGTGTTTCTTTTCACTCAAGTAATGTTTTAAATAAAAAAAAGAGTGAAAAATAAAAAAAAAATCAAAAAATTCAAAAAAATGAAAATTTACTAAGGCTCATTTTTGCACCAAGTTTTGCCTATAACTTGGTCGGTATCCAACGGATCGCCAATCTTTAACCTGTGGTCGATAGATGGCATCAATGGCTACATTTTCTTCCTGAACAGCCATGCTCTCAGGTGTCCGTGCCGGAAGTTATTCGAGGAACCATGTTCCTTACCCTGTTTAAGAAAATGTAAAATTTTCCTCATTTTTGCACCAAGTTTTGCCTATAACTCGGTCGGTATCCAACGGATCGCCAATCTTTAACCTGTGGTCGATAGATGGCATCAATGGCTACATTTTCTTCCTGGACAGCCATGCTCTCAGGTGTCCGTGCCGGAAGTTGTTCGAGGAACCAAGTTCCTTACCCTGTTTGAGAAAATGTAAAATTTTCCTCAGTTTTGAGCAATTCAGCAAAATTTAAAAAAATGATTTATTTTCATGCGAATTTGTTGCAATGTGTTTCTTTTCACTCAAATAATGCTTTAAATTAAAAAAATAATAAAAAATCAGAAAAAAAATTTAAAAAAATTTTCAACTCGAAAATTTCATAAGGCTTACCCCTTACGTTTTTTTTGGGAAATTTTGCAAAAAAATGAAATTGATTTATTTTAATGCCAATTGGTTGCAATGTGTTTCTTTTCACTCAAGTAATGTTTTAAATAAAAAAAAGAGTGAAAAATAATAAAAAAATCAAAAAATTCAAAAAAATGAAAATTTACTAAGGCTCATTTTTGCACCAAGTTTTGCCCATAACTTGGTCGGTATCCAACGGATCGCCAATCTTTAACCTGTGGTCGATAGATGGCATCAATGGCTACATTTTCTTCCTGGACAGCCATGCTCTCAGGTGTCCGTGCCGGAAGTTATTCGAGGAACCATGTTCCTTACCCTGTTTAAGAAAATGTAAAATTTTCCTCATTTTTGCACCAAGTTTTGCCTATAACTCGGTCGGTATCCAACGGATCGCCAATCTTTAACCTGTGGTCGATAGATGGCATCAATGGCTACATTTTCTTCCTGGACAGCCATGCTCTCAGGTGTCCGTGCCGGAAGTTATTCGAGGAACCATGTTCCTTACCCTGTTTAAGAAAATGTAAAATTTTCCTCATTTTTGCACCAAGTTTTGCCCATAACTTGGTCGGTATCCAACGGATCGCCAATCTTTAACCTGTGGTCGATAGATGGCATCAATGGCTACATTTTCTTCCTGGACAGCCATGCTCTCAGGTGTCCGTGCCGGAAGTTATTCGAGGAACCATGTTCCTTACCCTGTTTAAGAAAATGTAAAATTTTCCTCATTTTTGCACCAAGTTTTGCCTATAACTCGGTCGGTATCCAACGGATCGCCAATCTTTAACCTGTGGTCGATAGGTGGCATCAATGGCTACATTTTCTTCTTGGACGCCCATGCCCTCAGATTTTTATGCCAGAAGTTATTCGAGGAACCAAGTTCCTTACCCTGTTTGAGAAAATGTAAAATTTTCCTCATTTTTGAGCAATTCAGCAAAATTAAAAAAAATGATTTATTTTCATGCGAATTTGTTGCAATGTGTTTCTTTTCACTCAAATAATGCTTTAAATTAAAAAAATAATAAAAAATCAGAAAAAAAATTTAAAAAAATTTTCAACTCGAAAATTTCATAAGGCTTACCCCTTACGTTTTTTTTGGGAAATTTTGCAAAAAAAATGAAATTGATTTATTTTAATGCCAATTGGTTGCAATGTGTTTCTTTTCACTCAAGTAATGTTTTAAATAAAAAAAAGAGTGAAAAATAATAAAAAAATCAAAAAATTCAAAAAAATGAAAATTTACTAAGGCTCATTTTTGCACCAAGTTTTGCCTATAACTCGGTCGGTATCCAACGGATCGCCAATCTTTAACCTGTGGTCGATAGATGGTATCAATGGCTACATTTTCTTCCTGGACAGCCATGCTCTCAGGTGTCCGTGCCGGAAGTTATTCGAGGAAACAAGTTCCTTACCCTGTTTGAGAAAATGTAAAATTTTCCTCATTTTTGCACCAAGTTTTGCCTATAACTCGGTCGGTATCCAACGGATCGCCAATCTTTAACCTGTGGTCGATAGATGGCATCAATGGCTACATTTTCTTCCTGGACAGCCATGCTCTCAGGTGTCCGTGCCGGAAGTTGTTCGAGGAACCAAGTTCCTTACCCTGTTTGAGAAAATGTAAAATTTTCCTCATTTTTGAGCAATTCAGCAAAATTTAAAAAAATGATTTATTTTCATGCGAATTTGTTGCAATGTGTTTCTTTTCACTCAAATAATGCTTTAAATTAAAAAAATAATAAAAAATCAGAAAAAAAATTTAAAAAAATTTTCAACTCGAAAATTTCATAAGGCTTACCCCTTACGTTTTTTTTGGGAAATTTTGCAAAAAAAATGAAATTGATTTATTTTAATGCCAATTGGTTGCAATGTGTTTCTTTTCACTCAAGTAATGCTTTAAATAAAAAAAAGAGTGAAAAATAATAAAAAAATCAAAAAATTCAAAAAAATGAAAATTTACTAAGGCTCATTTTTGCACCAAGTTTTGCCTATAACTCGGTCGGTATCCAACGGATCGCCAATCTTTAACCTGTGGTCGATAGATGGCATCAATGGCTACATTTTCTTCTTGGACGGCCATGCCCTCAGATGTCTGTGCCGGAAGTTATTCGAGGAACCATGTTCCTTACCCTGTTTGAGAAAATGTAAAATTTTCCTCATTTTTGCACCAAGTTTTGCCTATAACTCGGTCGGTATCCAACGGATCGCCAATCTTTAACCTGTGGTCGATAGATGGTATCAATGGCTACATTTTCTTCCTGGACAGCCATGCTCTCAGGTGTCCGTGCCGGAAGTTATTCGAGGAACCATGTTCCTTACCCTGTTTGAGAAAATGTAAAATTTTCCTCATTTTTGCACCAAGTTTTGCCTATAACTCGGTCGGTATCCAACGGATCGCCAATCTTTAACCTGTGGTCGATAGATGGCATCAATGGCTACATTTTCTTCCTGGACAGCCATGCTCTCAGGTGTCCGTGCCGGAAGTTGTTCGAGGAACCAAGTTCCTTACCCTGTTTGAGAAAATGTAAAATTTTCCTCATTTTTGCACCAAGTTTTGCCTATAACTCGGTCGGTATCCAACGGATCGCCAATCTTTAACCTGTGGTCGATAGGTGGCATCAATGGCTACATTTTCTTCTTGGACGCCCATGCCCTCAGATTTTTATGCCAGAAGTTATTCGAGGAACCAAGTTCCTTACCCTGTTTGAGAAAATGTAAAATTTTCCTCATTTTTGAGCAATTCAGCAAAATTAAAAAAAATGATTTATTTTCATGCGAATTTGTTGCAATGTGTTTCTTTTCACTCAAATAATGCTTTAAATTAAAAAAATAATAAAAAATCAGAAAAAAAATTTAAAAAAATTTTCAACTCGAAAATTTCATAAGGCTTACCCCTTACGTTTTTTTTTGGGAAATTTTGCAAAAAAAATGAAATTGATTTATTTTAATGCCAATTGGTTGCAATGTGTTTCTTTTCACTTAAGTAATGTTTTAAATAAAAAAAAGAGTGAAAAATAATAAAAAAATCAAAAAATTCAAAAAAATGAAAATTTACTAAGGCTCATTTTTGCACCAAGTTTTGCCTATAACTCGGTCGGTATCCAACGGATCGCCAATCTTTAACCTGTGGTCGATAGATGGCATCAATGGCTACACTTTCATCCTGGACAGCCATGCTCTCAGGTGTCTGTGCCGGAAGTTATTCGAGGAACCATGTTCCTTACCCTGTTTGAGAAAATGTAAAATTTTCCTCATTTTTGCACCAAGTTTTGCCTATAACTCGGTCGGTATCCAACGGATCGCCAATCTTTAACCTGTGGTCGATAGATGGTATCAATGGCTACATTTTCTTCCTGGACAGCCATGCTCTCAGGTGTCCGTGCCGGAAGTTATTCGAGGAAACAAGTTCCTTACCCTGTTTGAGAAAATGTAAAATTTTCCTCATTTTTGCACCAAGTTTTGCCTATAACTCGGTCGGTATCCAACGGATCGCCAATCTTTAACCTGTGGTCGATAGATGGCATCAATGGCTACATTTTCTTCCTGGACAGCCATGCTCTCAGGTGTCCGTGCCGGAAGTTGTTCGAGGAACCAAGTTCCTTACCCTGTTTGAGAAAATGTAAAATTTTCCTCATTTTTGAGCAATTCAGCAAAATTTAAAAAAATGATTTATTTTCATGCGAATTTGTTGCAATGTGTTTCTTTTCACTCAAATAATGCTTTAAATTAAAAAAATAATAAAAAATCAGAAAAAAAATTTAAAAAAATTTTCAACTCGAAAATTTCATAAGGCTTACCCCTTACGTTTTTTTTTGGGAAATTTTGCAAAAAAATGAAATTGATTTATTTTAATGCCAATTGGTTGCAATGTGTTTCTTTTCACTCAAGTAATGCTTTAAATACAAAAAAGAGTGAAAAATAATAAAAAAATCAAAAAATTCAAAAAAATGAAAATTTACTAAGGCTCATTTTTGCACCAAGTTTTGCCTATAACTCGGTCGGTATCCAACGGATCGCCAATCTTTAACCTGTGGTCGATAGATGGCACCAATGGCTACATTTTCTTCCTGGACAGCCATGCTCTCAGGTGTAAGTGCCGGAAGTTATTCGAGGAACCAAGTTCCTTACCCTGTTTGAGAAAATGTAAAATTTTCCTCATTTTTGAACCAAGTTTTGCCTATAACTCGGTCGGTATCCAACGGATCGCCAATCTTTAACCTGTGGTCGATAGATGGCACCAATGGCTACATTTTCATCTTGGACGGCCATGCCCTCAGATGTCTGTGCCGGAAGTTATTCGAGGAACCAAGTTCCTTACCCTGTTTGAGAAAATGTAAAATTTTCCTCATTGTTGAGCAATTCAGCAAAATTTAAAAAAATGATTTATTTTCATGCGAATTTGTTGCAATGGGTTTCTTTTCACTCAAATAATGCTTTAAATTAAAAAAATAATAGAAAATCAGAAAAAAAATTTTAAAAAATTTTCAACTCGAAAATTTCATAAGGCTTACCCCTTACGTTTTTTTTGGGAAATTTTGCAAAAAAAATGAAATTGATTTATTTTAATGCCAATTGGTTGCAATGTGTTTCTTTTCACTCAAGTAATGTTTTAAATAAAAAAAAGAGTGAAAAATAATAAAAAAATCAAAAAATTCAAAAAAATGAAAATTTACTAAGGCTCATTTTTGCACCAAGTTTTGCCTATAACTCGGTCGGTATCCAACGGATCGCCAATCTTTAACCTGTGGTCGATAGATGGCATCAATGGCTACATTTTCTTCCTGGACAGCCATGCTCTCAGGTGTCCGTGCCGGAAGTTGTTCGAGGAACCAAGTTCCTTACCCTGTTTGAGAAAATGTAAAATTTTCCTCATTTTTGAGCAATTCAGCAAAATTTAAAAAAATGATTTATTTTCATGCGAATTTGTTGCAATGTGTTTCTTTTCACTCAAATAATGCTTTAAATTAAAAAAATAATAAAAAATCAGAAAAAAAATTTAAAAAAATTTTCAACTCGAAAATTTCATAAGGCTTACCCCTTACGTTTTTTTTTGGGAAATTTTGCAAAAAAATGAAATTGATTTATTTTAATGCCAATTGGTTGCAATGTGTTTCTTTTCACTCAAGTAATGCTTTAAATACAAAAAAGAGTGAAAAATAATAAAAAAATCAAAAAATTCAAAAAAATGAAAATTTACTAAGGCTCATTTTTGCACCAAGTTTTGCCTATAACTCGGTCGGTATCCAACGGATCGCCAATCTTTAACCTGTGGTCGATAGATGGCATCAATGGCTACATTTTCTTCCTGGACAGCCATGCTCTCAGGTGTAAGTGCCGGAAGTTATTCGAGGAACCAAGTTCCTTACCCTGTTTGAGAAAATGTAAAATTTTCCTCATTTTTGAACCAAGTTTTGCCTATAACTCGGTCGGTATCCAACGGATCGCCAATCTTTAACCTGTGGTCGATAGATGGCACCAATGGCTACATTTTCATCTTGGACGGCCATGCCCTCAGATGTCTGTGCCGGAAGTTATTCGAGGAACCAAGTTCCTTACCCTGTTTGAGAAAATGTAAAATTTTCCTCATTGTTGAGCAATTCAGCAAAATTTAAAAAAATGATTTATTTTCATGCGAATTTGTTGCAATGGGTTTCTTTTCACTCAAATAATGCTTTAAATTAAAAAAATAATAGAAAATCAGAAAAAAAATTTTAAAAAATTTTCAACTCGAAAATTTCATAAGGCTTACCCCTTACGTTTTTTTTGGGAAATTTTGCAAAAAAAATGAAATTGATTTATTTTAATGCCAATTGGTTGCAATGTGTTTCTTTTCACTCAAGTAATGTTTTAAATAAAAAAAAGAGTGAAAAATAATAAAAAAATCAAAAAATTCAAAAAAATGAAAATTTACTAAGGCTCATTTTTGCACCAAGTTTTGCCTATAACTCGGTCGGTATCCAACGGATCGCCAATCTTTAACCTGTGGTCGATAGATGGCATCAATGGCTACATTTTCTTCTTGGACGGCCATGCCCTCAGATGTCTGTGCCGGAAGTTATTCGAGGAACCAAGTTCCTTACCCTGTTTGAGAAAATATCAAATTTTCCTTATTTTTGAGCAATTCAGCAAAATTTAAAAAAATGATTTATTTTCATGCGAATTTGTTGCAATGTGTTTCTTTTCACTCAAATAATGCTTTAAATTAAAAAAATAATGAAAAATCACAAAAAAAATTTTTAAAAATTGTCAACTCGAAAATTTCATAAGGCTTACCCCTTACGTTTTTTTTGGGAAATTTTGCAAAAAAAATGAAATTGATTTATTTTAATGCCAATTGGTTGCAATGTGTTTCTTTTCACTCAAGTAATGCTTTAAATAAAAAAAAGAGTGAAAAATAATAAAAAAATCAAAAAATTCAAAAAAATGAAAATTTACTAAGGCTCATTTTTGCACCAAGTTTTGCCTATAACTCGGTCGATATCCAACGGATCGCCAATCTTTAACCTGTGGTCGATAGATGGCATCAATGGCTACACTTTCATCCTGGACAGCCATGCTCTCAGGTGTCTGTGCCGGAAGTTATTCGAGGAACCAAGTTCCTTACCCTGTTTGAGAAAATGTAAAATTTTCCTCATTTTTGCACCAAGTTTTGCCTATAACTCGGTCGGTATCCAACGGATCGCCAATCTTTAACCTGTGGTCGATAGATGGCATCAATGGCTACATTTTCTTCCTGGACAGCCATGCTCTCAGGTGTCCGTGCCGGAAGTTATTCGAGGAACCAAGTTCCTTACCCTGTTTGAGAAAATGTAAAATTTTCCTCATTTTTGAGCAATTCAGCAAAATTTAAAAAAATGACTTATTTTCATGCGAATTTGTTGCAATGTGTTTCTTTTCACTCAAATAATGCTTTAAATTAAAAAAAATAATGAAAAATCAGAAAAAAAATTTTAAAAAATTTTCAACTCGAAAATTTCATAAGGCTTACCCCTTACGTTTTTTTGGGAAATTTTGCAAAAAAAATGAAATTGATTTATTTTAATGCCAATTGGTTGCAATGTGTTTCTTTTCACTCAAGTAATGTTTTAAATAAAAAAAAGAGTGAAAAATAATAAAAAAATCTAAAAATTCAAAAAAATGAAAATTTACTAACGCTCATTTTTGCAACAAGTTTTGCCTATAACTCGGTCGGTATCCAACGGATCGCCAATCTTTAACCTGTGGTCGATAGATGGCATCAATGGCTACATTTTCTTCCTGGACAGCCATGCTCTCAGGTGTCCGTGCCGGAAGTTATTCGAGGAACCATGTTCCTTACCCTGTTTGAGAAAATGTAAAATTTTCCTCATTTTTGCAACAAGTTTTGCCTATAACTCGGTCGGTATCCAACGGATCGCCAATCTTTAACCTGTGGTCGATAGATGGCATCAATGGCTACATTTTCTTCCTGGACAGCCATGCTCTCAGGTGTCCGTGCCGGAAGTTATTCGAGGAACCAAGTTCCTTACCCTGTTTGAGAAAATGTAAAATTTTCCTCATTTTTGAGCAATTCAGCAAAATTTAAAAAAATGATTTATTTTCATGCGAATTTGTTGCAATGTGTTTCTTTTCACTCAAATAATGCTTTAAATTAAAAAAAATAATAAAAAATCAGAAAAAAATTTTAAAAAAATTTTCAACCCGAAAATTTCATAAGGCTTACCCCTTACGTTTTTTTGGGGAAATTTTGCAAAAAAAATGAAATTGATTTATTTTAATGCCAATTGGTTGCAATGTGTTTCTTTTCACTCAGGTAATGCTTTAAATAAAAAAAAGAACAAAATCCAAAAAATAAATAAAAGTATTCAGAAAATTTGAACATTTCGTAAGGCTTTAGCTACATAGTTGGTCTTGAGCGAAAGAGGTATTTCAATCGCTCCGATCATCTTATTGTGCGCGCTCCCGTACAGCTCACGGAAAAAAAGAGGTAGCTGTATCGCAGGAATCGCCCCTGTTTGCAGCGCTCCTTGTGGTGCGAAACTTCGCTCCTGGGAGCGCATCGCACAATCGCTCCTGCGTGCAGCGCTCCGTGTGGAGCTACCTCAAGCGCACCGCACACTTTAGAGAGCGAGAACGGTGCGCTCCGCTATTGCAAAAGAGCTACTTGACCCAGCACTAACTGCAATACCTTTCAATACTTGAATAATCGGGAGAGCTGTCAAAATAGCATAACTTGAAGGTCTCCTTAGTGGGTTTTATGAGGACCAAGAAAGACATTCAGCTTTCATCACTCGTCAAAATTCGATCCGTCTCTCAGTTACCTTTAGCTGACTATGCAGGTATTAAAGGCGTAAATCTATTTATGTTAAATTCCAAACGAAATCAGTAATTGAAAGTTATACAACTGTACAACCCACTTTTACTTTTACTCGTTGTGTTTTAAAGTTTCCCAAGCAAACGGACAGCAAAATTACATGCAACGGTTCGTGTTGAGGCGCGCCAAAACAAGTAGTCACACTCGTCGTGGTACCGTAGGAATCATCCGCCTGTGGAGGCTCAGATGTCCATTCCGATCTAGTCCAGATGCAGCCAGTTGATAATACACTACCAAGCGCTATCCAGGGATAAAACTCTGCTCGCGAAATGACACAGACAAACTGGCGGGGTGAAAATACATCGACACGACACGTACAAGAGTTATGTTCCCGCTGGTAGCCGCGGATAAGACACAGGCCTGGCCCGTTTGAAACCGTCCCGCTGTATTGGGTTGTTTTTGGGAGGGGAAAAAATATAAATAAATAAATGCTATAGATCGATCGAAGATCGGATTTGGACGAGTAATGGGCACATTTTATACTGTGCGCATTTTCGTGCGGCTGACGAACGCGGTGTGTCCGTGTTGTGTTATCCGCGTATCGCGAAGTGGTTTTTTTCTGTTCTCCGCTCCTTTTTCCCATTCATCCCTGTTCAGCCCGGTATGGCACGGCAAACGAAAAAGTGTGTAGCAGCGATTCCTATTCCGACTGATTTTGGTTTTGTTTCTTATGGGCGCGCGCGATAATCGCGCTGGCAGTGCATCGGAATCCAATCGGGAAACATATGTTTTAATAACATCGAGCTCGATTCGATCTGCGCATCGACAAGGCCAAGGTTGGCCTGAATGCAAAAACCACAAAATACAACCAACGAACATGCACTGTTCGATTGCGGATGCGGATTCGATTTGATCGCGAGTGTGAACAGTTTCCTGGCTCCCCCTCCAACGCTCCGTTTTTATCCCCCCAATCCGTGTAGCAAAAACCTTACGTTCGGGAGCAAATCGCGTAGAAATGTGCGAAAAATTGCCAACCACCGGGAACGAGGTGGTGGGTTGTGGAAGAGTCAATAAATTCATCGACAGTTCACTCTTCCTGTTGTTATTCGCTTATTCGCATTCGCACGAGAACGCCCGGTGAGGAAACATGCCGCGATGCTAATGTCGGTCTGTCACTGCATCAGCTTTCCGGCACGGCGAACGCGGGCAAGCGCAGAAAATATGGTTTTCTGGTCGCGCACACGCATTCGATGCACACGCCGCGTGTGCTGCAAATGTAGCTTTGTGGTGCATTGCAATTCGCACTTCGGCAACGTGTCCGTACAAACGTACGGAACGGTGGCCGGTTGCACACATTAAAATTTATTCGCATTGTGTTGGAAATTCCACGCACTCGCACCACATTTACACCGATCAGCACTAATCTGTGTGGATGTTTTCTATAGTGGCAATCTTTCAAGTTGAAGACAGTAAAAAGCGATGATCGACTACAAGAGATGGAACGTGCCTTTGCTTGAAACAAACATTTCATCTTCATCGCAGAAATGGTAAATGCAGCTGGCAAAACTTCTTAAAAAAGGACTGAAGTATTTTTTTGAGGAAACTACTTAGGTTTCACATTATATCAAAACTAACTTCAGGGTAAAATCAGGAGCAATATAATCTCACAAAATACTAAAGATAGGACATAACAAGCAAAGAATACTTTAAAGTTTTCGAAAACTAATAGCTGGCTATTAAAGCGCTTTTGCAGAAAGATCTGACTTTATTTTACTGATTTTGCAGATCTTTGAAGTTTTGAGTTTGATGGCTTTTGAAGAAAGTCACCAAGCTTTACTCCCAAGTATAAGTAATTGATTTGGTATCGGAAGACCGAATGTTTATATCAGGACTTAGTATTGTAATAGGTAGCGAAGTAGTCCGAAGTAGTGGATTTTTAGTACTAGGAATCAGTCACATCCGGCTGATGTATAGCTTAAGACAAGAGTTGTATTTAATATCCCTTCTGTGAGTTAGCTAAGGAGAAATTATTGAAGTTGTGCTCTCGAGCAATCAGTAACAATTTTACAGATTTAAAATTGTCTTCAACAAAACTCAACAAACCCAATATAAGATATAATTTAAGAGAGATCAATGCTAGAAATCTTTCATTTCTCGATTTTATTTTAGATTCGATTTTAGAAAGAGCTAACAATTTTATTAGCATTTACTTAGCTATTACCTAGTCACAAAGCTTATTTCGCAATATTTCATTTCCTGCTCAAATGGCTTCCGCAAACCATTATTCCCTTTGGGACGATTTATTTCTAATTGCTTTATCTATCAGGCCATCTTTATGCGGTTGATTTGTTTTAATGCACGGGCGGAAAATATCAGTAAAACACAGACCAAATCCTCCGAAACGTTCAACCGGTTTCGTGTCGTTTCCCAGCATGGTTCGTTCCGGTACTGTACCTACTGTGGTGACACTTCCACCGGGAACGCTTGCTGATCCTCTTGTCTGCGTGTGCGCTCCTTGGAGGATAATAATTTTACTACCAGCTCCACCAACACCAACCGGTTTCGCTCATCCTGTCCCTGCTATTTGAAGGCCTGTTTTGCGATTTTCCGTTCCACATTCCTGCAACGGTGTGCAACAACACAACGTACCGCCGATGTGCAGGATCTTTAAAGTAAGGCAACAAAAAAACGGGGCACGGTGAGCTATGCGATAAAATGGCAATAAAAATTTATTGATATTGTTTTATAAAAGCCTTCGATGATGATATGTTTGCTTGGCAGGGTATACTGTGGGCCCACGATCATCATGCTCATGTGCACTGGCGGGCGGCATAAAGTACCCGTAGCCTTTTGAACCACCCTCAACCGGGGGTCCCCTTTCATACACACACACTGGTTGCTGGAAACTATTTGGGCAGTGGCAATTTTAGATAAATGCTTTCGAAACGATGTCCATTGCGCAGAGTGCGGCCACGCTAAGGTCAGTGGAAAATTGTAATTTAATTTACACCCCGTCCTGGCAGGGGTCCTAAATGGGGGCATCCGTTGGCATTGGGTGGATGGATGGTTTATCATGCAACCCTCCACTCTCTACCCTGCGTCCTACCTTCCACACCCTAGACAACTCCAAAGAGGGTAATGAAGATGTAATTCGCGCCTTTAAAGTGCGCATGGGGAAATTGGTTCACATGCTATTATTATTGGTACGTCGTGCACGTTCCTGGTACAGGTGAGGACCGTGCGGTTCGTAGACGATGGCAACATTTTATTTTACACCTTCATCGAGCGGAGGGCGTCGATTAGCACAAGAAAAGGCGAGGGCATCAAGAAAGATTTTTCTACGTCACATTAAAATGGTTGGCGTGGGATTATTAGGTAACTAAATAGAGTAGACGGTGTAATTTAAACTATAAATCTGAAGAAGGGAAATAGTACTGCTTCAATTAGGCTTTTAAATGAGCCTAGCAATATTCATTAAGGATTTACATTAAGCAAAGAATTTAGTAATTTCAAAAAAAAAAAAATAATTTCTAAATTTTGTAAAAACTGTTCGATTTGTTACTAGCAAGAAACACTTTTTTTAGGTGTTTCCCAGGAATATATTGCACAACATTCCAGTTCCTGTTTTGCTCACGCCAATTTCGCCTCAAGAAACGCTACAGCAGTGGAAGTCCTTGTCACCATTACCCACCCACCGCTCAGGAGAAAGCGTCCTTACCCTCCTCAACAATATGCTCAGCACGACGGACATGAGTTCATAACCTTGCAAGTTATTCCCCAAAACGGTGCTCACACTGCATCGAGTTGAAGTTCCTTTTTTTGCGTGCGCTCGATCGCTTCTTCCTGTGGTGTCTTCCGCGAGGTCAAACTGTGTCCGCCTTGCGTTTGGTTGCGTACAGGCGTACCAAACGTCGAATGCCAGAAAGAAGAGAAAACACCCCCGCACGGAAGAAGCACGATCGGTATGAATTTTTTTGTTTGCATCATCACGGAGAAAGGACGCAGCAGATTGGGATGGTGGAGTCAGGAGTGGGACACACACACACACACGAACCGGTGAGGGGCCATTGCACTGCTGCCTGCTGGCCGATGTGCAACGGACACAATATTTATGAACATGAAATCAAGCCCTTTTTTTGCCTGCCCGCCTAAGGCGGCATCATCGCTCTTTTTCCGCGCTTTCACGCGCATCGTCTATTCATAACGATTTTATGGAGCCTCCGCACAGTTTAACCGTGGACCGAAAATTCTTGTCCCCGCACGGTGCTGCAAAAACCTTGAAAGCCATTCCCTGCTCAGGTTTTATTGTTGTTGTTTTGCGTTGTTTTTTTGCCAGCAGTTTGCCTGGCTGTGGAGAGCGTGTACAGAGCTGGAAGCAGCTGTGCAGAGTTGATCAGTTTTGCGCGGTGCAAAATTTCGACTAAATTTGTTCGGATGGTTTTATTGCACAGTTTTATTGCTCATTTTTGCATCGTTTGAGCGGTGGTGGATGTGTGTGTGTGGGTGTTTTTCCCCTTGAAGTGAGGAATTTTGCAACGGGCGATGGCTGCTGATTGAAGTAAGACAAGAAGAAAATAATTTCTTCTAGCATAAAACAATTACCAATAAACAAAAATCTCTTAGGACGTAACAGGAAACTTAATTCCACACATACCTAAAATATTAAATGTATAGCATTCTACTCAAGAAAGATTGCAATTTCGAGTTAGTGATGATTTTACCCTTTGGACTCCATTTTAGTTATTTGTTGGTGTATTGAAACAATTTTTTCCAGTTATTTCCGACAGTGATCTTCAAATAAAAGCAAAAAAAAAATAATTTAAATTGTTTTCCGAATAAATCTACCACCGGCGAAGGCAAACCCTGCAAAGAAGGATCGATTCAACCGTTTTTAATTTCCCCTCGATTCGATTGATTACAATCTCAAAACAAATACGAGCACATAAAGCACGGTCGATGGTAATATTTTATGCGCATCAGTTGGCACAATCGACCGGGTGAAAACATGTGAAAACTTGAACCAGTTCAAAACCCCTCTTTTCACGATGCGCGATGTTGATCTTCAAGCGAAGATTTCTCGTCATTCATCGGTGGTTCCCTACCAGCTAAAAGTAAAGAACAGCAGTCCAACCGATGTTAGCGAGCAGGGTGAAGATTTTTGCTGATCGACAATCTTTCCACTGCAAACATCCTCGTTCTTGATGCCGTTCGGTAAAGGCCGTACCTTCAACGCACGACCGGCCAGATATGTAAAACACCGTTCAGCATCGACTCCAAAAAAGGATATTGAGCGAGAATGAATGTGTTTCGGTGTTTTGAGGGGTTAAGGCAACAGCATTAAAACAAAGCAAACAAACAAAAAAAAGGCTAAAATGAACGACACTAAACCACGAGCAACTACTTGTACAGGGAGGAAAATTAACATTAAATAAAGTAAAACGGCCATCCATTGTTCGGCCCGTTCGAGGTTGTTCTGGAAGTTGTGTAAATTTGACTCTTCTTCTCAACAACAGCAGAAAAAAACGGAGAAATAAAACGCACCTACATTCTGCAAACTCACCCTTTCAAATGTGAACGTCACAGCGTCGCGATCAGCCCATCGGCATCGGCAATGAAGATTTATCGTTCGAAATCGATCATTGCGTCACTGGCCGGGAGTTTGGAGGCTGTACGACAGCCGAATTCATGTCGAATGGATCGTACGGGGTTGTGTGAATAAATTCGGTGCTTGCTTTGGATGCGATGGATGGATGATCGGTCGGTGGATTACATATTTGCACCGAAACTGTGTAACCGTCGCGCACTGTGATCATGTTCACTCGCACCGTCGATCACGATCATCTCACGGTGTGTCTGTGTGGGTGTGGGTGTCCGTTAACCATAAGCGGTCCGCTTGATTTATGAGCTTCTAATGGACATGATGTGCACGCTGGACAGTACATGCAAGGGACGTTGTAGTTGAAGGATCTTTAGTTGTTTGGTTTTATTTTAAGTTCTAATATACAACTCCCCATGTTTAAAGTACTGATTGTCTTCCGAGATACACTATTCTAGTGGACCACAAACATTCGAGGAACCTGGGAGCAATATCGTTTATACTTCAAAGTTATAGAGTTATAGTTAAGTCTTTACTGCAAGCTCCTTCAGTTTTGTACAAGAAACTCATTGAGCTGTCAAATTTGACACTCCATAATATCTTGACATCAGCGAATATCTCGGGTACTACTCTCGTGTACTAACAAGATGTACTGTACTGTAAGGACAAAGTTTGAAATTTTGTTAATTCGTTAGTAAATGTAGTATCTTACCAATTTACATGCACTTCTGTTATAGTTAACTATTTTTTCAAAGGATAAAAAATCTAAAATTCAATAAATGTCTTAGTTTTCCATTTAAAAACTGGTAAAATTATCTTCTTTTCAAGCTCTTGGATGTATTAAACTCCATTATTCACTGCTCACTGTACGGCCTTAGCATGCCTTGTTTTGCCAATAAACGGCAGGGGAATGAAATAAAACAAGTATAAATTTAAAACAGCTGTGTTTTTATTGTAAAAACACACACAAAAAAACCTTCATCTTTCCTGAACAATTTTTGTTTCTTGAATTGCGTCGGTGTACGTAACTCGCCCCGCTTCACCGATCGATGGAAGATTTATTGCCTGAGCAAAAGTGACGTATATGACAAACAGAATAAATTTACGGGCTCGAACGTTTCGGCGTTGTAAAGGTCGTGTCCATACGTGTCGTTTGCTGACTAGTCGTTTTGATGGAGTGAGATGAAATTCGATCGCAACGGACAGAGCGATGTTTTCGTTAAGCGCCCGGTGGTCGATGCCGCGGCTGAGCACTAAACCGTTCCCTTTTCGCTGCGAAAGCATCTTACACTGAACCCGAACTTTCAGAACCACCTTCATGGCCCGGTGTTTCTTTTTTTTCGTTTTGGTCTTGGTGTCGGTTGTGAAGATGACGGGTTAACGTTTCTAGCCCGCGTCGGGATTATAATTGATACGAATCGATGTGTAACATATCTGCAGTGGGTGTGGAGGAGCCGAAGGGAAGGGTAGGAGGGGGGAGGAGGGAGAGAGAGAAGCCCGCAACTGATCTGGGTCGTCACAGGCAGAAACCCTTTTCGAACATGAACCAGTTGACAAAAATGCCAAATCTGCCGTACGAACTTTCAAAAGACGTTGGTAATTTGAACTGATTTTCCGTTTTCCTTCACCGAGTAACAACCGGTACCACGGGAGAGCCCGATGACAGCCGACCTTCACGCCGCCGGGCTAAGTTTCAAATGTCGGTCAAACAAAGGGTGGACAAATAGGGGGATGGATGGATAAAGGGGTTGTTTGATTCCGGCGGAAAGCTTCCAGGAAAGTGCGCGGTACACCGGCAAAAGCGAAATTGAAACCCTTTTTGGTCCGAACAGGTGGAAATGGTTTTAATGAACCTGCCGCGTGCATGAAACTAATTGGGAGGTCTGGTTTTTGTGTTTTGTTGTTCGGTGCGGTGGTAGTTTTCGCAAAACAGCACATACAAAGATTATGTTGTTTTGTGTTTGTTTCTTAATTTTTGCCTATCAGTTTCCATTATCGCTAGATGGTCCATTGTTTATGTACCGGTAATTTATCCTTCAAGCGTAGCTTAATCAATGGAAAAAACACACTCCATCATGAGACACTATTGCTGAATGCTGCTATGTCATTAAACGTTTAGCGTCAATTTGATTATGCAAACGAACAAAACAGATTGTTGGACAAGCCTATTTGTGTTTACGGCAGTGCATTGTTTACGCTGTGGCAGCGCCACGCGGAGCAGGAGAAAAAATGGAAGTTCATAATCATAAGCGAACAAACACGATCAATTAACCGGGGTCGAATCCGATGCCTGCATGCGTTCCTTGTGCCGTGCAGCACGAGTTTGCAGTGTTGCGTTAATCGTTGCATTATTGTTTTCGAGGCGCCTCGCCTTCCAAAACCTGGCCAGCGTGTGGTAAACATTTGTTTACGCAAATATGCACGAGAGGGAGTACATAAATATTTAATCATCCCCCGGGTGTTGTTCCCTGTTACCCCGGTTTCGTCCCATTCTTCGGGTGTTGGGATGATGAATCCCCCAGCAAAAAGAAAGGGAGAAATTTTTGGGGTAGTTGGAAGCAGGAGATGCTGGAGAAAGAATCTTTGTGTAAAGACAAACAAACAAACAACTGCGACGAAACGATGGACCGATCGTTCGTTCCTGTGTAGTACGAAGTGTGTGGCAGTGAAGAAAAACGCATCGCTTTCCTTCAGAAGCTTGCGACCGTTTGTATTGTAAGCAGAATGGGGATTTATTGTGGAATTAATTTTCATTATTTTCACCACGAAACATAAATTGGCTTTCACCCGGGCAACATATCGCGGGACACTCACGTGTTTGCACATCGTTAGGGTCCGGTTCGGGTGGGTGGATGATTGCCCTTCGTAGTCGATGCCGATCGATCGAACGCACACATTATTGTGAGCCTCGTTCCGGCGATCGAACCGCTCGTAGGTGGCCTGAAGATAATGTACTGTACGACTGGAACAGCGATAGATCGATCTGCTGCACCCTTTAACGATCGTTTTGATCGTGTGATCGTTGTTTGATGATCGCACCTAATCAACAGGCAGGCTCTGTTTCGGCCGATCCAAGCATCACCCCGAAGTGGCGATTGTCGACGATCACGATCGTCGATAGCCGGATACTGAGGGCAACACAATACGGGGCCGACGTGAAAGCCGACGGGCCTTTTTCAAGATCGATTGCTGGCGCGCGTTCAATTCCCGTCTCACTGGCAATGGTTCGGAGGGGTGGGCTGGAAGTCGAAAAAAAGGGTTACAGCAAGAAAACAAAACCAAACAACAAGAGATAAAAAAGGCTCTCGCGCGCCATTCGTACGCATAAATCCGTGACGCTGTTTGCGGAAACGCTTGCGGTGAGAAGATGCAAACGAAAAACCGATCGTTATGATCGCACCGTAACGGTTTTCGATCCACCCAGAGAGTTTTAAGCGATAAATAACAAATGCATAATAATTTCAAATTAAATCATGTATCTCTATCGTTCGGAAATGAGTTCATTTGTCGTGCTCAAATATGACATAATAAAAATAGCTGATTTTGCATTCAATTTTCTTCTGCTCTTTTTTCGAACAGTAATGCCCTTCTGATGACCATCAAATGCGGATAATGTTCGTAGCAGGAAGAGTTGTCGAAGTCACTGACGATCGGCGAATTACGAGCATCATCATCGCTCTCCCAACGCGCGTTTAGTGGAAGGACGCAGAACGTATCGAGCAAGCGGTAGAACCAGGACCGTGCTTGAAAGGAAACAAGCGAACCCATCATAAGCAGCGAGCACGATGAAAATATACCTACAACAAAGCTCGTTTTGTTCGCGGGTTTATTTCACTATTAAGTTTTATTATTTACTCAAGTGAGATTGAAACGCTCATAGAACGATCGGTGGCCGGAAGGGAAGTGGGAAGGGAGCGCCCGGTTGAGAGTGCGTGAAATAGCGTCTCCAAGCGTTGCACACTTTTGCGATTTGGAATCAATTTGGATACCTTTGCGGAGCGGGTCTCCCGGGAGGCCCCGAAAAGTCCTCCAACCGTGGTTAAGCATTTTCCATCCCGCGTTGAGTTCTGCTGATGGAAGGTATGATTTTCAACCGAGCTTTATCACACACTTGCTCACTCGCTGTCGAATGATGTGGCGTGAAGTTTTATTTTGTTTTCCCCATTTCGAACGCCATCACGGTCTCACGAGTCTGATGGGTGGGGGGGATTGAAAAAAAATAGCTCCGATGTGAGTTTTTAAGTGAGGGTCCGAGCATCGATAAAAACGCTTCTAATTGATTGAAATTTGTGGTACTTAACGCGCGATTAATGACCATCGTAATTCAAGTCAAGTAGGTAGTGATTGCCTCGTAATGATCGCATTTCAGACAACCGGCGAATGAGCACGGTTACGACCGTTGCCTGATACATCGCGCGATGACTTCCTTCGCCGGCAGCAAAAGCGATAATTTGGGCAATAGACGTCCATCGAGGGTGTATCAATGTTTTTTCGGAAAGTAGACATGAAATAGAGAAAGAGAGGGAGAGAGAAAGAGAAAATTGCTTCGTTAAGCGATCGCGATCTTCTCGATTCGTACTGAATAGATCGACATTAGCTGACAACCAAACGGGGCCATCCCGCCGAGGACACCTGCCGACACGAAAGCCGCTTGAGGATTTGACGGACAGATTAACGGGCTTAGACGACGGTGTGTGTGTTTTTATTGGGTGCGTGGGTCTTTGCTCAGCCTGTTTTGAATGGAGCTCCAAGCCCAAGAGAATTGAGTGGCGTGGAGTTAGGAAATAGATCGCTTGTAAAGTGGTCAAATAGGTCGTTCTTCCAAGGTGTTGACAATAAAACTAAGGTCTCGATCTCACGGGTGTCAGATTGAGGAGGGAACCCGAACCAAGTTTGACGTTTCCGGGTGATGGAGTGTGCAACTTTGCATGGGAATGCTTCCAATCATCCTATTCGTAAAATGTGCCCGAACGTTCGAGTTAACACATTTCACACTTTATTAGTCCAAGATGTTGGAGAGACGTGGTCTAAGCCATATAAATCGTTAGCACGAAAGCATATTGCACGCGTCGATCGAACCATTTCATTCCTTACAACAATGTTGAACACCGCAACCACCTCGATTGCACACCTGAGCACGAACCCACTAATAAGCAATGCTCACACCCTCGCAAAATGAGTTGATGGTGCAGCTTGAAAAAGACCCCTGAGGCATTCGTCGTTAAAACAGGTTCCCGAGTCTTTGCTCTCCGCCACACCACCGTCGGTGATCGATACGATGTGGCCTGCTTTTGAAAGCCAACGGTTCACGGTCCGGGACAGCATGCCCAGAATAAAGCGCAGCGTAGATGAGCTGATCTCGCTTAGAACCTGGAGAAATGTGCTGGTGACAGTCCGCAGGTTCCATAATCAAAAAAAGTCTTCGAAAGTACCCAAAAGCCTAATGAACGCAGCATCACGCTGCGGGACAAGAGCGTGTGTATGGTTTGGGTTCGTTTGGTAACCGGGGAAGCGAAAGATATTGGAGGTGTGTTGGCGTGACGCGATGGAACCGTACCGGGTTTCGTGTTCCTCTTTCGTTGCCAAGTTACCCACAAGGAACCACTTTTTTTGTTGGAAAGGTTGATCGACTCAAGGTATGTTTTCTCTGTCTTTCGCATCCTCTCACCTACTCACTCACATCTTTCCTGAGTTTTTCAGGGTTCCTTTCTCGGCTGTGGATGTTGGCATGGTGATTCCGCTTCGGGGGCTTTTTTTTAGATGGGCCCAGCGTGAACCATCGTGTTACGTGTGGGTGTGCGAGAGCGAATGTGTTCTTGGCTGGTTGCTTGTAACGTTTTTGGGGATGCTGGGGCAGGTGTGTGTGTCTGAGGCAGCAGCCGCAGACTCCAGCTTGAAAACAGGTTCGAATCTCGGAGCTTTCGTGTGTAGCGTTTCGATTCGAGGTGCCCATCTGCGGGCACCGGAGCGTAAAGCGATCCAGCGGTGCGAGAGCCGACAGGTATAGGGAGAGCCGAACAGAGCACAGAGCGGTACAGAACAGTCGACCGCAGAAAGCACGGAAGCTGAAGCGAGATGCAGGCAGTGAGCGGTGAGCGAAAGCTCGCCCGAACAGAGAGCCGGCCCAGGCAGGGCTCGCTCGTGCGTCTCCATATCGATATGCGTAGAAGAGCACAAGACGCTGGATACGGCAGAACGACCGAAACGTTTGGTGCGCGCGCGCTTACCCGATTTTTAAAAAAGGCACTAAGCGTTATTTTTCTCAACCCCGTAGCTGCACGCTTTTTTGGGGCGTTTTTTCCGGTAAGTTTCCCAGTCCTGGAGCTTTCCCTGTGCGCCTAGTAGTACGGAAGATCCTGAAAGGATCGTTGTGTTAGTGTCCAAGGACATTTACGTGCGAGTGCATATGTGTGCGTGTGTGTGTGAGTTGGTGTGGTGCCAGTGAGTGTTTGTGTTGATAAGGAAGAGGTGCGTTTGCGTAGGAGTGTCCGACGGTACCGATTCCCGAAAACCGAACTCTATCAAGCCCAAGAGTGATGGTGTGTACATATGTGTTCGTACAACACAGCGACTGCAAACAGAACAAACAAGAAACGCGTCTAAAAAACGTCTGTGCGGTGTTGATTGATATGCGGCCGGGCTCGATTAACGTTTGAAGTTTTGACTGATAACGTAGGTTGGTGTAACGCTAGCGAAAGCCCGTCAGAAAGCGGTCTCGCTTCATCCCTCGCTGGCACGGGAAGCGCAAAAGCGCGAGGGTCAAATGTTTGTCTAATTTATGGGTATTGGTGAAGGTCGTACAAAGTCGGATAAGCTCCGGGCTAGTGCACCGTCGTTGCGCACTGTGGGCTAGATGTTAGTGGAAGGTATTGGTGCCGCCGTCCGGAACGTATTACCCGACCCAGAACACATACCCGTACCGTCCGCGTGTGCGCTAGGGATGGATCAGCAATCGAACGAATCGGCAGCAGTGGCCGTGGCGGCTGCAGCAGCTGCCGCAGCCGCCGCCGCAACGGGCCGTACCGGTGGTTCCAGCACACAGGCGGGTGACTTTGCCGCCGCGGCCGCTGTAGTGCTGTCGTTGCAGAACACCATGGTCACCAGCCTGCAGCAAGCGGCTCTCATGCCAGCAAACTCGGCCGCCGCAGCCGCCCTTAATCTGCAGGCACTCGAATCGTACCTGACGCTGCAGAGGATCACCAGCAAATCGGAGGTGTTACGTCTGACCGGGTCTGGCGGTGGTCAGACATCAGTTCACCAGCGTAGCCAGCCCCTGCCCTCGATGCCCATAACAGGCCCGGCCGCTCAAACGTCGAACGATTCCAGCGCTACCGGCGGTGATACGATCGGCGATGACATGTTCATGGACACGTCCGGACCGTCGATGCTACTGCAGGGGAATGAGCTAGCGGATGAGCTACCCGTGCTGGACCAAGACGAAGATCTCAACTTTGACGATGCGGCCGACGACACTTCCGACGGCAACTCGCTCGACAATGGCTATCCCAGTCTACTGCTGAATGCCGCCTTCCACCATCAGATGACGGCCGATAAGATGAAAACCCTGGCGGCTGGTGGAATCGGAACGGTTACTCCATCCGTCGCAGTGAGTACCGTCGCATCCGGAGGAATCGGTTCGAAGGAGTCACAAACTAGTGCCGCAACGACGGCAGCAACTGTAGCGGCCGGTGGCAGTGGTCAGCGTCCCAAGAAGCAGTTTATTTGCAAGTTCTGCAACCGGCAGTTCACCAAGTCGTACAACCTGCTTATCCACGAGCGCACACACACCGACGAGCGACCGTACTCGTGTGACATTTGTGGCAAAGCGTTCCGTCGCCAGGATCACCTGCGCGACCACCGGTAAGCCCGACGTTCGGATCCTTTTCTCACCAGAAAAAAACAACCCCCCCCTACCCTCTTTTTTGCTCTCTGTTTCTCTCTATTGTATCTATGATTTTTTTTTGTTTTATATAAAATACATCTTACTGCTCCTACCTTTTTTTTCGTACAGTCACGCTCACCTTTTTGTTCTGATGTTTCTTCTCTTTTCTTCCCGCTGTCCCTCATCCATACTGTGTTGCGTGGATCGGCTAAATGAACCACCCGAATATCAAGACTACAACCGCATCCTAACTGCAGAACCATCTGAGAGAAAGAGATCAAGAGAAGAGGGTAACTAAACTGGGAAAGGATAGGAAAATGAAAGGGAAGCACAAAGAGAAAGAGAGGGAGAGAGAGAGGGAGAGCGAGGAAGATAGAAGACGAGAGAAAAGGAAGAAATAAAAAAGAAAGATTCGTTGTGATGTCCTTTCCAATGGGAAAGGTGTTAACACAAGCAATACGGCATTTATCTTGTCTAGTAGTCAAGGATTTCTCCAATTTCCGTTACGATCGTGATCTCCATTACAGTCACAGACTTAACCACACACATATAATGACACAAACATGAACGTTCACACACGCCCACACACACACACGCACAAAATAAAGATATGCTTTGATAACATAAGTATTGTTTAAATATGTACTAAAAGGAAGAGTCAAATGCCTCGTATTGCCATCCAATTCATTATATTGCAGTTTATCGCAGCTTAGCACGCGCGTTGCATCAGGTTTCTACTTCTGTTTAAGTTCCATAATTATAACTTTAATCGATCGTTTTCATTGGCCATTTTTTCGTTCTTAACGTCTTTTAATAATGTGAAGTTATCTTTGTGCCGGGTTTTAGTTCAGTAATGTCTTTCCATAATGTTTCACAAACTCTCATTCACGACACACTTGAACGAAGCCTTTATTGAAATGGTTTAAAGTTCGAGCCAGCTTCAGAAGTATTTGTTTCACCTTAGCTCTTTGGGCTTTTTTTTCTTTTGCCTTCCCTGTGTGCACCTTATTTTCTGGTGCCGATCTTCGTGTGTACATGTGCCATGTTTATAGATGCTTTTAAGATCGGTTACAGATTATGAAGGCATTAGCAGGCGTTTTGGTAGCTAATAAAAATCCCAACACTCCAAGATAAGCACAAAGGGGATTTTAGCTGTTTGTTGTCCACTTTCTGCGTTTTTTTTTCGTTCATCGCATCAGTGTTTGCACCTGCACCTCGGTGAATGATAATAAAGGTCACGTTTTATTTTGTCATTCAAAAGTTACGAGCAAACGTACGGTGACAAACGGTCGAGCGAGGCTAAAATTTAGCTGCACTTGTGATAGGTTTTAACAGGGTCTCAGCTCTCATTGAGTGCGTAAACGATGCGTAGTCATGTTTTGTTTTAATAACAAATTTAATAAAGCAATCATTTATCAGTTAATTTACCATACGCTTTGTTCAGGGATACGGTACAGTTGCTATACAAACGAAAATTAATATAAAATAAATGCGCACAGATATGGCAAACGAGGGCCACATAACACCAGGAACGCATCCTTTTCGGCCAGTACTTCTCCGTTCGTGGCAAGTAGCGAAACTGATGATCACGCACGAAGCGTGACTACGAACATGATCACTTTGTGGCGAGTGGAGATCGCCTAATTTATGGCATCCATTTTCTGCTTCCCTTTAATCCCCCTCGCACGTTCCCCCTCTTCCACCCTTACAGCGAATGGGTGGGTGGGTGTGTTGGTTCGTTTCGGGGTTGATCATGTGCAGTTTGTGGCCGGAACGGAGCCATTCCTTTTGCACCGTTTTCGAGCAGCTCTATCGAAAAACGAAGCGCGAAGTAACTTCCATTTCTCATTTCGACGATATGTAAATTGATTCTCGACACTTTCGAAACCCCCTATCCCGGCTGGACTGAAGGTGTGAGCCGTCGGACACACGGACACGGTCGTGGTGCCGTAAGGGAAATGTGTGTCGCACATTTAATTTATGATTTTTCGATAAGTCGCACCCTCGCATCGGTGCTACGGCAGGCAAAAAAGGCACTTGAAATGAGTAAACCGTTTGCCTTCGGAAGGTGAGCAAAACGAAGAAAAAAAAAGGAGGTGAAAATAATACAACAAAAAAACCTGAAGGAATCAACCGCAGGAGAGAGAGAGAGAGAGAGAATACAGTAAGACGACCGAGTGTAAATTACTAATTCCCGAATGGTCGCCGTGTTGAAATCGCTGTTTGCAAGATGATAAATAAGTGGCATCGCCACTGACAGCTGGACGACCATTTTAGCGCTCAACTTGACACCCGGTACCGATAAGGTGCATTATTCAAACGAAATTCCTATCGTAACACGCCTAAAGGCGGCAAAAAACACCAGTGAAAAGCACAACACACAAACGACACAAAACACACTCAAACACACAACTATCGCTTTTTTGAATTGGAACAGGAGTTTAAGGAGTTTGAAGTTAGTCCAGTGTTTTTTCATTGTTGTTTGTTTTCCATTCTTGTTAGTAGTGAGCATTTTAGTGAGCAGCATTCAGGAGCGCATTAGAGGGTAGTTGTAGCATTTGAAACCGTTGGCAGATTTGTATGGTGATGCGCACCTTTAGCGTGCAGAAGCTTAGAGAAAAAAACACAGTACATGTACGAGAACAGTATCCCTTCCGGGCACGAAACGTGTGCG
This sequence comes from Anopheles funestus, assembly GCF_943734845.2. NCBI lineage: Eukaryota > Metazoa > Arthropoda > Insecta > Diptera > Culicidae > Anopheles > Anopheles funestus. Next base: position 92,400,687 of record NC_064598.1, on the reverse strand, counting down.
CGTGTGCTTGCGTGTTCCCGATCGCGCTTGGCGAGTCAAAATCGGGAGAACGCGTTCGACTTTTGCTCGTCGAACTGCAAAACCGCAAAATGAAATGCTTTTTGGCGTAAGTTAAGGTAGGTAGACAATTGTGATACTGTTTCGCTTTTGCTAATCTACTTAGCTTAACTTTCGCTTCAATCACAAAATCGCGCGAAGTGCTAATAATCACATCTTTCTCCCATCATCACTCATGACACGGGGAGGGGCGCAAGCTAATCCTTTTGTTTATATATTTTTTATATACATATATGTCACTACTAAACACACATTAATACTACCTTCTAGTAATCATCGAATGCTTCTTGTAGGGAACCATACATTATCATGTTCATTAGAATTCACTTCATACCATGCGCTTCAATGTCAAGTTCAGGTTTATGATGAATGTATATGAGTAGATTCTATTTTTGGTACACTAAACAGTATAAAGTCAGCAATATGAAATTGTGTGGGGTTGTAAAAATATTAAGAGCAAGGAATGAATGATAGGACAGTTATCCCAGAAGAGGAAATAGAACCTGAAACGCTGTTAAAAGAGAACATAAAAATCTCCCTTTTCTTGAATCTCTTTCTTTCCTGGTGGTTGTGAGTTAAGATAATATTTTTGGTATAAAAAAATTACTATAAAATCTTGTTGTGTTAAGTTAGTAAATCAATTCTTTATATAGAGATAGAAGAAACATTAAATTTGCAAAATATTTCATTTGATTTAATTTAGAAGATCCCAAACTCCAAATCTAATGCCGTCGGCTGGTCAAGTTTTTTTTCGCTTTCGAAAAGAATATTCTTCTTTTTTTTTCTTGCTCGTCGTTTTCGAACCCTCTGTTAAGGGGTGGATTTTTTTTTTTATTATTCCGATCCGGCCGATCAAGCAACGCGATCAAACATGTTCGTGCGCGTGCTTTTGTGTGCACGCGTTTATAGGGCGCTCCGCGCAGCAAAGGCATTCACAGTAAAGAAAGGATCTCAATTCACCACTTTCCCCCCGGATGATCCCCCGGTTTTTTTTCTTTTCCCATCAGGCCCCAAAAACTGACTGGGACGCGATGACTAGACAATTGATGAAATCAATATAAAAATATTATGTTTTTATGCATCCGACATCTGTTAATGCTTAATCTTGTGCGCGATATAGGAAGGGGAGGAAAAAATCTCGCGCTTGCTGGGAGATTTCATGCTACGGGTTTCACGATCCTCCACCGATCGGTTTGACTCTCCACCGCTATCACTCGGACCGTTGAGCTTGGGTTGAGAAATAACCACGCATCGGAGAAAAAGGAAAAGGGAAAAAAGCCCCATAAACATCACCAGCATCTTTGCTTTTGCTCATTCTTCATTTGAAGGTGGCCTTTTTTTCACTCTCCCCGTTACACCTCATGTGTTTTGTTGTTGTTGTTGTTATGGGGGAAGGGAAGAGTTTGAGTTTATTTAGCATTTTTTTCGGGGGGTTTTCATCTTCCCGGCCTGTAGCTTTCTTGTTTCGTGTGGCTGTCTTTTTTGTTTTGTTTTTGTTTAGCTCTTATCGCTTTAAATACTTACCCACTCACTAGCTTCATCTGTGGCTTTTTCTTTCTGGTCTTTCAACTTATGCGCTAAAATATATGTGTATGATGGATATGGTTCTTTTTGTGTGTGATTTTTGTTTTATCTCCACATTTCGTACGTTTATTATCCCTTTTTTGTAATTCTTTTTCCATTTGTGTTCTGTTTTTTCTCTCTTTTCTTTTTCCCCTTATGCCTGCTACATCGTACAGCTACATTCACTCGAAGGAGAAACCGTTCAAATGTTTGGAATGCGGAAAAGGATTCTGCCAGTCGCGAACGCTCGCCGTACACAAAATACTGCACATGGAGGAATCGCCCCACAAGTGTCCGGTGTGCAGCCGCAGCTTCAACCAGCGCTCGAATCTCAAAACACACCTGCTCACGCACACGGACATCAAACCGTACCATTGCATTGCTTGCGGCAAGGTATTCCGACGGAATTGTGACCTCCGGCGGCACAGCCTCACGCACAATCTCGGTGCCACGGCGACCGGAACGGGCGGTGCATTCGATATAACAGGCACGAACGCAACCACAGCCGTCGGTCCGGATGGATCGGCCGAGAGTGAACCGGACGGATGTGAGCTAAAAACTGTGGATCTGATGGCACTAGCCGATGTGGACTGAGTGTGACGGACTCGGGACAGCAATAGCACGCTGTGACGTTGCGCTAACAAACCACAAAATGTTCCGAGTGTGCGTCCGTGTATGTGTACAAGAGTCTGAGAGGGGAGAGGGGTGGTTGCTTAAGAGAAACGGTATTTTAATAGTGTAGATTTAAGACAACCTGTGAGATCGCATGTGGTTTTTAGCGTGAGTAATTTAAATGTGACTGATATGATAGCGAGAGGGGTTCGTCGCTTATAATACATAGCGTAGGAATGGAAGTCTTTCGTTTCGGAAAGCGCACCGTATGGGCGCGTTGGTGGTGATAGATTGTAAACAAAAATAGTAATAATCTATGCACTGTAACTGTGCCTTCGGCCAGCCAGGCCTGGCTTGGACTGATGTCGTTCTCTGAGAATTATTATCCTTCCTTCCAATATTGCATTTGTCTGAGGTACTCGAACCTTATTCGAGTGAAGCATAGTTAGGAGCTTTCGTTAAGTATATATTATTGATTGAGTGTGTGTGTGTATGTGTGTGAGTGTGTGTGTGCAGCGTCAACGTTGACCGTGCCAGAACTATGTACAACGGATTACATGATGTTCCACTTATGTGACGGAACAGTCGTATAAAGTAATTAAATGCTAGATGTAACGTAATGTAAGGCAGCTAGATGATATTAGCAATACATTCTCTCAAACAGAAATCTTCCAAGGTGTTGAGGTTTTAATTATCCGAAAATGTTTCCTTCCACAGCAAGTTCGTAGTCATATTTCAGGTAAAAGTATGATGATTTTAAGAATAATAGTAATATTTCAGCAGAACTTAACGCTTTGTTTGAGTGACAAACGTAAGCATGTTTTCCACTGATGCCACACACTTTATTGCTACATTCATCATTTATTATCGTGAAATGTGTGTAAGAACGATGTGTTCGATTTCTGTAACACAGAATATAAAATAGTCGCTAGATCGTCTGCCGTTAGGGGCCACAATCAATTGCACCACCGAACATGGGTCGCTAATCAAACGAATGACAAAGCACACCGGTATCAGTCTGCACTTGTTTGTTTAATGGGAGTTTATGCACGGCTTGGCAGGGCAACATGGGCGCTAGATGGATTGGACGAGGAGGCACAGTCTGTCGCCGCCGCAGCAAAACCCATGCGACCGTCTAAATGTGATCATGTTTCATTTCCGATGGGGACAGCAACGGGCAAAACCTGCACTAACGGCGCACTCGAGTGCGATTCATTTACGTACATTACCTCGGCTTAAGTATGTGTTTATTGAGTTTTCTTGTAAGTGCATCATGTGCGCGATGTTTATGGAGTAAATTTAATCCGGTGCAGATATCATCCCGGTCGTACGGGTTTGTTTTTTTTTTTATTGAGTTGTTTATTGCCACACCAGGCTAGTCCCGGTTACCTTTGCCTAGGACGATGGCGCAGCTGTACCGATGACGTGCGCGGATGGGAAGCGCACACGAGTAGCTCCATTCCGATGGACGAACGGTACGAAGGTGCATCTTCGTTTCATCCCTCCCCTACCATAACATTGACTAAAACCCGTGGACATGCTCGCGGACAGGCACATAAATTATGCCACTCGGTTGAGCTTGGTTGGCATGGCTTTTTTTTCTCCTACCTTTACCCAGTTTGCTTTAGTGCTGAATCTTCCCCCAGCGCCAAATGCATCATAGTGCAAAACGGAACCGGACCGAAGACACCAGTGACCGGCTCGACCGCGAGTGCGAAACGCCATTTAATCTTTAACAGCCGAGCGTAATTTATTAACCCTCCGGCAATGGGATACAATAAACTGATCTGATTGATTAAGCGATAATCAATCATGCTCGTGTATGCTGGAAGACACGATTAGAAGGTGTGAAGTGGAGACACAGAAGAAATTGAACGGGAATTTATGGCTATGCGCAATCAGGTGTAGAGATATTGCGCTCGCAATAGATTTGTCGTAGAATGCGCAAGTTATCTAGTCTGTTGGACGGTTAATAATTAGATCGTGGGTTTTGTTGTGACTCAATTAAAAATTTGAAACACTAAGAAAAGGATAAAATACCGTCGGAAGTGTTTCTTTTGAACATTTGGATTTGTTCTTTTTCTAGTTTTTAACTTTATTTATTAAGCTTTTACTACATATTTACATATACAGTCGATCAATCGGGCATTGTTCAGGACTAATAACTCTTCCCAAAAAATTACCATCCAAACTGGTGATGAAACTACCTCAACCACAACAGGTAGTAACAGTGCTTACTTTGCACGCATCACTTCGGCTAAATATACCAGACGGAGCACCATCACCCCAAAGGGTCTCCGATCGTTCATCCGTTAAAAGGCAAGAACACACATTATGCGCGGAAGACAAAACAAAAACGCAAACAAGACTGCGAACTGACACGGCTGGAACACCCATCCGGTACGGGAGGGCGGCCACTAGTGGTACCTGTGCGTTTGTGTCCTGGGCAAAAATGCGCGTCAAACCGGTCCTAAAAAACATGTCTCATCAAATGCCTAGCGCTGTCTCTCCTGCGGGGATGCTAGCGATCGCGACGAGGACAAACGCGATGAAAGAGAACTGTCATTACCGGCAATCAGTGGAGACAAATTTCAGCATGATTAATAAATTATGAAGCCGTTTGTGCGTGTTTCCCTTCCCTACCCCCTTTCCCCGATGCTGCCATACCGGGCCCGCTCGCTAACCCGATCGGCCATGTTTGTCTCAATTTGCTCACGCTGGATCAGTGTCTCTTTTGTAGTGTCGCCGTATTCGTCGCCGTGTGCTTCATTGTGCGGTCTTGGTAGATCTGGTTCAAATGTTTTACCAAACTGCGCATTCACAACGCACCGATTGCTGGCCCCACAACCAGGTGTGTAGGCAGCATGTTCTTAAGCGTATGGATGTGTGGTTGAACTGAAGGGGCACAAAAAAGGGTGCTCCGGTAGGTGGAAGTTGAAAGGCAAGGGTGCTCCACCCTGGATGGATAATTCTCTCTTCCATCGAAGAGAAACGATCGGTTCCAGTGTACGATGGATCTGCTGACAGACCAATAGAAATTAGCATACGGTTGGGCTCGGTCACGTCACTTCGAATTGGTGTCAGCACCTTTTTGGCAACTTTCAAACAATCAAGCTTCATTGATCGTCGTCTCACTCGCACCGTCGGATCAATATTTTTATGGTGAACAGTACATAGTAAGCTGAAATAAAATGAAACACACAAAAAACTTTAAACAAAGCCCAGGGGAGGTCTGTTGATTGTGTTATTGGGGGTTGATTTTGGTGTGATTACAGTTCATTGTTGCTGTTAGAAGCTTTTTATGAACGATGTCAAGAATCCATTTCGTAGGATCTGTATCAGAACGATCATATAAACAGAGTTTTGAGATGAAATTGTGGATTTAGAGCCATATTTCGATTCTTTTCAAGTTGAGCTGTAGTATGTAGTCCTTGCCAAGCTGTATGGCATCAAAAACATGTCCGTCGAAAAAGGAATATTTAGAAATAATTTTCAGTATGGCCCAGAAATTGGAGAGGTTATCAAATCTACTTCCAATTATCTATCCATTATCAGTCTAGTTAAACTTTAAAGAAGTCCGAAATTGATTCAAATTTGAATCCTTAATTCCTTTTCAATCAGTTCCAAAGTTGCTATTTTGGGTGTACATTTACGATTCCTGATAAAACACATGAATATAATCATTCATTAATATTAATCAATCCTTAGCGTCTCCGTGAGTTGAAACAAACATCTTCAGATTCTTATATCTAAAATTTATAAAAACGCCTAAAGAGTACAAAAAAAACTTAAAACGTAAGGAGGTATCACCAATTTTAATCATTTATTACATGACATTTTGGTACCCTTTTTCATATGTTATATTTAATAACGATAGACTCAATTAAGAAATGTTATAAAGGCTCAGGGTTTTAAATTATTTTTTGCGCTCAAATTTGCTCAGTAGCTTTTAACTTAATGAAACTTAACTTTCAACTATTTTGAACAAATTGCGCACAATTTAAATCTCAAAAAGTTTTTCCCCTACAAAACACATTCGATCATCTTAATTATAGAGCACTGCGCGCATGCACCGCTACGAAACGTCTTTATCCCGCTTAATCAACACACCGTCAGCTGCTGGAAAACGGTCACCAACTCTATCAGCGCCTTGTAAAAATAAACTGCGGCTAGTTATCATTAGGATAAATATTGTTTCTTCCTACCTAAGGAGGGTAAATGCAGCAAATCAGGATACACTGCGTGCCGCCGAAAGACTATCGCACCATAAGGATGACACGTAAATTGGTGCGCTTAGGTAAGGGAAGTAAGCACGTCACCAGTCACCGGCTGGCCTATTTGGAGGGCGTGTCAATGATGTAGGTTTGATGAAATCCCTCCGGCAGGATCAAACACACAGCAAACCCGGGAAGTCGAACACATACGGGGGAAAAGTTTGTTATTATACTTCCACGTCGTAAGGGATGTAGGCTGACGAATGGGCTATTTTTAATTGAAATTTTATAATCCTCCGTAATCAGGCCTATTTAAACTAGGGTATGTACGGCTGCAGGGAACAAGACAGCAAAAAAAAAAAACAGTTGGTGTTACGGTTGTTGGTGCCATGCTGCTGACAAGGATATATCGCATGTGTAATCGTCAATGAAGGGTTCAGTTTGTGCGTGTTTTTTTCTGTAAGTGTTTCATTGCGCATTTCGCTCGGTTCCTGCTGTTTGAAATGGTATCTGATGATCCATTGGAAGACCCAATTATACATGAGTACAGTTTTATAAAATGACGCAAACACTTCAATGGCTTGAAAGGGTTGCTTGTTTCATTATTATACAAAAAAAGGTGTGGACATACATACATCTTTTGTGCAAAACGATCCATTTACACGCGTAGTTAGAATTCCAACTTCATTTAAGTGAACTGAGCTAACCATACTGAAGGCATAACATGCATGTTTCGTGTAGTTTAGTAAGCAATCGGTCAGAGAATGAATCCTTCAAGTTTGAAGAGCAGAAAATGTCAGTTACAAAAGTTTTACATTGCTTCAAGTTCAACCGCAACATTCGTTTGCATCTGAATGGAGAATTGATCCAAAAAAAAACCCCAAAACGATCGATCCAATAAAACGTCCTTATTTTGAATGTGGCAAGCGTAAAGCCTCGATGCGACCATGTTACGATATTCGAAGAATTGCGGTCCTGTGGTCCGTGTGGCGCCCCCGATTCGAAGCATCCCTGCTGCTCGTCAGACCAGCCGCATCTCGTACAACGGCGGTCGAGAAGATGCGCAAAGATTTATCGCTGATTGATCAACGAGGTCCAACGATGGCAGGAATTTTCGACACCGGATCGTAGAGTCATCCTCCCCATCGGGTCGCGATCGAACATCGCAAGGATATGGATCGATCGGCGCTGGTCGGTGAAGGGTTAGCAGTCGTCGCCGGGCAGTAAAAAGGCAAGGACCCGACGACTTTAGCTCGTAGCCATGTCCCGGCACGGTTCTCCATCTTCGTCCAAGTGCCGACGCACCGTAACAAACATGTACACGGTGTTGTACCGGACGAGGCCTGGCTTCGAAGTCGCAGCACGTTGATGGGATCAGCGGTTGTGAAATAAAACAAGACCACAAAAACCACAGCGGGTACGGAACGACATCCCCACGGGATCGTGTGTGTGTGTGTATGTGTGTTTTCTTTTTTATATTTTCAATGTGTGCTGGTTTTGTTTTGCGGTGATTTCATCGATACTGAACGTTCTGGCAAACTTTATGGTTCTGTTCTTGTTTGGAAGCTCCCCGAAATGACATTGTCGTTTCATCGGTATGCGATATCCCGTGGATTATTGGTTTTCGGGCTTTAGTTTTTTTTCGTGCCTTGTTGTTACGTCTGCGCCTTTGCCTGGCGCGATCCCAACTTCGCATAGCACCAATGAAGTGTCGAATCAGCGGAGCGATGACTTGATGGCGGGCCATGAACAACACACCCCAAGTGCTGTGGCGACAGGCTGTGGCCGACCATGGCGATGACATCGTAAGCTAAAATCTGGCACTTTTTTGACTCGTCATGGCGCTTTCCATAGAGTTCCGGCCGGTACCAAAACAACACTAGCATACGGCCGAGTACATACAGCACGGGTTGGGATCTGTCGGTATACCATCTTCCTGATTCTGGCCTGTATGCTGTAGTTATAAGCTTTACCCGTTTGGAACTGGGTTTGTGTGCGTGTTTTTCTTCTTCTTGCTGTGTCTTCCCGCTTGCATGAAATAAGATGACAACTCCCTGCTGGGCGAAATCTCCTGTTGGAAAGGGTTTTTCGCAGTCTTTAATGAACCACCGTCGTCAGCACCAGAACCTTTCGTGCTGGCTGTGGATTAGTTTGCTCACTTGTGTTTTTTTGTTGTTGCTTCTCTCGATTAGCTGTTCACCGGTCGGTTCCGCTCCGAATGTTACGAGACCCGCTCTGTGATGCTACCGCACCGGAGTTCCCGGTGCGACGAATGACGTGCGAGAATGAATGCGACGAACCCGGCAGGAAAGGCTGGCGACAGCGGTGCCCGCGCAGGCGACGACGACGACGACGGGGTTTAGATTCAATTTTTGGCAATTATTACGATTTCCGGTAGAAGATTAGATTAGATGCAAAACATGCGAAGCAAATGGAAGCGACAGGAACGGGTCCAGACACACTCGACACGGTTTCTGCTTCTTTGAACTGGTGGCCGGAAAATGCATTAAAGAGGTATTTTCTTTTCGAAGATACACCGCGAAGATGGAAGCAGTCTGCAGGATAAATAAATTGTTATCAACGATCGTCTGGATTTTGTGTAGTAGCGAAAAATAAGTCCAAACTGTGGAATGGTGAGCTGCGAGTAGTCTAGACGGATATTGTTTTTATGTTTCATATTTAAAAATTATATTTAAAAAGAATTTGTTAGCACAGTGGAAAGGGAAGCATTCTTATATTAAAAGAACTTCTTTACCTAATCCGATGAAACTCAAGATATAGTGTAAGATACATGCTAGAAGAGATAATTTTTTTTTATCAATCTGGTAATAAAATTAAACGCACGTAGTCAGCGATCAGACATAAATCGAGTTCTACGAACGGAAACAACCGTCAGATGGAAATCAAAATGCTTCTGACAACCGTTTTCCTCGCCACACGCCATGTTTCCCGATCAAATCACGTACCATTCGCGGCCGTGCTGTCAAAACAATTAATATTAACATGTCGAATGTCTGTTTGTAGGCTCGCATGTGCCGCCCGTTGCACTGACTTTGAACCATGATAAATCGGCTCAATGTCGCCGGGGTAGACAGATCCCCGCAGCGACCAGTCCTGAACCCTTGCCGTCACCCGGGTCGCCCTCCGGATCCAAACAATGGCCAATCCTTAAAGTCGTGACAGATCCACTAGGAACACACAAACACACTCCGCAGGTAGTAACGGATCGCTCCGTTTTGGCGTTCGCCATTGGCATGCTCGTTGCGTTGTTTGTGTACGAGTACGAACATCGCGAGAACCACTCCCCGGGGATGTAAACGCGTACCGAGTAGGAGTGTCCCCAATGGCCAAACCGACAAACCCCGACGGAATCTTCCTGCACCGGTCCGGGCATTGAATCGGTAATCAAATGCGTGGGCAATTATGCTCAATAACAATAATGATGCGTTTGCGGCCCGAGCCTGGTTGTGCCCGGGCCAAAGGGTAGCCATGCGCCCTTGGGCTCCATTGGTCTGAGGCAACAACGAACGATCCTTCGGCAACGAAGATCCAGCTTCCTTCGGTTGAATAGCTAGCCCACCGTTGAAGGAAGCTAAACGGCACGCGGAAGAAAATGGGTGGTTAATATCGTACCGGAGAAGAATTGCTGAATCGGGATCGCCCCGGGCTGGGTTCTGCCTCGACAATCATGGCGCACGGATCTACTCCCTTTTGGGACCGATCCCCTCACCTTCCCGGACGATCGGAACAAAAAGGCGAGTGAAGGGACAAAACTGTACACGCGAAACGTTGCTCAAACTTCGGCCCACTCAACACTACACCGGGGGAAAGATTGTGGTGGGCATATGGAGGTTGGGAATCATAACTCCCAGCATGCTCGGGACAGGAAGTACAGTGTCGAATTATTAGCTTTCCTGCATAAATTTACCCAAGAGTGATCGTTTTGGTTGCAAATCGGCTTCGGCGAGAACTCACAAGTCGTACCCACAGACTTGTCTAGACGATCCGTTTGCCAGGGATTCCGGCACGTCGCCTACAGTGCCTGTACTACCGCAAACGAGACGCTTTCAAACCATTTCAATCGTGAAGTATTGATCGCACTTGGTACCACGCGCGGACCAGTACCAGTCCGTACCAGTACGGACGACTATTGAGACGTCTCCCATTCATCGATTATCTACGCATATCAGCATAATCGCTTGCGGTGTGTTGCATGGAGTGCATGACTGAGTCACAGCCGTCGTCGCGAAGGCACAACAAAAACGGCAACATACATGCAAACCTTCACCAGCGCGAACCGTTTCCCGGGCATAACGCGGTTTTCTCACACTTTCCCTACCGGAGCATTAGAAACGCTTTGCGGCTCCGTTTAGCGCACAATGGTTTGCTGGTTCTGGTCGTTCAACAATGGGACACGGTTCTCACCGAAATGCCGACATCGAGAAGGATCGATCGGGCTCGATGATTGTTAGAAAATCTGTCGGCAAAGGTGACAGGTGAGGTGAGCAAAGAAAACATTAACTTCAACACACACACACATCTGATCGTGGAGATGGCTTTACATGCATGCAGAACCATCACGACAACAAAGTAAAATGTAGCGATTTAAGATCATAAAATAAGTATATCGTCTAACATATAGCGCTATTAATTATGCAACAAAACTTTAATAGCTCTAACGCAAATAGCTCTATTATTGGAATTCCTCAACAAATCTCAAGTTGAAATCCATTCCAAAAAAACACACCATATATACCATAAACCAACCAAAATGATACCAAAGGAAGGCGTCATTTACAAACGAAACACAATCATTAGGCGAGTGTCGTGACGCAAAACTAAACGCGCCCAAAACCGTGCCATGTTTCTACAAGTGGAAGCAACAGCGTATCGCCAACAGTCGTGATCCAACCGTTCCGCCAACGAACGGCGCACCAAGTGACGACGAATCGATTATTTGACAATTTAACGCTCGGCCCTAATCGGATTATGCGCGATGTATAAATATTTGCCACACAATACGGGTAATGAGTTAATAATCCTATCGTCCATCCCATTGTAGTCGAACCATTCTCCTTCTCCGGTGAGCGTCTTCGCGGAGTTGCTGTGTGTCTCCATCGTAGTCCCCTTCAACCGTCACTCCCGTATTCTTCCTTCCCACTTGTCAAAGGGGTTTCATTTCATTGCTTCGACTAGCGAACTCCCGAGAAGTGTTACACCACCACTGGTTGGCCGGGGTCCCCCGGGTATTCGATCGCCTTGATCGTACAGTAATCCAGGTGCGGACCTGTTGAAATCACGACTGATTAATCGTCTTCAACACTTTTCCGTACGATAAGACTGGGACAGGTATCTCACCAAGCGGTCCCCTCACTGTGTCGACTCCCTCTGGGAGGAATCACCTGGAGATGCAGGTGAGATTAAGATGGATTACATCGGCGATTCGGTCCGAGCCCGGCAGCTGAAAACAACTCGCTGGAAAGCTCTAGCTACAACCTAACTCTCTTTCCTTTTCACCTTCACTTCCCCGTACCGCACCGGTGCGTGGAGCGGATGTCCATGAGATGAGAAATTGAATTAGAAATCTTCAACGCGCGCGCAAGCGACGAAACTCTCGTGCGATGCGAAACGGATGGGGTACAAGAATAGCCAGAGATGAAAGCTGAAATCAAAACAGAGATCAAAATTCTTTCTCGTTTCGAAGTTTTATTATTATGATAAAGTCATAATTCCATGAATATTTCTATCTCCTTTGTCCCTTTCGTCAGTCCTTTCCACCACCAGAGTCCATCGAAACCGTGGCTCGTTTGTTTCCTTTCTTTCGACGCTGATTGGAAATCAATGATGAACGTGAATTTGAATAATACAATTTTATTGATTGTTATTATAATTAAGACGACGAGCAGCGACAAGCGTGAAGCTGTCCGCAATCGTCACGATTTTACTTCGCTGCCTTGTTTCGTATTTTTCCACACGTTTCCTACTGCTGGACCGTGCTCTGCACAACGGGCGAAGGAAGGCTTTTGAAGGTTGTCGTGTAGATTTATGCTTTCGGGAGACAGGATTGTACTTGAGCGTTGTACTGTGGCAGATTATAAAATGGGTAATAAAAGTAAGGAATAAACGCGATAAATACTTGAGTAAATTTGTTTGCCTATCATGTACCAAGGATTGACGAAAGGAATGTCGTTAAAATAATCAATCTTCACCATTTAATTTGTTTTGAAATAAGCGTTTATTGGGTGTGGTGAATGGCTAGCCAGAAAAGCAAGGAGTTAATAGTTTATACTGTTGTATTGAAGCAATTATGCAAATTACTTTAACTGCAGTATATACTAAGAAAAATTAGTAATTAAACTTTAAAGCAATGATTGCCAACATTTCCGAGACGAAACATAACGATCCCTTTGCGGAACAGAAAGAAGCTATTAAGTACACGTTGAACATAAGTCAGGGTGGTCAAAGATGATTAACTTCTCACCAATTGTTTGGCGGCATCCGTCAAAACATCACATAGCAAGATCAATGTTGGTTTGATGTTCAAATAACAACGGCCACGAACATGGCGACCACCAGCGAAACGAACGCATCAAAGATCGATGGCAAAAAGATCCTCCGTCCCTCCGTGCTGGTCGCTGGTTGATCTACATTGGGCATAAGGAGTAAGGAAAAAAAGTGTGTATAAATCGTTCAAAGCCGCTTAAGTCAATAATTCTTTTCTCGCACCTAAACAGAGCACCATCCACCGGGTGAAGTGTCCATCGAAAGCGGATAGTCATTGATCATATTTAACCGCATTGAATTCATACTTCGGCCCGCTGCAAAACTGAATGAAAGCATATTCTACACACACACACAAACACAGAGAGACAGATCTTCAGCTGGTGGGAATGTTGTGGCATGATTTAGTTTCACTTCCCAACAGCGATCGGTTTCGGTACCGTAAACCGTTGTAACTCATCCCCGGACGAGCGCGTGATTAATGATCAACCGAACCGATCCTGGCGATCGTCGGCGATGCAAAAGTCGATCGTTTTGTCGAATTCGGTATCATCTCAACCCCGGCAACAGGGTGACCGATGACCGGTTCAGGAACGGACCGGTGAATCGGTTGGGCGGCTGAAGGTGAAGCACGGGTGTATGAGCCCGAAAACCGATCGCAATGCGATTAATGCGGCAGGGAAATAAATAATTGCAGAAATAATTTCATTTTATGACTGCAAAAACGGGGCGCGTGACGCGTGCGCACATTTGCGTTCCATTCGGCCGTGAAACGTATTTAAGTGCAGCGGATCCGGTCACGTCGATCGCGTGGTATTGCGTCGAACCTACGTACCCGATCGGTTTGTACACCGGTGCGCGAGGGTGCGATCGTGCGATCATAAATAACGCGTACCGAAATATTACGAATCGCGAGCGGATAAGTATAGCGAACGCGGGCACGGCATCTCACCGCACCAAAGGGCCGACATCACTTACAATCAATTTAAATCAAAATTTATAAATAAAAACATAAATTTTTCTCAACAATGATGATAAATTAGCTCGCATTCATCAAGCGAGCATCAGTTTGATTCGTGGTGCGAGGAGAGCCAAAAGGAAGCATAACGGTGGGGCAACGAGAAAGAGAATAAAAGTGACGGAGAGGGAAAAATATCGTTCAAATAAAATTGTGTATTGAAATAGGTTTAAAAAGCGCAAGATCGGAGCCAAAAGGACACTTAGACCAAAACTTTGTGCGTCATCAGAAACATCTGGATGGCAGAATGAAGCAGTAACTTGACGCACGTTTCGGGAAACTCCCGAGATTAGCACCACCATTTCCAAAAGATCCTAGAAAGTGAAGTTGTGAGTAAGCATAACATTCCCGCCCGCGGGGAGGGAAGTTTGTTTTGTTGACCACACCGAAAGTCACACTTAACCGACGCGTTGGTGCGATAATCAACTTAACCGGGGCACCCAAACAGTCCCTTCCGGTTGCAAACTATTTGTTCCTGCACCATAATCTGAAACAGACCGCTGGAATGTGGCATTCCGTTTCCTGGGTGTGTCCCACGCGCCCAGATGGTGTAACGTGCATCGAGTGTGGAAGGATGTTTCCCCCTTGTTTTTGGGTGAAGAACTTTACTTTATTGACAAATAACCGCTTCGCAGTTCGATCTCGGCCTGTGTGTGAACCAAACCGTCCGGAAGGAATGGGTGAAATGTTTTGTTTACCTCAGTGAAGCGCAAGCAAACAGCGCACAAGTAATCCTTCTCAGGTCAGGTGTGCTGAATCACACATGGAAAGAGTTGCAACGAGCTTAAAATGATGGTGATTGCGTTGTGGCTTAGGTTGGTTGTTGATACAACAACGGCGAGCAATTGCTTTGACAGTTTTAAAACTTCAATAGACCAATCGGTACGAATTTCCGGGGCCCAGTGCGGACCAGATTCGTGGCATAAGCTTTCACACGTGATGAACTACGGTCACGGAAGGATTATGGTGCATTCCTGTTGGCACATCTGTAAAAATTTGTTTACCAAGTGTTTCTAATTCGATTGTAAACATGGAGTTTTTTTATTTCTCTCCGGATATCCGTTTAGCTACAAGGTGAAACAAATGAAACGTAATCATTTTAAGCTTTCTGACTGTGCTTTTGCTTTTATGTTTAATGAATTAATAGAACCACGTTTCAAGACGCGTTTATTTTTGAAGCAATAAAACTATATTCATGAAATATGGAAAAAATAAAACATTGAGAAATAAATTAAAAAGACTTAATTAAATTGATAAACAAAAAATAGCAATAAATTAAAATAAATTAATAAAAATCCTATCATCTTATGGAAAAGCAGAAATAAAACAGTGGTTTTATTTTACCCATAAATACCTATCAGTAATAGTCTACAGTAAACAGCTTCATGGAAACAATCAAGTAACTGACGGGCTATAACAGCACTGCATCACTATTTCATGAGCAAACTGGTAATAAAATGGAAATAAATAAAGCTTCCCTAATCGTTAAGCGCAGAAAACCGCTAGAAATCGCTTCTAAAAGCAAACATGGGTAAATGATCTTCCGCAAACCGGGTGCATATTATTCGCATAGTTTCACGATTAGCATGAAATGGAAATTCCATCCACCAATCTCGGACTAGAGATTGGCTAATATTACGGCGCTTTAATTGAATGTTTCAATTGCACACAAAACCACCCGATCGCTGGATGGCGTTCGTCATCACACGCTAAATGCAGGTCCGGCAGGGTGCGCCACCCATAAACGATGCACTTAAGCTTCCACCCACGGATCGAACGCCGATGCCGTGCAGCTGGTTGGTGCGGAAGGCTGTGGCAGCACGGTACTGTTGTCGTTGTTGCTGGCTTTTGCCACTCGCCTTGAGGTCAGACAAAAGCGCGATCGCGGGAGGACGGATGCATACAGAAAAAAGGTTCGAAAACTTTTACAACTGTGCAGGCAGTTAAAATAAAATACTAGCGGGTCACCAAAGTTCACACCGGCGCTGGTGGGATGCATTATTGTCTGTGGTCTGCGTGGCTGGTTCCGCCTTATCCACCCAGCCACCCGATCTGAAGGAGTTACAGCCAGGCAATAGGTCACCTTACCGATATTTGCCGGATAAGCGAACCTGAAATATGTACAACAAAGCGAACGAGTGAGAGAAAAAAAAAACGCAACAACAATCACTTGAATGCGATCATCGAAAGGGCTCCGGGATCAGATGTGGAAGGACGGTGCTGCCGTGTACGATCGGCAGGCGGTCGACCTCCCCGGGGATGCTAGTAGAATGTTTCATTCATTTGCGCGTGCGCACCGGCACACACACACACACCGACGCCATTCGGCTGCGCATGGGCAGGGCCCCGGGAATCCGTGATCTTCGGTTGTTCAAATCGATGGCTGAAGAATTCATTCAGTCAGCGCAAAACTGGTTCCTTGGCAGGTTCGCAAGGAAGGGCCACTAGGGCCACAACCCTGTCGCTCGTTTGGAGCGCATTATTTGCACGATTGATTACTACCTTCACCGTAGCCGGCACTGCGTCGACGAGCCGGTCGCGTCAGGAATGTATTTTTATTTTCGGATCTGAGCTGGTTTTTTTGAAAACCGTTCTAGGCGTTCCGCTAAAAGGCAACAAGCATCGACATACTTTCGTGTCTCCGGGGCGCCTGCTTCCGATGTAAGCTAGGCTGAAGGCACATCACTTTACCCCGCCGAGTGCACATTGTGTGTGGGTGTGGGGAACATCTTCAGCAAAACAGAATTTCATTGGAAGATTTGGGTTATTTCGCTTCCCTCCCCAACACAGGGCAACCCAAATTGGGCACGGGCTAAAACAAAGGCCAATCCCACGGCGAATGCTGAGTTGCCGACAAACACAGCATTTTCCAAAACACAATAGAGAATTAATCTTTCCCATCCCATCGACAATGGAGCTTCCAGTACCCATGGACCGTCATCAGCCATCGTCGCTTGGAAGGAGGACTGTACGACGCATCCTTCGACGTCTAACCTATGATCTTTGACGCTGTTGGAAGAAGACGCATTCTCGGTTGTGTTGCGCGTTAGCGCTATGAGCGATGTGTCGATGCGTGCACGATACAAGTTAATTTACGCTGAGCAAACAGCGAACCAACCTTTTTTTCCCCCTCGTGCTGACCCGTCCACCCGTTTCCACTTCGTCCACACACGGCCGAGGTGAAGAAGCCTCCGCGCGAAGAACTGCGTTTGAAACGGAAACAATAAAACAGTTACGATAAGGCGGGATGAGATCATCGACGGGTTGTAAGACGGTTTCGGTTGTGTCTTTACGAAGGATTCGCTTACCTTCCCGTGTACCGGTGAAGAGCGCGTGAAGGCAACGCGACAAGTGGTGACAGACACGGACATTCCCAAATCGATTGTATCGCTGTCCAGCTGTCCAGCAGGGGCAATATGCTACCACCGTGCTCCAAGTGGTTTCAGGACGGAAGGTTTGTCCGTGTGGGACGATGAAGCATCGAACCGAACGAAGGTAGAAAACAGGAGGGGAGCAAAAAGAAAAACATATGAACCGATCGCGCTGCTATACGCGAAAGGTGTGATAATCTTATCAGCAAAGCACTTAATTATGTTCGAATTCCTCACCCGTTTTGGGAATAGCCAGTCGATTATATCGACAGTGTTGGTTCTCTCTCGGCAGGCGCAGCGTTTGAGTCATCCACCGTAAGCGATGGTAAACTTTGGCGAAGGGTGCAATGGGCTAGCGGTTATTGATTTAAACTGTCGTCCACGATGGCGTTAGACATTTAATTATCATAATGCGTTGTAACTGAATACATCACACGTTCACGCACCCGCAAGGATAAGGGGCCATTATGGTTCACATGTGCAAAAGAATGAAGTGTGAGAATGAGTGTTTAATGTATTTTAATATGAGAACTTGTAATACCTAAATTTATTATTTACAAATTTATAATTTTACCTTTAGTATTTGGCCATACTCTTGAGCTCTCGGAAATGGATTAACATAGCTTTCTGACCAACAATGATATTTTCGACTTCATACTTCAAGATCAAATTGTGATCAATAACTGGTAAATGATCGATTCGGCAGGTCTGACAGATGAAAAGGTTGTACGCATTTCTCGTTGGCTTCTTGAGATTTCCAAATTCCAATAATAAGTATGTTTAAATGCACACTACTAGAACATTTATGGACATTTTTATTTTTGGCTTAACGTCCTCTAAGGTTCATGCTTACTAGACTTTATTTTATGTATTTGAAAGCAATATTTCATGAAATATTTCAAGGACGAGCTTCCTTTTTTGGGGATTCTCTCTCATTATTTCGAATGGTAAAACATAAACCAGGGTTCAGGAATATAGGAAAAGGGAAATATTTCATGAAATATTTCAAGGACGAACTTACCTTTTTTGGGGGAGTTCGGGGGAGCTCTCTCTTCTTAGCTTAACGACCGCGAAGGGCGAACATTTTTGGGTTACTTGACCTCAGGAGTCCTTGCTGCGGAAGAACGGTGTGGAGTTTAGGCGCAGTTTATCACATACACCACTGGGCCGCCCCAAGAGTAATAAGTATAGTTGTTATTACATTTATTTCTTAATAAAAAAACGTTTAACTTTTAAATAACGCTTAATGTGTGCAGTTTCTCGATAGCTAGTTCAAGCCAGATCTTATAAGCAAGCTAACTCTCTAATATTTTCAACTCACTCTATACATTATCCAGCTCACTTAAATGAATCCTTTCACACCACATTAACTGCAAGGAAATTCGCATTCCCGATATCAGTAGAACTACGATCTTCTTTCTCCTCGTAATGTTGTTTTACTGTTTGAGACACAAAACACAATCCCCGTTACCAAAACTATCATAAGCAAAACGTTATCGATATCTGTACCCTTTCCTATAAAGATTATGGAATCATTGCACTTCAGGAAGCAAGACCGCATTTCACGAAATATCTCAATATCATTCGCCGAAACTCTGGCCACGGATCGGTGCTTCTCCCTTGCAGGGGTCCGCCATCTTTCCCGCCCCGAAAGCAGATCCTTCCTTCCTACGACAAGGTCGTCAAAGTCAACTTCAATTAGCTTCGTAGCCCGCAGTGTACACAGTTCAGTCATGTACGCGATCCGACCCCGTTCAAGCATTAGTCCGTTTCGCGTGTCCACTGCATCCGTGCGGTCGGTTCTTCCCTTTTCCCCCCCCCCCCCCCCGCTACCTTCTTCCCCAACTCCTCCTGGAACAGTGTCCGGCGCCTGGACGCACATCGAGAGCAGCACCACAATTGGCTGGTGAGGAAAAATAAAACACGCGCATCGAGCAGCGCGGTTGCGTATATATAAATTCCTCCATTTAATATGAGTGGTGAAATTTGATACTTTCGATACATGTACTTGTGCCCCGGCTACACCGTTCGTGGACCAGCGGGGCATTCGACGCACTGTCGCGAATCGTTGCTTGAGCGACGACCACCGACCGAACAGTGGAAGATAAAAAAAAACAATCTACAAACACACACAACGCACAATCACAGTTCGAACCAAATGAAAACGAGACAAACCCCGAACCAAAAAAAAAAAGACAACAGCATTCGAAACAACACCGAAACACACTTATGAAAGCTTTTAAAAGCTAATTTTTCAACCAAAAACCGCAAACGGACCCAAATAAATACTCCCTACCGGGTCCTTCCCCGTAGCCGTATGTTTCCACCGCCACCACCGTGCACAACCACGCAGTGGGGAAGCAGCTGTGACTGACTGGCGTGAGGACAGGAAAGGAGAAAAGTTATGGCGAAATTGGTGATGTTTAGTCGAAAAATTGCCAGTCGCTAACGATCGCCGGTTGTCGCATCGCCGGTTCAAACATTCGGCCACCGGCGGCGAGTGGGAAAAGCGAGCATATATACCAACCCCGGCAAGGAACCTCCTTGAAATGGGGATGAACATACGCTAAATTTTGTGTGGATCAACTTCGTGCTCTGATCGTTGTGCTCCGAACTTAAACAAAGCCGAACGTCTGTGTGGTATCCAATTTGTACTCAACCATACTCCAGGACCGTTGAGGTTCGCCTTTGACCTCTTGTTTAGGTTTCGGGCAGGCAAACGACCTGTCAGAATCACACCATAAAAGTCACGAACGTTACATCACAAACTAGTCCGCCTTTCTGCACACGGAGATAAGTGTTGTTTTAGTATCGCGGTAGGAACAACACAGCGAAAAGGAACAATCTACTGCAAAAATAAAATAAAAACCCCGAAGAGAGTGACACCGATCGAGACGGAATGATGACAATTTTGCCTTCTCCACAACAAGGAAAAAAACAAAGTAAAACAAAAACCGCCACACGCCGTGCGGTCTACCGCAACTTCACATACACACACACACGTTCACTGTTTCTCTATTTAGTGGTCCGCAATCGGAATGTTAACCCTGGTACCGAAAGGAAACAATTCCCCCCCCTCGACCGGTCCGGCGGTGCGATTGCATTTCACGTGGCTAAAATTCCTCGTAATCAGAGATTTCCTTCGCTCGACACTACTTCAATTGTACGCGCGGATATGTTGCATTCGCCAAAATTTGTTCCGTCAAAACCGGGCGGCGTGTGTCGCGGTCGCGTTCAGCTCTTTTGTTTTTACCCGCCGGCGAATGTTTGTTCATGTTTGAATGTCGGCGAATACCGGCGACAGAGTGACAATTGTAGCGAACTAATAAATAAACACACGAAATATCAGTGTCGCGTTGGAAAACAGAACCCACACTTGGTAGAAGGTTTCGCTGAAGGTTAGGTTAGCTGAAATGAAAGCTTTATTTTGCGTTTTGCTTTAGGAGAGTAGAAACATGCTTGACGTCGAATGGTTGGACCAAATTTTTTTTTATAATAGTTAAAATTTATTCATTTATTAAATGTGAACACTTCAATGTTTCTGGTATAAAAATTGCGATTCAAACTAATTCATTTTTATTCTCACAAAGCGCAAGGACTTAAGGGGTATAAAACATTGAAGAATTGGTTGTCCTTAAATCAAAAGCAATATGAATAAACACAAATGAATAATTTTAAAATTCTATCCATCTTTTTGTTTCACATTTCTTCCTTTTTTTGCTGAACATTTACCAGATAAGTGACTGCTTGAAACAAAACAATTTTCTGTTTTTTGCATACAACTTGAAGCGCCCTTCGGTTTCATCATATACACGCTGATGTCTTAACGATGTGCTTTTATGAGCTCTTTAAATGATCATTTGCGTAGCTCACCGTCTATCATACATCTGCGGTGCGACAAACATCTTAATTGGTACGGTGCGGTGAAACATTCGTCGGTGCATTTTTATTCCACCATATCTGATGCTGTAGGACATTGTCCTCTGTGCACGATTTGAATGCAGTTTAATGAACGACCACTAGCCGCCAAGCGTTAAGAGGGCGAAGATGGGCGTGCGATTAGCTTAGAGGGCAAACAAAACACCACACGAATATGATCCTGCGACTTGTTAACATCGTGTTTATTATCCTTTTCTGACCGTATCTCGAGATCTACAATATTTTATTTAAAGAAGATGGTGAAAAAAAAATGTGAGGAAAAAGCTCCTTTCAACCCGATCCAACTGATGTGCGTTTCGTCTTTCTCACGGTGGATGCAGATGATGTAAAAAAAAGCTACCCTTTTATCATTCCGTGTACCATATAGGACCACTAACATTGAGGCTTAATATGCGCAGAAAACAGCCGTGCAAAAAGCATTATCCATTTCAATCAGTTCAACCATTTAAAGCTCACCCTTTGCACAATCGATCGAAACACGACTGAACGTTCAATTATCGCACGTTCAATTACATGCAGCAAGTTGCTAGCACTCCCGCATCGCTAAAGGGAGCTAATAATTTAACGATTATTATGCCCCCTGTTGGACTATTTCCGATCGCTAGTCGATCGTATGCCACAGTCACAGCGACACTTGCCCCGACAGCAGCTTTAGCCGGCGCTGTGACCGTCGGTTGTTGTCAGCAGGTTGCTTGACGGCGCGTGACACAAATTGTGCTGCACGACACACGGCGACGTGGCGGTTACGTTACGTGAAGGGTGAAGCGATTAAATGTAGAATTAGGAAAGAAATGTGTTCCATCCATCCGTCAGGGGTACCGATACGGTGCTGCCAAGAAAAATCCATTAGCTTAATTATCTCAACGGCTCTCAGGCGAATGTGCTAAACGGGCTCCCAAACACCTTTGGAGGTTTACCTATGCTGTTGCACTTTTGCCTAGCTGATAGCCGTGTCAATCGGCTGAGAAAATCGTGCTATTTATTGTGACTTGCGGTAAGGCAGTGTACACGATTATACCATTTCGGAGCAGGGCTGCTTTTATATCTGCTGTACATAATTTATCCATATGATGATCCTCTTAGGTGTTTTAATGTTCTCTTGCAATTATGGCAAACTGTTGTTGCTATAATAAATGATTTTCTCAAACAAACGATTTTGTATACTACTTTATGTTCAGAGGTGTGAAAATATTTAAACGAATCAAAACTTCACATCCCTCTTCATATTCTTAGTCCCTGCTCTAATGCTGCAAAAAGCTTGTCCCCTTCGCGCATTTAATTCTAAACACAAGTGCGGACGGTAGTAGCCAAGGCAATGAGAACACGTGTAAAACATAGACGTACTACACGGGCGCAGTCATTCTTTGGGCCGTCAAAACGACCCTCGTCCGGGCCGGGAAGCTGGCCACAAAACATGGTAGCCACAGGGCAATGAATAACTAATTTGAGCGAATTGTTCTCGGCTGCCTTTCCGTGTCACGCTAGGCTCACGATCTTTACCCTTGCTGCTGGGCTAGCAGTTGATGAGGTTGAATGCGAGCCATGAATGCCGGTGTACAATGCAGTGCGCAGTGAGTCAGATAATGTGTCAATAAAGCGTCAAGTTTGAGGTTGATTCCGAACGGTATGGTGCGGTAAATTTACATACACGACACATCGAAGCGAATGGGTGTGTGAGGCGCCTATTCCATTGGAGGATTTATACGTTTTGAACAATTACCGGTAATGATTAACAAATGAGCAAGCAACGGGCATTAATAGTCGGCTTACGTAATGGCCTTACATGTCATGCTTCATAATTCCAATCAATACGATATAATTAGCCATTTAATTTTTATCTATTTTTTTGCTTATTTAAATTTACATTTGTATTACATTTCGCATATTTACCAGCCTGTTTCATTTGAAAGCTTCTTTTCCAAAAAAAAAGAAGAAATGAACGTTTGCTCTTAAGTAAATCAAAAGACATAAATTGCCTTGCTCAAAGGATCAAATTCATCCAATATCCGGCCATTGACATTATCCTTATCTTTGACGTGTTTTCCAAAATTATTCACACCTCATTTCTCTTCAAATGAATATCCTTTCAGTTTTGATCTCATCACTATTCAATACAGCCGAACATCAACCAAAAAAAAAATCCAAACCGTGTCTAATCTTTGATAATGCTGCAGACGTCGGTTGGTTGTATATTTTGACTGAGCCTAATTTACGAACACCGATAGTGTCCCGTGGTGGCCTGTTTTTCACAGCGACAGAGTTGTTAGCCCGTCCCATTTAAAAGATAACCTACCGACTTGAGGTGTCACGATCCACCGCTGTCGTTTGCGGTCGGTTGTTCGCTACCGCAGCCCTGGACCGGCAATGTGCTAGAACAAGGAAGGCAAATGAAACAGCCGGACCAGTGTTAGTGCCATTATCCGTAACATTCGATGGATACGGTGGCCGGTGAAGCACACGCAAAAGGCCACTCGGATAGACCACCATCGCCACCGGAGTGACCATGCCATTCGGAGAGAGCGGGAAACAAGAAAAAAGCCCGGACGGTGAGGACTTCGTGCGGCAAACGCTTGCGACACTACGACGCATGTGGGTGGGCTGGTGATCAGCTGCGAAGCTCCGGCACGAACTCGCAATCTAATCTATATGGGTCTTTGGGCTCAAAGCACCGCGTCACACAGCACGCCCAGTTCCCAGCGGTGTGCCGGAATGCGTTTTTGGTGGGTCGAACCATGGTGGTTGGTTGCTGTGCCTTGGCCGGTCCACGCACCGTCGGCCCCGTCGTCGGAACACCCTTGTACGCTTCTAGGAAAGTGGTTTCGGTAAACCGCCCGCAAGCCGAATCGTTTAACTGCCATAGCAATGCGCCGGAAACTGAAGCCATCGGTTAGCAGGCTTGACACCATTAGCAGTGTGAGCGACCGTGCCATTAAGGGGAAATACAAGTCACAGAAAAAAAACGAGAGAGAAAAAAAAATACAACAAAACATTAACCACCAACCATAGTGAACAAATATTTACCTCGACTTCCCATTCCAAACGCGAGGGTGACAAAAGAAAGGAACACACAAAAGCATTATGCTTTCCGACTAAAAAAAAGCCACACGATCGTAAAAAATCCAAACAATCACAGAGGCTCGTTTACACCCACTCATCGAAGTCGTTCCCCTTGTTCCAAGTCAATTAGGCAGTTGTCGTCTAGTTTAAGATATCATTTCATTCCCGATGTGTATAGATACCTACCACCGTGCGTCGGAATCGGTGGGTGGCTTTAACATTTTCTTTTTCGTTTAAGACACATACAGATATACTACTAAAAAGCTAATCAATGCTGGACAAGAAAATGGACGACGTTGTGTAGAAAAAAACGTTCGAAAATTAATAACTATGTTTATCCCCTGCTTTCAGTTTGCTTGTTACGGTTTCACTTAGTGGGAGACTTTTTTATGTTTTTTAATGATTCTTTAGAATGTTCTCCAACTCTTTAGAGAAGTATAAAATACCGGCCTGATTGATTGATGGTTTTGTTTTGACTATTTTCTATTATTAGAAACAACTTCCTTAAGCATGTTAGAATCGTTTACTCGACAGGAACAATAACACGCCCATCAGTTGATGTAAAGGAAAAAAAAATATAAAGAAAATAAACTTGTTCCAACAAGAAAATAAGGACTGTACTCTTCAACCGTATAGTATTTATTTTGGTGATTTCAATGCGCACACTGTAAGGAACGTTTACACAGAAGAAGTTAATTAACAACGCCACCTCCCTACGCGCACCACGGGGTTGTGCGATCGTTTATGCATCACCTTTTTCTTAGCCATGTGAGACCACCAGCATAACCGCATAGATCACCAGCATCCAAGGATCTTCGATGCCTTGCCTTTGCCCTAGACATAATAGGATAATCATCGCAGTTGGAAGCCGATGTTTCGGAACAAGCTTATTAGCTGCCTTTCTGCCATTCGTATGTACCACCACTGACCTAAGGGTGAACGAGGTCACACAGGTCCCGGTCATGATGTGTGAGCGTGTGTGGCATCGATGTCAAACGGCAATGCGACGGTCGCTCTGGAATCCTTCCGAAAACTGATCCTCAAAGTGAACGTTTCCTTTGCCAGGCGTTTCTCGCTTGACAGGCGAGTTGATCCTTTCGTACGATGCATGTACCTACCTGTCTTGTTTGTGACACCATTGTGTCCTGTGCGTTATCTTGTCACATACCCATCACACCTACCACCTTTACGGTCTTTCTCGTCTTTTGTTCACATCCTTCGGCCGTGTGTCGGGATGTGTTGTGACAGCCTGTTGGGCTCATCAATTTCCCAACCAGAGGTGAATCTATGCCACGCAAGTAAGCTTTACGTGTGTTTTATTTGTTGCTTTGACTGATCCTGTTTGTTTGGAAATATTCGAGCCATCTAGAGCGTCGAGCGTTTGACCACCATCGTCGTTTTGTTTGACGGTTTCAGGATCGTTATTTTAGCGTTATTAGTGGCAGTTAGGATGACACTGGTAAACAAGGATATTCTCGCTACGTGATCGAAAGGATGCGGGAGTTACTTTACGGTGAGCTACCTTCATGAAGTAGCTAGAAGCAGCTTACCGACCTGATCCAATGTGTCATAATGCGATTACCGATCAATCGAATATATTCTTCTTCCATGGATACACCCCCCTTGGCAAACAAGGGGATAAACAACATATTGCCAGTAGGCTAGAAGTCGGTTAATCAGCGTCACAAATATTTACCCAACAGTTGACGTTATCGCATAGGCGTATACAAGATTAACGCTTCCTTTGGTCACCTTACCGGTACATTGGACATTGGTTAATCCGATTGTGCTGCACCCCTTTAGCACCTTTCGACTTCTGAAAAGGATTAAATCGAACCGATCTCCGAACGCTCTAGCCGGAGGTGGAATATTCGATGCAAATATCAAAATGTAATTCTTGTGCCTTTTTTTGTTGCGAATTTTCTAGTGCTAATGCGATTTATAAAGGATGCAAAATCTACAAAAGACAGCACAAAAAGCACACAAACGTAAGGCTGCTTAAGCTCGTCAGTCATACCATTCAAATCCATTCCTGATACGTGTTTGAGTGTTTCTTTGTTTATTATTTTCTTGACTACCTTTTCAAAATGTTTCGACTACTATCCCCTTGTTTGGTCCCGGGTTGGATCACACTCTATTCACGCTCAGCTTATCTCTATGCCGTGACTTCTGCGCGGTTTGAAAAAAAAAAAAAAAACACACGCCTAACATACCACGATCACCGTTTGGTTGCAAGCTTTAGGAGCAAGCGAAACATTTGCAGCGGCGCTTTCTGCAGCAGAACCTTATCAAATGTGACCATCATAAACATCTTTCAACACAAGCGAAACGGTCAGGCGAGAAACAATTCAATAAATTATCTTCCAGCACCAACATCATCAGCCCCTTTTGCACCGGTAGATGGTAGATTGTTCAGCTTCTTCAGGCTGCACTTGGTTCGGAACATTAGTTTTCTTCTCGCTGTCTCTTCGCGGCTGACCGTGTTTCAATCAACGCCAAGTTCTGTCCGATATCTCGAAACAAAAGCCAAACCCCAAAAACACAGCCACAGAAAATATATTAAAATGTATCTTTAAATGTACAATTTTATGACAATCGGGTGGACACTAAATAGATATATTAATAAAAATGTCACCCACGCGGGTTCGCTCGGGGTTTTTGTGTGTGTGTGTGTTAGGCACTGTTTGGTATTTTCTGTAAACATTTTTTTTTCAACACCCTTCCCCATTTTTCTCTCAATTTTCTTGCTGGCCTCGGCAGACTAGTGACCATTGACCAGGCATGCAGAGGAGTGTGTTTATGTCGGTGCCGGAGCTTCAACAGGCACATGTTAGAACGCCCGTTAGTTATCGTTGTATTTACTCTTTGGTTAAGCAAGGGTTACAACACCCTTGCAGCAAGTTGTCGTTTGTAGAGACGATTTTCTGAAGAATGTCGTCACCGACGATTTTATGAATCTAACTTTTTTTTTGGTTTTCATTCTCACCATCATTACCGAATCGATTTCGGGTGGTTTATTTGTACGATCGATTCGTTTGTTTCAGCTCCGTGACCGAAAATATCCTCCAACTCGTCCTGCTCGTCTCCGATCGTCAAACCATTCCCACAGTGCAGTGCGTCACATAAACAATATCAGCTGGAGACGGATGAGACCCGCGTCGGTGTTTCCTTTTACGAACGCAAACCAAAAAAAAAATCAATTTCGAAATCGTTTGTTCACACGGCACAACAAGAAATAGATCGTTTGTATGATGCTTCCGCATCCAAAGACGAAGGCCACCGTGATCGTCGGGGTCGGCTACCCGGCCATGTTTATCGTATCGTGATTGCTCCGATCCATCCATCGAGTGCGAAAGTTTACGATCTTGCGAATGGGAATCGACAGCCATCAAAAATGTTTCGCTTTGGTAGGAAGGAATAAAAATCGCTTATTGCAATTATGGTAAGTAAACAAATCATTTCCATTTGGGCATTCCCATTTGGATGGAGAAACTGCCTCAGCTGTGCAACTTATGAATCCTAAGCCGCATGCAGTTCTACACAGTTTGATGTATCAACACGATGGTAACTGTGGGTGAGGCAAATTCGGAGTAATATTTTTCAAAGTCTCCCACGGCCAAAAATACAAAAACCACATCACATTGAAAGGTTTCGATAAATATAAATACAGGATGATGTCAGCTACTCTAAATTACGGTCAATTGAGAGTGCATCCCAAATGGAAATGTTTATTGATTTGCATTAAATGGAATTATTGCAACCGGCCCGAAACATATCCAAATAGGAACTGAGAACATGAGAACAGCTTTAAAATAAATTGTCTAATGGTACATCGGCCTGTGAACATTTACAATACCTTGTTGATATTTGATATAACTTCTTTAAACCCCCTGACAGAGAGCAACAGAGCGACATGCTATTGGGTGTACAAATAAGTTTCCAATGTTTTTGGAAAAGGTGACGCCACCGCACTGATTGTCAAATCAAATCATCAATGTTATATCATCAATAGCCTGAACATCTGTTGATATCATTGAATGAGTTTTCACCAAGAATAAACTCTAAAAACTTTGAGATCAGAATTGAGTTATATTTTACGAATAGAGATGTGCAAAGTGAGTTAAAGTGACACAGTGAATTTGCTAAATTTCCCAAAAAAAACTAATGCTATAACCTTAGGAAATTTTCAAAATTTTAGAATCTTTTTAATTTTTTTACCAATTATTATTCTTTTTTTATTTAAAGCATTATTTGAGTGAAAAGAAACACATTGCAACAAATTGGCATTAAAATAAATCAATTTCATTTTTTTTGCAAAATTTCTCAAAAAAATGGCAAGGGGTACCCCTTATGAAATTTTCGAGTTGAAAATTTTTTAAATTTTTTTTCTGATTTTTTATTATTTTTTTAATTTAAAGCATTATTTGAGTGAAAAGAAACTTATTGCAACAAATTCGCATTAAAATATATCACATTTATAAATTTTGCTAAATTGCTCAAAAATGAGGAAAATTTTACATTTTCTTAAACAAGGTAAGGAACTTGGTTCCTCGAATAACTTCCAGCACAGACATCTGAGGGCATGGCCGTCCAAGAAGAAAATGTAGCCATAGGTGCCATCTATCGACCACAGATTAAAAATTGGCGATCCGTTCGATACTGACCGAGTTATAGGCAAAACTTGGTGCAAAAATGAGGAAAATTTTACATTTTCTCAAACAGGGTAAGGAACTTGGTTCCTCGAATAACTTCTGGCACAGACATCTGAGGGCATAGCCGTCCAAGAAGAAAATGTAGCCATTGGTGCCATCTATCGACCACAGGTTACAGATAGGTGATCCGTTGGATACCGACCGAGTTATAGGCAAAACTTGGTGCAAAAATGAGCCTTAGTAAATTTTCATTTTTTTGAATTTTTTGATTTTTTTATTATTTTTCACTCTCTTTTTTATTTAAAGCATTACTTGAGTGAAAAGAAACACATTGCAACCAATTGGCATTAAAATAAATCAATTTCATTTTTTTTGCAAAATTTCTCAAAAAAATGGCAAGGGGTACCCCTTATGAAATTTTCGAGTTGAAAATTTTTTTAAATTTTTTTTCTGATTTTTTATTATTTTTTTAATTTAAAGCATTACTTGAGTGAAAAGAAACACATTGCAACAAATTCGCATCGAAATAAATCATTTTTTTTTTATTTTGCTGAATTGCTCAAAAATGAGGAAAATTTTACATTTTTTCAAACAGGAAAGGAACTTGGTTCCTCGAATAACTTCTGGCACAGACATCTGAGGGCATGGCCGTCCAGGAAGAAAACGTAGCCATAGATGCCATCTATCGACCACAGGTTAAAGATTGGCAATCCGTTGGATACCGACCGAGTTACAGGAAAAACTTGATGCAAAAATGAGCCTTAGGAAATTTTAAAAATTTTTAGATTTTTTTTTATTTTTTATTCTTTAGTTTTATTTAAAGCATCATTTGTGTGCCGTTTATGCCGGGTTTTTTGATGACTCCGAAATGAGTCACAAAACGAGCGGACCTATTGTTTCGAGCCACGGCGTGTGTGCTTACCAGAATTTGATTCTTCTTAACCGAGACAACCAC
Organism: Anopheles funestus; assembly: GCF_943734845.2. Classification (NCBI taxonomy): domain Eukaryota; kingdom Metazoa; phylum Arthropoda; class Insecta; order Diptera; family Culicidae; genus Anopheles; species Anopheles funestus. The sequence continues at coordinate 92,370,748 of NC_064598.1, read as the reverse complement.
AAATTGACTGAAAATTGTGAAAATATTAATGCTTTTAATGGAGTTAAAATAAAGTAAATTAAGTTCCATGATAAAGCCTCACACTTTCGCTAACAAACGCGTTGGAAGCTTACTCATACTCCCAATACTAACGATCAATGTAACTCTATGCACACGGTAAACGAACACGAGCTTCAATTAACACTGGTAAAACACTATATTTCATAACTACCACACGGTCGCAATCACAGGCAGTGGCAAATACTGTCACTCGTTACGGTGACGCTCGACAGTAACAAATGGTCGCCCTAGGAAAGGTTGTAAATGAAACGTTTCGTGCGGTGCTTGATCACACGGCAAAATGGATCTGTTTCACCTTTAGGTGCGGTTGGGCCTCAAGCTTGTCTCTAGCACAGTTCTGCTCGGAAATTGGTTCCAAACCATTCCCACCAGTGCAGAATGCGTCACCGGATCAACACCGTAGAAACACATGAAGTATTATGCCTGACATGGAGGTCTCAATCCAACTAGCAGCCATAATTTATTTCACCAACAAAGCCAAAAATAAAAATTAAGCATTCCTCTTTTGCAACTCTAAATTAGACATTCATCTTATTCCTGTACCTGGTGCAATCCCATTCATCTTTGCCATCGCAACGGCAAACAAATTCATTCGCAAATTTCACGCAAATTCTGCACTCTTCAATGTCACCTCGGTTCGTGTGCGATAAATCTTTCGATGCACCGCAATGCATCGGTCGGGTGCGGGTTAAATCATTCGTTCCATCTCGCGGTCCCGGTGGTAAGGCAATCGTGCTTAAATGTTTTAACAAAATATTGCCAAATGGTGCGAATTTTCTTCTGAGCGATTAGCGCCGGAACTGCATCTTCGCGATCGGGAGGGTAATCAATTTGGTGTGTTGAACGATAACCAGTGACCAAATGTGGTTTTTAGCTGAAGAGTGTGATTACCTTTTCCGGCTGTATGTGAAATGGAAATGTATCACCAAATGTGTGGAGCGATTTTTTACCGGACCGGTCTATAAATCGTTATTCACTGCACTCCGTTGAGGTTTTTTTTTGGTGCATGCAAATGATGAAATGAAGGATAATGATTATGATTAAGAAAACCTGCGACCTGCGAAACCCACCATAATTGTAATGCTTTTCAGTTTTGGAACAAATCCTTCCAATTTTAAACTCTATTGCAACTAAGGTCTACTAAAGTCTTATTACTAAGGTCAACTCGCAACATTGCGACCGGAAATGAAAACCGAAAATTCCATTACAAAGGATACCCATATTACCGTGATAGACTACTCTCTCAGATGTCCCTCTCTTCAACATGAATGTCTTCCAAGTTTGTCTTAAATTAAAACCAAAAAAGCCCACTCTGCTTGGGCGACAACTTTACTCACCCGAAAAGAAAGCCCTTCTTTCTCACTTCAGTTGTCTCGACAGAGTCTCAAAAACAAAAACCATTTATGCGTGCGTGCACTCGTTTAGCTTGGAAAACATTTAAACGGCAGAGCAGTTTAAAACATTCCCTCAAGGAGAGCAAGACATGAAAAAAACGCAGCGCGCGCAAAATAAACTTCAGCGCACAACACGAGAGGCCCGATCGCTTACTGGGAAACGGATCGGGCGAGCAGGATTGTGCGATTGTGATATGCGTGTCGTCTGTGGGGACCACGAAATGGGCCACACAGCGAAACGGGCCCGTGCCCGAGTCCGGGCGAAATATTACTGAAAATCACACATAAATCACGGTGATTTATTGGATTTTTATTGTCTTGCGTTTTTTTGTTGTTGGTTTGTTTGTTTTGGCGTTTGGACGTTTTGGGCTGTGGAGGACTTATGCATGCCAGGAAGATCCATTCGTGTGGCTGCAGACTGTGCGCTCTGCTCTGCATTCTAGCGAATTTGGTTTAGATTTAGTTTCATAATCGCTATCCACCGGCTGACCTTTTGCTAGGAAGGTTAGTGACGCGAGGGTGATAATGAAACGGGCGATTTTAATGATTCATTCTCGATTGGTAATATTCGTTTGGCGAAGGACACTAGCCTACCTGTCGGATGTCTTTTCACAGTAAGTTTTGAAAATGAGAGTTGAAAAATCCTTATGATTATCTTATCGTTTACAATACATGATAAAGGCTTGTCATAAATATTTATTATTTAAGATTTTCTATCGAATTAAAAAAAAATAAACTTGTCAACTACCATTTCTTATTATTCTGATTGAAAGCAAGCTTCACATACCAACAATTCCTTGCATACCACTAGTACTGCAAGCGATAAATGTTAATGGCTCCAATCGTTCAGTATTTCTTTCCATTTATGATTAACTAATAACGATCGTACACGTTCTAATGCGATTGCAAATGACAACAACACCGACAGGATCGTACAGTAAATTGTGTCGTAATATTTATCGTTTTTACTAAGCGCTCATGACATGCTCGCCTAGAAGCGATGGAGACGCATGGTAGTATGGGCGTATCAACCGACCAAATAGACATTGGCTTGGGTGGGCGTTTGATCGTACATTTATTCTTGCGTTATTTATTGCACTTCTAAATGGCTACCTGAGGTGCATATTAATCGCTTTGAACGATAAATCGAACGCGAAGTAACGATCGTGTACTATATGTGAAACAATAATGTAAATGAGGTAAGTCACACAGGATTTTCACCTCAAAGTGAGTGTCTCGCTTCGGCCCACGCTTGCATTCTTCCGAAATCTCCGCTTTTGGTCTCTTCGAACTCATATAGGCGACAAATAATCGATTTCAATTTGCAAACCCTCAAAAAGGATTAACAGATTCCACATAAACTTGAAAGAAAATTAATAAATGCTTCCAACCGTTCCGTTTTGCCTTTAAATTTCGGGAAGAAAAATCCTTGAGAGATTGTTATTGAAATATTAAAATCTTCCTTAAATTGCTTCCAAAGGCCAGGTATAGCTTCCCAACAAACGTATTGTCTATGTATTATTGCTCTTGACATTAAACAATCAACTATTAATTACATCATTGTATTTAAAGCACACTTTATTATCTTCGAATATCTTCAAGCATGTTAATCTCTCCAAGCGATGCGCATTTCCTGGTTCATCTTTCCGTTTACCTTCCCCTCGAGCTTCCCGACCTTATTAATGACGGTGCTAGAACAAATTGTTCCATAGCTCATGTCGCTACATTCCACACCAATCACGCTCCGTTGATCAAAACATTCCGAGCATCCATATTGAGCCGCTAATGTTCTTGCAATCGGATGGAAGCCTTCAGCCCAGAACAGTTCAACCATCGACGGCTGGTGGGATGGATGGTTTGATCGTAAAAAAAAAACAAAAAGAAAGAGAAAAAAAGCACACATACCCAACTCGTCGCTTATTGTCAGCGATTTGTCATTCGAAATGGCCGTACCGATACCGATCTAGATAATTTTGTTTGAAACGCCTCAACGGAACACGGCAAAGAGCCGGACGCATACCGTAGGGCTCCCTTGCCCTTTTGCGACCCGGGGCCCGATGCGGCTGTCACCTTACCCCAGTGGGCGAACCCAACTACATACGGCGACATCCCACTACGGGGGGTTTCGTCGTGTATCGGTCGGACGCTCCCTTGCAAGCGGTTCCGGTACGAAGTGAAGACGCGTGACGATAAGTCAATTCGTTGACACCCGCTGCCACACCGCACAGCTGGGGTGATGTGGGCTGCTATGCTCACGCTTTCGGGGCGCAACACGTGAATGCGCCCGACGCTACCCAACAAGCAAGAGCCGATCATTAATCAGGCCCCGTGTTTGCCGCGACTGTCGTCAATGAAGTGACAACGCGCTCGGTCGACAGACAGGGCACGGTCCCAAATCACGGTGGAATGGAGCCGGTACGCGTATCGGTTCGATCAGCCAAACAGCGGGTCGGCGAACGGGCAAACGACGACCGATGGCGTTCGTATGCGAATTAATGTGCTGCTAAGTAGTAGGCTGGATGGGGTTTTAACGACGGTGGGAACCTACGATTACCATCGGGTGTTGATTTTCACACCAAAACGATCTATCGCAATCGATATTTGTTTCCAGATGTCTAAAGAGTAATGGCTTAAGGAGTTTAAATTTTATTTGCCCCAAAGCGTTATCAAGCTGATTGTCTCTTGTGTTTAGCAACTGACGTTATCCACATCATAACTCAGTACCGTCGTGCCTTCAATATTGCAACACAAATGTTGACATTCGTGAACAACCACCTGACAGAAATGAATGTCTCCTAACGAGCTGCCCATCTTCTGCTAGTTTAGCTCGGTTCGGATTTAATCCGTTTAAGTAGTCAAGCTAATTGAATCGTTTCCGTGAAGATTAATTTGAAATCGATTCACCGTTCGATTCACCAGTCCCATTTGATCCAATAAGCGAGCGCATTCTTTCCTTTCTTTGTTGGCCAAATTGTTGGAAGCTGATTGTAGTTTTCGTTGTTGTTTTTTTATTCATTCTCGATCAATTTGAATTTGAATAAGCCGTAACCAAAACACCCCAATCTAGCTCGCTCTTTCTTTCCTTTTCACTCATCTTTGTGTGTGATTGTTTGAGATTTAAAAATCGGAGTATCCTAACCAGCGGCGCTTATTGATGTTTTTTTTATCCTACCCAACTCTTGTGGATCGGAAAATGGAAAACAAAAACTCCAACAACAAAAAAATATAACCCCTACAATCTGGTCCATTTCATCCCCGGGGGCGTTTTGGCTAGTGTCTTTGCAGCGCAGGCATAAAGCTAACATCGTTTCCAATCGAAACATTCACCGGTATCATCATCACAAACAGAAGTTTCCACCGTTCATAAATTATGCTAAAATCCTATGGAGACAAAACCCTCCTCGCCTGCTTGGGTAGTAGGAAAAGGATAGCATTTCGTGGGACGGAGGAAGAAAGAAATATTATTCATAATTATAATTTCAAAACAGCCAACCGGCGGGGCATCAATCGCTATTAATCGTCCCGAAGATGGCTCCACAATTAGTGGGAATGAATCAGAAGTATAAATTATCATTTGCTACTCTACTGCGAGCTGCTGCTGTTACTGACCCGCGGAAGGTGCCTAAGTGGGTTCGCTCCTACGGCACACAATCGGCACTCAATAGGTTGCTGAAGCGCAACCGTAATCCTAGCGCAAAACGTTAACCAAACCCCAACACGCACACACACAATGCGCACCCGCGTTAATAGATCGAACTCGAACTCGATCGGGTTCGTCTCTTTCGCTATCCACGCAATCTCCATTCAAGTGACAATTACAAATCGCTGCTGGACAACGCCGCCGGCACCACAGGTGGGCATACGTGCTTATTTTTCTCTTTTTATTCGAAAACACGAATGCACGGTGTGTTCAGCCCACGGGGAAATACACATTCGGACCACCGTATGGTGCCGTATGTTGCGCCCCCGCGAAGAAAATGCGCCCAGAGCAGTCGTCGCCCCCCCGGCCGGGTCATAATTGGATCTATAAATATTAGATTACCCCACGATTCGAACGGAACCATAAGGACGCTGTGCATTTGCTGTGCCTGACATTGTGTCGTACTGTGATTTTTAAGCGTTGCTTCTGCTACTCTTTCGCTTGAAATTGTTTGTCTTTGGGTATTGTTTTTTAGGTGCTCCAACTGAGAGGCGTTCAAAGATGCAGTTACGTGGTTGACGCTGGTAAAGTTCTCACTGCCAGTGCCGATTGGTAATAATTTGAAATTTATAGTTCAGTTCGATCTAACCTGATGACGAAAAACAAGATGGTAAAGGACATTTTGTTGTACGATCTTTCTCTTTAGAACTTTGTTTTTTTGTTTTTTTTAATGGCCATTACCTTTTTAGAAGTGGCAATGTTTAATGTTATTTTTCTTATAAAGTTACACAAATGTTAAACATGCAAAACTTTTCTTAAATTCTCCAGTAAACAAATTTAATCATAATATAAAAGGCATTACGAATAAACTTCAATGAATGAAAGCAGAAAGATGACAATGCCACCCTTGAGTTCAAACCGGATGGACCGCATCACAGATTGTATAAATTAATTTATCAAAATAGTAGCCAAATTATGCATGGAGGGTCTCATTTTCGTATTCGTCAGCTCGGCCATCCACAAATATCGACCTGCTTGCGTCCCATTCTTTGCCTTCCTTTTTGTCTCTCCAGCGCGAGATAGTAAGAGAATGTTGTTAGTCTCTTCTGGAAAACGCCACTCATGCGTCATCCGGAAGCTTTAGGTTTTTTTGTATTTTTCAAGCTTTTTTGCTTCTTGTGTCCTATTCCCGGCGAAGATTTCGGGTGCGAAATTTATGTCTCCGGCTGTGATCGTTCTCAATATCCAAAAACCTCTTTCGTTTTGCTTCCTGTCCCAAAACGCATTCCCTCCCCTTTCTCTCGGTAAGTCTAGTGCACGTTCGATTCTAACCGGGTGATCCGATACGGTTGCCGGCTGCTGGTCGGTTCCCCGGCACGCTCTAATGTCCCGGGACTCGCATATGGCGCGACCGAATATGACAGCCCTGGAGCGAGAGATATATTATTAAAATGTCAAAAATTATATGTTTCGGGGATTATAAAATATTAAAATTGGTATCGTACTTGAAATTTGATACAGAAAACCGTTCGCTATGGACGGTATGGTGCCCATTTTTGTGCGTTTTTTTGTTTGATTTGTTTGTTTGCTTGAAAGAAGTCAGCCTTTTGATGATTCTCCCGTGGTACGATAATGTGTGGCCAAGGTGACTGTAGCCGGGGTGGCGTTACAATCCCGGTTCGTGCCGGAAACCGGTGCGCAATGCAGGGAACACATACCTCCCGCACGACGGAAACTTGTTTAAAAAGTTTCGGCCATCTTTATGGGACACCTTTGCTGGGCACGGTAAACAAACCAAAAAAAAAAGGAAAAATCATGCCCATTGTGGGACCATCTAGAGACAATCGATTGAACAAGATGAGAGAGCGAGTGAAAAAAAAGAACAAAAATGGAACCGTCGAATAAAGATGTGGATAATAATAATTTTAACCTCCCCCGAAAAACGAAGCGACTTCACCGATCGTCAGACGGGTACCGTGCGGAGGTTATGTAAGCTTTTAGAAGTTAATTGGCTACTCGGGATACCTGAACCGCGGGTGGATGGAAGATGCCTCACACGATTGGTGTTGGCCCGTTTGGGTTTCCGTATTCATGATATGCAGAGCGCTTCAATAACTTATGGCCGTACCGTATTGGCGCAGAACCGGAGCATATGGAAGAAATTTGAACCGCTTCCTGATCAACTCATATTTGATGATAATGATTCAGAAGTGGTTACGCATCAAATTACGTCCACTGAACTGAAAGCAGAAGATTCCTATCGGATCTGTGTCGTGCCGGATTGTTCCATTCCCTGGAACGTATAAGAATAAATTCTGACCAAACAATATTTGTGTGGTTTTTTTTCTTTCGATTCTCCATTTGATATCATGACACAGACAAAACATTTGATACTGGCCTTTCCTGCCTTTTGCCGATTGCATCCGGTTAGCGGATGTAACAAAGTCGTACTTACTTAATTGCATTACGCCCCATTACACAAGGTAAACCGTTTGGGGTCAAACGCATCGAATCCGTGTGCGTTTGATGCTACTTGGAGCAATCTCGAACATCTGCAACCGAATTCATGCACCATGATTGAATTCCGGTTTCGGTCTTTGTAATCGGCTTCCTGCCGAAACTCCAAACGCTGCCCCGTAGCAACAAAGTTAGTAGCTTCCTGCTAAGCACCGAACCGACCAAGGCGGATCTTAATGAAGTAGATTACTTTATAATAAGACCAATGCGTCATGTTCAATTTACTTCTCACCGTGGCGTTTCTGAAGCCGGGAGCGACTCGTTGGTACGGTTCCGGCGCTACTGGTAATTAATTTCCCGCACCATAACTCAGCCGACCGCTTCAGTCAACTCATTCGGTAGCAATCTTCCAACTTTCTCGATCATCGGACGACGGACGAGCGCATGATGGGACGAACCGCGGGCAATTCATTTCCAACCTTTGAAGCAAAACTGTTAATCATCCAGCGTCTACCGCGTAAGATCTTAAATCTTTGAAGCTCCATACGCCCGGAAGGATCATGGCAGCCGAAAAATTAATCTCCATCCCGCCGAAGGGTCTTCCTGTTATGGCCATTTTCATGGCTCTTTGTCTTGCACTTGTATCCAATGGTTCGGCAAAACAATCTGGAAACTGGATCAACCGCCCCGAACGGAAGCAATGTTGGCTTCCGAAACGCGAAGCACCTCTTTTGGGGAGTGCGTTCGAAGGAATTCTTGGGGAGTTGCACCCAAGTTGGATCTTTTTGCACAATCATCATTGCTCGTTATCGAATGGATAGTTAATTAACCATCCCCAACTGTTGTAAGCTTAGCAAAGCTTAGTTGCAGCTAGTATAGACATTAATTTCCAAGAAAACTTTCAAGAAGATATGGTTCTCCTGGACTTATCTTAGCGGTTTGCTGTAAATCTGGCATTCAGCAAATCTTTGCTACCACATTGCATCGCAACATTTCGTCCTCCGGCTATTTATTACCATATCAACCTGATTTGATCTTTATCATTTAGGCTACCGTCCCAGATACGGCAGCCCAAGCTCATCCATTCCGTTGACCGAAAGGCCGTGGCGAAAGGCAAACTAAAAACAAGAAAATAATAAAAACCTCGACGTGACGGGAAAGATAAACAAATTCGTACGGCCGAACAACGTTTATCTCTGCTTACGGGGATAACTCCGGCCCAGAATTGCTCTACCTTCGGCGAATTCGTGCATCCTCCATCCTTACGCTCGCTGCCAGCTTAATCACTTTCCCAGTGGCCGAATCATTAACGTACAAGTGCTTCCCGAGAATTCGTGTCCCACCGATGGTGGGATCGTCACGGGTATCGCAGAACAGAAATCAACGAAATTATTAATCACTACCAATCTTAACGAGTAATCTTGGGACTACCATACCCACTTCTGTGAAACCCGGCATCCGGACCCGTTAGTGGCGTCGGTGTCGAAATGCAGAGTAGCAGATTTTTAGCTAATTCCTTGACACCACCCAGCGGTCACGGTAGCGTAAACGTTTGGACGATTACTTGGAAGCGCAAAACGGAGACAAATAACGGGCATCGGGTCTGCCTTTTGTGTGTGTATGTCGTTAGTGAGTAATACCAGATGAAACGATCGGCAATCCTGATGTCTTGATTCGAGTAAGATATTTCCCTGTCGCGGGAAGCTGTTCTGTTGATTGTGATCAGACGGTTCAGACGGCGTAGCGCGATCCCTATTTTTTTTTTTGCGATGACTCAAGATTGCCCTTAAAAACTCGATCAGCAAAAGATTATTCTGGTGCGTTTTGAAGGTGAAGATCAGTGGTATGTTTGGTGTGAGCGGTACAAAACTTCCATAAGGGTATTCTAAAAAAAAAGATACAACAAACAGGGCGAGTGGCGCACGACGCGTGAGAAAAGTCACCCAACGAGGTCGTTTTGCCTCCCCGTCATCTTACCTTCGCTTTCAGCTAAACATTGTAACAATCCCAAAACTCCAACCCTCCCCCACCCGGTGGTCGGATGGAAGATGAAAAGGGCCGGCTGAAAGGCGATCAAGCGCGTCGAAGCTGATCGATCGATCACCTAACAACGACCACAAACAAGCACAACAACCACGATCAAACCCCCTCAACAAACAATGAGGCGCGCACGAAGCTGATGATGACGCTGTTGATCGACCGTTTGATCGCCCGATTGGTCATCGTGTGTCATTTTTAATAATAGAAATATTAACACATTGACCACGGCAAAAAAGGGATGCCCTTGCAACGGAGGAGCCCACCGCTACGAGCGGCAGTGAGTGACGATATCAAACGCGAAAGATCTCAACGGGCAGATGAGAAACGAACCCGATATCTCGCATGGTTGTTTTTTCTTCTTCTGCACCTTTCCGAACGCGGACAGACGTTTGATCGAGCTGTGTGTGGCGCACACGATCGAGACGATAGGGGTATCGGTTACCTGTATCGCTTTGCCGTCCGTGGTGGCCACTTATGCTGGAATATTAACACCGCCGGGTTGCGTCTTGCCTGTGAAAGTGTCGGGCGCGTGAGCGCACTCGTCGACGCTCAAGAGCTGCGTTCGCCGTTGGTGTGTTATTTTATCACACTTCCACTTTGTAGTGTAGCGCGGAACGAGCCTGTAAGCGATACTCGACAAGCCACGCTTAGCGTTAGCATGCCCCGTCTCGCACCGTCCTGCAGCCGGCATTCGGTTACACTGCACCAGGTACTTGATCACTCGAAGCACCCGGCACCGGTTGAATAGACTTCACGGCTCGCATTTGCCGACAGCTGACAGTTGCGTCGCTCTCGCGCGCGCGCGCGCCCGCGCACACACACAGTGACAGAGCATCCCGGCATCAGAATTCGGCGGATCAATTGGTACGATCCGGCAATTGTAGTACAGGCGGTTTGTCCGAAAACGAAACGATCACTTATGCTACTTCTATATAAGCTAGCGTACGATCGTTTCGACGCTTCCCATCAGCTTCCACCGAACAGCATCGACTCGATGAGATGCAACTCACACAAGATGAGTGGTGTACTCGACATCGATTGGTCAGCTACATTCCTTCGCGATGAGTTTGCCGGATGAAAACCCGCGCCTTCGGGAGGGCAAAGTGCGAGCCTCAATCATTGCGGGTTTTGCATCTCGTTTCCATCATTTCCCGTGAGTCATTCCTATCTTCAGCCTGCTCTGTCACACTATTCATGCGTGTGACTAAGTAACGATCGCTTTTATGCACTACCCTGTCACATCATGTTTTTATGCCACCGATTTTAACAGATATGGCACTTCATTCTTCCATTGACCATAAATCACGACCAGCGAAAAGTGTCTGAAAACGATTCATCCTGAAAGGAATGTGATGCATCATTAGATTGTGATTTTGGTTTTCTAAGATCAGATAATCCGTCCTTTAGGCTTTACAAAGTTAAACTAGCTGATGAAATAGGCCATAAATATGTTTGGACACGGTTCTTTCATCACCAAAATTTATCCTGCTCCTAATTTAACAGAAAAGTTACCGCTTTGCAAGGTATAAATTATATACAATTGTTTCTTCTTTCTTTAACCTGCACCAAACACTGACCCATACCCATTGTGGGACGAGGCTGGTAAACAAATCAATTTCATACCGACACACGCAGCTTACGCTGCTTGATCTCGTGCTGTTGATCAAACTGTGCACATCAAATTGAAGTTTTCGAAACAAACGCGACGGGAACTCGAACCCTGGCTTTGTTGTTTTCCTCATACAAAGCACACCCAATTTGGTTTGCATCCCGAATACGGTAGCAAATCGGAAACTGCAATTTAAGGGTTCTGGTTTTTGTCGATACCAATACCAATACCAACCACACACAAGAAGCAGCAAATCCTTATCACTGTATGGGGTCACACGCGGTCGGTAGCTAAACAACACGATAGAGTTCCATTCGCATTCGTGTACACATTCGCTACGGTTAATAAAGCGACGGAATGGAATGTTGAGATAAAGGAAGATATCTCTATCGGTCAGCAGGCGGGCATGGTAACAGCACTCGTCCTCTGCTCGTCAAACGTTCGAAACGCAACGCACTTAATTTATGATGTTTTGACGTTTCGGTGCAGGTTCGTCGCTTCAAGTCTTTCGTTTGCTTTTGCAGCATTCTGCACAGAGTCGGTTGAATGCATGGTTTATGGCACCTCATGTCACTCTGAGAAGGTGGAAAAATGTGTTTTCCTCAAAATAAATGTCCTTGTTTCAGTGTAGAGTAAGTAAAACAATAAAAATCGGATAAAAAACTAGCCCTGGAATAAGTAATATAAAACGAATCCAGTTGATGATTTGCACTGTATTTCATTCATAAAACTCAAGATTCGCTACCACTTGTTGTGAATAAATAACAAAAAAAATCTTCTTTTCCAAACACAACACCCATCAGTGGCATTGCAATTTCCACGAATCCGTTTAAAATACCGTTTATCTTGGAATTCATTCATCGAAATGCTCCAAGTTACTCGCCGTCCGTTTGTGCGCCACATCCGGTGCCGGTATGCGAGATGAAATATGGTTCCGATCGAATCTAATTTAAGCTGACTGCCAGCCTGACCAGTCCAACAAAAAAAAATCGCCGTTGTCATGAACATGGAACATTTTTCCAGCATAAACTTCAGTGGCAATGGAGGTAGAAACGAAAAGGAAAAAAAAAACAACTCGCTGACCATCAGCTTATGATTTCTGATACCGAATTCACCACCATCAATGGAACCAAAGGTGGGTTACGCTAGAGGAAATGGAATGGCATATAAACGGGAAAATATTTATGTTATGATTATTGAGATTTGCGCAAAGAGCTCCCGCTGTGACGCGATTTTCGTTTGTAAATTGCTTTTCAACGTTATGTTCCATGAGAGGCATACCGGACTGAATGGCCTTTTTTGTGTTCCTGCAGCGTCTTTTCCTTGGACTAAGTTCCTATCAAACAAAATCGGACACAAAAAGCGCAAAAATCGTTCCTACACGCCGACAGTCGCAAAGGAAAAATGGGAAAAAAGGCTATGAAAAACTAATGTTTCGATGTGCCAAAAACTAAAACATTCTGAATAAAAAAAATCATCTCAAAACACTTACCTTATAGCAAAAGAAATGAATGTCATCATATTCATCATTATCAATCAAATCAACGGAAAAAAACATTTTCATTTTTACGGCATTTTGACGCCATTTCTTTACTGTTGCTAATAATATTCAAAATTGTTTTGTAATGCATTACACGTTATGATTGATTCCACTCCATTTCTCATCTGTAACCTGAAGCTTTTTGTTTTGTTTTTACACACAAACTTTCACGCACAAAACCTATATTGCTAAAGTGTGAAGTGGACGTTTATTCGTTTTTTTTATTTTGCTATGCTCTTTAATGCTTCTAGTATGCGAATATTCGAATAGTACAATCCGTTCCGTATCGGATGATGCGAATGAAAAAAAGAAAAATAAATCGTTTATACCGTCCTGTTGGTTAAGCTGCGCTGGGAAGAATAAGCACAAACTGTATAGCGGCATCGTTCTTTAACGCATCGGTTTCCTGGAGCATTTGCTGGACGAAAGACGTTGCAGTGTTGCGTCTAAGCGTTAATTTGGCACCTTACGGAGCATTTTGATTGTGTATCGTATAATTGCGAAGCCACCAGTAAACGTTTTGTTTTGTCTTCATTCTCAAAAAAAACCGTGTCACCACTTCTTATCCTCCGTGCTGACTTCCTGGCTACTAAACATAATTACAGCAGACTAGAATCTATTCTAAGCGCGGGTTTTTTTAACGTACTAGTCTAAACAAAATAATAAAAGAGAGTTACTTCTGCGGGTCACTCTAACAAATAAAAAAAAGGAATGTTAAGCTGTTTGACGCACAAAGAGCATATGGCTCAAGTTGTGTAAAAAAAAAACACCAACAAATAAGAGAGAAGAAAAGAATCTACCAAAGTAGAACATATCCCACACTCAGTCAGTTTGCTCATGTAACTGTTTTACACTATTCAAGCGGGGGAAATGTTTCAAGCATTGGCATGGTACGAAAGCTGATGAATCAACAGTTGCGGGCGGGCATTGTTGTGTGCTATTTGCACAAACATTTGTTGTTTTGTCTCTTTGCTATCGTTCTTTCTATTCGGCGATCGCACAAACGCAAGAACGACGAAAGCAGTTAATAATAACCCGTTGACAGGATCCTTTCTTCACCCTAACGAGTCGCTAATGGCGGTGCGCATTGTGATGCAAATCAAATAACAAAAAAATTTGTTACCTGATTATCGGCGATCATAAGGCGTAGATAAACGTTTCGATGATTCTCTCACATCAATCACAACCACAGCTCGACGGCTGCGTACATAACAAATACAACGGCCATTAGCCGATCGTTTAGCATTTGATCCGGGATCGGGGTGGAATATGAATATGTTTAGCAACTTTATTGTACGACGTTAGTGTGAATCAGACCCTATCAATCGTGTGTATGTGTGTCTCTGTGTGTGTGTGTGTCGAAACGGAATCGCATACCAAACTGTTATCTGTGTTGTTTTAGCAGCGTGTGTAAAACGGAAGATAAATCAATGGCATTGCATTAGTGGGAAAAAGCGCAGTTTCGATCTTTCTTTTGCAAAACAATGCTACGCGTGAAAGCTAAGCTTACTTTCAGGGTTTGTCAATCAGCATAACTGGGATAGTGTTTGTTGTACAATCGGAACAGTTTCGTACACTCGCACCCTGTAACAAATGTTTGCTTATTTCCTTTCTTTTAAAAAGTGTTTTTTTAAACGTTTCTTTACCGCACACGCATTCCTTTCTTGAAGCATAAATTAGTAGTACATCTTAAATAGGTCAATATGGAAAAAAGGGAAGGCCTCTTGCCACGCGTTAGGTTAAACTTAATATAATTGCTTTTGATTGTGTTTGTGTGCTTAGTTGAGGTCCGCATTTTTTTTGTTATTTTTTTTTAAATTTCGTTTTTCCCCCCTTCTTTAGTCATAATTTTGATTGGGTCACATTGCGTTAAGGTATGTACAGATGCAAACACGATGCTGCGACTACGTGTTGCATTCTTCGGCGTGCCGTCAGTTCAGTTTGATGACATCACTAAAATACGCTCCTCGCTGTATCATTGGCGGGGGTTCGGACTTTTACAATTACGGAACAAAAAGGATTATTTTATACACATAACTCGTACTCGATGCAACCAAAGCAAATGTGCTTTCTTTTAAATAACTTATGCAAACCTGTGCTTCCTAAAATCTTCCATCTTGCACTCCATCGCCAAACTATTTTGCATTCGTTCGATGGTGTTTGTCGAATCTGAATGTTTCTTGCAGACCTGGGTGAATGATTTCTACCGATGCACAATTTGTTTGTTTCATTCCCCTCGCGTATAATATTTATGCTTGCATCAATAATTATAATAATAATAATATAATAATAATGATAATAATAATATAAAATAAAAATAAAGTATTACATGTAGCTTTTTTGTGTGTAGTTGTGTTTGTGTTGAAATCATAAATTGGGCGAAATCATAAATGCATCGTGTTCGTGCGAAAGTAATGAAGTAAAACAAGAGGAGAGAAAAAAAAACTTAAAAAACAGACACAAGCAAAAAAGCAAATCCGCCGAAACTCAGTATCAGTATGCTCGATTGTTGTTACCGTTCATTGTCCTATCCATATGGATGGATCTGTCCGTTGTTTTGAGGGAAAAAAAGAAAAAAGAAAGAAAAAAATACGAAAAAACAGATAATGGTGATTTTGTTTGCTGTTGAGCTTTTTTTTTTGTTTTGTTTTTGTTTTGGTTTTGGTTTTAACGATCAAAAGAAAGAGAGAGAGAGAGAGTGAGAAAAATAGTTGCTGGTGAAAACTAAAGTACCGTACGTAAACTCTCACAATTAGATAAACGAAAGCCAATCAGAACCAATACAGCAGAATAATACATTATTCGGTATTAGGCAGAACTACGAAATTTGGTGCAACAATTAAGCAGAAGGGGAATATAGGAAAGGGAAACAAACCAGGGTTTTTGACATCAAGTTGTAGTAGTTAAAGTCTTTTATGAATTCTTCACAAGTTGAAGCGGAATGTGACAGAATAGTTGTGGAATCTCTCACCACTACCCTCTCTCTCAACTACCTAAACACGTTCCAACTTCAACTTGAACAGAATACAGAAATGAATCCAACTTTTACGACTTTAACTCGCAAACCCTGTAATCAGGATCAGGATAGAATACTGTACGACTTGGGAGGAAGGAAAATGGGAATTGTCTGGGTTAGATTTTGGGTAAAATTGCATCGAAAACTACAGTGAATTTGTTACTTTTAATGTTCATCTTAACAAATTTTGATTTGGTAGTGTGTACGTGCAGTAGTGAGTGCGTCATCTTGTGAAAGTCTATGTCTGTGTTTTGTTATCTGTTCACCTCCCATTATCAAAGTATACCGAATAGTAGACACACACACACGCACACCAGGAAGACCAGCCCGAGTACGTCGATGATACCAAACTATATCACAAAAATAAATCTTAGCAAACTAATAGTAGAAACAATTTTGAGACCGAAACTCCCCGTACGCTAGTGTTCCCGGTGTGCGTTGGTGAGTGTGTTTTTTGTTTTAATTTTGTTTGTTAATCCATTATGGAGAAGAAAACGTTCTTTTAGGATGTACAATTTTGAAAGCATTAGATTTTCCGAAAACATTGCATCAACCGATCACAACTGTTTCGACATGGATGTGTCGAAACAATTATAACTTGAGATGCATTTTTATAGGTGATCATGGATATGTGTGCTTGTGTAAGTATTCGTATGTGTGTGTCTGTTTTTTTGTTGTTTGTTGGCCAAAACATATCTTGAGTCATTGCATATTAACATTTTCCCGTTCTGGGCAATTGCCGGCTGTGACTGCTGATTACGAACATTGAATTGAAAAGTGTGTGTCTTGTAGCGCAGGATGGCGAAAAGGGTGGCATAGAGAGAAAAATAAGGGGATGGATTAACAACAATTTCGTGTGGGGAGATTATCGCAACATCACGACATCACGGTAAGGAACGTATTGACAATTTTTGAAGGTCAAACAACATTTGGCATGAGAAGTTGACTGAGCGGAGCTGCGCTAAGCAAATAAACATAACTGCGAAAACGATTCGGGACGAGAAAAAATTAACGTTACAATGAATGTTGGGTCTTGCAATCGATCCAAATCCTTCAAAAAAAAAAACAAATGACAAAATAAACATGAAAAAAACAAAAAATCGAGATTGTTTGTAAGAGGGAAAATGGTGATTATCGCTTATACATAAACAGACAATTATCGCAGAACAGTTATGCTTACGTTAAAATTGGATCGTATTCGCTTTCTGTGTCTTCTGATTTCTGTTCACATTGTGTGTTTGTGTTTTGTTTTTCTTTTGCTATCGCTCGTTTCTTCTTTTCACATTGCTTCACATTTAATACCGGCTGATCGGTTTTTTCTTCTTCTTCAATATTTTTGTTTTCCTTCTCATTGACCAGTCACTATTGTTCCTTTGCTGCTACGCTTATTAGTTTGTTGTTTGTTGCTGCAACTGCAATATGCCACACATTTCGTGTAAAGTGTACACAAACTTCGGTCCCAAATTCTCACATGACTATGCCTCGACTATGATTACGCTCCTGGCGTGCTGGCGTTGTGATTGTTTTGCTTTTTTTTGTGTTTAAATAAGTGCGAATAATATTGCAAACAAAACCATTTACATGTTGATGCACACTTTCGCTTGCGCACAGAAGCCGGGGAAAAGCAAACATATGATCATATCTCGAAGCGACGAACACACTCGCACATACAAAAACACGCGCGCGTGATCGAATCATAACACGATCAATCGCTTTTCACTCGTAAATGTTGGGAGATTCAAGGAAAATGATGTTTCCGTTTGATTTGGCGTGCTCTTTTGTGCTCCTTGCCGTACACCGGGTGTTCTGCTTCTTCCGATACAGATTTGTCTGATTGTAATGACACAGTGGGTTGGGCTTCTCAAGCACCAAGTGCTTTTGCGCTGTGTTTTCGCAATGTGTTTTCCGCGCCGCATTTTCACTAAGATGCTGTTAAGTTGTTTGGTTTTTTGCTCTGGTGTTGCATAATGTATGTATACTCCTAGTCCGCCATCACGCTTTATGTGTGTGTTTGTTTTTTTTTTTGTTTGTTTTCTGCTTATTTTGTTGTTCTATCTATACGATATTTATATATTCTCCATCACCCATTTTGTTTTGTTTTACTTTTAGAAGTTTAATGTTGGTTGATTGGTTGCGTTTTACTTGAGTTTTTTTTATATATGTGTATTGTCGTGTAATAAGTATGTGTTTTGCAAGTAAATGAGTGTACATCGAGGAAGTGTTTGTCAAATAGTGCTTACCGCCAAATACATTGACTGCATCTGTGAGAAATAAAAAAATAGAAACAAGAAAAAGAAAAAGAAAAGAAGAAAGAAGAGAAAAAGATATTTTATTACTAAAAGTGTTTACTAATGGAATTAAATCAAATTAAATATATATGCCTACATGTTAAACATTCAGGCATAAAACGGTTCCCAGCATGCGCTCACCCAGTGATGAACAACAATAGAGAAATCACACCAATTATTTTATCTGCCACGAGCGAAATCTGATCGTGTTACAGCACCACCTAAACGTACCTCTGTACGACATGAGATACAACGTCAAAGCAACACAGCGGACAGTGCCACGCCGGTGTGATCAAGCGTTACAAGCGATCAAGAAGCGTGAGAAAAGATCCAACATCTTGGAATGCCCCCAGGTACCCTCAGCGCCTTTCGAATTCTTCCGGACTAAAAGAAAAGGCAAACAAACCAAACTGAAGCTCTTCTAGACTGAGTGAAGTCCTTCGCTAGTGCTTAATTCTTCAAATTAAGTTAAAATTCCACAACCAACAATACATCAGCGAGTAACTTTCCTTTCAACAAAAGAAGCACCCAGGAACAACGGAACTGCGAAATAGAATTGTTTTATGTAAATCAGTCAGCATGTGTTGTGCTTCTAACCTTGTACGGCTGACGAACCTGACATACGATATGTTTGGTCGTAACTTATCAACGGTGCGTTTTATAGCTCTATTTCGTTTGCCGCAGCCCCGTCACGATACCTGTCACCTGGAACCGTTTCCTAGAGCCATCTAGGTTTGGGACATTAGAAGCTAAACGAACGGGGGGAAAAAAACTTCCTTCCAAGCTACAGATAGAACTCTTCCTAATGCCCAACACAACCACTAAGACGATGCTCATGTTTCACCTCGCCTTCGTGGTGTGACGTGATGAATGAATAATAAATGAATGAACCTTTCCGGTCCGAACGTTTGAATGAGCCGTTCGAACAATCGTTCCCGGTACGAGATTATTAACTGTCCGATTGCTTAATCGTATCCAGTCGTCACTTTCTTTCCCCATCTGTCTGGTCTGTAGCTGAATGAAGAGGTCAGAGCAAGCAGTCACCCTGGTTAAATATTAACCTCAAACAAATGGATCCGACAAGTGCCGACAACGCCGAAGGTAATGGTGTAAGGTCATAAAGCTTGGGCACTGATAAGCGGACCGCACTCGTAGATAACCTCGTCCCGAAACGTTTGAAGTTTACCGCGTGCTTAGTTTTGTGTTTTTTTTTCCGCTTCGCCCCGAATATGGCCACACACAGTAAGACACACCCGGAAAAGAGCGTGGTGTCGCTAAATGCGGTCTTTTCGAAAAAAAATCCCCTCCGCCGACAGTGCTCTGCAGTCAACGTAAGCTGCACCGATAACGAATCCGCCAAAGGCGAATGTTCTGCAAACCGTCCTGCAGTGGACGTTTCATCACATCCACGCGCTATTGATGCGATCCTCAACGGTCGGTCGAGAAATGGTTGCGGCTTCGAAAAAAAAAATGATCATGCCCAGAGGATGTGTATGTTTTCCAAATAATCCGTACAACAGTGTCAATATTGACACACCATAAACACACGGCACACAAAAACGGCCCTATTGGGGCGTCGAAGTCGATGAGAACCAGCCCGTAGAGCGTCCGGAATTGAGAAGCGCAAACAGAAACGCTAACAGCTCGGAACGGCATTTGCGATCACAAACGCACACAGTTTTTCGTATTGCTCTTTACCGAATCTTTCCTTCGGTCGCGTGGAACTATGCGTTTGTTTGTTTGAAAAACTTTTTCGGGCAAACATATCAACAAACCGAACATCGATCGGCGATCTTTCATTCAGTTTGATCGATAAGATATTGCTTTTCCGAGATATTCAATAGTTGACTACACTTTTGTCAACTCCCAAACGAAAGGAACTTACCTGTGCGAGCGTAGATTATCCTGCCGCTTGAAGTATTTGCCGCAAACCTCGCAGGAGAACGTCACCTCCGGGCTTTTGTGCGTGCGCTCGTGGATCATCAGGTTGTACGGTTTGGTGAAGCGCCGCTGGCAGTACTTGCAGACGAATTCGCACTTTGGTCGCATCTTGCGACGGAAGTCGGCCCTACGGTCGTCGTTGTCAATACGCATTACCGCAAACATGGTGGCGTTTGATGCTGCGCGTCAAATCTAAATGAATTCTTTACCGGTGCTCGGTGCTCCGGTGCTCCGGTACCCGTGTCCGGTGATGTGTGCTGAGATGCTGCGAATCGTTTTCCCCGTGCTGGGTTGTGTTCACTCTCTCTCTCTCTCTCTCTCTCGCTCCCTCTGCTCTCGCTGCTGACAATTTGTCTGGTACGATGAGATCCACTCCTATCGCTACGTGCCAGTACGGGTGTAAACCGGGCCACAAACTCGGTACGGATGATTAATACCTGAGGGGTGGTAAAGGGAACCGATGAGAATTGAAGCGTTGGAAGCGTTAAAATGAGATAAACTACCGGCGAACGTAAATAGTGGATGGTTGCCCCATTACACGCAGTGGGCAGTCTGCAAAATTAGTATGGGGTTTTTATCTAAATTGCACCACAATTGCCCGGTTAGTGGCCACAATGTGCAGAAATGGGTGCGTAAATATTTGTACTCTTGTTCAGTTTGCCCATGGGTATTGTGTGCTGCCGGTGATGATTGTGTAAACGATCTTCTCACTACACTAGGGTACCGCATTCCAGCACAATTCCAACTCGGAAGCTGGTTGTGTGTGTAGAATACACCAAATGTCTGGTATCGACCGGGTGTCCACAAAACACTCGAGATGAAATATGAACTACCCCGTCAGCAACTTCATTTTTCTTATGAGAGAGTTTGTGGCGCAGATATTTCACCCTTCATTTGCTACGAAGATCATCAATACTTGCTTTGTTAGTCATCGGGAAAAATTGTTTATTTTTTGGAAGATCAAATCTTCCATCCACAATCGATACAATGTTTAGATTTCAATTCTTGGGAATCTTGAAAATAGAAAGAGTTTGATTGTGTTTTATAGAATCAACATCTACCAGTTTGCTCATAAATTACACTTGAATAATTCGTCGTTTTGCTCTTTGAGTGTTCCAATTTTTGTGCACAGAAACCCAACCATTCATCAGCAAAAACCAAAACACTTCCCAGTTTAATCTCCTCAACTAAGCTTCCTACTAGCAGCAGCATTTAGCCCGATCGTGACGCGCTACTCCATTTAATGGACGATATAAAATTCTCCATCTCGACATTGACTCGAGCGAGCACCGTGTGTGTGTGTGCGCGTGTATTTCACTGCCACCGTGGACGACCTACAGCAGCACCAAGCGCCGTACAGCAGCTCATCATTCGTAGCCGCTAACCTTCACACGAACCGTGGCTTTTGGGGCAATAAAACACTTTCAAGCTACAAGCACAAGGAAACGATAAATGCTACTTCACCGCATTTAAACACCGTCCGATGGACACTTATGCAGTTTGGTTGTTTTTATTTTTTATATGCCCAATGCCCGGTATGAATGGGTTTGGGTTCTGTTGCTTTTTTTTTTTTGTTTAGGAGATAGCTATATTGAATAAAGAAACACTTAAACTTCTTTTATGCTGGCTTCTCGAATTTGTCCTTGCCCGTGATCTTTGCCACTGATAAGTGCCCATTTAGCAGCAAACAAACTAACAAAAAAGAAGCTGCTGCCGATCGTGGCAATTACCGCATCACACTACGATCATCACAAAGGCTAAACACAACCCAGCACGGAAGCACTGAAGCGGTTTGGTTTTAGTACGACGATTGCGCTACGAAGTAATGGGACATCTTACTGGCAGTCTGATTGCCAGACGTGTCGCCGGCATTTTTTTAATCGATATTGGCACCGTTTATGATCCATCCACCGTCACTTCGATGCTGCTGATGGTCGCATTTGGTTGGGCAGCATCAAATTAGTGATCGTAAACATTCCGATCGTGCGGATCCCATTCAAACGCCATCGCTTCCCAACCGAAACTACCGCGAGTGTTGATGACCTGACATACGGCCGGAAACTCGTTTCGCTAGCCACCGGTTTTCCTACGCGTACCATCACTAACTACCCGAAACGAGTTAGTAGCTTTCGATTGCCGTGGGTTTTGATAGATCGCGATCACAGGCTAAGGATGTGTCCACCTCCTCAAAATCACCTTTTGCGGTGTGACATCTCCGGTGGGTATAAAAAAAAACCCACCGTTTCGATGGAAGCTGGTCGGAAGCTGTACGGCAAACATTATTTAAATTTGTTTGATAAAAACAGTCCCTCGAATGGGGTTCAATTTTAAAGCTAACAGCGACAGTAAAAAGTGTTTATCTCAAGTTGATCTTTACCATTGTTGAATATAGCAGTCTGGTTATAAATAAATCACTCTTTGAAGTATGAAAATATATTAGATCCTCGCTGTATTGTATTTTTAGTTGCTTCCGTTTCAAACTTACACACCCGACAGAAGACAAAATGCAACTTTACCATGCTGAGAGCATTCGCTCCGGTACTAATTGATTCATCGTGTGGCAGATAAATAATCCTTCTTCCCAGTGGGAGCTTGTCAAAAGTACACCAAGACAAAAAATGCACACTTTTTACTCGATCCGATAGAAACCCCATTGCCATGGAGCATGCAGCGTCGGTATGCTGTGTGTTTGCACTACACCAACAACCGCTTGTCAATGATGTTGGGGCTTGCTTTTGCTCGTTAGCTACCTGTTGGCTACCGTAATGGAGGCGCGTGATACTCCAAATGTGGTCGAGATGCGCTTCCGCGCCATCGTAAATCGGTAGCTCAAACTGCAGATTGCCGATGCAGTTGTGATCGGGCGTAAGGCACGATTCGATTCGATGCAGCGCAGTTATTTGGGCTGATGTATTAATTGAAATTTATTGCCCAAGAAACCGTGGGTGGGAAATTAAGTTGCTTATAATTTATGTCAGATTTCCTTCCGCCCCTGGAGATGTATCGTTGGGAGAGTGGAGCTTTAATGCGAACGCTGCTAAATGGCGTTCGCCATGTTATGTAGTTCATTAGTACGTGCTACCAGTGCTGTTAGGGGGCTTTTTTTCTTGTCCGAAACAGTTCCTTATTTCATGAGAAATCAAGCAAAAACAAATTCTCCCACAAGTCCAGAGTCCGTGGAAAATTGATATTTGCTCAGTTTTTTGTATGATTAACCACAAACGATTCAATAGAAATCAATAATGGTAACATTTCTTTTGAAATTGCCATGAGAAACCCCTTTTTTCGCAATAAAGTACCAAACGAACCATGGCTCTCACATTTGTCAACGCAACTCCCATATAACACGACTGCTGACGTACAAATCTGGCCAACAAAAAAACCGCTTACTTAACGCTTACCGATGATTCATAGTGCCAATGGAGCAGTAGACAAAGAAACTCGTCAAGCTCAAAGACGTCCTGCACCGGTCTGACCTTCCATGACGTAAGGGTGCACGCTGTAGTTGGAGTTGTTTTTTTTCCTTCCCTTATTTATTTATCTGTTCCTTCACCACGCTTAGCAGTAGTACACCCATGGCCGTTGTACCCGGGCTGTGTCATTTTTCAAACCACACTAAACAGGCGCAAAAGGTCTCGGACATCGGACGAGCAGTTCAATCAGCGCTATGATTCAGTGCAGCGTACGGTTGTGTCCTACTAGTTCACAATTTCCTGAGGTTACCGGGCCCAACTCTACTGTCCGTACCGAAACCGAAAACCACGTCCAACAGTACGCGCGGGAAGTAATTTGCCATCGGCCGTGCTTAATAGCCGACCCATTAGTGTGTCGCGCACCGGCAACCATTAAGCCGCGAATTGGTAGCATTTGTTCGTTTCGGACCACGTTGAAATGTAAAATATGTATAAAAAAAAACAAATTGTGGATATACCTGACGCGGAGGTCACTTCTCGCGCTTGTTTTGCAGAGATTCATTGCATTACTTCATCTGTCGGTTCACCAACACCACCGCCACCATGAGTCATTGGTTGCGTAGCGGCTGCTGGGCAGATGTTCGACATGAGTGGTAATAATGCTTCTCGTGTGCGAAAAAAAAGAATGCCAGATTGCGCCGTATGTAGTCTGTGTGCCTTCTTCTCTAGGGCTTATTTCTCCAGACCACCCCGAACAACAATGGGGTCGGTAAGGTCTCAGGGTCTTTGGTGGTACATTGTTTCGGTTTTTCTGCACGATGGGTCAATCTAGGTCTCGACCGGATCTCCTGGTGTGAACAGTTTGGTTGTCTTTTCCAGCACCCAGGACATCTCGAGTTGTGACGATCATGTGGTTTTTTGGGTCAAAATACACAAACAAAACACAAACCCTGGAAGTGATTCCTTTCCGATCGCATCACATAAACAATGTTAGATTTTTTGCCAGGGTTTTATTGCCAAAAACATATGTATATACGTGTGACTTTTTCTTGGTTACGTATGTCACAGTACGCCTAACAATGGGCAAATTCTCGAAATTTTAGAAACAACTAAATTGAGTACAATTCCTACATTGGAAAACATTGTCTATCGCTTCCCAAAGCGACCCCACACACAGACACATACCGGATGAAGTGTCCGGGATAGAGGGCAATTTCTTGGGCAACAACGCAACCGACCACAGGGGAACTTTTAACGGCTTCTCAGCACCGGATTAACTTATTGCAAACGATGGCGATAACAAGGAAGTGTTGCATTACGGAATTATCCACTTCACACGCCATCTATGTCGATGAGGAACAGCAACAAAACAGACACACTCACTATCGCCTACGACGCATCCGTTACCGTCGCGCGCCCTGTGTATAAAGTTCGCGCTGTGACTTAAGACTTTCTGTAAAGCGTCGTGTAAAATTTGCACCGATCTGGGCAAGGCGGGGAAGCGAAAGACAGCGCGGGTAACTTGCATCTTCCCACCGTACCGTCGTCATCATCATAATAAAGTGCATTCGTCTCGTGCGAGTGGTGAGGCGCATACACACGGTCGACGCCTGCGCCTGCAACTAGTGCCTGTGGATGTTGCTGGTGCTCCTGTTGTTTGCCATTACCGAAAGGTACCAGCGCGGTGCCGGAGTGCAACATTCTCCACATTCCAACCGAGGCTGTGCATCGAAAATGCATCGAAACAGTGTTGGACATGGAAATTTGCTGTTAATTTTTAAGCGTAACGTCTGCGCCGACGGATAGAATGTCGTGTCATGCGTTAAAGACATATGCCCCGTGTAGGATGGTTTGAAGAGAGGCCAGGCCGGTGGGTTGGGACGTGTGTATCGGGACGAACCACCGCATCGGGTGGTCTTTCTTTATTTTTTTTCTTCTTGTTGTTTTACTCACGAGATGGCCGGCTCGACGACTACAAGGGACATTGTGATTAATGAGCGGAAAACGAGGCCGGGTTTTCTCTGCTTTTCTTCTCACCTGTGTGGGCCATTTTTCTCTAGCTCATTTCAGCCGGAACGCCGAAGAGGTCGTGGTTGTCGTACGACATTGCGCACTTGTAACGAGGTTGACTGCAAATACGTTACATTGATTCATACGGCAAAGTGGCCGAACTTTGGAATTTGAACTATTTTTTGACCCAAAAAAATCCTTTCTACCAATTTGTTGTCTAGACCGGATGAACAAAACGCACACCTTGATTTGTTTCAGATGCGATCGACCGTGATGATTTATGGAATATTTCGCAGACACTTCATTCACAAGCTAGCACACAAGGTACTTCGCTCGATCGATTACGATAATTCTGAAAGACTCAATTCAGAAGCAGTCAGTGAAGGGAAATGCTTCAAAAGACGCATCTCGAAGTGATGAGCATGACAAAAAAGGATATGAAAAATGACTGCACCCACTTTGCAATGATAGGGCATCTTTCGTCAAGCATCTTGATGTATTATTACGAAAGAGAGTAAACAAAAAACACGGCATTCCATTCCCGTCGAAACATCCTTTCTGCCCATCAAGCATCCTTTTTGTCGCACTCTTCATTCATAAGTGCATCCTTTCGACAGGACAGGACAATCAATGCCGCATTTCTATGGAATCACTACAGCGCCGTTAAAGTGCGATCGTTTCGGACAAGATATTCAATCGATCGAGTGGACTTGAAACCACGAACCGAAAACATCAGCACACAAGCACAGTGTTGGAATTTTTGTATAAGCTATAGGGAGAAAACAAGTCTAGAAAGCACACAAATTCGGGATGGATTGCCGCAAACGCTTCCAATCGATTCGATCTCGGATCAAACCATAATGTTGGGCACACTTGGACCATTTAAGGCATAAGTTCGTGGCGAGTGAAGAAAATATCTACACCGATCGACAAAGGCTGAACATGATAAATGAATCTGGTGACTCAACAAATTATCACAAGTGGCAGGTTGGCGATGGAAAAGGACTTAGAAAAGGATGCTCTTGCAAAGAAGAACTAGAAAAATATGTCTATATTGCCGCAAAATGTGTTGTGGCGTACGATCATTGCTTTTTTTAACCTTTTGAATGAAACCAACATTCGCCACACGAGGTTCAATCTAGTTTGCTTTGTAAATGTGTCAACTAAAAGGTACCGAAAAAAAACCTTCCCACGCGTACCGTGTTCTAGTTTCGGGTCAGTAATAGAAACACATACACGGTGGACGTAAACCGCGCGCATGCGCCCCTAACTAAGGACGCGGGCAATAAATCTTACCGGTGTGGCTATTGGTGAGACCGCGTCACAGCATCATCAGCAGCCTCATCGGTACCAATTTTGGGTTGGCACAGCGACCCGGTACCGTCTATAAATTAGCTTCAGATTTTGGAGCATCGACAACTGTGATGATAAAAAAAAATCATTTCCAAACGAAACACGAATGAAAGATGACTAAAGTCACTCATACAGTTGTGGGGCGATCGGGAGATGGGTGATTTTTCCGACATCCGGGCAAGCGAGTCTGGAACGCACGCACGCCAATTCGTCACCAGTAACGGTGAAAACGGTTCAAACTGGTTCGACCGGATCCCGCGATTCATCAAAGCGGAAGTAATGGTGGTCGTTGTAGCCGACCGTCGGCCAACACGCTTGTCACGTTTGATCTGTGCCGTCTCAGCTGCGAAACTGTCTGACCTCACCAGCGGTAGAAACTCGGCACAAAACAAACGGTTCGCTCGTTCGATTTTCTTATCTGCGCGACGATCGCGTAACTACCGCGATTCGCCATACGAAAGTACTTTCGGGTTCATCAAAAGAGTCCACTGGTGGAGACCCCCTCCGGGTTTGGTGATCACAAGAACAAGATTTAGCGGTGGTCTTTATCGATGGTTACCTTGCTTTTGCAAAACAACCACCAGACAACTGTCCGCCTAATTGAGGGAACATGTCGCGAAACATTGGTTTTTAGGTTACGGCATTTGTAACGCGGGCGTCGATGACTCTGGTGTGACAATCAACGATCTCGAGAGCAAATGTTAGAAAAAATGTAGACGGCTTCCACTGTTTGATAGCGCGTGTTGTGTTGACAATGCCATTTGACGCACGGCAGTCGCCCCCACCTCCAATAAATGACTTCATTACCAGTCAATTATCTACTCTGGCGGAGAATAGCTCACTTGTGTTGGTGAAGCTATTAGAGGTTTTAAAAATCAAATAAAAACAGATAAATAATGTGCACATACCACGGCAAACAAAAGAACAATTACTAACGACCCCGAGCGGCTAATAATACAAACGCCATGATGATCGCCATCGTGCTTTGCTTCCGTGTGCGTTTCGTTCGCTCTTTCTCTTTTCTCCACCGGCTACTGTTTCGCGCCACCGGTGTTACGCGCGGTACGCGGTTTCGAAAAAGGTGAAAAAGTGTTTGGAAAAGTGAGGACAGAGAGAATGCGCTAAGAAGACAACAACAAGCTGCAGCATCCAAATGCCCCGGACAAGCAGCTACTGGTTTTCTCGCTCACGTACCTGCAGAAATGAAACGGACCGCCGTGCGCCATCTCTTTCCCACCGCGCTGCAATTCGGTAGCCATTGCGTAAAACCGGTAGCCAGCCATTTGCCGTTGCGCGATTCGTTCACCCGTTCTGTTTCGAAGGGGGATTAAAGTTGTTTTTCTCACTCTCACCCCAATCACCCCCTATCGAAACGGTAGCAAATGGAGGGTGTTTGCGTTTTTTCTTCTTTTGCTTTGAACCTCACCCTCACCCAATCGATGATCAGTTCAAACGATCGAGCAACTTGTGCAAACAGTGCGTTATCCTTGTAACGATATGAAATGATTTTTAATGTGTTTTAATGTGGATTTATGAACAAGATAAACGTGAACGCATAAGCCGTCGGCAATTTAGCGCTTCTTCTTGCATGCGATTAACTTCGCTTTTCCATAATAAACAAGTAAAAAAAACTAACAATACAGTTTAATATAACAAATAATGTAACATAACTTACCTTAAAAATTATTTTTTTGAAGGCAGAACAAAATTCCTGCTACACTATCAATCAGTTGCGTTTGCTAGCGATTTTCCAACTGAATCAACACGTCTTAAAATCGTTCATTCAAGCGCACACAAACGTCAAATCCTTCTGACATTCAGGTCAGCTTTTTGTGTAACTTTTGCAACACGTTTGTAGTCACAATGCAACCAAACTGCACACTTGATTCTACGCACCAATAACATCCCCTTTAGCAACCAAAAGCGTGGAGCACTCGCTACGGAATCTTTTCCACGTTTTTCGGTCAAAAGCAACCGTTTCACTTTCACTATGGGACTGGTACGGTGGTTTCGGTTCGCACAAAAGCAAATCACAAACACGGCTGACGAACTGAACTAGCGCGACGATTTTAGTCGGTAGGCTCGGGCGTTGCGTTTTGTCTGGTAAACCGTGAACACTGCACAGTAAAAATTTCTCTCTAAAACCTTTGCGGCTCGTTGACGGGAGAGTAGCTCGGCGAAGCGTTCTCGTTCGATCGAGTTCGAATGATCGTTTAACGCGCCCGTGTCGGCGCTGGTATATCGATAGGTCTCGGGACGGGCTGCTTCTGCTGCCGCTGTTGCCGTTGCTGCTGGTGGTGCCGCTATTGCTGCTGTTACTGTTGCTGCTGGTGATGCTGCTGCTGTTGCTGCTGCTGCTGCTGCTGCCGCTTACTGCAACTTCCGTACGTGAGCGGACGGATGGGATTGGTTACTGGAATTGGACGTTGCTAGTAACAGAAGTCAAAACGACTTCTTTCCAAGGCAAAAGTAGCGCCTTCTTCTCGGGGCGCTGGCGAAGAAATATACACACACCGCAACACCGGGGGCTGTTTCGAGCTGTGTGCGAGCGAAACGAACCGAGCCCGACCAGCTCGTACATAAAGCAATAGTTGTTGATCTTCACGCTGAAACGAGAAACACGCAGAAAAACGATCGACGCAGTAGGCGCTGCTGGAGGAACAAGATAGACCGAGCAGGAACGGAAGAGCGAGACAGCGAGAGAGAGAGAGAGAGAGAAAGAGAGCGTAACAGAGCGAGAGGGAGAGCAAGAGAGACAGCAGTGAAGGGAACAGAGCGAAACGGTCGAGATCAACCGCTGTGAGCAAGAGGGCTCCCTTTTTTGTGTATCCCGATTGATGTATATCGGCATCGAGTTGAGTATATTTACAGGCCGGGCAGGGTTCGCTGTACGTCCAGCAGGTCAGAGCGGGAGAGCATTAGGCAGAGCTCTCTGTAACGCACGTTACCGACCGCATCGCACGCCAGCCAATGGTCCTGAAAGCGGTATGAAGAAGGTAGTGGCCGTTACGAACGTGCTAGCCAGCGCGAGAAAGAGAAGCCCACTGCGGGTGGTGTTGGTGAAGGATGCAGGGGAGGGAGCGGCCCACAGATAAGGAGCGGCTGGAAGAGACCGCTGGTGGTGAGTATGAGGTGTGAGAAAGGGGCTACTCGACGATGCTGCCGCGTAGGACGGAAGAAGATTGAAAACCGAAATAAATGGTCTCGGGCAGGGTTCGGGTGTGCGTGCGCTTGAAAGCTTAAGCCCCGGGTGTGAAGGGGACAGCATGCGCTCGAAGATACGTTTAGAAACTAGTAGCCGTTTCATTGATGCTGCCAGCTTCTTCTCACGCCTGTTCCTTCCCGGTTCACGTTTAAGCCAAGCGCAGGAGCCGTTCCAGGCACCTCCACTCATCATCATCACTTCCCGTGGTTTTGGAAAGAAGGGGCATTTAGGGTGTGGGGTGCTGGAGTGGTAGGGCGTTGAAACCGAAGCAGGACAGCAGATATATAAAATGTTTATGTAAAGTAAGTAAGCTCCCCGGTCGGAGCGAGTTTCGAGCAGTTTTACATAGCCAGACGGCTTCGGCTTGCGGGAACCGTAGCGGGATCTGGAGGGCTTTAATGTCTAAGATTAACGCTACTGCGCGCAGCACAATTAATCCATTCGATTTCTTCGTTGAATTCGATTTAGAAAAGAAGCAGACACGCAACTTGTCGAAAGAGAACGACTTCAACCGGAGTAAAGCGGTGATGTATTCGTCAAACAAACAACAACGACAACAACAACAACAAAACATGCAAAAATGGCGAATGATAGAAAAAAGGGGCGTGGTTTCAGCTAGCGAGCGCGTTTGGTTTGGGGAAATAAAAAAAAAGGTAGAAAAAATGTTAAACAATTGTTTACACTTCAATCATTGACCACTAGGTGGATTTTGATGCAGGGTTCGTCACACCACACAGAGTGGCGACAATATGCACTTTGCGCAATATGCACTTAAAGAAATATATTTCAAGAGGAGAAATAAGAGTTTCAGAGAATGTCTTCTGGTAGACTATTTTCTACGGTTGATAAACTAATTTATGGGTTTTCTGTGCAAAAGAAAAACCTACCACTAAGTGCTAACTTTTGAGGGAATTTTGTGTTTCAAACTACTTATGTACACTTTGATTGGCAGCATTATTTTAAAATCATCAAATAAACATAAACACGCACCCTGCGTACCTTTCGGCAGTTTGTAGCATCGTCCCGTTTTCTCTCTTTCGGTTAGTAATAGTGGCCTTTTAATATCTTTCACCCTTTTTTCGCCGACAAAACCGTACGGTTTGAAGCTGTGGCAAGTCAGTCGACTTGCGCACTTAACGTCAAACGATTCCGTCAAGAAGGTTGGTAAACTGGCCGGCAACACAATATAATTCTTTCTCGCTCGCTTCATCTTCGGCTAGCGGCAGCTAAATAATTCTCTTCAGGCAGGCAAGCAGCAGCAACAGGCAACAAAAACGGCTATTTGCCGAGCTGCCTGTCTTTACACCGTATCGCCCAATAGAATGCCGCTGCATAGCCGTTGGAAGCATGCAAACGCGGTTTGCGATTATGTATTTATGTATATTCGCCCTCCGATACATAATGTGTGTGCGTGGCGTGCTTCGGGTAAATAAAGCCCACGCTGTGTTGCACAGGGGGGCTCGAAGTAAATGCTTACTGGTTTTGAGCAATATGGAGAAGATTCTTTACAGCGTATTTTCTCTCTCTCTCTCTCTCCTTCGCTTGTAAGACTTCCACGCTCCACAAGATTAGCGAAGCAGACCACCGAGCATAACTTGTCCGCTACCGTGTGACGCGCGCCCTCGCTTCGTGTGCTGGTGTGCGTTGAAGTCTTTTTCGTGTTTTTTTTTCTCTCACGATCCCGATACCCGTTTGCCGGGGATCAAACGAAACAGCAGAACACGATAAATCTGCTGCTCCCGGCACCCTTCCGCGACCTCCTTTGCCACCCGTTTACCCAAAAAGGGGGTCTGTATTTCCAACAAAAACAGTAGCACCAGTCGCGGACAGTACAGGGTGGTGGTGAGGCATATCGCAGAAACGGCTTTTTATCTCTTCCCTCTATTACGCCCGATGCTGGTTGGTTGACGTTGGTCGGACTTTTATCGTTCACCGGTTCGATTGGTCCGTTCGGCATGTTGGATGGGGTTGCTTTGCGCAAGGGCTGACTCGTGAACAGGGGTGATGCAGTGAGCCACCCTCTCTATCTCACCGTCCGTTGTCCGTTGTCCGTGGTTTGGCCAACCTGGAACTGAGCAATAGGGAACAACAACTTTTATCCTGCTATTCGTGTTTCGTGGAGTCGGAGCTACCGCACGATTAGGTTGTGATGAATTAATTCGCTCACAGCGAGCTTCAGGTTTATGTTTAGCTTCCATGTCTTTTGAGTGAGTTAAGTCGGGGAAATAGCTCTGTTTTAGAGCACAATCAAGATCTACTTAGGCAGATTGACAAAAAATGGTTTAATGTCTACGTTAGAGTTAAAAATTAATTCCTTACAAAAGAGTTGGTTGAATTTTTAATCAATAGTTAGTTTCAAAAATTCACCAGTAAACCTAAATAATTAAGTGGCGTAAACTAAACTAACTTTATCTAACCAACTAACTTTTAAGCATAAACGACATTATTGGCATGACTTGGAAAATAACCGTACTAGAACTCCTCAGCATTATTACAACGTACAGAGAAATTCCAAATTAGAAAATTTCACAATATGTCAAAATTAGGAGCAATTACATGTATACTTTAAAGTTTTTTTTCCGTTTTTGCTTGAATAAACTCACTGAGCTGTCAAATAAAAAAAAAGTCAATGTATATCAGATACCAGATGTATATCAACCTGTATATTAAACTACTAACAATAATCATGAAGCATTGCGAATCTGTAATCGACGACGACTCTGGGAAACTATTGAAGCTTCATGAGAATGAGAATAATTCAATTTACTTCATATCCCACAGTGTTTCGACCTTTCGATCACGCTCGATCCTTAGCTGATTCTTTCTCTACCTCAAATTCCCCCTTGGTTGCTTGTTATCTCGTGTTCTAACCATCGTCTTCAAACTCTCTACCACTTGCACCTATGTGTGGCAATCACATGTTGATTGAATAAGCTCCTCGTGCCACCGTTAACGCCACCCGCCATTTGTGCATCGTTCGCCCTGTTGCACCAACCATTGCGTGACACTAAGTACCGAATGATGAAATTATTATTATCATTCTCCTCCCAGGGTTCGTGTTACCGCCCGACACGGCTGCAGACCCGGTAAAATCGATTAAGCCACCGCATTCGAGCTTCTTTTAATGGTGCTCCCATCGCATACGCGGCTACCATCGTGCTGGCAATCATCGTGCTCATTCCGCTCCTGGTGGGAAATAGAAGTCAATCCGTTTGGTACGCCAGCCAACCAGCCGGCAGGCCTCGGGATCATCAGCGTGGAGCGAAATAATCAAGCCTCCAACCAACCGCTCATGCAACGGGAGCGAACTGGCCACCGTACACTGTCCGTTTCATAATTTCCCGTGCGAGAAAATGTGGTTCTGATGGTCCTGACTGCTGCTGCTGCTGCTGGTGCTCTGTGATCTTTCGATGCTCGAGGTCACCGATGAGCTGCTGCGATGGCAATGATGGCCGTGTATCATCATTATAAACGAATGAATATCGGAACCATTTCCACCCGCTTATGATTGACATCGACGTGACTTACTGCAGCAGTTTGGCGATCCCATGTGCGAACCCATTCGTTCATTCATTGTGGCCGGTTTTTTTGTTTTCGTTCTACACCGTTCTAAACGATTTCATGCTTCAACATTAAGCCACCGCTTGGGATATTCTGCCTGGGAACGGTGGGAAATGGGTTTTGATGGGTTGTCTTTGTGAAGGATGTGTAATGATCGGTGTGCAGTGATTCCATTTTCTCACTGCTGATCGTGAAATTTCATTCAATACACGAAAATAGAGGTAAGGAAAACTAATGATCTTTATTATGGATAATTTTTGGGTTTTCAAATATGTAGTTATAGCTTTAAATGAAAAGTCTTCAAGAAAAAATAAAGTAAAATGCAGTAATTGTTTCTAACAAAGCTGTTTCTTCAGATCATTATCATGAGCAAGATTGGATTTAAGGGCATTTTTAAGCAATTTAACTCAGGCAATTCTCTTCAAAAATATATAACATTAATTCCGAATCTAAAAGCCAAACAAAAATTTAAAATTCCCAAACAACTTTGGGAGAGATGTACCCTCAGAATTTAAATATTAAATAAAAATGAAGTACTCTAGAACTCTTTGAACTTAGATGTTAGATTTTCGTGAATTTCTGGGTTCTGACGCTACGTATTTTCAACGAGATGCGTTTACTCATCCTGTCTGTAAATTTCTCTTTAATGAATCATGGTTAAAGCCCACCAGAGCGTCTAATAAGCAATGATCAAATGATGTCTGAATCATACAAGACCTCAAAAGAAGAATCTATCATTTTATTTTTTACATTTCTGTACTTCTCGCACAAAACAAGATGGGTCATCCCTCCCACATCCCATCGCAGGGTCCGTTTACTGTCTCGGAGGAGGATGTTTCGCACGGTATTCCAAACACCACTTCAGACCCATTATCGACCGACCGAACCACAAGTTGTCGTTCATCGGTTGGGTGTACGCGTCGTAAATCCTTCCAAATCATAAATATCAATCAACATTCAGCACCCGCCCCACACCGTACGCCACCCTGCCACACCGACACACTGACCCCCTTGGGGGAAAATTGTAACCCCAAAGTGACGTTATACGGTCATAACGTTGTTAATGTTTTACGGCCAACGGGTCTGACGAGGCGGAGACACTTTTTTGTTTTGCTTGTGCTTCGAACAACTTTACAGCCAATATGTCACACGCGCTTCTTTATTTCTTCGGGGGTTTCACATCCCAATGGTGAGGCCGAGCCCAGGGAGATGTGTGGCGAGTGTGTCTGTGGCCGAAGGTTTTCTTTTTTTTTTTCATTTTCGCAAAACTAACAAACACCAACATCGACAATTGCCCAGCCAGCTCCAAAATCGTACCGGTCGCAGTTTAGCA
This sequence comes from Anopheles funestus, assembly GCF_943734845.2. Lineage (NCBI taxonomy): Eukaryota > Metazoa > Arthropoda > Insecta > Diptera > Culicidae > Anopheles > Anopheles funestus. The sequence goes on along the minus strand of NC_064598.1, from coordinate 92,335,888 downwards.
TCGCCATCGGGACATTAAAATCGACATGCTACATGGTTACGAGAAGAAAATCTTTAATTATCAATTAACGGTCACCGTTCCCTTTCCCTTCGCCAAACCGTTGCTTTTGTTCGCTGGCCGCTCGTTTGCAACCCTTGCCAACGGAATCTTGTTCGGGGGGCTTTGGGGATCGTCCAGCGTTTTTTGCGTTAGGGTACATATGGCTGAAACCCACGGCTAGCTCACGGCCCAACGGATTCCGACAAACGATTCATTTGAATGTCAGACGGCATATAAAAATCGATGTTATTATTAATGGGAATGCGGCACTCGGACGGTACGGGTTCGTCCTGCTAGAAAATGAGTCAGCGACGGTTTAAATGGCGCCTGTTTGTTTAGATGTTACGGAAAGCATACGTTTTTCATCATCATAAACTTTTCATTATTTGCTCATCATTAGCATTTACTTGCATTGTTTTTTTTTGCGCAAACAGCAGGAGTTTAATTTTCTTCCCCAAAAAAAAATCAAAACCATCTAGAATATTTTCCAGACAAACAATCGGCGAATGAAATTGTCACCAGTGATCTCTCCCAGTTCCCTGTCTGCGCAGGCGTTTTAATTACTTTTATTTTCTTTGGTACAGAATTATTAAAAAATGACAAAGCACCACCTTTTTTTGGAATTGGAAGCTATTACATATACACCCACCCACTCGTAGCCATCTTCTTTCTTAATCGGTTCACTGTTATCCGAACGTCAAGAGATCAGTTTTAATTGCAACCCACCTCCCCACCGAAAAATACACAATCATAATCTTGAGTTCTTGCATCCCATTTATTTCCATCAAAAACCCGTACACTAAATCGAATCGCCAGCGGCGAACGGTTTCGGTCCGTTCACCGAAAAGAGCAGCTCAAAAGCTCGGCTTACATTTTAACACGCACACAGCTGCGAGTGACATAAATTATTGCTTTATATGTTAATGCGATCATTACTATTTATAGAAGCATCAAAATATTCACCTTCGTTTGTGTTAATTATGCTGAAGCGAAAACCGACCGCCGTTGCCGGTTGTCGGTGCGCAGTACCAATAAAACTGCAGCAAGGATTACCTGCTGGTTGCCGTTTGTTTGTTTTTTTCTTTCTTGTACAAACGAGATCGCATTCTAACCGATTGTGCATGTTATGCCGCAACGCAGGTGAACTTCAGTGTGGAATCATTCGCAGGGATCAACAGGGTGATTCATGCATCATGATTCTAATGATGTTGCATTCACGCCTAATACTATTGAAAACATCTAACTCACACACACAGACACACAGCTGAATTATTCAATAAAATAAACAGACGATAAATAAATAGTATACACAACAAATGTATACCAAATCGGACAACTTTGGTCACTATTTTTTTTTCGTTAATAAATTGTACAACAATTTTTGGCTGAAATCTGATATACCTTGTGCGTGTGTGTGAAACATGAGAAGAACACTTTAGTGACAATTTTTGGCAATGGAAGAGTTTCACTCAGAGGACTCTTCTCGTTGACCTTACAGCAACCCCCTTTAACTTTGTCTTCGCATTTGCTGCATTCATTCATTCCAATACGGCGGAACGTTCTCGCCCAGTTGGATACGCCGAAACGCTGATCCTGCTGCTGTTGTTTTGTTCCTCACTTGTCGTTCTTCTCCCTACCTTCCCTTCCCTTATCCATGGCAGGTTCCAAACGGTTCGGCGAGAATCATTTACGGGCTGCCAAAGGTACGAAATATTATTTACGAGCGCTTCGTTTGATTTTAATGTATCAATTAGTTTGATATTTTTATTTTTACGATTCACAGTTCCAGTTACCAGCGGCTCAGGACCCCAGGCAAAAAATATAATGGCGTCCACAGTGTGGAATTTTTTCAGCCGCACAAAAGTTTTTGTATGTTTTTTTTTATTTTGTTCTTAGATGCGCTAAGTGTTTTGGAAGATTATTGCGTGTGTGTGTGTGTTTTTTCTTCTTTATTCTTTCTTTTTGGTTTTTGCAACCCTCATGTCCGAATTCATCCAAGATTATTATTTTTTTTTTTGGGGACAGTTCTGTCCACTTCCAGGCAAAAAGGCACCGGATCCTTATTAGCTTTGTTCGCCTAATGATCGATCCATTTGTGGTGAATACACCTTCGCGATCTGTAGCCAAACCATTCCGAAGGGTCGTACGGAACAGCATGCGTGGTGGCAACGCAACAAAAAAAAAAAAGAAAATCAATTTTATCGAACGAATATTTATCAATTTATTGCCATCATAATCTTCCGGTACGGTTGATGAGCGGGACAATATAAAATGTGAACATTTCCAACCGGCTGTGTAAATGATCGCACAAACAAGGGGAAGGATTTGGGAGTTATTAAAGGCTTTTAAAATTAAAAGTATTTAAGTTATGCTTTAATAAAAACAGGTGTTAAGTGGATGTTTTATGTTTAGAAAATTCTGGCATTCAGGAAAATACAAAATGAAGTCATTTGACTTATGACAAAGCGTGCTCAAATTGGAATCATTTAAAGTCTGAAAATAATTTAAAAATTTGTTGATTCAGCATTACAGAATTGTTATGAAACAGTAAATATTCTAGAGAAGTGCGATGGATTCCAAACCTACCTTTACAATTTCCAGTTCTACTTGAAAAGCATCTAGAAATGGTTCCTACTTTGCCACTTGAATAGGAATATCCTGCAATACTGCATCGAAAATGAATATTCCTGGATTCTGTTCAAGTTAAACTAGACTGTTCCCAAGTACGCCTTATAAAATTTTGGAGTTGAATTTTTTTTTTAATTTTTAATCCTTTTTCTTTTAAACCATTATTTGAGTGAAAAGAAACTTATTGCAGTATTAAAATATATTACATTTATATATTTTGGAATATTACTTCAAAAAAAAGTCTAAGGCAGCCAGGAGATTGGCATATTTATAGAAACATCTGAGACATCTGTACAGACATACAGACATCTGAGGGCATGGCCGTCCAAGAAGAAAATGTAGCCATAGGTGCCATCTATCGACCACAGATTAAAGATTGGCGATCCGTTGGATACCGACCGAGTTACAGGAAAAACTTGGTGCAAAAATGAGCCTAAGTATATTTTCAATTTTTTTAATTTTTTGATTTTTTTATTATTTTTTACTCTTTTTTTTATTTAAAGCATTACTTGAGTGTAAAGAAACACATTGCAACCAATTGGCATTAAAATAAATCAATTTCATTTTTTTTGCAAAATTTCCAAAAAAAAAACGTAAGGGGTAAGCCTTATAAAATTTTCAAGTTGAAAATTTTTTAAATTTTTTTTTCTGATTTTTTATTATTTTTTTAATTTAAAGCATTATTTGAGTGAGAAAAAACACATTGCAACAAATTTGAATGAAAATATATCACATTTATAAATTTTGCTAAATTGTTCAAAAATGAGGAAAATTTTACATTTTCTCAAACAGGGTAAGGAACTTGGTTCCTCGAATAACTTTTGGCACAGACATCTGAGGGCATAGCGTCCAACAAGAAAATGTAGCCATTGGTGCCATCTATCGACCACAAGTTAAAGATTGGCGATCCGTTGGATACCGATCGAGTTATAGGCAAAACTTGGTGCAAAAATGAGGAAAATTTTACATTTTCTCAAACAGGGTAAGGAACTTGGTTCCTCGAATAACTTCTGGCACAGACATCTGAGGGCATAGCCGTCCAACAAGAAAATATAGCCATTGGTGCCATCTATCGACCACAGGTTAAAGATTGGTGATCCGTTGGATACCGACCGAGTTACAGGAAAAACTTGGTGCAAAAATGAGCCTAAGTATATTTTCATTTTTTTTTAATTTTTTGATTTTTTTATTATTTTTTACTCTTTTTTTTATTTAAAGCATTACTTGAGTGTAAAGAAACACATTGCAACCAATTGGCATTAAAATAAATCAATTTCATTTTATTTTCAAAATTTCCCAAAAAAAACGTAAGGGGTAAGCCTTATGAAATTTTCAAGTTGAAAATTTTTTAAAAATTTTTTTCTGATTTTTTATTATTTTTTTAATTTAAAGCATTATTTGAGTGAAAAGAAACACATTGCAACAAATTTGCATGAAAATATATCACATTTATAAATTTTGCTAAATTGCTCAAAAATGAGGAAAATTTTACATTTTCTCAAACAGGGTAAGGAACTTGGTTCCTCGAATAACTTTTGGCACAGACATCTGAGGGCATAGCCGTCCAAGAAGAAAATGTAGCCATTGGTGCCATCTATCGACCAAAGGTTAAAGATTGGCGATCCGTTGGATACCGACCGAGTTATAGGCAAAACTTGGTGCAAAAATGAGCCTAAGTATATTTTCATTTTTTTTTTATTTTTTGATTTTTTTATTATTTTTTACTCTTTTTTTTATTTAAAGCATAACTTGAGTGTAAAGAAACACATTGCAACCAATTGGCATTAAAATAAATCAATTTCATTTTTTTTGCTAAATTTCCCAAAAAAAACGTAAGGGGTAAGCCTTATGAAATTTTCAAGTTGAAAATTTTTTAAAAATTTTTTTCTGATTTTTTATTATTTTTTTAATTTAAAGCATTATTTGAGTGAAAAAAACACATTGCAACAAATTTGAATGAAAATATATCACATTTATAAATTTTGCTAAATTGCTCAAAAATGAGGAAAATTTTACATTTTCTCAAACAGGGTAAGGAACTTGGTTCCTCGAATAACTTTTGGCACAGACATCTGAGGGCATGGCCGTCCAAGAAGAAAATGTAGCCATTGGTGCCATCTATCGACCAAAGGTTAAAGATTGGCGATCCGTTGGATACCGACCGAGTTATAGGCAAAACTTGGTGCAAAAATGAGCCTAAGTATATTTTCATTTTTTTGAATTTTTAGATTTTTTTATTATTTTTTACTCTTTTTTTTATTTAAAGCATTACTTGAGTGTAAAGAAACACATTGCAACCAATTGGCATTAAAATAAATCAATTTCATTTTTTTTGCAAAATTTCCCAAAAAAAACGTAAGGGGTAAGCCTTATGAAATTTTCAAGTTGAAAATTTTTTAAAAATTTTTTTCTGATTTTTTATTATTTTTGTAATTTAAAGCATTATTTGAGTGAAAAAAAACACATTGCAACAAATTTGAATGAAAATATATCACATTTATAAATTTTGCTAAATTGCTCAAAAATGAGGAAAATTTTACATTTTCTCAAACAGGGTAAGGAACTTGGTTCCTCGAATAACTTTTGGCACAGACATCTGAGGGCATAGCCGTCCAAGAAGAAAATGTAGCCATTGGTGCCATCTATCGACCACAAGTTAAAGATTGGCGATCCGTTGGATACCGATCGAGTTAAAGGCAAAACTTGGTGCAAAAATGAGGAAAATTTTACATTTTCTCAAACAGGGTATGGAACTTGGTTCCTCGAATAACTTCTGGCACGGACATCTGAGGGCATAGCCGTCCAATAAGAAAATATAGCCATTGGTGCCATCTATCGACCACAGGTTAAAGATTGGCGATCCGTTGGGTACCGACCGAGTTACAGGAAAAACTTGGTGCAAAAATGAGGAAAATTTTACATTTTCTCAAACAGGGTAAGGAACTTGGTTCCTCGAATAACTTCTGGCACAGACATCTGAGGGCATAGCCGTCCAACAAGAAAATATAGCCATTGGTGCCATCTGTCGACCACAGGTTAAAGATTGGCGATCCGTTGGATACCGACCGAGTTATAGGCAAAACTTGGTGCAAAAATGAGCCAAAGTATATTTTCATTTTTTTGAATTTTTAGATTTTTTTATTATTTTTTACTCTTTTTTTTATTTAAAGCATTACTTGAGTGTAAAGAAACACATTGCAACCAATTGGCATTAAATTAAATCAATTTCATTTTTTTTGCAAAATTTCCCAAAAAAAACGTAAGGGGTAAGCCTTATGAAATTTTCAAGTTGAAAATTTTTTAAAAATTTTTTTCTGATTTTTTATTATTTTTTTAATTTAAAGCATTATTTGAGTGAAAAAAAACACATTGCAACAAATTTGAATGAAAATATATCACATTTATAAATTTTGCTAAATTGCTCAAAAATGAGGAAAATTTTACATTTTCTCAAACAGGGTAAGGAACTTGGTTCCTCGAATAACTTTTGGCACAGACATCTGAGGGCATAGCCGTCCAAGAAGAAAATGTAGCCATTGGTGCCATCTATCGACCACAAGTTAAAGATTGGCGATCCGTTGGATACCGACCGAGTTACAGGAAAAACTTGGTGCAAAAATGAGCCTAAGTATATTTTCATTTTTTTTGAATTTTTTGATTTTTTTATTATTTTTTACTCTTTTTTTTATTCAAAGCATAACTTGAGTGTAAAGAAACACATTGCAACCAATTGGCATTAAAATAAATCAATTTCATTTTTTTTGCTAAATTTCCCAAAAAAACGTAAGGGGTAAGCCTTATGAAATTTTCAAGTTGAAAATTTTTTAAAAATTTTTTTCTGATTTTTTATTATTTTTGTAATTTAAAGCATTATTTGAGTGAAAAAAAACACATTGCAACAAATTTGAATGAAAATATATCACATTTATAAATTTTGCTAAATTGTTCAAAAATGAGGAAAATTTTACATTTTCTCAAACAGGGTAAGGAACTTGGTTCCTCGAATAACTTTTGGCACAGACATCTGAGGGCATAGCCGTCCAAGAAGAAAATGTAGCCATTGGTGCCATCTATCGACCACAAGTTAAAGATTGGCGATCCGTTGGATACCGATCGAGTTAAAGGCAAAACTTGGTGCAAAAATGAGGAAAATTTTACATTTTCTCAAACAGGGTAAGGAACTTGGTTCCTCGAATAACTTCTGGCACAGACATCTGAGGGCATAGCCGTCCAGTAAGAAAATATAGCCATTGGTGCCATCTATCGACCACAGGTTAAAGATTGGCGATCCGTTGGATACCGACCGAGTTACAGGAAAAACTTGGTGCAAAAATGAGCCTAAGTATATTTTCATTTTTTTTTAATTTTTTGATTTTTTTATTATTTTTTACTCTTTTTTTTATTCAAAGCATAACTTGAGTGTAAAGAAACACATTGCAACCAATTGGCATTAAAATAAATCAATTTCATTTTTTTTGCTAAATTTCCCAAAAAAACGTAAGGGGTAAGCCTTATGAAATTTTCAAGTTGAAAATTTTTTAAAAATTTTTTTCTGATTTTTTATTATTTTTGTAATTTAAAGCATTATTTGAGTGAAAAAAAACACATTGCAACAAATTTGAATGAAAATATATCACATTTATAAATTTTGCTAAATTGTTCAAAAATGAGGAAAATTTTACATTTTCTCAAACAGGGTAAGGAACTTGGTTCCTCGAATAACTTTTGGCACAGACATCTGAGGGCATAGCCGTCCAAGAAGAAAATGTAGCCATTGGTGCCATCTATCGACCACAAGTTAAAGATTGGCGATCCGTTGGATACCGATCGAGTTAAAGGCAAAACTTGGTGCAAAAATGAGGAAAATTTTACATTTTCTCAAACAGGGTAAGGAACTTGGTTCCTCGAATAACTTCTGGCACAGACATCTGAGGGCATAGCCGTCCAATAAGAAAATATAGCCATTGGTGCCATCTATCGACCACAGGTTAAAGATTGGCGATCCGTTGGATACCGACCGAGTTACAGGAAAAACTTGGTGCAAAAATGAGGAAAATTTTACATTTTCTCAAACAGGGTAAGGAACTTGGTTCCTCGAATAACTTCTGGCACAGACATCTGAGGGCATAGCCGTCCAACAAGAAAATATAGCCATTGGTGCCATCTGTCGACCACAGGTTAAAGATTGGCGATCCGTTGGATACCGACCGAGTTATAGGCAAAACTTGGTGCAAAAATGAGGAAAATTTTACATTTTCTCAAACAGGGTAAGGAACTTGGTTCCTCGAATAACTTCCGACACAGACATCTGCGGGCATGGCCGTCCAAGAAGAAAATGTAGCCATTGGTGCCATCTATCGACCACAGGTTACAGATTGGCGATCCGTTGGATACCGACCGAGTTACAGGAAAAACTTGGTGCAAAAATGAGCCTTAGTATATTTTCATTTTTTTGAATTTTTTGATTTTTTTATTATTTTTAACTCTTTTTTTTATTTAAAGCATTACTTGAGTGAAAAGAAACACATCGCAACCAATTGGCATTAAAATAAATCAATTTCATTTTTTTTGCAAAATTTCCCAAAAAAAACGTAAGGGGTAAGCCTTATGAAATTTTCGAGTTGAAATTTTTTTTAAATTTTTTTCTGATTTTTTATTAATTTTTTAATTTAAAGCATTATTTGAGTGAAAAGGAACACATTGTAACAAATTCGCATGAAAATAAATCATTTTTTAAAAATTTGGTGAATTGCTCAAAAATGAGGAAAATTTGATATTTTCCCAAACAGGGTAAGGAACTTGGTTCCTCGAATAACTTCCGGCACGGACATCTGAGGGCATGGCCGTCCAAGAAGAAAATGTAGCCATTGGTGCCATCTATCGACCACAGGTTAAAGATTGGCGATCCGTTGGATACCGACCGAGTTATAGGCAAAATTTGGTGCAAAAATGAGGAAAATTTTACATTTTCTCAAACAGGGTATGGAACTTGGTTCCTCGAATAACTTCTGGCACAGACATCTGCGGGCATGGCCGTCCAAGAAGAAAATGTAGCCATTGATGCCATCTATCGACCACAGGTTAAAGATCGGCGATCCGTTGGATACCGGCCGAGTTATAGGCAAAACTTGGTGCAAAAATGAGCCTTAGTAAATTTTCATTTTTTTGAATTTTTTGATTTTTTTATTATTTTTCACTCTTTTTTTTATTTAAAGCATTACTTGAGTGAAAAGAAACACATTGCAACCAATTGGCATTAAAATAAATCAATTTCATTTTTTTTGCAAAATTTCCCAAAAAAAAACGTAAGGGGTAAGCCTTATGAAATTTTCGAGTTGAAAATTTTTTGAATTTGTATTTGTTTACCTATTGCCAGCAAAATCGAGCTATCCTGGTAGCCATTACAGAAAATAGCGATTTTTCGCTGAAAATACACGTATAGTGTCTTTCGTATAGTGACGTACAGTGACAAAAATGTTCTGAATCGCGACGATTGCTAACGCGACAATTGCTAAACGTTTAGTGACCGTGATCACAAAAAAACCACTTTCATCAAACATTTCCCTTCTAAACGGTCAGCAGTTTGGGTCTTTCATTTTGCCTAAATCATCCCGATTAGTTTGGCCGTATAATTAAATGGCAACACGAAGAAAAAGAAAAGATAAACGGTTCCCACCATCAGCTTGAGACAAGCGAAATGGCGAAACAGATTTAAATTGCAGGGTATACGGTGGGTTGTTTTTTTTGCTTTCTTTTCGAGCTGAACCATTTGTCTACCAGGAGATTTTGCACTGCACAAGGTGTCCCTGCGTGTCCCGACCCGAATGTGCATAGTGTACGATGAGACAAACACTGGAAACAAAAAAAGGCTTTTAGTTCCACGATCTATTCGCCCATCTCAACCCCGTAAGGCCTGTAGGCAGATTCCTATGGTTCATCAATCAACCCACGATCGACCTCACGTAGGTTCGTAGATCTACAAAAAAACACACACACACACACACAAAAACCAAACTCGATCACATAATCTCAAGAAGCTAGGCAATAAACTAAAGACCACTGCTTCGCACAATTGATCGATGGAACTCGCGAGCAAATAAGCACACAAACACACTTGGCGATAGGGCAATAGCTTGAACGCAATGGCACAGGTTGACGAAGACTGCAGTCCCTAGTCGCGTCACTAGGCCACACGAAAATCACGACCAGCCCCGGAGGGTCCTCCCGGGACTAGAAAGATGATGATTTATGACGCAAGAAAATTAGTCTCCCGTTTGCTTTTTTTGCTGCTTATGGTGTTATTTGTGGTTCTGGTGGTTCCTTTCGTTGTTGTGATGTCTTCCCGCGCCCAATTGTTTTGCTGCCCCAAAATTACCAGTTGCTCTTGGCCGGAGGTGCCCAGCCGGGTGAGAATGACCCGAGTTTCGAATGATCGCCGAACGGTGTCTGCGTGTGTGGTGTGTTGCGGCCGCTGATAGTTTCATTTCGCATTAACGTAAATCGTCCTCACAGTCACATTCATTTACCCCGGCTTTTGGATAGATTTTTTTGTTGTTGTGTTCAACCCTTTTTATGCCCATGAGAAACGTGTTTGTACCCTGTGTTGTTGTTTCGAAAAACAAAAAAAAGTCTGATTAAATACCGTCTTTACTGTTTCGTGTGTCGAGACCGTTACATGGTTGGTTGGTCACGGTCACCTATTAACGGTGCGGTTAAGAAACCGATCGAGCTAGGCGGAGTTGGAATGATTAAAAATTACTCACCTCATAATGACTTTGATCCCACACAATTAGCTCTGCCAATTGGTTGCTATTATAACATAATTGACCTGTTATTAAATATCGCTTAATACGACCATACGCTCGATACGATGATGCAGTGCGTGCCATTAGCTAAAGCGGCAAATTAAACATTGTTCCGTACCATTTCGCTATCCATTGCGTTGTTAATAATCAATGGAGATGAATCATATTGTAGTTCGATTTGAGGTAATATTTGTCCTTTTAGCAGTGGTAAAAATATATGTAAATTAACATATTAAATCATGTACTACAGGGTTTCCGAGTTGAAACGCGAAAGTCGGAGTCATTTCGTGGTGTGTTACAACTTGAAGAAGAATGTGTTCTGGTAGATAAGGAATTCTTATCGTTACAAAGTTATATTATTTAACAGACATTCTAGTTTAACTTGAACGGAATCTAGAAATGCCTCCCACTTTCGAAAATCCAGTCAATTATGAAGCCTTTTGAAGTAGAAATGGAATAATTTGAGCTGCAGAGTAAATTCTTCTTATTTTTCAACTGAAATTCATACTGTTCAAAGCTTTTTCGATTGCCCGAAGCCTATGCAAATGCATGGGATGAGAAAGATTGTTCGCAAACTTCGATTTTAACTCCAAAAGCTCCAAAATCTTGAAGAAAGCGGAATAATTGCACATCTTAATTTTAATAAAATCCCTTAATAAAATTTGGATGGATTTACTCTTAATATAAAACATATTCTATATACCTATTGCTTTGAATGGTTTCTTCACTTTTATATAAATTTTTTGCTAACCATTTCTCAGGACGGTTTATTCTCGTCTGTACCATTTTGTCAGTGTTAATCCCAAGCTTTCCTGCACCCGGAGAACCAGTGACGAATGAAGCCGCATACAAGCACCGTGAGATCGCACATTTTAATTTAACGCTCAGGCGGTACGCACCGGTAAGCCATTTGTTGGAATTTCGTTTCGCGATCTGTACGCAACAGATCAAAAATCAACGCAGCAAGCTCGACGACAGCATGGCCGAAGGAGGAGATGGAAAATCGGCCCTACAAACGGCATTACCTTCACCCACCATTGTCCTCGCCCTTCGGTGGATATGTTGAAAAAAAAAGGAACAGCTTGGGGAATGTGTGTTCCTTGGCAAAACACAAAACAACAAAAAAATCCGTCAGATCCGCGTGAACCAGTACCGCACCTCAAACGTCCAAATTCGGGTCTTCCTACGCCCCGGGGGTAAGAGAAGACAAACAATCAGCTCACTTAGGGCTGGTGCCACCCGTAGGGCCAGACGGGTAGGCGGGAGTCCTCCCTCGGGGGCGATCGCAACTTGCAGTGGCGCAGATTCGAGTCGCGTTTGATTTCTGTCTTCGTTTCGCGAGGAAATAACGCAACGGAAAGGAGTCGGGGACTCGGTAATCGTCGTCGATCCGCTGGTAAGGATGAGGTACAAACAACCCTCCCACGGCTACAACGGCTAAGCGCTAGCAGTAATCGACCGTTTATGCCCACAGATGCCAGCCATGGGTTTGGGGAATTTGGGGGGCCCCGTGTGAGTCAAAAGGCACCGAGGAATTGCAGGCTGGCAGGCGAAATTCTGCGCTCACTTCGGCGACGTTCTGGACGGTTGAAATCGTACCAAAAGTTTGCATAAGCCCCGACGACCAGCTACACCGTGAAGCAAAATGAAGGAGAGAGAGAAAGAAAGAGAATGACTTCAGCTACGACCCATTGCCAGAGCATATGATCCTGGCCTGACAACGCCTCGTGGGCACAGCGTACCAAAAGGGAAAATACCTTGGGGAAGCACGAACGACAACAAAAAAGGGGGAAACAAAAATGTATATAAAAACTGTTCCCGGGAACAGCGTGGGAAATGCACAGTAGTGTCTCTAATGTCTTATGTTTGCCTCCCTTTTGCGAGAGAGCGAACGATCGCGGGCGCGCGCGCGCGCGAAATAAAACAACAGCAACAGCAGCGGACCACGCGGTGAGAGTCGCGAACGTGCATTGGAATTTTTGGGGAAAAGCAGCTGCGATCTTTCGGGTGGGCTAGTCTCGTGTGTGAAACCATGTACCATGATCGCTTAGCTCCAGTTCGTGTGAAGTCCACTTTCGTTGGCGGACATCTTGCCACTCTTGTGTCGCATTTTGCGTGCTTTAGTAAATTGTTTAGAATCTTTAAATTTTGCTATAAATAAAGCTTCAGTTTAGCGTATTTACAGTATTTAGTGTATCATTGGTGCCTTTTTGGACCATCACTCGGTTGCCGTAAATGCCGTAAATGCCAGAGCACCGACAGCTACAATCGATTGTGAGCAAAGACGCACATAATAGCAGTAAATAACGAATTGCTATTATTGATCGAAAGGGAGGGAAAAAAAGCCCATCCCGTCGCTACGACGGCAAGCCACCCTTTGAAACGATCGAGAGGAAACCGATTGATAAATCAAACATCGTGACCGTCGCTGGGCGCGGCACGATCGAGCCCGTTTTGGGACGGATCCATATACCCTGTTGCGAGTTCCGTGCAGGAAAGGGACGCCCTGGTACTGCCACGGTCGCTGCTACCGCCAGCATCATCACCACCACCAACGCCAGCAGACCACCACGATCACAGGACGGCGAAATCTTCGGCTGTGCGCTGTAAATGCTATAATCAAAACGCGAAGAAGCTAAAACGCAAGAGCATTAAATTCCACCACGTTGCGCTCTCTCTCCGGGACACGGGTAAACGCGCGAAGGATGACTGGGATAATAGCAATAACAATAAGTTAGGCCCTTGGGGCCATAGAGGCGGAGTAAATTGGAGTCTCGGCTCCCATGACGGCCACGGCTGCAAAACTCCACCTCACGTGCGCGGGCACGTATTCGATTGGTTTAAGTGCGTTCCGCGTGCGCTGCAGTAATGTGGCCGAATTGGATTCGGGTAATGCTGGGTTCATATTTTCACGTTAATCGGTGCTATTTTTATTCGGGTGGGTTTTTGGTTTTTTGTTGTTGCTTTCATTCGTCGCTTTTCTTATGCGTTATTGATACATAGCCAAAAGTATGGGTTATATTAACAACTTAATCAACAATCTACGCGCAAGAAACTCAACCGAAGTTATGGAATCGGTGGAATTCAAAATGGTGTTTCTTCGAGCAGAGAGACTTGAAATACGATAAATGTGTTTTTATCTTATTTTCAGTACATGTAATTTCTCAAAGCTTATCCACATTTGATGGAAATGATGAGTTGGGTTTCATTTTGTGAGAGAAAACTTGTACCACAACAAAAAATAAAGTTATGTTGGTAAAGTTATTTATTTGTTGATAAAGTTATTTATTCAAAGTTTTATAGCATACAGCTCGGTACTGGTAAATTGATGAAAGATAATGGGCAAAGTAACGTGACAGTACCTTTTTAATCCTTTTTTAGCAGTTCTTTTCGCATTTTGAATGGTGAGAGTTTTTAAATTGCGCCAACATTTCCACCAACTTCAGCAACAGCTCAAAGCGCTATTATTGCAGTTTTGAACTATTATTGCAGTTATAAACCGGGCTTCTTGCAGTTGCACGATGTTTGCCGAAGTTTGACAGCTGGTCGGTCAAACGAAGACAAGCAGTTTTGTACACTTTTGTCGTTTCAGGTAAATTGATAATAATTATTTATCAACGAAATATTTAGTTTAATCGGTGTACCAACACTTCGTCCCTGGTGCCAGCGGTGTACCGCAAAATAACGCGATTCTTCCCCGATCCGTTTGCAGAAGTTGCAGCCTAGCCAAAACGCGTGCGAGCAAGTGAAAAGAGTTCCGTACACTTTTTTCGCCAAGGTCGCCGCGGTCGGTCGAAAAGTGAAGAGTGCAAACGATCTCGTCCTTCCAGCAATTTCCAAAACTTCCCGTTAACCAATCTGTGCGTGCCCGTGGACGATTCATTTTGAAAACGGCAATCAATTGTTTGCTTTTCCTACATTGGCATTCTACAATAATCTATGGTTTCGTTTTTCAACAGTGACTGCCGGACACACACAACCTTTCTGCTAGAAGCGATTGGACACTGCTAAAATGTTACGAACGATCATCGTACGAAACGAGAATCTCCTGCTGCAAGGATCGATCCGAAAAATACTGAAAGGAACTGCCATCCGCTCGCTTAGCAGTGAGTGTGCCAAACGATCAGCCGCCGGACACCGCAGGTAGGTTGTTCCGACATTAGTGCTCGTTATGTAACCGGAACGATATCGGTGAAATAGTCGGTGTTTTGCAAGGTTGAACCCAGGAACCGGTGATAATATTGCTAGGCGCGACTGTTTGTTCCTATGCCTCCAAAGCACAAACGATTGTTTGGAGTGAATTTGCAGTGTGGCCTTGATGTGATATACGATATGTTGTGTAATCTCAGCAACCCACTCGCTCGCCCCCTGAAGAGAAGCGCCTGGCAAGGGAAGGAGAAGCTATGGTTGAGAGAAAGAAGTGTGGTCGGGTGTTGCAAAACGTCATCATATGCATGCGTGTGATGATTCTGTGTACGTAAAATCATTTGCCGGAAGATAATTGTAATTGTATCATTATTAATTCCACCCAGTATGAGACCAAGACCAAGTGAATTTTGAATTACGTCAAAAAAGAAAACAAAGGAAAGTGCATCAATGCTAATTGTGCTATTGTTTTGCCACTGTTTTGTAGAAACTCGCACAACCTATCGAACGGCCGCAACAACCTTAAAGCGGTAACATGGAGAACGAACTTTGTCCGAGGATATTGCAGCGGATTCCCGGCACACTCGAAGGTCCTGCTTCCGGCGCTGTCCCCCACGATGGAGCTCGGCACTATCGTCAGCTGGGAGAAGAAGGAAGGCGACAAGCTGAATGAAGGTTTGTTTATGTTTACGTAGTAGTAAGCGATGCACATACGAGCAAGGCGTGTTGCTTCACTCCCAATGACCTTGCTGACATTGGCAGCATGGTTTCCTTACGCTCGTACGACCTTATCGCATGATCCGTCCGATCCACTTCAAAGCCGTACTACTATCAGCGCAACCAGCGTTCCCGTATTTGTTTAATGTTTAAAAGACGATCTTTCTATGCTTTCCGTGTACTTTTGTAGGTGATTTGCTGGCGGAAATTGAAACCGACAAAGCGACCATGGGCTTCGAAACGCCCGAGGAAGGCTATCTGGCGAAAATTCTTGTACAAGCCGGTCAAAAAGACGTCCCCATTGGCAAGCTCGTCTGTATTATCGTGGAGAATGAGTCGGATGTAGCGGCATTCAAGGATTACAAAGATACGGGTGCTGCTCCGGCGAAACCGGCTGCCGCTCCAGCCGCACCATCGGCACCCGCTGCCGCACCACCAGCACCTACCCCACCGCCAGTGTCTGCCCCACCACCACCGCCACCGGCTGCACCGCAACCCATGACGGCGGTGGAACAGCGAGGACCCCGTGTCTACGCTAGCCCAATGGCCAAAAAGTTGGCCGAGCAGCAACGTTTACGGCTGGAAGGTACGTTCAGTTGGATATTAAGCTACTTTAGAACGATTTCGATAAAAGCTAAATTCATGACTAACGCCGCGCATGCAATTCGATCGTTTTTCCATTTTCGTTTTTTCCCCCCCGAAAAGGTAAAGGTTCCGGGTTGTTTGGTTCACTAACGTCTAAGGATCTTGCAGGTATGCAAGCGGCCGGAGCTGCTCCAACGGCCGGTGCACCAGCAGGGGCACCTTCCATCCCGGCCGGTGCCGCCTACATTGACATCCCGGTGTCAAACATTCGCGGTGTAATTGCAAAGCGCCTGCTCGAATCGAAGACCACCATACCGCACTACTACTTGACGGTGGATGTAAATATGGATCAGGTGACGAAGCTGCGGGCCCGTTTCAACAAGCAGCTGGAAAAGGAAGGTGTGAAACTGTCGATCAATGATTTCATCATCAAAGCGGCGGCCATGGCATGTAAAAAGGTACCGGAAGCCAACTCGGCCTGGATGGATACGGTGATCCGACAGTTCGATGCGGTGGATGTGTCCGTGGCCGTGTCGACGGATCGGGGACTGATAACGCCGATCGTGTTCTCGGCCGACCGGAAGGGAATTTCCGACATCAGCAAGGATGTGAAGAATCTGGCAGCGAAGGCCCGCGAAGGCAAGCTGCAACCGCAGGAGTTCCAGGGCGGTACGTTCAGCGTGTCGAACCTGGGCATGTTCGGGGTGACCCATTTCTGCGCCATCATTAACCCACCACAGTCGTGCATTCTGGCTGTCGGCGGTACCCAGAAGCGTCTCGTACCTGATAAGGATTCGGAAGCTGGGTAAGGGTGGATGATTCTGTGACAACCGGCCCTAATACTGATTGGTATCGATCTCTTGCTATTTCCCCATTGCGCAGCTTCAAGGAAAGTGACTACGTTTCGGTAACGCTTAGCTGTGACCACCGTACGGTCGATGGGGCTGTCGGTGCCCGCTGGTTGCAGTACTTCCGCCAGTTCCTGGAAGATCCCAACTCGATGTTGCTGTAAGGTGTTGTAAAAAAGTCTTCTTCGATGGTAAGCCCCTCGAACGATTTTCGGGCGAGTACGATAATGACATAAGTTCCTTTTTTCCCATTGTTTTGTAGGCCTGCTTGCTGTAAAACGAAACGAAAGTCCAACATAAAGGGGTGCTAGGCAGAGCAAAACATAACGGGGGGATAAAACGGAAAGAGTAGAAATAATAACTAATAGTAGTAGCCGCCGTAAGGGTCAGTATGGAAAAGTATTGATGCTTTAGTTGCATAATTACTGCACTTGTGCGTACAAACGCCATCTCATTCGTCCTCGGGCATCCTTGGTGTCTTACCGATAATGCAACACGCAAAGGAGAACATCGGCCAGCGAATGGTCCGTGCGCTTTGGACTGATTTCCCTCCCTAGCATGGATTATTGTTCCCCCCCACACACTCAGACACTCACACATACATATGTACCAAATAGTTCATAGTTCCATTAACCGAGATTGACGAGCAATACAACGCAAGGGCACTTTTAGCTGTAAATGCTGCCGAAAGTAACCGATTACCTGTTCATAGTTGTAGGCCATAGAGAGATGTTAAACCGTTGTACAACAGAGGAACTGTTACAGTGCTGTTCCACTCATTACTGACCGATTAGTCACGAGGGAGGGAGATAAAAACACACTCGATAGAGGAATCCGTACAATGCAGCACATCACAAACTTAGATCTGCTCAGTTTTGCTGCAGTCCCTGGCATATAAGAACGGAGGGAAGCCAATGAAATGCGAAACAAAATCATCACCATCTTTCCTATGCTACTCTTTCACTTTAATTCGGCAATTAAAATCGGCCAACAAAAGCGACCGACCGTGCTCAAGGCTGGGGCGACTCTTTTCGCACTTTTCGTATCACCATAAAAAAATCCCTCGAGCCCAAAATATCCTTTCCCATTACCGGAGCAAACTAAAAGCATGGATGATCCACGCAGCAAAAGAGAAAACAAACAAAAGACACCACCACCATCAACCTGCCGGAAGGGAACATTTAGACGAAACTGGTCAAATTGATGATTTGCTTGTTGAACAAGATCTTATTATATAGTTTTGTTTTATGCGCTATTATTATTTTTAAAACATCGAGGAATAAATCAAATTTATTTATTGGTTACCGTGGTTCATCAAGGCACTTTATGCGATGCTGCAGCAATTGCACTGATTGTGTTTGTTTGCGTTACACAATTTCTAATTAAAGGGAATAGTTTGGTCAACACACAGACACACACGGAGCGGTCAATTTTCCGTCGTGACAAAGACAATACGATAACCACGCAATGGCCATTACGTCCTTGACACGTATTTGAATCTACAATACTCGTTGTGATCGTTTGAATCGAAGAATCAATCAATTTTAGTTACACATCGTTACTACCAAAAACTCAACGTACCAGCGTGTAAAATGTACTGCAAAATGTCTGATACAGCATCAAATACAATACCATTGGAGCTTACGACTTACGGAACTACCTTTTAATTGAATTGGAACTAGTAATAATTGTTGTCAGCTGCAAAATATGATCAAAATTGTTCAAATCAACGTAGTGTAAGATTCGGATAATGTTAAACTATTACAATGAGTTATTGCGCTTTAACTGAAAAACCGAATACGTAAGCAGGGCCAACATGGTGGATTTGCAATAATTGTTCAATTCTTTACTGGTTTACCTCTACCAATGCGTCATAGAAGGACGTCTTATATTGTGTGATCTTTTGTACAGTTTCAGCAGTTATGTTAAGCTCATCGTTTTACACTATTTCGATTAATCAATCACGTCGAAGTCCATCTCACAGCATCCACGTACGTTCAGCGTATCCAGATTCGTGCCAGGAATGTGGAACAACATCCGAACCCGATATGTGCCCTTGCCCATAGAGATGTATTGCTCTAAATACTTGATCTTAAGCACGGCAGCATCTAGGTTGTATCGACCCTTAAAGAAAAACGAACATTGTTTGTAGTGCGTAATTAAACCACAATAGGATAACGTTAACTTACGGTAAATCTTCCACACCGATCACCGTTGGTCATGGAGCTTGCGAGGAAAAACCATGGGCCACTGTCGTCGGAATGGAAACGATCGCAATGCATCGGTTCAATGTATTCTTTTGGATTATCGAGGCAAATTTTCGACGTTTGCTGTTCGCATTGGTACGTTGTGATGATCAGCTCCCATGCCACTTCATCGGACACTTGTCGCACTTCGTACTCCGCGTGCAGGGTATCACAAACTCCCTCGGCATCACGATCGAATCGTACCGTTTCCAACGATACGGGCATTTCGTCGTAAGGTAGCTTTACATCTTGGCAATTGGAAAACATTGTCATGTTGATACGCTGCATGAGGAAAAGAGAAGAAATTGATTTCCACCGTTCCGCTTCGAATCCGTCTGTAATACTTACCAACCCATGGGCGAATTCAAATGCAGCACACACCAGAAGCACATAGTACAGCGTGTTCCTTTCGGTAGACATTTTTCAAACGATTCTAATCCAACATTGAGGTATAATGCATTGTTCGCTTTCGCTTTATAGCAATCAATCATTTTGCAAGCAATAGCGTTTCCAAACAAGTGCTTTCCTAACATCCGAACGGATATAGTCATTATTATGACTATGCAAAATCGATCGAGCTATCGATCGAGAATCATCATGATCGTTGCCAGTAGTACAGCGCATTGCATATGTGTGTAGAGCTGTAATTTATTCACAAATTACGGGACCCTCGCAGACATAATTGAACTAGGACAGTGTAGCGTATCGTTGATTAATACATTAACAAGTAATTGATTAAAAACGATACGTGTGTGCCATAGTATTATACGTAACTGTAATTCCTCTAATTCTGACCAACCAAAAGAAAAACGCGCATTTAACGTTTATTCCATTATGCAGAAGAAATGCATAATTTAAATAATTTTCCACTTGCATGGTTGCTATAGTATTTTCACTAGGCAGTCCCAGGTGGCATTTCACATGACAGTTAGCAAAACGGGCAGAAATTCACCAATGTTGTTATTGTTTTTTATATAGCTCATAAAACACCGGTTGCTCTAGTCGTAATCGCAAGCCCACAAGAAACAGTAATCCTTTGAATGCGAATGGAACAATCAATGGGTCGCATACTCACCGTAGAAAGTTATATCGTGTTTCGCAAGAAAGTAGAAGCAACTGGCAGAGACTTTGATCCCCGTGGGGATTCATCCGGACCGTGAATTGACCAGTTTTATCTGCTGCTATCTATAGTTTTATCGTCATCGCTACACAGCGGGAACGGAAACCGTTGTAATCCGTGCTGGCAACATAATTTCCCGACGATGTTACGCAAGCGACATCGCGTATATGGAGTGTTGGTAGTGCCAACAGACGACCCCATCGCCCGCAAACTTCTAAATCATGGTCGGGGATCGACATTATAGATAAATCTAACCTCCCGTTATCTTATCGTAAAGCCGCTGGGCGTGCTGTATTTATTTCGGCATCTAGCTCCCCACGTCCTTTTATCCGAGCCCGAAATGCCGAAAGGCTAAAAAATTACCGCTAGCAAATAGCACCGGCCCAGTATGGTATGGACTGCAGCCGACAGTGTTTGCTACCCGCGTGGAAATGGATACGGTGTTCGGTGCTCGTGCTTTAAATGGGTCAGCGGTGGAGCAAAAGTGGAACTCACTGCTAGACGTAATCGGTACGAATAATTCGGTAATAAGCATGACTGGTACAAAGCAAATCATTCGGCTCTAATCTTACCTTTATTGCATAGGTGACGATCCCGATTTTCTCTATACATGGGGGTTAACGGTATACGTGCATTCATTTTTCTGGCTCGTGGGTGGATTGTTTGTGCTGATGGATATCACAAACAGGCCAGCGTTTTTACGTAGATACAAAACGCAACCCGGGAAAAATGAACCCATCGATTGGAACGATCTGCGCCGGGTGATGAAGACGATCTTGTTCAATCAAACTGTCATTGGTATTCCGTTAACGTTTGCTGGCTATCATGGAACAATCCGTGGTACCGTGCCAAACGTACGCACGCTACCCTCCGTGGGTGTGATCTTGCGCGATCTGGTGGTGTGTGTCATCTTTGCTGAGATTGGGTTTTACTACGTGCATCGGTTCCTACACATTAAGCCACTGTACAAGTTGGTTCACAAAAAGCACCACGAGTTTACGGCCCCGTTCGCTTGGACTGCTATGTACTGCCATCCGATCGAGCACATCATCAGTAACATGATTCCGCCAATGATCGGCATACAGCTTATGAAGGCGCACATCTTCACCACTGCCATCTGGTTCCCGTTGGTTATCTTCAACACGATCAGGGATCATTGCGGATACCATTTGCCGTTCTTTCCCAGCTCCGAGTACCATGATTATCACCACGCTAAGTATGAATCATCAACCTCAAACCACCTTTCTATCGCGCAGACATATGAATGTTCGATGTGTTTTACAGATTTACCGAGTGCTTCGGGACGTTCGGGTATCTTGATTGGTTACACGGGACGGATACAAAATTTCGCAAGTCAAAGCAACACCAGCGTCATCGTACGCTTTGGGGTATTAAATCGGCTCGCGAATTGTATCCGGATAGTTAATTGAGCCACGTGTTTGCTATATGTTAGCGGAAAACCCATGCTTCGTACCAAAAAACCATCCACCGTGCTTTCATCTGTCTCTGGTTGTTTCATCTAGTGATAAAAACATGTATTCAATAAATCCGTCTGTAAGCAAATGTTGTTTAAATGTTTCATACATTTCATATGGCAAAAAATAGATGTTTTATATGATAACGTATAGATTGCGGTATTTGAAATTCTATAATGATTTAATGAAGTACTTTCATTTGATAAATTCAAAACATGATTCATGCAACTGAAATTCAAACACAATCAGTAGCTGTAAAAATACAACTAGGAAGCAAACGCGCATGAGTGCTTATCTGCCGGTATTCCTTAATCATTGTTAAATCTTTTTAATTAAAATCAAAAGTTTTATGGAATGAAAAAAGTAATAAAACGAGCACAGATAAATAAAAACGAGATAATCATTTGACAGCAGCTATCGTTCGAATTTTTAAAGTCCGCAACTGTCAAACGTGCGTAATGGTGTAACCTCCCCAGCGATGCACTTCGCCAAATATGTCAAATTGTCTAAATCTAGTGATTTTTAGAAAAAAGGAAAAGAAAACTGATTTCTACTCCATTGTGTAGATTTTCACACCGACTATCTTTGTTTTCGAAGCAAGATTCACTCGGCGTACGATCAGCATTACTATAATAGTTTGTTTTTCCCCGGTTTCGCATCCCTAGCGCTACGCAATCGTAAAGTACGATAAGCGATCCTTGCAGAAAAGGTAGCAACGTATCGTTCACGGTGGATCAAAACTACAAAAAATAGGATTACAAGAAGCTGGACGTCCTTCCGGATTACTCGGACCCGTGGTATTGTCCGCGTCCGTCCGATCAGGACAGCAGCGATATCCTTGCTGCATTACATAAGAAACGATCTGGTACGTCGGACCAGGTCGAGAGAGGCAAGCAGCAACAGCACGAGACCTTTGGCGATAACCCGCAAAGCCGTACGTGAAAGTACTTTTCCACCCGAAAACGCTTCCGCTCCGTGGAATGTTAAGGCTTATGAAAGTAGCGGTAAACATTGCAGCAGCTAATTAAGTGGAAATCGTAGAAGAATTTGTCAGCAGCACGCGAGCGCAAAGCAGTTGCTGGCGTGGTTAATCCTACGCACTTTGTTAGCACAGGTGACATCCGTCAGCGGGGCAGGAAGATTGGTCTGGTGGACGAAACACGGTTGTGGCACGACCACACAAAGCGAGCGCACCGTCAACTGTTCACGCTAGCGCCCCATCATGGATAACGATGGATTATCGAACGAGCAGACGGAAAAGGTCCTACAGTTTCAGGACATTACCGGGCTGGATGATATGAACGTTTGCCGCGACATACTGATACGTCACCAGTGGGACCTGGAGGTCGCCTTTCAGGAGCACCTAAACATACGCGAAGGTCGTCCGTCCGCGTATGCGACGGAATCTCGCGCTCCTGCCGTCATAAACGATCGTTTTCTGCAGCATGTTTTCTCGAGCGCGCGGTTAAGCCCAGCGCGCGAACCGAGCGGTGTCGGGGGCATTATACGATACGTGTTTAACTACATGGTGAACTTTTGGTACAGTGCATTTTCCTCGTTTCTATCCACCGTGATCGGGCTGTTCCGCGATCAGGAAAGCATTCCGGCCGATCCGCTCGGCGACGTGCTGAAGTTCATTCAGACATACAATGAAAAGTACCCGGAACATCCCGTGTTTTACCAGGGCACGTATTCGCAGGCGCTGAGCGATGCGAAGAACGAGCTACGCTTTCTGCTAGTCTATCTGCATTCCGAGTCGACATCCGAGGCGGTCGCCTTTTGTCGCGGTGCAATGTCGGACCCACAGGTGATCGAGTACGTCAACCGGCGGATGCTGTTCTGGGGGTGTGATATGGCATCGCACGAGGGCAAACGGGTTGCGACCGCGATCAGTGTTCGCACACACCCGACCCTGCTCATCATTGGGATGCGCGCCAACAAGATGATCATTATGGGCCGGTTAGAAGGGGACTGCACGTCGGAGGAGCTTATACGCCGGATGGATACCGTCGTAAATGATAACGAGGTGTGGTTGAATCAGGCCCGCCAGGATCGGCTGGAGCGGGATCTTACACAGACGCTGCGCCAGCAGCAGGACGAAGCGTACCAGCGATCGTTACAGGCGGACCAGGAAAAGCAGCGCCGAAAGCAACAGGAGCGAGAGGAGGCGATGCGCATCCAGGCCGCGATCGAAGCGGAACAGCTGGCGGAGCAGCAGCGAAAGGATAACATCGAACGGTTAAAGCTCGATCTGGCGGAACAAGTGCCTTCGGAACCGGAAGCAGGTGCGCCCGACACGATCAGCATAGTTTTCAAACTACCCAGCGGGCTGCGATTAGAGAGACGATTTCGAAATACCAACACAATGCAGGTAAATTCGTGGCTTAATTATTCCCACCCACAACTGACTATCGGGTTCTGGTTTTTGTTTCCATCTTAAAGGATATTTACAACTTTATTTTCTGTCATCCGGATGCTCCCGATTCGTTCGAAATTACGACGAACTTCCCGAAGCGCGTGCTGGAATGTTCGGGTGACGAACCAGGCCAGACGCTGCTGCTATCTGGGCTGAAGAATCGCGAAGTACTGTTCGTCGCCGATCTGGAGGCGTAGTGTGACGACGGTGGGTGGGGTGGTCACACGTGCATCACAAGTACTACTGCATCTGGAATGGTGATTTGCTTAGGAACTGTATTTGCTAATGCACTGCCGCACGCGAACGGCAAACAGACATTCTTGATGGATTTTTACATAGTTTGCTGAAACAAGGTCAACTAGTTCGATGTTCACGCGTAGTCAGTGGCGGTCCAACTAAAGCTGCATCTACAAAAAATATAAATTGTAGTCCCATCGTGAAATTCTTTTCGTCGTTTCATTTCTCCATTTCTCCAGTCGGGGATGGGTCTTGACGATCATGTGTTTCATACAATCAAGGAAACATCTGGAACGACACGAAAAAGGAGTGCAAAAACGTTCCAATACCAAATGGTGATAGTACTTGTGAATATACTTATTTGTTGCTTGCATAAAATCTTAAAACTGTATATTCAGTTGAACTGCAGAAGATGAATAGTCTCTATTAAAACCTTCGTTGGGGACACACTCAACATTTAATATGAAAAAACAAGAGCGGCAAATAAAATTGTTTTATTTCTACTTTACAACGTAAACGCAGCATCTGTTTGTTTTTTTCCCATTTTATTTGCTATATAATGCGTACGAATTACATATAATCACTTATCGTTAAGGAAGCTGTATATTGGTTATAGTTACGACGATTAAAAAGAAAACAGACGACACGACACATTAACATTACTTTTTACTATCAATACTTCATGGCCGATCTCGACATACTGTAAATTAGACCGTGATGTAATTTCTCTCTGATTAACACTGGCAGTTATACATGTTCCATTAGAAGCCGTTTTGTTTTTTGCGGGTACAACTAATCTTCAGTCTTAAATGCACTCTGCTGACATCCACAGCATCAGTTTCGCCCTGCACCGTATCCGCTGGAATCTCCTATATCAAGACATCGTTCGTGCTGTTGATGTTAATCGGAGGTAGATAGATTGATCGTATTTGCGCACGCAATCGAGCGATATCCACGTCCTCGCGTTCAAACTCGCGTATGATCTGCTCGAACTGTACCAGCCCTTCGCGACTCCCGGGGAATCCATAATCCTTTATGACTTCGATCTGAATCTGCATCACCAGTGGGAAAACGTTCTGCATCATCTTGATCATCTCTTTGCCCGAGTTGGCTTTGGCTTCGGCGAGCTTCTTGGAATTTTCCGACTGGTTCACCGTTTTCAGTATATCCACCAGTATCGTTTTACCGGTTTCGGCGTTGAAATTTGATAGATAGGACATACTGGTAATCGGATGTTAGGATTAGGGGATTTGTTATGTGTTTGCCACTGCACAAAACAACCGCAACAAAACAATCAGAGCAGGCGTTGTTTGGTGGAAGCGCAGCTGTCAGTGGATACAAAGGGCCGTGCACCCAGATATATTGCAATGGTAGAAAAGGACGTTTTTAAATTTATACATAAAAATAAACATTCCACCTGCTGCTTCATGCAACTATAAAATAAAAACCAAAATAGAAAATATGTATGTTCAACTACCCCTATACAGCGTAACAATAAATATTTCCTATTCTTTTCATCAACGATCACCCGACATGGCAACACTGGTAGCACGCACATTTGTCAGCTGATTGCAAAACATTGCGCTTTCGGTTGCAGTGGATCGATTGCGCAAAAATGAAACGCAACCAACAACAAGCGCGGTTTTTGTAAGTTACTGTATTAAATTAAAACCAACATTCGGCACAAACTAGAACCATGATGCTATCATCGTCCTCGACCCGGGCTGCTGCCAGGATGGGTGTAAAGTTACTTGGAAGGGTTGTTCCGTGCCGGCTCACGGATCCATTCAATGCGTGCTACAGTGGCAACGCTGGTTCAGCAGTTGCACCGACCCCATTCCCAACGACAGTGCGTGGAACACAGGAAAAATGGACCAAACGGTTCGAGTCGGAAAGCATTCCCGAACCGGAAACTTCTATCGTAAACATAATAGCGCACGTGCTCGAACTGTCCGCACCCTCCGAGGTAGGAAATCACCAAAACTCGTCGCTCAACGAGACACAGATGGCCAAAATCGAGGAACTTTGCGAGTGTCGGTTAGCACGCATGCCAATACAGTATATTATCCGCGAGTGGGATTTTCGTGACCTAACGCTGAAGATGATACCGCCCGTATTTATACCGCGCCCGGAAACAGAGGAACTGGTAGAGCTAATATTGCAGCAGATGGATAATGAGCAGGAAACGCTTTTTCTCGAGATTGGATGTGGTACGGGTGCGATAAGTCTTTCGCTTCTGAAGCATGCTCCGAAGGTGAGTTGCCTGGTAGTGCTTGATATTTGGCCACTTTTTAAACTAAACTTACAATGCACACCTTTCAGTCCTCTGCGATCGCCATCGATCAGAGCCGAATAGCGTGTGAGCTGACGCGAGAGAACGCCGTATCGGTCGGGTTGATGGAACGGTTGCGAATATTTAAACACAAAATAGTGGACGATTTGCCGCAGGAGCTTAACGCGCAAAAGTTTGATATGATCGTCAGCAACCCGCCTTACGTTCCCTCGATGCTTATTCCTTCGCTCGATCCAGAAGTAAAAATTTACGAGGATCTGCGCGCACTTGATGGTGGTAACGATGGTTTGACTGTGATAAAAGCCATTCTACGGATAGCGGGCCGATACCTTCGCCAGGATGGTGTACTGTGGCTGGAGGTGGATAGCACACATCCACCCGTAATTGAGGAGTTTCTGACAAAACATGGCGATCTGATGGGGCTACGATTCATGGCATCGTATAAGGATGTGTTTCAGAAAGATCGGTTCGTTGAGATTGTTAAGCTATAAGCGAGCGCATTTGTTATCCTAGAAAGATCATCCCGGTGCGGATTGAAAATGTTAGCTGTTAGGGCAATTGCTAAGATAATAATTTTACTAGTTAATACCCATAAACAACAAACTACTCATAATACGGTAACAAGACAAGATGCCTGTATATTTCGATCTCTCTCTCTCTCTCTTTCTCTGGCAACGAATTTGTAACTACTTCTACTATCATTCGTTATGTTTTACATACAGACGATTAAGTTTACAGCAACCGACCCTTGCAAACCTTTTCACCACAGGTACAGTTTAGAACCTTGCCGTTGACAGAGCCCACATCGTAGTTATAGTTCCACGTTAGTTCCGTGCCGGCTTTAATATTTTTAGAGGCAAAGAATGCAACCCAAGGAAACCGTAAATCATGCGTATCGACGAACACGTTCTGCACGAAGAGATTGGGAGCACACGAATGCTTTTGGGGGGGTGTGTAGGAAGAAAAAGTCACAATTAAATTATTGTTTCATAGTAGAAGGGAAAGTAAATTTACTCACGTTAAAGTATCGTCCAAGATTACCCTGTTTTTTCGCATCCATGATGAAGATATCTTGATTGTCGCCGTACAATTTACGGAACGCCGATTCCGAGTTTGGTCCAGATTTGTCTGCAGGTTTCATTTCAGGATTAGGTATGAGATTTACGCACTCTTGTTCTAAAAAAAAAACAACAGACAACAAACCGTTACATGATGAATCGTTAGAGTCCAAACAAAAAACGATATAGAAAGTATGTAGAAAATTATCAAAAAACAATATAAAGCAATAATATAATACAGCTACATTCGCAAAACCTTACATCCCTCAACTTACCATCGTTCACACCAATGATGGGCGCTTTGGCGGATCGTTCCGTCGTGCTTGCCTTTTTTGATTGTGCCCTTGTCTTAACGGCCATTGCACTGGGCACCGTCTTGGAGGTGTACTCCTCATCGGAGTCTTGGGCGGATTCAAACTTTTCCTTTTCCAACTCAATCTCCGATTCATCCGACGGTGGATTTTCCTCGCCAGCGGATTGGTAAGCCTCCGATTCGTAGTTTTCTTTTGTCTTGATTGCGGTTTCAATGTAGTCGAGATCGGCAAAGTACTCATCGCCCGTTTTGTTCTCGTCAGTTTCACATAGAAACGTGCTGTAATCATCGGTTAGCAGCTCGCCAGCGTAGATGCAGATGAAGCTACCCTTGGGCACATCGTTAATGCACCGGATGCCCCAACCCTTGTTGTTAGTGTTGAAAACTTCCAGCTTCATCTGCAGTGGATGCTGCACCACGCGGTTCAAACATTTGTCCTTTTTGCATTTGCACTGTTCGTTACACTCGTAGATCCCGGTATGGATTTGATCCATCAGCCGCTTGTACACGTACCCAACGTTGTTGATGTCTACGTACGGAGTGGTGTACCGGACACCCTGTATCGTCAGCTGCCAGCACTGACATTTGCTCTTGTCCAAACAATCGTCCTCGCAGTCGCAACCGCACAGGAACTCCTTGTCGAGGGTGAGAGTTACGCCCGGGGTAGTTTTGCGCTCGGTTGAGTATTCGCAAGGGGGCGGCTGCATATTGTCGTAGTTGTTCACGCAGTGCACCGGCATTACCTCCACCCCGAAGGAGAGATCCTTGCATTCGAACAAGAAATTCTCAGCTTTGAACGTTGCCAGTGCTCGTACATCCGTTTCGAAATCGAAATGTTCCACGTTGAGGCTGCAATTCGTTAAACGCAGATAGCGATGCACCTCCTGCATATCGCGTAAACGACGCCCGCATGGTGCACGGTACATGATTACGGAGGCTTTCTTTGTACCTCGCATATAGCAGATATGACGTTCCCATCCCGTTACCAACGGTCTGGCCAGCAAGTTGTACGTGTGTATGTTACCGGGCATTTTGTACAGACAGTTGGGATTGCACCTGTGCGTAACGAACCGCTGTGGACCACGATACTTATCCGTGTTGAAGGTTAACGTTTTCCCATGGCTTCGGTCCTTGTCCATATCAATGTAGATGGGTTTTTGGTTCAGGGAAATGACGCGGGCATTATTGTTGTTGTTGCTGTTGCCGCTGCTGCTATCGTTATTATTGGTTGTTTTGTTGTTATTGAGACGCTGCATCGTGCTCTTTCTAGCGGTCGGACGATTTTGCGTGTCCTGCGGTTCATTTTTCATGCTGTGCGAAGGAACTTTTTCCTCCGGCTGCTCATTCTCATCGTCCTCTATTGTAATGTACTCGATGGAAGGTTCGTTTCGTCGCTGGAACTTTGAAAATTTATTGTTTGGCATACCCTTCGAATACAGTGGACCAAGCCGCTTCGAACCGCGATAAATCCACTCGTATTTGTCAAGCTCCTGAAAGTACAGCCGGAACAAGCTACTGTCCGTTTCCAGCACCTTGCCCTGGTACCACTTTTGGTTGATTTCCACTGACATCCGCTGACCACGATGTGCCTGCACCATCGGCCGCATCGAGCCGCACGTTAGCATGTAGTTTCGTATGAACTCTTTCGAGTGCGGATGCACATCGTCCCAGATGTTGTTCGACTGTTCGCACACGACTCGTACATCCGACAGTGGTGCGTACAGTGTATGGCCAGAGTCGAAGATGATGAGGTATCGGAATTTATTGTATGCGCTTATTGATTCAAGTACGGTGCCTGCGTAGAACGAGCGACTCGCTTCATCACCGACACCGGAACTAACCTTGGCAATTATGCGTGTGCCTAGCCTTAGTTTCACTTGCGGCGCTACCGTATAAGCGAGATGTTTCGCCGTAAGAACTGACTGCTGCATCTGGCCCGTAGTGAACCGCACCGTGTACTGTGAAATGGAAAAACAAAACCAAAACGATTAGCAAACATTTCCCGTCAAGTGTTTTTTGGTGTGCTTTTGCGTACTTACAACATGATTTTCACACAGTTCCAGAACCTTACACTTAACCCAGCTGGTCAGTATCGAGGTGCATACGCCGTAATACGTTTCGTTAACTTTCACCGGTTCCCTGACAAGCGGTTCGTTCGCATTCAGCATACGCAGCAATCGCAAATAAGCGATTCGCTCACTCATTGCATCGTCTTCTATGATGAGTTCCTCTTGATCGATCTTGGTCGTTCGAACGCTATAGATATTTTCATGTATCGATTGCAGTTCTGTCTTCAGTGTTTTGAGTTGTTCATCGATGCGTTTCGATTTTTCTGTGGATGGTATTAAAAGGAACAAAATAATGCAACTGTGTGTCCACCCTTGTATGACTAAATATCTTATTTCACCTTCATTTTCCCGAGCTTCACGAAGCATGTCCGCATTATACAGTGACAAATGTGTTTCGCCGAACTTTTGCCACAACGATTCAACAATATCGTTCAGATTCGTGTTGATCAAAGATTGAGCATCTTCTGGTAGCGCGGGTTCGACCACTGGGAACAAAAAAGGGGTGTGTGTGTGTGTGAAAAGGGACGCTTAGGAACGCATTTTGCTATACCCTGCCTTACCATTTGGTTCAGATTCTGCTGTCTCGTCACTTTCTTCATCGCTGCTATCCAACACCGTGTGTATCTCTTCGATCTTGTCTTGCAGGAGTTCTTTTTTGTACAGAGATTCTTCTTTCACTAGCGAGGTGCACAGGGACTAAATATAGAGACATGAAGGGAAAAAAACATTATTAAAACATTTCCTTTCAACCATTACAACGATGCCCAACACTTTACCTCGTAGTGTATAACAGAAAATTCGAAGCAATCGGAACATATGAGTTTCGCCTGTTTGTTCGGTGGGATTTTATAGAGATTTTGCGCAAATACTGGAGCATCGATGAACGTGAAATCCTTCTTTGCACACGATGTATTACTACACTTCTGAATACGCCGCTTTCTGTTTACCAGATCTTGTTCGCTATCGTTTTCATTAGACAACTGTGGTTTTTCTGTTTCATCGCTCGGATGGTTAGCACTGTCAATCGTAGGTTCGGTTTTGTCAATATCTAACATGGCTTTTGGTTGAACGTCTTTCATTTCCTCCATCTTTTGCTCCGGCGGTGGATCGATTTGCTGACAATCTGAAAAAAAAAACAACAACCAACATGTTAGACGTAAAATTCAAGCAACAGGCTTGTCTTTGTTGTTACTTTTGACTTCGGCGTCCTGTGTGATTTCCATCATTTTAGTATCGTCCATTTCCATCTTGGCAGTTGGCGGTTTTGGTACGTTCGTCTCTGCAGCTGATGCCGCGATAGCTGATAAGCTTTCGGCAGATTTTTCCTTGCAACTGTCAGTTGGTACTTCCTTCTCATCATCAACGCTTATAATATTGGATTCTACCACGTTTGGCTCTACTACTTTTTGCTCCGGCGGTGGATCAATTTTCTGACAATCTGAAAAATAAGCAACCTACGTGTCAGACGCAAAATTCGAGCTTCAGGTACCATTTTGCTGTTACTTTTGTCTTCGGCGTCCTGTGTGATTTCCATCATTTTGGTATCCTCATTTTCCATGCTTTCTGACGGTGGTTTTGGTACGTTCATCTCTGAAGCTGATGCTTTGATAGCTGACAAGCTTTCGGCAGATTTTTCTTCACAACTTTCAGTAGGTTCCTTCTCATCATCATCTAGGCATATGACATCGTATTCTTTTGCAGATTCATCGTTAGTAGCGTTGTTAACTGGACTTTTCGGAGCATTAGAAGCATTTTCCACATCGTTCGGTACTGTAATGTTCAATTAAACTAAGTATTGGTGCGCCAATTGGGAGTTTTTCATTTCGTTCGACATGTTAGGTTATATTGGAGCTATGGCGGTAGAAAAAAGTTGCTGTCAGCAAAATTCTGTTACCTTCATTCTCTGTTTTCTTCTCGTTAAGAGACGAACTAGGCGCTTCCGGCTCTGCAACAGTATCCATCTCCTCGTCCGATTCGATCGAAATTACGCTCGTAGAATCTTTTTCCATGTTTCGTATCTTACCGGTAAATACTTTAAGCAATTGGAATCACATTTATAAAATAGACTGGACTTGTAGTATGTTAGATTTAGCAACAATAGTTCTGTGCCACCGTATCGCCGCAAGAGCGTGTATATATATAGCTTGTTGTTCCAAGTAAAATCCTGTAAAATAAATCTTCACTCATACATCGACACACCGTTTTGACAGCTGCATGTTTTGACGTCGACATACGATTGCCGATTTATTTATGTCGACTTTTATTTTCATTTGTTTTTAAAATATTGGAAATATTGTATTCATCAATTATAATCAATATGTCCTCTATTAACACGTTGTGTGCCATGTCTATCATTTTTGATAGACAGTGAAGTTTCCTGGGGGGCCATGTCTATCATTTTTGATAGACAGTAGTCGTCATTTTCAAACTGTTATTTTTCCGCGGTGGCTGCACTTTTCTACTTACAACCTTCGGCAAATATGTAGATTAGACTTTAATGAACCTAATTATATAGTTGGTTTTCGCAAATCTTCAGTCCATCAATTTGTAAAAGTATATTTTTGGGATGCCTTTTTTCGAAAAATCTTAACGTTTTGTTCATATTGCTATCTCTTATGTCGCGCCGTTCGATCGTCTGCAGTGCGAGTGAGACAAATATATGCTTGCACAACAGACGATGGAACGGCGCTTCACAAGAGATAGCAATATGAACAAAACGTCAGATTTTTCGAAAAAAGGCATCCCAAAAATATACTTTTATAAATTGGTGGACTGAAGATTTGCGAAAACCAACTATATAATTAGGTTCATTAAAGTCTAATCTACATATTTGCCGAAGGTTTTTTGTAAAAATGTGGTATCTCCGCGGAGAAATAACAGTTTGAAATTTACATTTCCTGGGGGGCCATGTCTATCAAAAATGATAGACAGTCAATTTGTAAACAAAAACGCCGTGGCCTGCTAGGAAACATCACCAAAATAAGCGTGGCACACAACGTGTTAAATGCGTCCCCCTTAGTAATATTGAAAAACACATTTCAATCTGATTCGGCCTCTGAACTCTGAACAGACCCAAAAGCAAGCATCGAACCTAATTTTAAATTTGAAATCAAATATGGCGCACTTTTAAAATTTTATGACAAAAATTCTCCATTATCCTCAGCACATGCTTTATTTATTGTGCTTCTACTACAGCTTCATGTTAATCATATTGTTGTTGCTCAGAATCGGTATGCGATATGTTTATATTTTCTGGAAGAAAAAAAAAAGACTTCGTTAGCAAGTGCGCATGGCAGCGGTTATAGATTTTTCTATGTCAAAACGGTTTCCTTTCGTGATTCTTTTACCTGCAATACCTAACTTTCTCATTTGTTGTCTTCCGGAATCACTACTTTTTCCCCAGCCAAAGAAGGTTTTTAACATCCCGGGTATCTAGATAGCAAAAAACCGCATCTCCTTTTGATGCTACTGTTCGTTGTTCCAACAATTTACCTTCCTATCAAAGTTGCCCGTTCCAACATTTGCTGCTTGTTAATGGTTGCGATAAAACATTGACATTCGAACGGAGCTATTTCGCTAGTTATGAAAGGTTACGGCTATTTGTTAAAGCAAGAAATTTACCAAATAATTTACGTGCAGGATGTGTAAGTAAGAATCGCTAGTTATCCACTTTCCGCCAAAAGCCGGTACTATAACACATGGATGGGTTCTGTTTTTGAAGCTTTTCACAACACGAAGAATTTTTAGCTGCTGTTACGAAGGTGTTCGATCCGAAGGTGCTCTTTCTGACCGTCATTCCAATCGTAGCCGGTCTCAGCACGACGTTATATTCTAAACTATTGCTCAGTGTGCTTCTGACGGAGTATGCCAACACGATCGTCAAATGGTATTATTCTACACTCGCTGTTCCTTAGGATTGGGTTGGAGACTTGAGAATGTTGATAATTCTTTCCTTTTCTTTGCAGGATACTCGCCGAAGATCGCCCATTCTGGTGGTTAAACGAGACCAAAGAGTTTTCCTCACTGAACCGTCCAAAAATTTATCAAAATGAGTTAACCTGTGAGCCAAGCCCGGGTAATCCGTCCGGTCATCTGATGACCTCCACGACCTATCTCTTTGTGATATTCTCGGTGCTAGAGGAATATTTTGGGTAGGTAGTTGACGCGATTGTAATACCAACGATTTGTTGTCACCCCATCACTGCATCACGATCACTACTTTGCAGGAATTACGGCAGGTTTTCCAGAATATCGCTACGCATTGCATACTACAGCACACTGTTTTTCATTTCGATTTCACGGATGTATTTCGGTTGCCACTTTTTGCATCAGTGCATCTTCGGAATCATTCTGGGAATTGTAATGAGCAAAGTGTGCCTATCGCATCGTCTAGAGAAATACATTGCGAAACAGTCATGCAAGCGTAGGATTGCATTCGTCATTTTCTTATGCTTGATAGTATTGTCCTTGTACTGGACACAGAAACTGTTGGGAATCGATCCGCAATGGGCAGTGAAGATGGTGAGTGTTTAAAATTTCTTTCCATTTCCCTTCGGTGCCATTTAAACCTTCATGTTATTTTGACTCTTTTCAAAACAGGCCTTCAAATGGTGCGAAGATCCGTTCTACTTGAAGCCAACCACCACACTAGTGTTTAGCGCTCTACGCCTTACAGGGTCTCTATTTGCATTAGCCGTAGTAGGACCTATTCTAAAGTAAGCTTTGTAAAAGAACACCTAGTTATAAGGAAATTCATACAATTAATCTTTCCATCGTCAATCCCGCTTTTCTGTCTCTAGAGCTAAACCACTCAACATGAAACTCAGCATTCCGATGGTGTTGGCAATGATGGCGCTCGAATGGATAGCATTAGACCATGTGCCGCGTAACTATGGGGTGGTAGTTTACTTTTCATCTAGCTTCCTGCTTTACTTCCTTTTCACCTACGCCTATTTACGCTGGGTACCTGCTCTAGCTGGACAAGAGATCCGCGTATCTCGCAGTGATAGAAACAAGTCTAAATCTAACTAAGTAAAGTAGCATAAGCTGCAAATCGAAACAAGAAGAAACTAGCTAGAGATTTACTTTTTTTCGAACAGCATTGATCACCTGTACCAGCGCAATAGAAAAAAGCTTTTCTAAAGTGTTACCCATTTTCTTCATTCATCACATATCAACCAATAGGAAAAGTATCAATAGGGAACAAATGTTCACAGGCTTGGGAGTTAAACAAATGGCACGTACAAATAGCCAACTACTATTACATCTACAAATGCCTCGCACAACACTTACATGCATGATATGACGGTTGAAATCGTTCTCTTACTATACTGTATTCTCTAAAGATGCATACCTAATTGTTTACCATGGTATTTTCCATAAAATATTCAAGTAATCGCTTGTTACAAAATGGTCGTAAATTTTATCAACTTGCGAAAAAATATATCACATTAAAATACTTGTTTAAGTCGGTTATATTTTTGTGTTCCATAAATGTTTCGAAGCCGAAAACAACAAATATGATACGATCTTACCTTTCGGGAATAGTTCAATTCGCTCAAAACCACTTCCGCGTTGTATTCGTACATTCTTGTTTCGTTCATATTATGTGTGCACCGATACGCACGGAAACCTTGAACATGACATGATTGCAACAAGTTTAAGCCGTACCAAAAAGTTGTCCAGAAAGGTATACCTTTCGTTGGTCTTAGGATTAAACTGTTCATTTATCTTTGGCCAGTTTGAATCGTACCATTCTTAAAGTTACCTCATTCGATTGGTGTACAACGTCTGTTAGAATAACTCGCCCGTGTAACAGAACATGGTAACTGCTCAATGGTGTAGGACCGCATGGCCCTTTTTTTGAAATTATGTATTACCGTCCGTTCGTTGGTCGGATCAGGTGCTTGCTTACGAGGCTACCATCTGGTAGCGTGATTTCCAGTGTGGGTACGATCACTTCCGACAGTTATGCTAGAGGTTCAATTCAGGGGGTTCCACACCACACTTTGCAAACCGTTGAACTGGTTCTACATTTGCCATGTTTGAAGACCAAAGAGTCAGGCTAAACAGGTAGGTACACTCGCTGGGCACATACTCCAGAACCGGTCCGAAGGCGAAGTTAGCTGAGCCAACTGAGCTAACGATCGGTATGGGCGCGTGTAATCTGACCACTACTGCACAATGCACTGACCGCTCGCGATGGTTACCATGCAGCCATAAATAAAATCAATGCCAATGTCTTTCCCATTCGATGCATATCGTGACGTACCGCGAAGGTGTTGGTCCGCTTTTTTTAAGCTCGTAAAACAAAGAATTAAAATTGGAGCGACTTAAGCGAGATGAGAAGACGGAAAACTTTGTTCGAAAGCAACACTGTGGGTGGAAGGTGTAACTATGGCATTTTTAAATTAATTTACCGTTTTCACCTCTAGCTGCTCGGCTACGTTGGTTGCACCACGCCCGGGGGCGAGGCCATCAGGAAATCGGAAGAGAGCCATAAATATATCGGTGACAACGCGACATCGACTTTGCTGAAGTCAGGTCAAGCTTGCAGAAGTTTCTAATAAAGTGCATGTGCGGTTAATTATACGCTATAAGGATCAATCTAATCAACACGGCCAATTTCCCCTTTTTAATCCGTATGGCGCTTATATGGATTCTTTTTTTTGCTGTTGCTACTTTTATGAGCTGAACAAGCGAACTCCGACGGCAAGTGTGCTTGCAATGCGTTCTATACTGTTCAGCAATCGGATGCTGATAGGTATTGGGTAAGCTTTTTTGTTTTTGTCTTGCCAAATGCAGTTCACTTTTGCTTCCCTCACAGTGGCGTGCGGATTATCTTTCGATTAGGCTTCCAGTGTGCCAGTTATCCAGTAGTTATATAGTTTTATATCTCAATTATAGATAGACCACCTCGAATTATCTGACGGTTTGTTTATGGTCGATAATAAAACTACTCGTACCTATGTCACCTCGTATCGATTGTGAAATCGAATCGAGGTTTTGTTGCAAACTGAAAAGCGTTGATTGGTTATGGTTCGTTGATCGATTATTTTGTTTGTAAGTGGATAGTTTTATAGGATTTATTGATCTTTAGCACGTTAGGGTAAGGTACGTAAAAAACGCTAAAATTATCTTTAAACTTCAAATTTGCGCCGATTTAACAATTAGCCAAATGTGACAGCTCAGTAAACGATTAAATCAATCCACAGTCGTCGTGGTGCGAGATCGAATAAAGCGAATTATCTGATAGTGGCTGCCATTCCTGCACCTGATCGATAGAACCCCACACATAGGTACACTTGCTGACAGAGTAGATCGTGTCGCGTGATTAAAAGCCCACGCAGTAGGCTTTGTGATATTTTCAACACACAGTCTGACAACCGTTTGGCAGAATAACATATTCCCAGTGCGAGCAGGAATATCGTCCAGGACGATCGGGTTGACTAAGGTTCAGGTTAAGATCAACTTAGCACACAATTTAACGCAACCAGTGCTTTATTCAATTTCACGCTTTGGAGCATCGAACGATACGTACACACCGTGGAGAGGTAAGAATACTTGGGCATTTGCCATTTCAACAAATTAGTACGGCTCGGTGTGTCCGCAGGCACACTAACACCGTGCCCGCATTCTTTTTCGCCTCCCCTTCCCTGGCATCTCCTCCGCCGGTTCCGTGTCGGTTCAGAAGGTTGACCACAGCGTTTCCCAAACATTACAACTTATTTATAACACTCATTATGTCACTTAGCGGAATGAAATATTTTAGCGTCATGAATGATTGCGCTAATCGGTAAATATTTATGATTCTTTGCCCAAACGGCGGGCAAGGCGCGTGCAACCTGCACCAGAGGCTTTTCCGGACCGCTCTGAACCATTGAGGGCGAGTGAGATAGAGAGAGAGAAAGAGAGAGATCATTTAAATACGTCGCATGGTTTTTAAACCAAGAATGGGGACACCCGTTGGTGGTATTTCGCGCTGACGTTGTTGAGTGTGGAAGGCGCGACAGGGTAGCGCCTTCGTTTAAATTGTACCAATAATAACGGCGCTTTTTTCTACCTTTTAAGGTACAGCAAGGGTTAGGACCGGTAGGGCCCACCGTGATTTAATGTGCGCGGTATGCAAATCCTGACTGCCGTGCATTATCATATTAGTAGTTGTATAATGTGAAAGCCTAATTGATATTTGAGCGTCAGCAGCAGTGGTGCCGTAGTTTCGTTTGCGTATCTCTGATCTGCTGACGGAATATTACGCGATGGCGTAAGCAGGAAGAACAATAATTGTAAATTTTAAAAGTTGGGAAAGCGTGGTAATTAGTGTTGGGTCAAGAGCGAGAGAGGTACCTCAATTTTGGGAAATTTTGCAAAATTTTTTAAATTGATTTATTTTAATTCAAATTTGTTGCAATGTGTTTCTTTTCACTCAAATAATGCTTTAAATTAGAAAAATAATAAAAAATCAGAAAAAAAATTTAAAAAAAATTTCAACCCGAAAATTTCATAAGGCTTACCCCTTTTTTTGGGAAATTTTGCAAAAAAAATGAAATTGATTTATTTTAATGCCAATTGGTTGCAATGTGTTTCTTTTCACTGAAGTAATGCTTTAAATAAAAAAAGAGTAAAAAATAATAAAAATAATAAAAAAATCAAAAAAATCAAAAAAATGAAAATTGACTAAGGCTCATTTTTGCACCAAGTTTTGCCTATAACTCGGTCGGTATCCAACAGATTGCCAATCTTTAACCAGTGGTCGATAGATGACATCACTGGCTACATTTTCTTCTTGGACAGCCATGCTCTCAGAGGTCCGTGTCGGAAGTTATTCGAGGAACCAAGTTCTTTACCCTGTTTGAGAAAATGTAAAATTTTCCTCATTTTTGCACCAAGTTTTGCCTATAACTCGGTCGGTATCCAACGGATCGCCAATCTTTAACCTGTGGTCGATAGATGGCATCACTGGCTACATTTTCTTCTTGGACAGCCATGCTCTCAGGGGTCCGTGCCGGAAGTTATTCGAGGAACCAACTTCCTTACCCTGTTTGAGAAAATGTAAAATTTTCCTCATTTTTGCACCAAGTTTTGCCTATAACTGGGTCGGTATCCAACGGATCGCCAATCTTTAACCTGTGGTCGATAGATGGCACCAATGGCTACATTTTCTTCTTGGACAGCCATGCTCTCAGGTGTCCGTGCCGGAAGTTATTCGAGGAACCAAGTTCCTTACCCTGTTTGATAAAATATAAAATTTTACTCTTTTTTGAGCAATATAGCAAAATTTTAAAAAATGATTTATTTTAATGCGAATTTGTTGCAATGTGTTTCTTTTCTCTCAAATAATGCTTTAAACACAAAAAAAAATCAAAAATCGAAAAAAAAAATTTTAAAAATTTTCAACTCGAAAATTTCATAAGGCTTACCCCTTGCCATTTTTTTGGGAAATTTTGAAAAAAAAATTAAATTGATTTATTTGAATGCCAATTGGTTGAAATAAGTTTCTTTTAACTCAAATCATGCTTTAAATAAGAAAAAGGATGATAAATTATGAAAAATTAAAAAAAATCTAAAAATTTGAAAATTTCGTATTGCTATAGCTAGTGGGTCAAGAGCGAAAGAGGTATTTCAATCGCTCCGGTCATCTTATTGTGCGCGCTCCCGCACACCCCACGGGAAAAAGAGGTAGCTGTATCGCAGGAATCGCTCCTGCGTGAAGCGCTTCTTGTGGTGCGAAACTTCGCTCCTGGGAGCGCATCGCACAATCGCTACGTGTGGAGCGCTCCGTGAGGAGCTACCTTAAGCGCACCACACACTTTAGAGAGCGAGAGCGGTGCGCTCCGCTCTTGCAAAAGAGCTACTTGACCCAACACTAGTGGTAATGCTTGTCTTGCTTGAGATGGAATGTCCACCTGTCACTGGATTTCAATTTAATATACAACAACTTTACGGAAGTTATGGTTCCATCGGGAATTGAGACCAGATTGGGAAATACTATCGCACCAATTATGGAAGGAATTCTATTCTTACTTTTATTTCAATCAAATCTCGATGTTGAAAGACTGTGAAGCAAAGCGCAATGATAATTGGTTGCAGTTTTGTCATGTTTATGATCTTGATTCTGTACAATCGGTTCGATCACATAAATTTCACCCCACATTTCACTCTATCCGAAGAAATGTTGCATGCTTAAAGGTGACAATAATCGTTATCCATTAACAATTCCATTAAACTTGCCCCAGCAAGGAGTCGTATTAAATGGTACCCCGCTGATTCTTCGACCGGAGCACAATTAGAAATCATTTATCATTGCATCATATAGCTCCGCACAGAAACATGATTTCTGCATCAGGATATGATGTCCCACAAACGCCACACGTGCCCCTCCCTCCCCGGCAGTGACGTAAGGGCTGGAGTATGCAAGCTCAAGTTATGACGCAGGAGGTAAGGGCTTTGGACCACAACCTTTGTAGCGAAAAAGTCTCGTTCGCAATATCTCACTCCACTCTGCGGGGGTGTCCAGTGTCTAGGATTGCACTTTTGCCCGGTCGCGGGAGTGCTTAAATGTCACAGAAATCTAAATAAAGCTTGAACGAATAGCCCCGCTGGTGAATAGATCTGATAAAGCTTGAAGGGAATAAATTGCGGTTGCGCCAATTCGTGAAATAATTAAAATGTCACAAAGTCAGCCAATTTTCGTTTGCAGTGGGTCATTAACCGGAGTAAATGCTGCACATTGATCTATTGTTGTAGCGATGAAGGTTTTTGTTGGGCACGGACAAGGGCAGCTAATAAGGAGCAATGATGCAATCAATTTGAAACAGATATCCGCAACGTTCTATTTCCACAGTTTCAGTTCTTCGACTTGGCAGTATGGACAAAGACGCACTGATGTTAAGCAACGAGTCGGGATTTCAAACTGATTGGAAAACCCTCTACCATCGGGATGCATTACTTTGGGCGTCGCACGAATTTGAAACCGATTCCATAATGAAGTCCTTGGTGGAGCTGGTATTTTGCCTTACGAAACAGTTTAATCTATCGCCTGCGGTAGAGTTTACCACAATTGATACGCTAGAACTGCTGCTGATACGCACCTTTCAGAGCTGGATGAAATCATCTTCGGCTGGTTCGGATTCGGTGGAGCGTAAAAAAGGTCCTTTTTTGCGACAACTCCCCATGTACGTGGTGGCTGTGGTTGACATCGTTGCCAAGTACATACACATTGGCATGAAATTGGATCTTGTAGCTCTTAAACGAGCGGCTAAAGTGAGCGATTCCTTTACAAACATGCTTGCTGTGGAGTTTGAAGTCATTAAAATTTTGGACAGTGAGGTATGTATTAATGAACGGTAGCGAGTTCGCTAGAATACTGGAATACGGTTATTTTTTCTGTGTCACATAATTTCAGCTTCGATCGTCACTGCTGCTGGGAGCCTTTGAACGTTTTTCAAAGCAATATCTAACGCCACTGAATATAGCGAGTAATGAACACATTTGGAACATTGGACTCAGGTTATTACGTTTGGTTACAGCCGAACGAACACTTATTTACAATAGGTATTATGAATTAAATTGAGATACGATCTCAATTATTGAGAACTAAATAAACACTGATATATGGATAATATTTCTTCTTATAAAATCAGCTTAAAGACATCGATGAAGGACAAAGAATGCTTTCGACGCTTTAAAGCCAACAAACTGATTCTTGCCGGTGCGATCATCATCACCGTACTCTACGTTATACCGGCAACGCGCCATAGTAAGGCGATCCTCAACCAAGTCATCGAACCGCTCGCTGACGATTGCTGCGTACAGGCAACGAATCTGATTTATCTCCGGGATGCAGTATTGCGTGTCATTGGCGGCCACTGAGCAAAACCATCGGCAACTCTTTAAAAGGTGGTGTCGTTGGCCGCCGTTCGTGCATACTTTATTTGCATTCGATGTAAATTAAACCAGAGCAGACCATGTTAATATTCATTACATATTCCTAGCGTGCTTTTTTATATTTGGCTTTCGTTCGATCTGGATCATAGACTGTCGCTGATTGGAGATTGGTTGAGGCGAATGCTGCCAAAGAGCTTTGGTTGGAGGGATGGAAAGATGAAACGGATCTGTAATGTCAGAAACGATTGAATCGTCAACGGGGAGAGCGTGGAATGTATTTTTTTCCATCCTCAAGATCGTTTCACATCAGAATCTTTGTTTTTTTTTATTTTGATGCCAATACACTTGCTGGTGTGCATTTCCGCGTTTTTGACACCTGTCGAAGGGGTGGCAGAATTGAAATGATGTGGTAATTACGGTACTGGGTAATGATATGTCCGGGAGGCAAAAGCTGTAATGTCTGTTAACTTTTAAGGCTAAAATTTTCTTATGCAAATACAAATGCTTCCAAGAAAATGATCCGATACGTAGCAAAGCAGGAAGAAGCGTGTTTGAATAGAAAAAAATACGTGTTATTTATTTACACACCTTTGACCACAGAGCCGTTGTTCTGAACAACTTGTCCAAACAGCGATTTCTTCCAAGAACCACCCCTGAACTGGGTTTGCATGGGGTAGCCATTTAACGTAACACGTCCCCCATCAAGCACGGGGTATAGCACGATCAGTTTGGAATTCTATTTGTAAAATTTGTTTTCTCGATCACCCGGTCAAGCCACCGAGGGCAGTTGGGCCGTGTTCTGCGCGCAATCAATCATCTATCGAATTCATTCGCGTCAAAGACAATTGCAGTAATTTTCCCTGACTTGAGCTCTCAACGTTGGGTTTGGCCTAGAGTCTGGGTTGACGTTGTGTGAGGTCCGTTTCTCGAATGGGTCTGGCCATTGTACACACACCGACACCGGGAAGTTCCGTTGGCCGTGGCTTACTTTCGGTTTCACTTCACACCGCCTGGTTGACAGGCGGAGTCAGCTGAATATCCCGTGGGGCATTCCGTCAGTTCCGCGGGATCGTTGGAGCCTTTCAGGAAGCAAGGGTGTGTGTGTATATAAGCGTCTCCGGTGAGGTAATCGCGACACCCCCGTTTCAGCTTGGGTATAAAACAATCTGTGACCGCACGTAGGCATGTAACACATCACATTCCGCAAGCTCGCGCCTCACGATGGATGGACGAAAGTGAGCGGTCGATGAAGTTATTACATGGCCGGGAATGGTTCGGATGGTGGTAAAGGTGGGCGGGTGGACGTGGGTGGCTTGCAACCAGAAATGGTAGAACCCGGGGAAAGGAAATATCATTGAACGATTATTGTCGCTCACGATTGAAGCATTAGCCCCTTGGTGTTGGTGTTTAACAATTCCCGCCAATTTTCTCCCCCAACGGGTATAATGATTATTAATAGGTGTGCGGATAATGTAACGGATATTGGTAACGTTCTAATTCTAAATTTTGCGTGATTATTCCATCCCACCCTAATGGTTCAGA
This sequence comes from Anopheles funestus, assembly GCF_943734845.2. Classification (NCBI taxonomy): domain Eukaryota; kingdom Metazoa; phylum Arthropoda; class Insecta; order Diptera; family Culicidae; genus Anopheles; species Anopheles funestus. The sequence continues at coordinate 92,292,465 of NC_064598.1, read as the reverse complement.
ATGTTGTTCATAAACCTACTCGCGGTGAAACAGCAAATTATATGCTGGATACAAATTTGCCCTAAAATGTGTTAATATCCTATTTTTAAATATTCTCCACGTTTTTAAGACACTTTTCCCCATTGAGATATAATATTGAATTCATCTATTTACGTTGCCAACATGCATGGTAGAAAGATTGGTTTTATTTATTTTTTGCAAACTTCCTTAAATGGTTGCATCAGTGCTATTTGCCCACCGGCATGTTCTTACCAACCATTGATCGGTGGTCCATTATTAAAAGACGTTGGGTCACTGGAAGGTCACATTAATACGTTCCCTTTTTTCCATCGTTCAACTGTGCTGAGAATGAGCCACACTGGCCTCATGGTGCAGCTATAGTTCGTTCAATTTTCCTCCCTATCGGTGTGGAACGATCGGGCTAGCAGTAAGGCACACCGCCCTACCCGATGGCGCAACGGTAGGAACCGCAGGCTGGTGCAAAACGTCCACAACATGCACTTGCACACAGCTACCGTTCACGCGGGAAATTGCTTCACATTCTTACGAACTTCGACAGCTTTTTTTGCTGTTGTTTCGCCTCCATGATCGTGCCCGGGAGTTTCCTGGTGATCGATCACCGATTGCGAAGACACTCTGCTTATTGGATTGAGAAAATCTGACACTATACGCATGGCTGAACGAAGACACGAGCGCCCGAAGAGTGGATATGTACGATTTAAACGAAAGCACTCATTGATGTCGATCGGTCGCTACTGACGCTTTCAGCCAGTTGAGCCCCGCTTCTTTGTCCACCGGATGACAATGATGCTTGAGAGCGATTCACCGACCACTTCACCTCCAAAAGTGTTCGTTAATCGACCTGGTAGTACACCGACCGGCAACTGCATTAACGCAGGTCGCACATTAGCGAATATGGCGCCGAGCGCCTCTACTAAGTGTACACTTTGTAATCTGCCGTGTCCGATCCGATCACAGCTTCCTACTTTGCTGCATCGTTCCGTCCATACCGTGGCACAAGGATTGTCAATTCAATTTGCAGCACAACGAACCAGCTTCTTTCGGCTGAGGTGGGGACAGTACAGTGGCACAGAGGCATATGTGGTTTTGTTTTTTGCTTGCTTTTGATCGCAAGCAATGGCTGTAATATTTCCAAGGTCCGATGGTCCCATAGATCGATTGGTGCCGGGACTGGCAGGGGCCACAGTTTTATCAGTAGGCGCAGATCATGCTGACCCCGTCACAAATACCAAACCAACAGAATGGACGATGGCGGGCAGGAACCGGCCTGCCTGGTTGGCCTGGTAGGTGTTGCTTCTGCAGAAAAGGAAGCAACCGGTAGTAGGCGAACTTTTCCACGCGATACATTGACGACCCCTCACCGTACAGGAAGCAGCAATCGTACGATCGATCGTCACCTTATGCTGTTTGCCGCGTACAACGGTTCGTTTCTCTGCAGGGCGTAACACAGCCGCGAAGTTCAGGGACACCGCTGAGGAATTCACTTTCGGGTCGGTCGATGGCGGCGTACATTTTGTCAGGAAGTGTGCGACCGATCGAACGCAATTCACCAGTCAATTTTTTGGAGCGTTCAAAGGTGCGGCAAACATAATTGTATGCATGGTTGTTAGCCAGCGGATGGGTTCGTTGCGGTTACCAGCGTTGAAATCCTTTCGAAAAAAGGTGTTTTTTTGGTTACCTTTTGTATGATTGGTTTTTTTACTTCTTCTTTACCGGTGTACCGGTTCATTTAGCAAACGGTTTGTTCCACTGCTTGTGGAATCAGTAAAATAGTAGGTGCGAAGTAGAATGTTTCTACCCTTTTTTTCATTTTTTTGAAGCTTTTATCCGATGCCGAAACTAATAAGATTCTTGATCAATTTTTTTTCCAAATATTTCAGCATCAATTAACAACTTAATCAAGTAGTTAGATTGATGGTTTTACTTGTAAAAAGATTGAAATTAATGTTATAGATAACAGTTTATTTTTGTGTTGTTAACACTACGCTCCGAGTTTGTTTTTGTGCCAGTTTCACCTTAGGCAAAATTGCATGCTAGTTTTCAACACCTTTTGGCTGTAGGAAATTGAAACCATTTGTGAATGGATGTTCGTTGCCCAATGCGTGCAAAACATTTCAGTGCCATAAATGAGAAAATTAAACCAATTCCACCAAAGGAAACCGAAAGCGAATGCAGTGGGTAAGGAACTGAGCGGATTGACTCATCATGTAATTGATTTCGCACCGAAGAAGCTTTCATTTATCCCTTTTTTGCAGGTGGTTCGTTAATTAGTGCGCCAAGTCATTAGCGATGGTCAGCGTGCGTGGGCGTTGGCGTTCATCATTAGTTTTATTTTAATGAACGTCAGCAGCAACGTGGAGTGAACCTTCAATTTCAAACCAATAGGACCCCAGAGATGGTTATAAGTGTAAACGCACAAACACACACACACTCACACGTGTGGTGTGTCAATGCACACGATTGTGCATCGCTAGAATACGTTCGGTGCACACGCGATCACAACCGCCGAAGCGTTCCACCACTAGGAAATGACGCCCGTGGGAAAGAATGCAACCTCGGCTTGCTACTGCCTCCCTTTGTACGCTACCATCCTAGGTTCTGCAGGACATCAGGGTTTCGGGTCGAGCACGGAAAGATGCCGTACGTACCTAGAAGGAGCCTGCACACGCTCCTGCATCCATTCTCTTCGCTGTCTGCAATAGAAGTGTGATCACCGTTGCGACTGTTTGCTGATCGTTTGCGCGTTCACGCAAATAGTGAAACAAAAAAAAAAAAGAACGCTCAAACGCCAATGTGCAAGATCTGGTTTGCATCGGGGCAAACGGTTGTGTGTGCCCAGTGCGCCGGGCCTTTCCCTTCCGTTTCCATTTCGGTCTTCGCTGGCGCTCACTTTCGCTAGTTTGACGCGAAGGCGAACTGGACCGTGGCCGTTGCCACGGGAAAAGGGTTGGATGGGCAGGCATGCGGATGGAACCGACAGCACAGTAAGACAGAAACTAAAGAGAGAGAAACAACAAAAAATACACATATTATAAAGAAAACTGTAGCACGTACAAAGTGACCGAGGTAGACGCAGAATCATACTTTTCCGGACCAGCAATCAAGGGCAACTTGTTGTTATTTACACGGTCGCGATGTGGTGGACCACGAGTACAATAGTAGAAGGTGTAAAGTGCCTTCGGGTAGCTACAGTACGGGACAAGATGAAAGATATAGCTCACATTAAAGCAGATATGAATTGGTGGCATTTTTAACATTATCTTTTCATTAGAAATTTATCATTTCTGTAACCAAATAGCAGTAAGTAGTAAAACAAATTTAGGTTAATTTTCATTTTAGAAAAAATATACAACCACATCCTAAAATTAAACCACTAAAGAATAATACATTTTAATGAAAAGAATGTAAAGAAAAAAAATATGCTAAGAATTTTACAATAAATAAATTTTTGTGTGATATGAAATATTCAAAGCACTGTTAGCCTTTTAATGCAAAGATTGATTTGAGTGAATTAAAAAAAAATAACAAGCAAACGAATATTTTACTTATGTTCTTCATAAATTTAAAAGACAATCAAACACACAATTTATTAAAAAACATTTAACTACTTTTTTTAAATTCTTAACGAATTTGACCAAGACTGAAATACAAAAATTCAATTACGAAAAAAAACAACAGTTTAAAAACGTCGTCGCGCTTTGTTTTCTGCTGTTATGCTTACTGTCTTGTCATGTCTGCTAGGAATGTGTTTAATTTATACCTGTATTTAAGTTTTTTTTTTACCATCATTAACCGTGCTGTGTGTGTGTGTGTGTGGTTTTTATGTTCTCATTTTGATATTCTGTTCCGCTTCCTCTCCGTAGTACGCATGAACGCAACTTAATCGGTCGGCAAACCTTTGTTGGCCGGCGCGGTGTCACATTTGGCGCGTCGGTACGTACCCACGCGAACACTACGCAGGGTCAGAGGTTGTGACGACTGGGAGGCTGTTGTTGGGTGGGTGCGCGCATATACACCCAATTTCCGTACTGGCGCATAAAACCGGCTAACCGTGCTAATTGTACGATCCGAAACTGACATCCACAAACTGGCGTTACTGGGCCGACCATCTATAGCTCACGTAAGCGGGGGGGGGTTTCTATTTTTTGCTTGCTAGTACTAACTGTACTCTCTAAGTCAGCTCGAACGACTACGAACCATGGCCGATCGGTGCAAAAGGGAGAACGTTCGCTCGTGCGTTCGTCCGCTCGTTTCGTTGCGGGAAGTTGGGATTGGTATTCGATCGATTTCGGTAGAGAAAGAAATCGGTGGCGCTCGTGGGCACCCTTCCCTTTAATTGCACGGTTTGGTTGGCTGGCAAGGGCCAGTTCGGTGAATAGCTAAAGGAGGGTAGGGGATCAGTCAAGAGGCATGGCGGGGGTGTACACCCCCAGAAGTGAGTGGGGATGGTTAGAACGCGTTTCGGCCCGAGGATCGACACGAGACCGAGGTTCGCACGAACCGATCGCTGGGTGTGGTGTTTTTACTATAAAAGACTGGTATTGTCCTTTCGGTGTTCAGTATTCGGTACTCGGTTTGGAAGTTTTGTGTTAAGCGAACAACAGCCCGTGTTTCGGTAACATAAAAGTCCAACGTTGCTGTGTGCATCAGAAGATTTCACGCTAGATCAAACATCAGCCCAAACTGCCCTTACAAAATGTTCTCCAAAGTGGTAAGCAAGTCGGCGAAGGAAGAGGAAGTCCCACTTGGGATTGGGACTGGGACTGTGTTTCTTGTACATGTATGTGTGTGTGTTCTTGGCAAGGAAATGGCGGAAGTGGGATAGTGCAAGGATCATCAAACAGTGCCAGTGGTTGTGCGGTGGATGAGCGAAAAGTGAACTGCTTCCGTGTTTGCTAATGTTTGCTTCCTTGTGTTGTGTGCTTTCGCTTTGTAGATCGCTGTTTTGGCCTTTGCCGCCGTGGTTGCCGCTAAGCCCCAACATCAGCAAGCCGCCCAGTATCCGGCCGGAGTCGATCCGTCCCGCTGCCCGTCGTATCCGAACTGCGACAACGCGGCCCTGCACAGCCCCAACCCCTACAACAACCATGCCGCCAACCACTGGAACCCGAACTGGAACGCTCAGCCAAGCTGGAACCCGGCCCCAGCTCCGGCTCCGGCCTCCTACTACCATGGTGCTCCTCACTCGTACCAGGCTCTGACCGGTCCCAGCCACAACTACCTCGGAGCTCCCGCCCCAACGGCCGGAGGAGACCGGTAGGTTTAGGGGTTACTTGGGCAAACATTGGAGCAGAGGTTCTGATGATTTTTGCTTGATTTTTCCCACAGTTACCCTGCCGGAGTCAACCCACAATCGTGCCCGAACTATCCGTACTGTGATAACACCGTCCAGGCTGGCGTTCCCCAGGCTGCTCCTCTGCCAGGATACACCAGCCGCCAGTACCCGGCCGGAGTGTCCCCACACACCTGCCCGAACTTCCCATACTGCTAAGATCCTCGCCATCTGTTTCCTTCTCTCACCTCTCTGATCTACAACCAGTTCCAGTTCTGTAAAACAAACAACAAAAAACACTCTTCTTCCGTATCTCTACCATTACATTCCACAAACTTTCATCCTGTCCCTACATCTTCCCAACGTTTGCCATGGTTGTGCAAATAACCAGTACTGGTTTGTTTTCGTTAGTGTTTTGTGCATGAAATACTGCCGCATTAGTAGAGATGTTATGTGTTCCTTAAAGCGATTGGTTAACAGCATGAACGATAAGAGCGCAACAAATTCTAAAGATCGGAGAACTTGTAAAAAAAGCCATGTAAGAAGAAAAAAAATAGCTACAGCAATATCTTCATCGACTATGTTATCTCAGCGTGCGATCGCACACATCGCAAATGAAATTGAAATGCAATTGATTTAAGAATCAAACTGTGCTGTGCGTGTGTTTTTCGCTGGTTTATTTGAATGTACGCTTCATCCGAAACATCCGAAATTTATGATTTTTTATTTTTAATATTTACATGATATCTGAGATGATGTAAGATCTATTATGAATGCAGCTATAAAATCGCGCAGTAGGGTAAAGATTAACATATATTAAGAGAGGCTGTTACAAATTAATATTCATGAATATTCTCATGCGCATCATGTGTCAACTTTCTCTCTTCTCCATGTCTACATATTTGGTTGAATCCAATCAACCGTGTAACGGTTTTTATGTACTAATTTCATGTAAATCTTTAAAACTAGACTTTTTTATGTTAACTACTTATAGCAGTTAACGGAAACAAACAGATGATTTTCATGCTTTACGTGGTAGTTCAATGAATTCATTTTAATCCGTATTTGGGGATGAAATCATCCATGGCGATAAAGTATATAAAATTAAATTTACTATCACTAAATTTATTACGAAAGAGTACTTAGAAGCTCGTAGAAGAGTACAGTATACATTACCAATAGTCAGTCTCATGATTTTGTGAAATATCGGTTTCATTTTTACACGGCTCAAATTATGATCTTGATCAGGGGTGTCAAATGTACGGAACGCTGTGTTATAGCGAGGGAAGTGTATTAAACCATTATGCATACCAAGATGAGATAGAAAAGGGGACATTGGTCTGTAAGACGTCCTGCAAACTGTTCGCCATGCACTCCATATGCTGACAATCAAGTTTTACCCATACGCGTTTCCAGACGACGACAGACTGACCGAGCTTTAGAACGCTGATATTGATCACTGACCAAAGATTGCGCTTCCCTAGAATTTCAAAGATATTTATGGAACAATATGGGTCACCTTTGATTAGTCAATTAAGAATGTTGTTACAGACGTACTTTGTTTGACACAATCCCCAATTGTTTGTTTTATTAGCTATATCAGTTATAATCTATCATTCCATAGTCTTTAACGTAGTTTTGCACTTACTTGGTATGCAAGTATCCACAGAATCGATACACAAACCAGTAACTTAGCAAATTAAGGATGAAGTTATTAGCAATACTAGTCAGGTATGAACCTCAATGTCATTCTTCTCAATGAGTATCGGTACTTTGTGCAGTAACACCGTCGTTTCATTGCATCTTAAACGTTTGTGGTTGTACAATCCACTCTACGTGTGTAGATTATTGTTTAGCTCATATTCGCGGATTAAATAATCCCGAACGAGCTGTTGAACTGGCACTGGGAAGAATCTAGAATGAGAAAAATCACAATTAATCAGTCACATTTTGACGTAATTGAATAGTGGCTGTCGGCACTTACAACATGAACCGAGTAAAAACGCCAAATAGCCTCGGTACTGTTACCACGATGTCTTGCCGCAAAATTCCTATAACAATTTCACGAGCTGCTTGATCTACCGTCAGTGGTGCAAACCTGAAATTGAGAAGAGAAGGGTGAACATAATTGCAACATTGTACTGAGCGTTCGTTCTTCATCTTGCACCCATTACCGTACCGTGGTTTCTGCAGGAACTCAATCACATCCTTACGCGTCGTCACATAATATGGATTGACGCAGGTGGTTCGCACGCTTTTGGAAATACCCTGGATACGCAGCTGCTCTGTGAGCGAAGCCATGAAACCGGACACAGCGAATTTCGTTGCCGAATATACGACACCCCACGGGAAGGCGTACATGCCGGACATTGATGATATTCCGACGATGTGACCGCGTTTGCGTTGAATCATCCCGTCCAAAAACACTTTCGTCATCTGTATGAGGGAAAAAATCATAATATTTATCATTAGTTCAACCAACATCATATACCAAAAATAAATTAAATTGATTTAAAATGTTTGTCACGTAAACCATCAGCTTCGAATTTCGACACATTTGTCAAACTGTCATTTGCATAGATTGCAAAATATAGCTAAGTTCGTTATGCCATTTTATCATGAAGCATTTTGCACAACTCACTTCGTAGCTAGTGGATTTCTGGATGGATCTAACGAAATTGCGAACATGAATAACTCGCAAAATATGATTGATTATCTTATATTGTACTTTGACGGTTTGGGGATACGAATGATACCTATTAGTTTTTTAGCACAGCTTTGAAACTCGTGGAAACATTTTATTTGTCCCTCAACTGACTAAGCATTTAAGATTATTAGATGAACGAGCAAAGAACGATGACTTCTTTTCACAATAAATTTGGCCTTATAACACGGTTGAAAAGATTGAAGGTCGTGCATCGAATCTCGTCTAAAAAGGCCTCTAAAAGCCAGCAAGAATTGACTATTTGGCTTTGGTCTAACTTCAAATTTTGTTAATCGTTAGCTAGTAACAGCCGCAGAAGGTCGCTATGGCAATTAGAGCGATCTTCGCATCGTTCACTTGAACGACGAAAAAAATGCTTTTAATATTGTAACGTAACGATCAGTTACGATATTGATATCGGGAGAGCAATACTCCCTGTCAAAGTAGTGAGGAACGATTCTACTTCCACTTCACAAGTGATTGACGGATTTTCAACTCATCCTATTTTAAAAAAATACTTATTAGCAAAAATGACAAAACAAAACGAAAAACCAAAATCCACCCGCTCTAATGGCTTATGCCAGAAAATTAACGAAGCCGAAAATGAAAACATGTTTTTGGGTTCCGCTTTCAGTACGAACAAAGCTAAACAAAAAAAAACTTTGTCTCGATTCCATAAAATTGCTCACAATTACCTTTGACGTTATTTTGGCCACATTTTTTGTGCAAATACACACAGCGAAACAAACATATACTCTTGAAAATTTGAGAATAGTGCGAAGATACGTGATGAGTTATTTTAAGCTGTAGCGTCTTCAAAGGCAAAACATATCTGTAACGGCCGTGAGTGTTATTCGACGTTCTACTTAAGTGCACACTTCCCTCTTCCAGCATAAGCGTAAAGCATAACGCTTGGAAAATAAATAAATTACCAATTCGTTTACATATTCCTCTGCATCTACTATTCGCTTCATTGACTTCCTGACTGCAAAGAGTGTGTTGGAGAATTTCTACCAACCCACTAGCCTTGATAGCGATACGTTCACGACCGCATGATTGGACAACATTCGAATATGGAGTTTTTTTTTCGCTCGATCACTTGACCGCTAAACCGCGCTACCCTTCGCAAAAGCTTGGCTAATTTCAGTCCCCAGAAGAAAAGGGCACAACGGACGCTCATTTCAATCAAACAACGTGAATGGGCGAAAATGGATGCTTGCGGTGTCCACCACACGACAGCTTCGTTACACACGCAAATGTCCACCTTTATTTCCTTCTATTTCGTGTCGTAAGATTACACAATCACCGTTCGAACATTAAATATTGAAATCATCCAAAACTACCATTTCTTGATCGAAACATAACGATTTTGTCAAACGCAACTCTCACTATCGTAGGGTGTTTGGTATACGGAAATGATACGAAAGAGCATGATCGTGTGTCACCGGATAAGATTATGTGTGGGCTAACTGAAACATGTTGATCGAAGTTTTATTTCCTCAATAAAATCCAGTCCCGACCCGGCTTCGAATCAACTAAATTCCAGAGAATCAACGGAAGAAAGTGGATCTGGTTTGTTTTACGATCACTAACTAGTTTGACTATTATTTTGTGATTTGCGATCCACGTCATAATAGCTTCAAATCCACCACTAAATGGCCGCCAATTTGATTCGAGCCAAGGTAAGTAAAATGGAAATCAATTCAAAAACGACGTCCATCACAGCTGATCGGACACTTAAGCGTATGCAGTTCCTCGTTTGTTTTTTTTCGTTTCTTTTACGGGATTCACGGTTAACAAACATACATACACGCAACACATGGCCAATATGCTAAATATATGGTCATTTAATTTCAACGCTCTTTGCACGTGTACACAGACACACGACACACCTTCAGCCGTTTGGTGTATCTCTAACGGTCAATGTAACGCCGAGCCACACACAGCTTCCGCTCAGCGTGACGAAGATGGACGGACGCGAGTTTCGAGGGTTATACACACTCACGTACTACACAAGCGTGCTCGTATCTAGTTTGAAGATGAGTTGCACCGAACACCGGTAGTGTTCGGCGCAACTACTCCACAGCAGTAGGATGCGGCAGCATGAACGGGAGCAACGCGTTGACCTTGGAACAGGCGGATGAGCTTACCCATACGTGCGATTTCATGTTCACATCCATCACAGTGTTCGCGCGCTCGACGTCCGAATCGTTCGCGAAGGCAAACATGATCAGCCCGGCATTGTTGATAAGAATGTCCACCGGACCGGCACCATCACGCTCGATGCTGTCGGCCAGCTGGCGGCACTGGTCGTACCGGGACACATCGACCCGGTACGCACGCGCCGGCACACCGTACTGCTGCTTGAGCTCGTCGGCCGTTCGTTCCGCTGCGTTCAAATCGATGTCCACCAGCACTAGATGGCAACCACGTGCGGCAAACAGTTGGGCCATCGCGCGTCCCAACCCATTGCCACCGCCCGTTATGAGCACAACCTGGCCCCGCACATCTTTCTGTCGTCGCGGTACAAACATGGAATAGATTTCACGGCAAACTATTGGCACACCGAGCAGGACCACTTTCACCAGGTCGACCACAATCGAGAGTACCGTCAGCAATGGTTCGAGTGCAATTGCGAAGCGTACATGAGACGGACCGGTGATCCCGCGATCCAGCGATCCGTCGATCTCGAGACGGTTTGGATCAGCGGGTGAAGGATCGCTTTGTTCACCGTTGATCGACGACTGCATGTTGCGCGCGACGCGTTTGCTACGGGTTCCAGGGAAAGACTGGCTGACGTCGCTGCTACGGTCGAACAGCGCAACCCGTCCGATGTGCGTTAACGGATTTCAGGTTGCCCTGTCCGCGTCAAGAGGCTGTCCGCAGCGGCACCGATCATCGCGGAGGGGAGAATCGTCTCTTGTCTGATCGATGCACTATGAGCCAGTGTAGTGAACGGGCACTGGAAACGGTCTGCTACACATTATTTGCTTATCAGGGCGTTAAGGGCTTAAAAATGCAAGTTTTAAATTTTGCACAATAATTTATTGCTAAACTGTACACTCGATCGTGTGCGTAATATTTATGGGAAGAAATTAATTTCTGCTACGCGTAGCAACAAATCCCATAGTGCGTTAGGGCAGACTCATCATCTCCAAATCACTTCCTTTTGTGTGTGACCACCACGCGGCTTTTCACCTTGTTTCATCTTTTTCCCCCATGGGCCAAGTGATCCGCGCCGATGACGTACGGGACAGTACGGCAAATTGTGCAAACATTCAGCACGTATGTAGCCGGTTTGGTTTTGTTTCCCATTTTTTTTGTTGCTGCTGCCTTTAGTTCTCTCGCGAGATAATGAGTATCTTGAATTATTGGTTACGGTTCTGGCGCAGGATCGTAGATTAGCAGCAGGTTGGTTCGTTGTCTTGTTGACATGTCATACCCTCGCTTCACCATCGCGCAAGTCTAACTGCTGCCCATACAACGGGCAACGTGGAAAAAGGTATGAAATTAGCACCAATCATTGCCTTTGATAATGAGCTAGCATCTTACATGAGTTTTCAATAGTTTATAGTTCGCGTATCTACGTACTCAGACGTACGTGTAGACTTGATCAACTGGCGGAACGGATTAAGCATGTGTTTGTTTAGTTTTCGTTGTGTACAAAATGGGATAAAAAAAAATACGAATCAATGATACAAAAAAAATCAATGTACTAAATATGATTTTCAGCGAGCAAAAATCAATATTGATATAATTCGAAAATACAAAATAAGATTCGGCTGGCTAGCATTGGGTCAGCATTATGGGACGTTACCACTTGAACCGCTTCCACTTAACTCTGTGACGTACATTCGCACCACACTTCATCCGTGTCTCTACATCCGTTACAGATTTGGGCAAGTGGGTAGTGTCACTATTTGTTAAGCATTTTGTCTGATTTTTTGTTTGTTTGCTGTTGAAGTTGAAGTTCACAGTCACCGGGGTTGATCAGTCGGGGAATTCTCGTTCGATCATCAACCTAAAATTATGTGCTATAGGTTGCGTTTTTTTACTGTAGTTGTCTCCATGTCTGTTCTCGTTCCCCGTCCCCGTAATCGCTTGTTTACCTAGACAACGCATTATTGGGCGTCAAAAATAAACATAAGTAATTGACCAAATATTTTCCCTACCCCCGGTGGATGTGTAATTGTTTTTTTTTTTATTAGCTCTATTTTTGCTCCGTTGCAAACACTGCACGAATTGCAAATAAACTTTCCCGCTAAGCTAAAAAAAATAGTAAAACAATTAAATCATAACATCGATTATGCTATAAAGTACGCTATCTGAGAAAGTTTTTATTGCATAAAGCGAAACGCAATTTATAGGTGCAATGCGTTGTTATTAATTTCCTAACTCTCTTAAAAGTATTGGAGTCCAAAGCAATTTCATTTTTTCTCTAGACATGTGCTTCAATATTGCGTAAACGATCGTACTTAATATCATCCCTTTTCTTCTGCTACCTGGGGCCGTCATCAACGCCACGAAGGCATGACGAATTGAATGTTAAGAAAGAAAATATTTTTTCCTCAACCTTGAAACAATAAGTGATATTAGAAGTACAGTTCCGCAGACACAGTTCAAAAGGACTCATTTACTTACTCATTTACTCATCACCACTACCACTACTACTAGCACTAGTAACGTCTCAAACGTGTGAATAATACAGTATGTGGCATGGTTTCCCTTTAGGGCAACACGTTGCGTTACCTTTAGGTCACAAAAGCGTAAAGCGTAATCCACCACCATTTTCTAATGGCTGACGCGGTGAAGCGTTCCGAATGACACAAAAATGATAACTTATGAGGTCAATAGCGTAAGATGTCACTAGCAGATAGCTGACAAGGTGGAATGTAATGCAATGTAATGCCCGACCCCACCTAATTGATCCATTGTTCGCGTACAGATTATCGGGGCGGAAGAAACATGGCTATGCGGATATGTGCAGGAAGTCCGATTAGTCTCCCTCTTTAGGTGTAAGTGCGCTTTACTGCTGCAATGTCATATCGCAGTACAATGTCTGTTTTTATTAAAATTATTTCAGCTTTATTGTTCTTCCCTAATGTGTGTGGCGAAGAATAACGCGAAATATTACCGGGATTAATTTGCACCGGGAAACAATCGTATAACTAATGGTAGAACGTCTGAAAGTTCTCTTCAAACTGTTATTCAAAATGTTCACAGGAACACAGGAAATATGTGTCACAAACATTGTGCGTTTGAGAGACTTGAGTATCTCGGTTGTTTAAGTGGAAAATGTGTGCCGTATGCAAATTTTTTTAAACACTTTAAAGTTCTACACTAAGCAAAACGGTTGGTGGTACCGTTTTAGAAGTCAGAATGACGCTTTCTGGTGTGGAACCACGCGAAAAGCTCATTCCATTCTAATGCAATAGTTCAGGTGGTTAGAGACACAGTTATAGAGCGAAAGAAAGTACAAATCAAATAGCGATTCTTGTCTAAACGCCTATTTTTCATCTCTTTTTGTTCATAAGACAAATACAATTTTGAATGTTAGTGAAAAACGTTGCAACTCCCAAACGGATGTAGAAATGACTAATGTTTTATAAGATAGAAAAAAGCTATTTTTTGGGGGTAAAGAAAAACAGTTCCATCGCAGCTCGTACGCATCAGCTGGCTTTTCTCTGTGGCCGATCATTTCTTCGCAGCGTACGGTACCGTCACGGTGAGTAACTTTCGAAACAATCATCTACGTTGTAATCAAATGTGCCTCATCGTAAGAAGTTTTGCCCTTACATCCAATCCAGGAAGTGGCCTCGGTCGGTGGTTTGCGGGGGTAATCACTAGAGAATCACTTCTACTAGTTAAAGCTTATGACTTACCGCTTGACGACGTAATTCTGTGGCCACCAGTAGTGCGACGGATTTGGTCGATCGTGGTAGCGTGCACACTGGTGTCTGCAATTCGCTCGAGACGGTTTAGGTTCGGAAGTCATCCCATCTTCGGGAGTGTAGTGCAGCTTAAATAAATAAAGAAAACACAAAATCATTTGGTGCATTTTTGGGGTGTGGATTCCTACGGGGCAGAGCGAATAGTCAGTGATGCGTGTTTGTGGAGTTCCGTAAGAATTATGGTGCGTGTGTTGTTCTGCTGGACTCTCCTGGGAGTGCTCGTCAGTGGTCAGATCAGTGATCTTCGTTATACAGAGGTAAAAAATGTGTGTTTTTATATGTGTTTTCTTCGCGGTGCTGTGTTGCGCTCTGTTATAAAAATAGCCAACAGGTCTGCATCTGCAACCTGCTTTGGAACGAGTTTTTAGCCTTAAATTTACCATTTTTTGCTTGCAGACAAGCAATGATAATGTGGCGGAAGCGATCCAGTTTTTGCGCGAGTTTGATCGCGAAGCGGCCGAAATGTGTAATCGGGTAGCAAATGCAGAATGGCGTTACTCTACCAATGGGACAGAATATAATAAGCGCCGTATGCGCGAACAGCAAAACCTAGCATCGAAGCTCGAATGTATCAGTTGGCGCAGGGCAGTGTCTTTCGATTCGTCACGCATCATCGATACCAGCATACGGCGACAGCTTGGTAGGATCGTACAGCAGGGCCGATGTGGTTTGGGCGATGGAAAATATGCTGAACTGCAGCATGTACTGATGCTGCTCAAGGACAACTACAACGGTGCGCAAGTGTGTCCCTTTCGACGTGTTGGAACAGAAATTCGCGATTTGGGGACCTTCTCTTCTGCCGGTGGTAGCTATCCGAGTTCGAACTACGTGTCCACCTACACGGGATATTGCGATCTGAAGATCAACCCAGATTTGACGCGCATCATGGAGACGAGTCGATTGGAACCCGAGCTTCATTACTATTGGGTAGCGTGGCGAGAAAAGACAGGACCTCCGGTGAAAAATACCTTCATGCGCTACCTGAATCTGGCGAACCAGGCAGCCGAACAGCACGGTTTCCACGATGCAGGCGAACAGATGCGTTCCGTGTACGAGGATGGCAACTTTTTCTTCACCGTCAACGATCTTTGGAGTGAATTGCAACCACTTTACAAGCAGCTTTTCACGTTCGTACGAAGAGGACTAATTCGTCAGTATGGAGAACACGTGATCCGACGTGATGGTCCACTGCCGGCCCATCTGCTCGGCAATATGTGGGCACAAAATTGGCGCCACATTATCGACATCATCAAACCGGGTCCACTCGAAACGCCCGACGTTTCCGGTGAGATGGTCCGGCAAGGTTACACGCCGATGAAAATATTTCAAACCGCCGAAGAATTCTTCACCTCGATTGGGCTATCCCCAATGGCACCGGAATTCTGGCGTAACTCCGTGCTACAGAAGCCAACCGACGGTACCGGCCAGCAGTGCAGTGCGTCTGCTTGGGACTTTTGCAATAAGGTGGATTTTCGCATCAAACAGTGCACGCAAGTGACATTGGACGATTTCATCGGTACGCATCACGAGATGACGCACATCCAGTACTACATGCAGTACGCGAGTCAACCATTCCTGTATCGGGAAGGTCCGAATCCTGCATTTCACGAAGCTCTGGCCAATGCGATAACATTGAGTGTCGGTGGTCCAGCTCATTTACAGAAGATCGGATTACTAAACAGCCCGGTTACAGTGTCGAATGGAAACACAATGGTTAACATTGAATATCTGCTAAATTTGGCACTGGACAAACTTCCCTTCATGGCATTCAGTTTGGCGCTAGAAAAGGTGGGAAAGAAGCATCTAATCCTAGTTTGGTGGAGATATTTACAAGAAAGCGGGTTTGTTTTATTTTCTTCCAGTGGCGTTGGTACGTCTTCGAGAAGGGTCCAGTCGGGATGAATGCACGCTGGTGGGAGTTACGGTTACGCTACCAGGGAGTGATACCTCCAACCGGACGTGGATTCGAACATTTTGATGCTGGGGCCAAGTATCACGTGATATCGGATCAGGATTACATCAAATATTTCGTCGCAACAGTGCTTCAGTTCCAGATCTATTCCGAACTGTGTCAGGCGGCGCAACATTACGGTCCTCTACATACGTGCGATATCTATCGGTCGCGCGAAGCTGGTCGAATTTTAAGGTGAGTTATCAATACACCGTGACCATTTTATCATTCACACACTGTTTCTTTTGGACCGTTACGTGCAGTGATGTCATGCAGCAGGGAGCTTCTCTATCTTCCGCACAACTGATCAAGTTGCTAACACGTGGCAAATCATCCCGCCTGTCCGTTGAACCACTGTTGGAGTTTTTCCGACCACTGGAAGCATGGCTTGAGGCGCAAAATCGTGACGAACAGGTAAGACACAGGTAGGACTACCGATGTTCTACGCTAATAACGTACTACCGTTCTTGATTGTAGATCATTGGCTGGAGCTCGACGATGGAAGATGTTGCACTGTTTCAGCCGTTGCTGGGAAGGAACGGACAGGCTGCAAAAGCTATAAACTTCAAATTAATGATCGTGTTAAGTGTTACGGTGTGGGGATTTGTTTTACATACTAGTACGATAACGTAAAAAGCGTTGCACTATTATGATTCATTGTAGAATAAATTGTAAATAATTTTACGCAGGCGCATTGTACTTTTCTTCCGAGATTTTCGAAGCAAATCACGCTCTATTTAAGAGTCCTTACAGTCAAGCAAGTGATAGTGAATTTCACCCATTTCAATAGGGCTGCATTAATCGAACATGTTTTAGACAAAATTTAATGTTTGTTTTTTATTGCAAGGCCTTACTATAAGTACTATAATTACAACAAGAGCGTACAAGATCAACAAACGAGTCTTTTTCCTATTACTTTTGCTAGCATTTTTAACTATAGATCCCACACGTGCGCTAACACATTGTACGCTTGTACAGAAAAAAAGGAAACAGAAGAAAATGCTTTAAATATTGATTAATGTCACATTACTACGCTACTTTCACTCCACGTTCGAGTTAGGCACGTTCTATAGCGTTGGCAAAGAGTTTCACTTAAATTGTTAAAGAACACTACTTTCACTCTTGAATGATCACCGTGCGTGTGTGTGTTTTGTTTTTTTTTGCCAGCAGCGATTTTCACAAATATTCTCCAAAAGATTTGTCTTTCCCATGTATTATTTGACTAGTGAAACTATTCCGTGCTCGGTGCTCAGTACTCCTAAATGCAAGATATTTACACGGCGCTCAAACCGTTCGATGAAAAGCTTTTGCAGAAAAGGTGTGAAATCTAATGAGTACAATCATTCGAGATCGCTCGCGTTTGCGGACTGCACGCGCATACAATCAATTGTCAACTGGTCAACGAGGTGTTGTGGTGCGTTAGTAGCAATAGGCCGTAAAATGAAGAATAGTCGGATAAAATTTTCAGAGGAGCATAACATTTAGATCGGTATAAGGAAACAACCAACAAACCAACAAGTTTGATTAGAGTAAAACAAGTTCAGTCCACTTTTTTCGAGCCCACGGTTTCCGGTCTACTTGGCACTTCGGTACTGTCGGGGTTATCGGCTGTTGGTTCGACATCATCGTTTTGGGCGGATCCTTCATCGTCGCCGGTACTAGCGACAACATCGGATGCGTTTTCCGTTTCACTTCGCGCCACATTTCGCACATCCTCTTCCTTAACCTCCTGCTGTTCTGGTTCAACTGTAGAAATTATGATAAAAAAGAACATTATTTACAAACATGTTTGTATACTAACGCCCATCAAACTTTACTCACATGGTTCTTCCTCTCCTACGCCGGGGCTACGAGGTTCGCCTGATTGAGACGATCCGGAGGAGAGTTCTTCCCCGTCTTCCGCTTCCGAGCCAGAGCTTGTGTCAGGCTTTTGCGAAAGCCGGTCAAGCTGTTGCTGCTCGTAAGGAAGGCGGGGAGCAACGGGGCGCTGCTTTTTCGCCGGATTCAATGCATTACAAAAAGCACACCGGAAAGCAGTGTACTCGTATTCTTCCTTCAGAACCATACCTGTAAAGAGCAGTAGTTTAAAACGTTACTCTTCGAACGAATTGGTATGAAATCGATCGTTTGATCGTGTACCGTTGTGCATGCAGCATTCGGAGCAAATCATGGCAAACCGATTGGTCGGTCCATCACCCACTAAGTAATCGACCATCTTTTCCAGAACTCCCTTTTCGTTTTGGTTGATAATGGGGAACGGAGTTCTTCGGTAGACGGCGTTATTTCGCGCACCGTACATCGGACTTTGCTGCAGATGGGGTGGCGGTCTCACCATCAAACTGGGAGCTGTTTGAGGTGTGTGAATTGGACCGCTTGGTCGCATTTGCGGTGTCATCGGTGTAGCAGAGCGTACTGTCATCGACGGAGGAGACACCTGTCTTTGTGGCAGGTTTGGAGACTGCATACGCGGCACCGGTTGGCCAACGGGCATCGGTTTTGGAGCGCGCAAAGGCGTTAATGAAGCGTTGAATGCTTGCGTTTGGATTCGGTGTGATTTTTCACCGAATTTGTCCAATATTTCTACAGCCACCTTGTACGTTTCCTTTTCCATCACATTTTCCAGGATCTTCTTTTTGTCCGCCCGAAGATCCTTCAGCTTGTTCGCATTTAATCGTAACTTTCGTTCGTAATGCCATGCTAGAACCCGTTTAAGGATGAAAATGCTACAAAACAAAACGCAAAGGATTAGAGTATAGTGTCATCGATCTTATCGGTGTAAGGGAGAACCATACTTACAGTATAGGACAAATGAGTAAGGGCACGGAATGGACGATCCGTTCACTCCACGTTGGCGGGAAGAAGACGAAATAAAAAATCAACGATGCCACCACGTACAGCACGATCGATGTAACTAAAAATCGACCCACGAAACGTTTCCGCCGCTCCTGGGTGCTGATTGTGTATGCTTCGAGACTTTTGATTTTTTCCTCCAATTCTTCCAATTTCTGGAAAGTGCTTTTCTCTTTCTGTAAAAGCACCATAAAGATAGGCAAAAAAAAGGTAAAAGTTATTTTTCTATTCATACAAACACACACGCATTGTGGTGGCTTAAACACTGCACATGCTTCGCTGAACATGAATGGGTAGACGGGCTGGACAATCATTAGTGCACCCATCGGGACGGGCGTAAAATATTGCAGTTCCAATCTTGCCGCGGTTTACTTCCTTTTTTTCCATTTTGTTTCATCCACTTTGGCGCTCGGTTAGCGTCGCGTGAACGCTTCGACGTATTGAATATTTATAACGATCCAAAACGTTTAAACCCACTCGGGTTTACGTTCTCTAAAATGATGATTTATTCGTTTTTCTGTACACTTTTGCTTTCGGAGGTTGTTTTGTGTACGTAAATCGTGGACTGGAAATAATCGTCGGCAGGTGGTTTTGTTTTCCTAGTGTTGCAAATCAATTAATGCAGCGTCGAAAAGTCCAATTCCCTTTACCCATTGTGCTACGGTGTTGCTTTATCATCGGAATTTGATTAGCTAAGTAAAGTGACCTTTGCCATTACATTTTACGTAACGTTCCCTTACCGTTAAATGGTAAATCAAACTACACTCCGAAACATGGTCACCGATCGTTGTAAACAACTAGTAAATAAAAGTGAAACTCTAATTGGCATCAATAAACAAACGCTTGATAAACGCCTACAACCACCACACAGACGGCAGATGGATCTTTCCTGTTCTTGCCATCAATTACAGGGTTTATCAGCCCATACAACAAGCTTTAGAATGACATAAACAACACAGAATTCTTTATAAACAACCTTTTCAGACTTTAAAACACATTACATCGTTTTAGCTACACTGTTTCAATAGATAAAACAACTTGAACATTTGTTTTGAAACATGTCAGATTTGCCAAGGTTTCTATACCTATACGATGCACATAAATATATGATGCAAAATAAACAGAGTCGTACAAGTTTATTTCTTTTATCTCCCGATAAATAATTAATCGAAAAAAATCGAAAAGTAATTTGGTTATTGCCCGCACAATTCTTCGGTTCACAGTTCAAACTTCGATGTGCATCATATAGGTATAGAAACCTTGGCAAATCTGACATGTTTCAAAACAAATGTTCAAGTTGTTTTATCTATTGAAACAGTGTAGCTAAAACGATGTAATGTGTTTTAAAGTCTGAAAAGGTTGTTCATAAAGAATTCTGTGTTGTTTATGTCATTCTAAAGCTTGTTGTATGGCCTGATAAACCCTGTATTTCCGAAAGTATTATAATCGCTATATCAGATTAACTACGGCGTGCGATCGCTTCTTATCGCAAGCCCTTTTCACTGATACCGCCCAAAAGCGTGCGTCATTACTTTCCCGAAAAGTAACTGAAACATTTGCAGTTTTCTAGCGCTATCAAAGGTCATTAGTAAGAAGTACTTACCCGAAATCTGGATATAATGACCCCCATCGTATAATTGCTAGGGAAAGTGGAGCCGGAATGAACGATGCTTGACCGCTTGGCTGATGCAAATTCGCTCCGTTTGCCGTACTCTGTAAGGATGGAAAGATTCCAAAACTCAAGTTAAACTAAGTTCACAAGGAAAACAGTTACATTCATAGATCGTCGTGAAATGCCTTCAAGCGCATCGGCGGTAATGCTAAATTTAAAATCCATGAAATGTTCAAGCGGTTTTACCGATTCTTTCTTTTCCTACCAAGCTACTAGAAACTCTGCCAAAAATAGATTGAATGTTCACCACTTGTACATCACGCTTGGACTCTTGCTCTTTGTGCAACAGATAGGCGCCACAAGGATGAGGATGAAAACAGAAAACACTGCCGGTGCTCGGCACCGTACGCAAATGATCTCAATTAAAAGTCCTTCATCACCAACGCGTCACTGAACTTTCTTACATCAATGACAAACCGCTTCGGAAGGCAATGCAGCTCGTCTTCCAATTTTACCGTAAAGCTACCTTATTCACTGCTACATTCACTCCCTCTATCAATGGTACAACTTTACGTTAACGTGGAGTATTACCGATTCAACAGTGTAGTTTACGCGTTTTAACGTGGCTCAAACTATTTTCGCTCGTCGAAGATGTTTTGATTTTTTTCAAGAAGACGCAAAGTCAGTTATGCTCAAGCAAACTTCATTGCGAGCTTTAGTTTCAAGATAATTCCGCGTCCGTTTGATGAATGCAAACAAAAAGGGAAAATTATTCAAAAATGTTGTGTTTAGTACAGATATTCGACAAAAATATGAAATGCATTTTTTTTTAATTTTTCAGTAAATCTGATTGAAAGGAAGAAAACTGGAAATTTATTACGATTTCCAATTACGATATTTTCGCTGTCAATAGTCGTGACCGTGTCCTGCTGTTGCGCTGTCAAAAATATTGCGGGCGCGATATGTCGGAGGAAATGAAACATAAACAAACTTACCAAAACAACTCCTGCACTGATAACAATTAAGCTCAAATTTGTGTTCCGCACCAAGTGAAAGTGTAATAAATTTCCAACATTCAGGCATCGCTGTGTAAGTTGCATCGAGATAGGGACGTAAATGCATTAGAAAACAAGTAACAAAATGTCCCAAACGGTCGTGGAGTTGCATTGGTTTCCGAAGTACTCGGATCGATTTTTGACCGCAGCCAGTTCCGAAATCAATTTGTACCAGGTGAAAAACGACCTTATCGATCATGGAGAGAAGTCGAGTAAGTACCATTAATTTTGGCGTAGCGTAAATGCCAATTAAACATTTCTTATCGTTGCACGTTGCTCTTGTAGACATCAACTTGGACATCTCAAAATCAACCACTGCCACATTGATTGCTTTCGAAACGCGTTATCAGTTTGTGCGTACCGTAGCACCATCGTACCATGGTGGAGGCGAAATTAATTTCGCAGCTGGACTGCCGAACGGAAAGGTTGCATTATGTAACTTTGTGACCGAAAACAATGTCGAATTCAGTAGGTACCACTATGCTCATGTTCCAGTGCATTTCTGACACGTTCTAATCTGCTTATCCCTCACAGCACCGAGAATATCAAGAGCTTGCACATGTATCGCTTGGAGCGAGCTGGAACCCAATTTCCTTGCGATGGGTCACGATCGCAACAGGTCCGATAATTGCATCACAATCTGGGACACCGAGCGTGGTGTACCAAACCAATCATGTAAGGCAACAATATTCGCTTTAAAATCAAACTATGTGCTAATCTCATTGACTACTTTGATTACAGCGATCGTAAGCATGATCGGACTGTCAGAAACCGCTCATTCCGTATGTTGGGACAAGACATTCCCTCAGGTTCTGATAGCGGGCATGAGTCACAAGTACATTAAAATGATGGACTTTAGGCGTAAGTATTGCAACAATCGTACATCGAATCGTTTGCTGATGCTCCAATATTTATTTTTCCTCTCTAGAGAACCCAGTAACTACAACGGTGGCGAACACGCGCACAGTAAATGGCGTTTGTGTTGCACCAAATGGTCGTTACTTGGCAAGCTACGTGGAAAACATTATAAACCTTTGGGATCTCCGTTCGCTGGAGAAACCGATCAGCCAAATACAGATGCAGAAAAGTATAAGCCAACTTTCCTGGTGCCCGACACGTTCGTCCGTATTGTCCACGCTTCAGCGTGACTCACCGTTGATAAATTTGATCGATTTACATTGGCCCGGCTCGGAGATGGATGGTGGTGAACCGCATTCGGTGAAACGCTTTGTGTCTCCGTTTCAAACCACGGCCTGTAGCATGCTGATGACGAGCCGGGTACCATCGATGGCGTACCTTTCCTGGCATCCGTACGATCTCGAGCGTATGCTGGCATTGTCGAGCGTTGGCAATATTTGCGATTACCGCATACCGCAGCGGGTGGCCGTATCGTGGGATAACAACAACAATCTGTTCGGTAACAATGGTAACGATCTGCGCCAGTTCGCAACCCCAACCCGTTCGTCAACGCCAACCGATTCGCTCAACCAGTGGAATATCGATAGCAGCGAGGAGGATATTGCGGAAACGATGCAGCACCGGGCACTGAAGAACTATGGCCTAATGGCGGACCTGCAGCGCAATGGCGATCTGGTGGAAAAGAACGACGGTTTACAATTCGTCTGGCGAATGCTCGGCCACATGGTGAAGGAGGACAACAAGCAGGGTCTGAAGGAAATTCTCGGCGTAAACAATGCCCTGGACGGTCCACCAATGTCACAGTCGGAACCGGTCAACACGAAATGGGTTGATTTCAGTATGTGCAGCGGGTTGGTGGTTTATCGTAGCGAGCAGCGCGATGTCGCTCAGCTGCTTTGTGGATGGACGTTTGAGCGTGAGAAAGAATCCTCCTTCACTACCTTTCTGGACGAACTGTGCACCAAGCGTGAGTATACTAGGGCGGCCCTGTTAGCGTGCTTTCACTTTCGTGTACGCTTAGCGATCGATATTTTGGGCCGTGGAGCCGACCAGGCATCGGATCCCAGTTCACTGTTGCGTGTGGCTGCCATCGCACTGTCCGGGTTTTCCGCCGAGCGTTCCGAGCTGTGGCGGAAGCAGTGCGGCGCAGCACGTACACAGATCGATGATCCATACCTGCGCTGCATGTTTTCCTTTTTGGCGTACGAAAAAGATGGCTTCGAAACGGTCACGAACGAAACGCAAATTTCGCTCAGCGATCGTATGGCATTCGCCTGTAACTTTCTGTCCGATGTGAAGCTTGCCGAATACACCAAGGGTATGGTGGCGAACTGTATCGAGACGGGCGATTTGAACGGTTTGCTACTGACCGGTGCATCGAACGATGGGATCAGTCTGCTTCAGAGCCATCTCGATCGGACGGAAGACGTCCAAACGGTAGCGCTGATTGCGGCCCGCTTTCTTACCTCGGAGCTGCTGGCAAACTATCGCGTACAGTACTGGATTGCAACGTACCGGGACATGCTGGACGTGTGGGGCTTGTGGGAGCAACGGTCCCAGCTGGACATAACGCTTGGCAGCATTCGGTCACCACCGCGCAGCTCCAGGTCCGTGTTTTTGCTGTGCAACTTTTGTGGCAAGAATGTATCGATCGCCCTGCAGGAGGACGCTCGGTTGCGGGGAAACGCTACCACCATGCACAAACTGTCCTCCTGTCCGCATTGCCGCAAACCGTTGCCCCGGTGTGCTTTGTGTTTGCTGCACATGGGCACAACGATGGGTGCCATATCGCAGAGCCAAGCGATACACGGTCAGATCGGGTGGCAATCGAAACCATTCTCGAAATGGTTCAGCTGGTGTCAAACATGCCGGCACGGTGGCCATACCGAGCATCTGACGGAGTGGTTCAACCAGAACACCGAATGTCCGGTGACGTCCTGCAATTGCAAATGCTTCGCCAAAGATTTGCCGATGCCACAGTTTCCCCGTGATAAGGATAGCGTTTCCTGACACCAGTTGTCCACGTTGTTTTAGGGAGGGCCAAAATCGCGCTCCTCCACCGTTGGTGTTCCCATTGAAGCATGTCAGTGGTAAGGGTTGAACGCATCCTTGTTCCTTGCGAGAAGTGGATTCGGTGTTCGTTTTTTGTTTGTGTTCGTTGAATGTATTTTTATTTGTCGTACTTCCTCTCAAAGAGGATCGTTTAATATTGTTTTATTTGCAAAAAGGGGGTTATATTTTACAGTGTGAACCGGGGTAAATGAGGCCAAAGAAATGGCTAATAAAATCTTTTACGTGCAACAAGCAAAACTCATGATTAACTGTTAGTTAAAGCTTATAACATGTTTTGTATGTTGAAGCAAATAGAAAGAAACGCTTAAAGTATTTTATTATATTTTTTTATAATTGTTAGAAAACAACAGCAAACAACGATAAAGTAAAAGCTCTTTACGCTGAGAAGGGGAAGAAAAATTTTTAGCCCCACCGCAGTACAGCAGCAAGCACCGCCTACTTTGTGTAAGTGTACGCAAAGCACAGCACCAGTAGTGGTGTTAGTGTAATGCCCTTATTGTGCGTACCTAGTTGGGGAAGGGCCGATTCATAAAACATTAAAAAAAGACTACATTACTCGACGTGCTAGCCGTGTGCGGGTACACGGTAGGAAAGTATGGTTTATAATAATGGCAAATACATCGCAAGTTAAATCGTTCCGGAACCGGTTAATCATGGGGGGTTTGAGTTTACAAACGAAAACAGGGCAAAAAGAAGAAGCCCGGGCGGGGGCACAGGACACAACCGTGTGGGGTAAAAACCGGATAGCAGCGGCTCAGCCAAAGGCAAAATCGCAATGACACGCCTGGTGCTGATGGTCGAGATTGGAAGTAATTAATTTAAATTTATCATTCATTAGTGGTTGGTATGTAATGGAAATTGCGATACGTTATTAAATTTTCTCGAATTCAACCCTTTTTTTCCCCTCTTGTGACAAATGTGTACCTATTTTTTATTTCCATCTCGAGAGTGGAAGCTTTTTTGCTGTAGTTTTGTACGCAACGTTTACTAAGCTATCGCTCGGAGTGAATGACATTGCCATTTTCATACAGCTGAACGATAAATGTCACATGGTCGAGGGCAAAGTTACGCTAAAAGGAACCAATGAAGGCAAAAAAAAAGCAAATCCCCAAGCAAAGGTTCCCAAGCAAAAGCGGGATTCAATTTAGTCGTTCTCTCATGGACCCTTTAGCACTGTGGCCTTGTGCTACAGCACAGGACGGTTTTTTGATGCAAATGGCGATGTTATGAAGGTTCGCTTGACCATTAACGTAATTACGCCGACATTTGCTTGGACAGCCGTGCAACGGGGGTTGACGGTGTGCTGAAGCTGATTTCTTGCGGGCCCGAAAGGGTTTCGTGCGTTTTATGTAATTCCACGAAGAAATTAAAGAAATAGTGCACAACAGCGACCAGCGATCGGCAAAGAGCAAACGAGGCTGTTTGGCGGAAAGAAAACGAATGAACGAATGGATAAAAAACAACACACACAACATCGTAATAGCGTTGTTTATCTTTATGCCGTTTTAAAGTATGGAAAAATTAAATTAATGCTTATCGTTTGTTTCTTCGCTTGCGTTAATGGTAACCGAAGGGACCCCAACACCGGACCGGCGCAACAGCCAAGTGCAAATAAAATGGCGTCAGAAAGTGCCATAACTGAAACGGTGTGTCTTGGCACCGGCGAATTAAACCAGCCCGGGACACGCTCAACTCGACCGCTGTCGAGGATCGTAAAACCGATATCTAGAATGGATGCGTGGCGCTGGGTTTTTGATTAGGTTGCGCACCGGAAAACCTTACCCTGCCGCGAGGGTGAATTTTTACGCGTTCGGAGAAATTTACTTCCATTGTTGTTTAGTACGTACCATTTCAACGGTGGTGGTGGTGCACACAAGTAATTGTAATTTTTGATGAAGTTTTCAAGAAAGGAATCCAGATAGAACTGTTTATGGAATGATGGATCGTAAGACAATTGATTGACGAGTGGTGGTGGAATTATAAATGCATAAAACATCAACCTTTCTGGGTAAGAAATGGATACAAGAATTGTTGAGAGGAATTTTATAAAGATTTCTTGTTTTTTTTTCAAGTTTAGCTAGAACTCACCATGTATTATTCTGTTTGGCAATGTCCAGGAACTTAAATACTCTGTGAAACCAGAATTGCGAACTTAAATGCTCAATTACTAGAAGTTCGTAAGGAACTTCGTTACAAAGTTACAGACCGAAAATCAAAGCAGAGTCTACAAGGTAAATTATCTTGAAACCAAATTTTTAAAAAAGGTTCGTTTAGTTGTAAAGTACTTAAAATATTTAAATTTTACACAATTTTTAATACTGTCTTATAATATTTTAACATTTCTATGATGGAATTTGTCTAAGTAGAGGTGGATCTAGAATTTCTCCACCTTTGTCATGCTTTTGCAAGTTGAAGTCGATTATGTATAAAGCTTTCTTAACTGACTTGCCTACCAGATATCTCAAATTTAATTTGCACTGTATCCTAAGAGGACCCCATTACCTTACTTATACTCTAAAACTCTTAAACATTTAAACTTAAATAAATTAAAAGGAAATATATTTAAAACTTAGCTTATACCAAACTTGATACTTTTTCCTATTAACAGACTTAAAATTAGCAAGAGTAAAACGATTTTTACATCTGTTAGTACGTAAAAATATATTGTAGCCATGTGCTTCCCCATTTTTAATTATTCGTGCTTAAAATCACAAATTTTAAATGAAGGAACTTTTAAAAAAATTCCCACTCTTGCCAACCTAATTTCTCCCCTGCACGGTAAATACGGAACGGTAAAATGATCTTCATTACCATTAGCTTTATCACGGGCGGCGCTTAAAATTATATTATTTAGAATTATTTAAATTGCTGAAAATTATAGTCCCACACTGCCTGTCCCCAAAACATTCGCATTCCGTCTCACGAACTCGCGAGCAAGAGTAGACGGCGTATTATAAGCGTTTATTATCAATTATGTTTCACGATTACGAACACTACGACAGGTTATCGTCGGTGCGGTCACACGGTGCTTGGCGGGTCGAATGTTCCGAACCGGGCACGGTGCGATTGCCGTTCGATTGCCGCGGTTCGGTGGAAGCGGTTTATTAACGCTAATAATAATTTTATCCGAATGCGAAACACACCGATGACGATCGACGTTGAATGTTGGTCCGTTCACTTTTCAATTAACTCTCGGCTAAGCACGGATGGGTACCTTGACTCCCTGTGTGTGTGTGTGAGTGTGTGGGGTATTTTTTTTTTATTTTTCCTGTCCACAAAGAATTGCATCCGTCCAAGCACACTAGAAGCCGTTGCTGGTGATCCATTTTCATTAGCCATTTGTTCCCCTTTCCCGGCGTACGGATTGGCTTGGCCAGAACCGTACGCAATCCATCTCATCATTGAAGCGACACAAAAAAAGGGCAAAGTGTGAAGAAATAACGACAACACCACGGTCCAGTGTGGAAGTGCATCCGGTGCACTTGCTGAAAATTGAATTCAATTTCGTTAGCCAATTAGACAGTGGATGGTGGTGAACCGTGGTTGGATGCATTCACCAAACATCAACCCGTCCTTTGCTGTTGGCACAACGAACACAATCTCATTTTGTCGTTCGATGGTGACGAAAGCTTCAAACCGCAACGTCAGCACCTTTGAATGGTGGTGCAGTTGCACTTAGAGGTCATAAAATAAACGCTTCAATTTGGATGGGGTTTTTTTTCTTTGCCGGGAAACACACTTGGCGACTGGGCTGTGCGTTGATGAAACGCATCCAACCGTGGCGTGGCAGAAGCTACCATTTTTGCTGTTGTTTGGTTTCATTCTTATAATACACTGTTTGATTACGAGCTCCACCAGGTCTTTACCTGCTTCCAGTCTTTACCGCGGCTGTAGGTGCGAGCCCTTACGTTTACGATTTAACCACCAAATTGACCAAAGATAAGTCAATTTCCGTTTCATCCACCCAGAACCGGAGAAAATTAACTTTCCTAACAATCGAAGGTGTGTGGAGCGTTTTTCTTTTCCAACAAACAAACACACACACATAGAGAGTCGGAAATACATCAACCCTCTTCGGATTTCACCCATCCATTACACGGGGAGGGGAAACAATCGATCCCAGTCGGTACACGTAGTTTACCATAATTGACGATCGTTACTTACTGTAACGCTCATCTGCGCAACGGAAACGATTCTAACCGATGATCGAATTCGGCTCGTGGGTAAAGCTGTCGGGTAAAGCCCTGTTGCTAATGATGGTACAGCATTTTCGGCAGGCTAAAGTGTTAAACAGCAGATTAATTCGTCTGCTGCTCTCCGTAAGCGCGCGCTGTGCTGCTAAATTGAATCGACACCTAAATCAATTTGTTTTCGGCAGTTTATCTGCCCTGTACGCGTCTAAGCGGCAAAGATCAGAGATGAGCTGATACGGTGTACAACACATAGCCGTAGTCACTTTGGAATTGGTGAAGGAAAGAAATAGCGCTGATGGAAAGTTTTCTCCAAGTTTTGTTGATGAAAAGCGATCGTACATTGTTGCGAGCAGAGTAGCATTTGAATTGAACTTAATTCTAATGAGCATTAAATAAGTAAGTTAGTAAAATGCTCTAGTAAAGTGTGTTAGAGGTTATGGAGTACATAAAAGTAACTAGCTAGCTCCATTTCTGTGGTTTTTAAATTGAATTTTTTGATGGCTCAACTGGTTCTTCTGCTCACTATAAAAGCATCAGAAACTACCCATCCGTAAGATCGTAACACTATTGTCCCTCTCAACCTAATGAAGACATTTCCGTACACAATAAACACACAGTCGGCGACTAATTCGGGAGACCTAAAAGAACTGTAGGAACACTAGCCAATTTGTTAAATGTCAATAAGAGCGGTGCATTATCGTGACGAAACGATCTTGAACGAACATTCAGAACATTTGGCTCTAGTGGATCACTCCCAGAATTTTTATTGTGGAACACCTTCATAATGTGCGTATGGTCACATAACACTTCAATGAGTTGATAGCTATAATCAATTATAATCTCCGAGAACTTTGAGGATCTCCGTCTACAATCTCATACATACATACTCATACATACTGTTTAGTAGGAATGGAGCTTTTCTGGTTTCTTACGTAACTCCTTTCTATACTGAAAATTTGTGGCGTGAGATTGTAATACGAAATTACATGATCTTCTGGGGTTCTTATTAGAACATCTTTGTGACACTATAACTGCGATGTTCTTGGCCTGCCTTTCATGGCTTTGTTATACTTTTCTCTTGTATATGCTGATATAATTTTGAAGATCTATTGGACTATTGGAAGGTCACTTCTGGACGGTCTGATGGGGCTATAGGATGGAACAAGATATGGGCCTTTGCGCTGACATGGCCAAGTCAGCTACCATCCTATTGCGGATTACAAAATCTCATCAATGTAGCTAAAAGTCCAGCGAATAAGGAGGTAATGTTATAAGGAAGAAGGAAAATAAGAAAATGTTGAGTTCCTAATGGTGTAGCTGAAGAACTCTACGTCAACATGTGGATCATCCCTGTTCTACATCTTCATTAGAAGGCATCTAAAGCCCCTACGAGAACTCTTATTATGTTTATAATAAACTTCTGCTCGTATGCTCTAGGTCTTGTAACACACTTGGTCTAAATTTTGCCCAATCAATTAAGCATAATTGTAATACAGAAAAAAGAAAATGTAAAGCATCCTGGCCAACAATAGCGCAGAAAAATTGCTACCTTTTTTTTGTTTTTGTTTGTTTGCTCACTAGAAAGTGACCAATCACATGAAGACCAATAGACACAGGCCCGCTTGCCAAAGCCCGCCAACCCTGAGATGAGATTTGACAAAGTAGAATGTGAGAACCGGCACAATTTTCCCACCCAACCCATCGTGCCCACATTTGCTTTGTTACCGCTTCGGCGCTAGTAATAGTTTTCCCAAGTTTCATTCCATCAGCACCCGAACGATGCCACCGAAAGGCGAGTGTGTGGCCTGTGGTGTGGTGGGCCGGTCCGGCTGGGTAATTGCTTCGATTAAATGAGGTGGAAGCATGTAATTGCTGGGTACGGAAGGCGGCATCTGGGCAGCTTTGCGCGATGAAACCGATGCCGGTATTGATGTCGATGCCACATAAGGGCCGTATGTTCTAATATCGGAAATTGATATTTTAATCATATGTCCATCCGGACTCCATCCGGGGCAGGATGACGGGTACGTGAATGTGAATGGTTGATGGAACTGACCCGAGAGAGAGAGAGAGAGAGAGAGAGAGAGAGAGAGAGGTTTCGATCAGTACTGCACGTCACCGTACCGATGCGAAAACCAATCTGGATCGTTTTGTAATTAAGCTCCACGCGGCGTCAAATGTCTCATCGTGGCGGCATGTTTGGTTTTTCACGAGAGCTCCATTAATTATGCGGTCCCTCATTCCTGTACCAAAGGGCCTTTGCCCACAGTGTATTCACCCACGAACGGGAAACTTTTGCATCAGATCCTCAGCTTTTTTTTCCTTCCTATTGCCTGGTCCGAGGGTTGTTTCTACGAACTATCGTAATCAAAAGTCATTAGCCATGGTTACAGCCGAAATTGATCCGGGGCCATCGAAAATAATGAGGTCGCCTAATTGCGTTCAGCGTGCTCAAACACAAACACACACCAGCGGGCCGGTCGCCAAGTGTGCGTGAGCAAACCGAAATGTCAACAGGAAACAAATTATTATTTAATCGTTCGTTTGTAATATAATTAGACAGGCGGCACAGTCACCGTATATTCCGTTCCAGGGAAAACAATGGAAAGGTTCGGGGGGTTTTTCTTTGTTTCCCAAAAACTGCGTGGTGTCAGTAAGCGTCCTCCTCGCTGATCATCGCCGGTCTTGGTCGTGAGCTTTCGGTTGCTTTCTGATCACTGATAAGTTGACAAATGGCACCTTTTTGTAACCCAATAACCACTCGCAAAGGTTGCCAGCAGTACCCGAAGGAATACGGTCGGTTGGTGTCAAATAGGATCTCCACCGAACGGCACTTGTGATGTGATTTTGTGCTCGGTGGGGTGACTTAATTTGAGCTATGCAAAAATGAAACGTTCAATGGTTTTAGGGCTAATTTCAAAATAATCACTTTCAGCTCTATTTTCGTCACTAACCGATCCGTGCGGCGGTGAGAGAGAGTGAAGGAATCATCTACATGGGACACGGGGCTGAGATTGTTGTGACAAATGGTGGCAGATGTACTACTTCTTATAAAACAACCAACGAATGTGTTTTTAATTATGAGAAAATGTGTAAGAATGGCAAGAGGATAAGTGAAGCAAACAAAGCAGCATCAAAGCTTATCGGCGAAGTTTTGTGGTAATTTTTGTCTATTCCATTCTTCCATACACAATTTGTATCGCTTCCCGCAAAGGAAACGCACGCAAACGGGCTAATAGTCTGCTGCTTCTGTTAGCTATTTGTTCAATAATTAGCTATTCGTTAATCATATTCTTGATTCAATCCTTCACTGCCCGCGATAGGGAAAGATTCATGAAGCCCACAAAGCGAACTAAACGTGCAAAATGAACAAGGAAACACGGGGCAAAAATAAAGAGAGAGGAAAAGAAAGGAAAACCCATTGCATCGTCTCGAAAGAAAATGTGCGATAAATAAAACAAGAAAATCATGCTCCAAAGCAACAAAGCAACATCTCGGCTCTCGGCCGGGGCACGTCATATTTGGTTGTCCATTCGTAACGCCAGATCAATCGAATCGAACGATCATTAAAGCAATTAAAAAGTGGTATTTCATCTCAATCGCCATTTCAGCAGTAGCAAAACAAGGGAGAGAAAAGAATGGGTTGCGGGAGGGCCGATGTTTCTAATTTAAATATTTGGGCTTTCGATTACACACGCTTGCGGCCGACTTGTACTCGGATGGTGCTGCCGGTCTTACCGCCCGGACCCGAAGTTAATGAGATCAAACCAAAAAGGAGCCTGGATGGATCTAATTAAAAGATGAATTAGAAAAAAAGGTTTACCAGTGGATAGTGATCGGGCTGGTACGGTGATGGTGGTGACTCACCGGTCTCCATCCCTGTTGAACCATCGTTAGCGAACGCGCTATCTCTGCACCATGGCACTTGCCCCGGCACGGATGAACAGAAGCTGGTTTAATTAGAAAATTGATCGGGTTGTATCGGGTTGAATTAACGATCGGAAAAGCGGCTGAGCTTCGCGAACGCGTGTTCCACCCATTCGGCTTGCCCTCCACGATGCATCGATCGGCTGTCGACATTGTTTCGAAAGTTTGCTGTCAAGGTGTTGGAAAGATTAATGATCGAACGTGGTTAGGATCGTGACGCTAAAGTGGTAGTATGCCTGCTAGTGGATGAGCAGGCATTGGCACAGGTTTTGCCGCAGGCTGCAAAATGGTGCATTTCTTCTACGATGCGCGGTAAACATGAGATTGAGAAGTGCTGTTGATTCTTCTGTTGAGGAGTTTATGCAATTTCGCAAGGTAATAACAAGATTGAACTTAAGCATGCACCTACAAAAATTCCGAAGTAATTTTAGTGACTCTTCATAGGAGTTCCCTGCTATCTCACTGATGACCCCAGCTATACTACAATTTTTGGCAGCTCTTTTATTGCGTATCAACAATATTTTACAATATTATTTGACAATTTGTAACAGTCACTTCGATAGGATTCAGACGATCGCGTTCGAAGATTCGCTTCAATTAGGGTCTTCAAATCCCGTAGCAAAGAAGGCACCTAGTGTCTCTCTCTCTTCTTGGCTTTTAACGACCTTACAGGTCACGCCTGCCATTTTTGGCTTACTAGACTTATTTTACCACGTAGCCGGATAATCAGTCCTTGCTACGGGGGGACGGTCCGGATGGGATTTGAACCCGGTCCGGCCGTGTGGACTGGCGCCGTTTATCACATGCACCATCGGGCCGCCCCCGGCACCTAGTGTATAAAGGATATAACTGATTAACAGTCTAATCCACTGTAATTCGGAGTTTAAGTGCGACCGCTCAATAACTTAAATGATCTCTGCAAAGTGAGCTTATCTTATTGCTGCGAGGTAGTAGCAACTGACGGTACAATGAAATAGCCAATTTACATATTACGTATTAAGGCTAACATATAAGGCTAACAATTATTTTTGAGAAAGCCATACGTCACAGCCATTGTCACGATGTTCCCGAAAATGGTCCTTCTGTAGTTGACGGTGAGTGAAAATCGTATGTTATTTTTCCAAGAACTTCTGGAGTTCTGTTATACAGTCACCAAATGCTTTCCAGGAGTAGACGTCTTCATCTGGAAGTATCGCGCGAAGACCTAGTAAGATGCACATGTACATGTTGTACAGCGTCAAATTTGTAAAAATAAAGATTGTTCCCAAAAAATATATATTTAATAATATACCGTCACCGAAATCTAAAAATATTTTAGACGAATTTAGACTTTACACGTGAAGTTATGTTACGGTCGGCATTCGAAACATTTGACCAATTTGTTGTCCTTTCCAAAACTTTTAAAGACGCTTCAAGGGTTTTTTTGGTTCCTTCCCTTTAAAGGCAAACCCCGTTAATAAAACGCATTATTTTGAGCGATTCATTGTCCACCATAAAATGCACCTCAGCACTCTTGTGGCACATTTATTTCTTCACTCGTTTATGTATGTCCTCATCACGAATGTTGCATTGATGATGGAAGAACGTCTTCGCGTGGGCAGCGGGTACGATTAAAACGATTAAAATGCCATCAAATATATGCCATCGCCGATGTCATCGTACTGGACAGGGCCTCCCCGTTGGTGTGAATATTCGTTTAAGTTTATTACGCGTTTTTTTCAATTCTGGCCATATACCAATCCCAAAATCTGACGCTGGCTGCACGTCCAAAAATAGATTTTCTTTGTATAAACACAGTACTACAGTGGGTAATAAAATTAATCAATTCGTCAGCAGGAAATTCAAAGATACGATGTTGGAAATACGTTTATTTCATCATACCAATGAGGCACTCCGCATTATGCATAGCCACGTTTAATCTCATAAAACATTTTGCACAATAAACCTTTTCCACTAACAAAACCCACTCACACACACACACACAAACACTAGCAAGAATGGTGGAACCACAGGACAATTAACTAGTCAATTGAGGCTCGTATGAGAAATCTGAACATTCGCGCAATTACTACTGAACAATGGCTAACGATATCCTTTTCACGTTCGCATACAACATTATCATTTAGCCCAGTTCAATCGTTTCCTTCGTTAAATGGTTTTTTCTTTTGTTCGACCATGCTTCCTACCCTTACCCTTAGCCACACCGTCACATTTTACGCGAGCAAACCCGGCAGGGGGTTTTCAATTAGTTTTGCCCCAACAATCCACCGGATCGTATCGGCTCCATTACCGGCTTATGCATTTACGTGCATAATTTCACGTTGTTCGCGAGTTTCGCCGTATTTGAAGCACGGCCATCCGCTCGGTTCCGAAAGCGCTAAACGGTAGGTAAGCTTTTACGTAAAAGTATTTCATGGTTCGAAGGGTTTTCAGTAGGAAATACACTCAAAAAAAACATTGAATCTGCTTAAATTGAGCTTTGCAATTGAATATGGTGTATCCTTGAAGCATCGCTGATATGATCTTGTGCCAGCAAAACGATCCTCATTCATAATCGAACCATCTGGTGCAATTTATATGCAATTCACAAAACAAAATCACTAATTTCGAGCTCAATCACAGCACGGTTGATTTGTGGTTATGGTAAGGAACATTCGGAAAGGTCTAAAATATACCGCAAAACAATTAACCACTCAAACAGCTGTCCCGAGCCATAAGTGGATTAGTAAAACAAACATTGCGGTTGCTTCAGGCACATTTTGCCTTTGGATGCATGTCCTGTTATGTGTAGTTAAATTGTATCAATTAGGATAATTTATAACATGCTGTAAAGTTTGACAATTTAAGATGGCAGAAAACATGGGGAAAAAATAAATCCGTCATGGATGAATAACGTCAAGGACAGCAAACAATGTTATAAATTATATATCACTTAAGAGAAGTCTACGGCTTTCAGTTTACTCTTTGTAATTTTTTTCATTTTCCAGTGTTATTCTCTATTTTAACTTTTCCCTTGTTTTGTCTAAAACTCTCTGTAAACACTGTAGAAAAATTACTACAGCTGACTTCAGGTTCATCTACTCTTAATGCGAGATGTTGCTAAAACCAACACATCCCGCAGGGATGAATATGTCGTGCTCCATTTCAATGCTACAATCTAAGGTTAATCATCTAACCAACTAAACGCACATAACCCAATTCGTATAACACCTTCTACCTTCCCGTGAAACAATGTCTGCTCCATCTGGAAGGTTAAATTATGGTACAATAATTTATGAATTTACCTTTCCACTACAATTGTTCTTGCAAACCCCATCGCTTCCAATCCACCGAAAATACATCCCCGTATACCCTGCTCCATTAACGATGACAGATGGATGTGGTCGGAGTTTTTTGCCAAACCACTCCAAGCACTTAACCCATTTGAGGTCGATCGTACGAACGAGATCATTTCGAACAAATACGGAGCATACCCGATACGAACGACAAACACAACCGTGCCCAGTTCGATATGGTAATAGGTGCTGTTCGAGACAACGACGTATCACGTACCTGCCGCAAACAAGATGAAAATCACTTATCGATGTTTTATTGCGAACGTTTCCATTTGCTGCTCGTTGACCAGAACGATGCGATCGAAACGGGTCCCGGGAAGGGCGTGGAAAACCTCCTCCCCCCCCTTTCTGGGAAGGAAATTTGATTATTTATCAAAACAAATGACGGAATTATCGCTTATTACTGGAACTTGCTCTTTTCCATGATTGACCACGTCGTACGTGGATCTCGTTTTGGCCAAATCGATTGCGGCGGGCCAGGTGAGAAAACGGTGCGCTCGATCGCAATCGTGCTAAGCATTCGTGCGCCTTTTTTTGCAGTACGAGCGCAGCAACTCTTATTGATTCCGATGACGCCTGAGGTGTACGCCTGATGTACATACAAGCGGAAAGCACGCAAGAATCTGCATACCACCACCACTGCTTCGAGTTCATTTCCACCGGTACGATTGTATCGATTTTGCAAGCGAAGAAAAGCGAACGACTGATCGAGCTGAAAAGAAAAATCAATTACGTGAGTTATGACAAGCGCACGATCATGACGGATTTTGGGGGGTGAGATGGGAAGGGGGAGGTAGAAAGGGGGATGACGGGAGGGTGGAAGCAGTAACTTCAAACACACATACGGGCTCTCTTCCCGAACACGAATCGATGAAATCGTACGCTTTGCCTATGAATCACTCGGACCAGCATTGAAGTCTCCAGCCGGCCGATCCGAAATGCAAATATGAAAATATTGTGATCAGCTTCATCAGCACAGAATCCCATTAATGTGGTCCATACCGTATACACACGTACGGCCCCCCTACGGTGTGAAAGTATAATCGATTTTTCGGTTTCGGGACGATTTCATGTTCTACCCATTTCGGGGTCCCGAGGTCCGGGGTCGTGCATGATAAATGATGAATGCGCCCCATTAGGATTAATAAATGTCAAACTCTCCTTCCGAAGCGGGTGGATCATGCGCGGAGACACTCCTGTCAGCGAATGGGTCCCATTTCCACCCCGCTCCTCCCTCTCAGTGGAAGCTTCAGGGCGAAGGAGACTCCTCACAAAACCGAATGCTACGTTATTTATCGGTTTTTTTTTTGTGGTTCAGCGATCTCGGGTGAAGATAATTTCCATATCGCTTACGGATCCGTCCAGGCGACTCGGACTCGGGCTTTCGAGCTCGATTTCATTTCCAACAGCCTTAGGATCGGGGGAGCCTCGTTAACAGACGGTGTACGAAAAACGGTGAATTCCTAATCAAACACGTGTTAACGGACCCGGAGCATGTCCAGTGCGCGAGTCGAATGGCGCTCGGTCGGTGATGATGGCTGCCGTTGTTAAAGAGCACGTCATGCTGACGAGATAAAGCATTAAGCAAAGGGTAACTAGAAGCATGGCCATCAGTGGATGAAGGTTTATTTTCTTCTTTAAATTCGAAAGTCATGCTCCACTCTCTCTCTCTATTTGTTTTTCGTTTTTTTTAATATAGGACGTGTGTAGAGATTGTTGGCGATTTGACGGTCGCTGAGGCTTTCTTTCTTGCAGGACAATCGAAACTCGTGCTCCACGGTGCTTCCTTTTCCGCGTAAGGAATGTGTGAAATTCAACCCCAATAAAGTAGTTATTGTTTGTTTTACAGCTAAACACGATCACCATCCTAATGGAGCTGGATTGGATCGTGAAGAGGGAGTCAGGAAAAAAACGGAACGTTTTACGTAGGCCACCCGGTAAACGCGTTCATTCTACTATGTTTGGGGATTGTACAACTGACTGTTTATAATTACTGGTTAGTTGCTTCGCTCCTTGCACCATACGCATGACTCTAATCAACCACTGCCGCAACACACAAACACCGCTCAGAGACCACTTTGATCGCTTAGGATGTGGCTTAAACAAACACGTCCAATCCAACATTAAACCATGGCGCACCGTTCTTTGATATCATTTCCAAAAACCGACCACCGGGCATTACTCATTTCCGTAATGATTTAATTTGGCCACCCGGAATCGAGCACAACCTTCGGCGGCGTGCGTTACGTGTAGCTCGCCCGCAAGACATTTCGGTTGACCGTATCAGAATATATCAAAAGAAAGTCGGCAGCCTTTAGCGCCGGGTTTTGCCCTGTTGCGTCGTGTGCGGAAAAGAGGAAGTGCACCATAATTGCCGAGGTGCCGGATAAAGCGATCGGGAAATCTAAACGAACGGAAAGCGCCGATCGTGAAGGAACGCGCGTCGGTCGGGATCGAAAGAAAACAAAAACCAACACGGTTGATTCCTTTCATCTTTTTTTCGGCTACGCTTCCGGTAAGGGCTTCCAATTATGACGGGCACAACCTCCACACGGCGGGAGTGAGTTGCAGCAACATCTGGTTTGTTTGTTTCCCAAAAGTTTATTGACTTTCGATGCAAGGACTTTCGGCTTTTTGCAGGACAGATGGTGTGAGCGAATGGCGATCCTTTTATGCGGTAGTGTGGGAGATTGCGAACGATAAGCAGAAGGATCTTTAATATTAACGGGATCGTGTTGTGTTTCGCAAGGTCACTTAACTTATGCAACCATCAGATGGGTTTTTTCTCTTTTGTGTTGTGTTTTTAGTTTTCTTATGCAAAAGAAAGCTTAATTTATTTTATTTCTAAAATAATGAAGTTTTTTTTCTTTGCTTCCAAAATCCTGTTACGGAGTAGCATAAATAGATCTCAAATTTACCATGGATTTCAACGAATAATAACATTCATCAATTACGTTATGAAAAGCGATAAGTAGATCAGGAATGTATGAAATCAATCACTTTGAAAAAAGAAAAAAATCCGTGAAATAATAACGTTCAAAACACAAATCCACACATATTAAAAACGCGCCTCATTTGAACGATTCGTATCGGTTTCTGCACGATCTCTTATCAAAAAGGTGTGGCTCACTTTTCACTACCCATTTGCATCATATCGTAACGTTCACACATTCTACCATCTTTCTACATTAAACCCCACATCGACACGATTTTGGGCATGGAATTGCATGCATACATGATTCGTTTACTGCATAAAGCTAGCGAACCCATTTAACGCTTCTCAATCGTTTGGTTCGTTTTGTGTTTGTAAACGGACTTGAATTTCGTTTGTTCACAATTATCACACGGTGGTAGCAATTTGAAAAGAATGTACGGTCAAAGGGGTGAAACGCGATCGTTTGGAACGGCGTGATGAAAGATCCGTATCCGATCGGTTGGCGTTAACATGCCTTTTATTGCTAGTTGATCTCAATAAAAAGAAATACAAAACAGACGCTCGAGACGAGATACCATCATAATACAATCATGAGTACATGAGTGTTAAAACTATTTCCTTTGATGGATTTGATTGAAGGGATTCAATTATGAGCGAGATGATAAAACAAATTATATATTTTTCCTGTTACAATGCTTGCAGAGATTTGAAGTTGTTTTCTGTGGATTTCAAGATTATTTTTCAAGTTAATGAAATTTTTTTTGAGGTTGGTAATTAATTGCACTCTCTGTAACTTGGATTAAAACATTAAAATTAGAAAGTCATTAAACTTGTAAAAAGTAAAAAAAATATTAAAAATTCCATATCTACCTGTACATATTCCACTTTAACTTGCAAAGTATCGATAAATGGTCCGACCTTTACCATTTCATACCTTTACTTTTAAACACGTGTTCATTATTTATTAACAACCACAAAAAAGGCAAATTTAATTTACATTCAAGTCCTTTTTCCTACATCCTTCACACGCATGAGGTGTGTGTGTACTGTGTGGAAGTAACAATTTACATTTAGATCGAATTGGTGATTGTTGCATTATTTTCAAAGCGAGAATAATTTGTTTCATGTTCCGTTTGCCATTTTAATTTTGTGTTTCGTTTATGGATTTGCCGCACGGTTTTATTACTTACCAAAAAAAATACTAATACTTGTAAACCATTGCAGGTAAATGAGAACAACAATAAAAAAACATAATCTTTTAAATTGTTCTTATCTCGCCACAAATTGGCAGTAAAGAAATCGTTCTCTTCTAGGGTGAAGTTAAATTGCTGTACCACAAAAAAAACTACTTCACTCTTTCTCAACTAACGAACCATGTTGGCAGCATCCGTAGTGCAGCTAATCCACCAAATCCTGCTGCGATGGATGGGATATGACCGTGTTTTTTCTGTTCATGCCTTTTTTCTACCCCGTCAACAGAACGATTCTCCCATGGGTCAGTGGCAGGAAAAAAAGATGCCCCATAACACGCTGTTAACACGCTCGTAACCAGTTCATTTACTTCCGATCCCTGGAAACGATCAGGCCAAAGGCACCGGGAAATGCCACATTTTTCCCGCACCGCAGCGAACAAAGGACGGCTTAATTTGAACACAAAAGTCCAATTGTGGACCAATATTTATTAGCCGGACTGGATTGGACGGGTGGACGACCTAATCATCATAATCAAGTGCATTAAACTCATTAGCGGAACGTGAGTTTTTTGGTTTTGTTTTTACATTTTTCGCGTGAGTATCTAATTTGTTGATTGACACACGAACACGATGATATGTTGTTTTATGCGTTTTTTTCCTTTCGTTTGGCTGAACATCGTGCAGCGTGCGTGGGTTATTGCAATACGTAAGAAGTTTTGTATGATTTATTGATTTTGTATAAGCTGAAAGGCAGTTACTAATATTTGTTTTATATTTTCACTAACATGTTTCCAACTGGCACACTTTGTACGAGAGATATGAACTGATGTCGAATATTGATAAACCAAGACTTGTGGAACAAATTTTGCATGAAACCTTAGTTTAAAAAGATGTGTGAGAAATACATCGACGCCCGACCGGTCATCCTTACGCCAGCTGGATGAAACCTTCGTGAAGTGCGAGGAAAACTTAACAAGTCCGTGGTACATCATTTTGATGACCATTGTTATTTGTATTTGTATTCC
Source organism: Anopheles funestus (assembly GCF_943734845.2). Classification (NCBI taxonomy): domain Eukaryota; kingdom Metazoa; phylum Arthropoda; class Insecta; order Diptera; family Culicidae; genus Anopheles; species Anopheles funestus. The sequence goes on along the minus strand of NC_064598.1, from coordinate 92,251,450 downwards.
GGCTAATCAAACTTGTCCGGCTTTTTTTTCTCATTTCATGACTGTCACCTTACATAAGATCCGAAACAGATCGAACACCTGTATGTAGTGTTCTATGTTTATCTAGCAAGATGGTCAAACGCATTGTTTATACCTAAATTGTTGAAGCAAGTCCAACATACCAGTGATAAATTCATTAACAATGCAGCAAATATTTGAGTAAAAAGAAACTTATTTCAACAAATTCGCATAAAAATACATCAATTATTAAAATTTTGCTAAATGAGCAATGAGCTATGGCTATATATAGCCTTAGGAAATTTTAAATTTTTTTTTATTTTTTTTATTATTTTTTATTCTTTTTTTCATTTAAAACATTATTTGAGTGAAAAGAAACTTATTTCAACCGATTGGCATTAAAATAAATCAATTTTATTTTTTTTTGCAAAATTTCTCAAAAAAATGGCAAGGGGTACCCCTTATGAAATTTTTGAGTTGAAAATTTTTTTAAAAATTTTTTCTGATTTTTTATTATTTTTTTAATTTAAAGCATTATTTGAGTGAAAAGAAACACATTGCAACAAATTCGCATGAAAATAAATCATTTTTTTTAATTTTGCTGAATTGCTCAAAAATGAGGAAAATTTGACATTTTCTCAAACAGGGTAAGGAACTTGGTTCCTCGAATAACTTCCGGCACGGACACCTGAGAGCATGGTTGCCCAGGAAGAAAATGTAGCCATTGACGCCATCTATCGACCACAGGTTAAAGATTGGCGATCCGTTGGATACCGACCGAGTTATAGGCAAAACTTGGTGCAAAAATGAGGAAAATTTTACATTTTCTCAAACAGGGTAAGGAACATGGTTCCTCGAATAACTTCCGGCACGGACACCTGAGAGCATGTCTGTCCAGGAAGAAAATGTAGCCATTGATGCCATCTATCGACCACAGGTTAAAGATTGGCGATCCGTTGGATACCGACCGAGTTATAGGCAAAACTTGGTGCAAAAATGAGCCTTAGTAAATGTTCATTTTTTTGAATTTTTTGATTTTATTATTATTTTTCACTCTTTTATTTATTTAAAGCATTACTTGAGTGAAAAGAAACACATTGCAACCAATTGCCATTAAAATAAATCAATTTTATTTTTTTGCAAAATTTCCCAAAAAAAACGTAAGGGGTAAGCCTTATGAAATTTTCGAGTTGAAAATTTTTTAAAAATTTTTATCTGCTTTTTTATTCTTTTTTGTGTTTAAAGCATTATTTGAGTGAAAAGAAACTTATTGCAACAAATTCGCATTAAAATATATCACAATTAAAAATTTTGCTACATTGCTCAAAAATGAGGAAAATTTGACATTTTCTCAAACAGGGTAAGGAACTTGGTTCCTCGAATAACTTCTGCCACATACATCTGAAGGCATGTCCGCCCAAGAAGAAAATGTAGCCATTGGTGCCATCTATCGACCACAAGTTAAAGATTGGCGATTTGTTGGATACCGACCGAGTTATAGGCAAAACTTGGTGCAAAAATGAGGAAAATTTTACATTTTCTCAAACAGGGTAAGGAACATGGTTCCTCGAATAACTTCCGGCATAGACATTTGCGGGCATTGCCGTCCAAGAAGAAAATGTAGCCATTGGTGTCATCTATCGATCACAGGTTAAAGATTGGCGATTCGTTGGATACCGACCGAGTTATAGCCAAAACTTGGTGCAAAAATAAGCCTTATGAAATTTTCAAATTTTTATAATTGTGCAATTTTTTTCTGATTTTTTATTCTTTTTTTAATTTAAAACATTATTTGAGTGAAAAGAAACTTATTGCAACCAATTGGCATTAAAATAAATCAATTTCATTTTTTTTGCAAAATTTCTCAAAAAAATGGCAAGGGGTACCCCTTATGAAATTTTCGAGTTGAAATTTTTTTTTAATTTTTTTTTTGATTTTTTATTCTTTTTTGTGTTTAAAGCATTATTTGAGTGAAAAGAAACTTATTGCAACAAATTCGCATTAAAATATATCACAATTAAAAAATTTGCTACATTGGTCAAGAATGAGGAAAATTTTACATTTTCTCAAACAGGGTATGGAACTTGGTTCCTCGAATAACTGCTGGCACAAACATCTGAAGGCATGGCCGTCCAAGAAGAAAATGTAGCCATTGGTACCATCTATCGACCACAGGTTAAAGATTGGCGATTCGTTGGATACCGACCGAGTTATAGGCAAAACTTGGTGCAAAAAATGACTTCCTTATACATGAAACCATTCGACAAATTTATATTGTGACGGAAAGAACTCGCTTTTGGTTTTTTGAAACCGATTTCTCCTCAGTAGCCGATTAAAGCAATGTCCGTTAAATTAAGGCGAATAAAATTACAAGCTAATCAAAGCAAAGATATGTCGTAGCCAAGGTTCAAAGCAACAACAACAGACAGGAAAAAAAGAAGACAAATGATAGTAAACGGCTACCTCGCTACGCCTAACCAATATTTCGCCAATGCAGGCGAGGCTCTTTCTTGCCCGAACCAAACAATTGTTCGTCTGGCCACCGTACGCCGAAGCAATTAATTTGGCGGTGGAATTTTTTAATTTATCAATCCGCTCTATTATTTATTCACGTCACTGTCCTGGGGGCGTCCCGCGGTTACTCCAACGTTTCGCTCTTTGCCACCGTCCTAGAATGTCAGGATTGGAAGCCTTTTGTTCGGCCGTTCCAACTCGTGGCCAAATGGGGCTTTCGAAAACGGTACCAAAATCCAAACAGTAGCCATCGTTCGGATCGGCTCCACGATCGATTGATCCGCTCTTCGGTCGATCGTTCAATGCTGCTTTAATCTTGCACGTACCACAAAGCAAAAAGCGAAACCGCATTAAAGCGATTTGATAGACATTAGATTTCGGTTTTATTAGATTTTTCCTACGCTTAATCGTTTCGGAGATTGTATTCCGCCTGTTAGCGTTTCTGTGTGTTTATCGGCTGTTCTCTCTCGATCACTACTCGATCAGCCGTTCGGACGACTCCTTGTACTGTGCGTCTAATCAATTCGGCAAACTGTGGGCTGCCAGCTTTTCTGGCTGCCGAAAACAATTGGGAGGAGTTAGTAGAGTTTGTTTTCCGAAACGATTTTCTTTCGCTTTTGGCTTCTGGCCCAAAAAAGGAATGCCGGACACACTGTTTTGCTCTTTCGAATGACTCGTCGATTGGAGTTTTGGGACGAAAGCTCCGGCATTGTTTTGATTAGATTATAAGATAATGTTAATTGGATTTACTTCCCCTCAACGACTCGCAGCACTCGTCGCACTCCTGCCATTGCTACTAGCGAGATGAACTGTATACGTAAAGCAAACAAAACCTTGGAGCGGATCGAACGAGATTTTTTGCATCTCATGTTGGGGAATTAGATTGTGTCTGTTGGTTGGAGACGAGACGAAACGGGACCGGGAACTCCGACATAATCGATTCCGGAGTAGTATTTGAGGGTAATTAAAAGAGAAAATTTGAATGTCCGACCGTGTGGAACGCATTTGTACAAAGTAATCGAAACGAGACGATCATAAAGCCTTGGATTGGTAGGAGTTGGTATAGTGAGGCCCTGTTTTTAACGAGCATTAAATTTGTTGGTTTTATTTCGGTATTTAATTTTCTTACTACATAAAAAAAACTGGAGAAAACTGCAAATAAATTCCTCCTGATGCTGTTAAAGTTGTGTACTTTTATTCTTTTTTTTCTGTAGTTCCATTACAATCCACCCCAAAAGGAGCCTGTTTCGTAATGTATCGCAGTAACTCCCAACGCTTGAACGGTTGAATTAGCTTTACCTTTACAAAAGTTAATTTTATTTTATTTCGTTTTCAAAAACTCCGACCTCAATCGGACACCATTGTTTGCATGACTTGGCGCAGATTGATCGTTAATTTATTGGATTATTAGAAGGTTTTGGCTCGAGCCCCGTAAAGGTTCGGTTGGCTGTAGGAAAGATCGTTGACCGTGATCGGTTGGCAAGAAGTAGGACGGATGTAAGTTAAATTTTCGCTGCTCACCATTGCCTGGTGGTTAAAGCGTCCGATTCGCTTACAAATCGTTCCTTTTAAAAAGGTAGAGAGATAGGTAGTATAAACGCTGACATAGCTCCCGAAAATCTGGCAGACGCTGCGTCATTGTGCTAATGATTGCTAAGCAGGGTGCATAAAGATGGGATCTACGGGGCCGTGTTCTCGATCAGATAAAGCAGAAGTAGTAACAGCAATATCCGAGACGCTCCGGATGGTGAGAAATCGTATCGATGTTTAGAATGATGATTTGATTGGTACGTTTGAAAGGAAAGCGAATCTAATTTTAATCTAAATTACATTAAGACCTGTTCCAGCGCTTCTTGTACTTGGTCGGGAGGCCGGTGTTTTAACCGAATGCGATTCGATACGGTTCACGGGTGCTTAAGAGTGTTGGCTCTTTTGGGATGCATCCCGCTGTTAAGACGGCGCCAGTTCGCTGCCTTAACCTTGGTTAAAAAGTATTCAACAGTAAGATGTTTTTGATTTTTGATGTACAAATATCAGGTGGTTATTTTGGAGAAAGAAAATGTTTTTCTTAAAAATGATAAAATTATTCCTTGCGTATAATTAAGCATTGTCTTTCGGTCAACGAACGTATAAAACACATTGTTTGGTTAGCATGTTTTACGACACGTCATCTCAATGTTTTTAACGATTGCTTTCGTGTGGTCGTTTGTCTTTCTGGTGTGGGGACGAAATTTAGTTCCGAGATTGACATTAAATGCTTGTATACACGAATAAATTACCCACGCAAAAGTTGTGGCTCACAGTTGTCCGAAAGGAGGTGTAAAAGCTTCAGTGTTTTTTGTAGTTTTATTTCCGAGGAATATGCGGCTTACAAACTGTTTGTTACATTACTCACTAACGACACAAATCTATACTTCGTTCAAAACAATTAAATATATTTTTTTTTCAACCAAACGAGAGAGAATGAAAATGAATTCAATTGTTTTAACCATTTTCAATGACCTTCGCTCGTGACTGTTTTTTTTTTCTTTTATAATGATTGCTTATTAGTTTTCATTCAATTAAAAGTATATTAAGATTCTTTTGTATGATAAGCAGAGTCCTCAAATTCCGGTTGCCCACAGTCGGTAGACCTTGCCACGTACCAATCAAACATTCTGCTTGTAATACAAATTTCATTATCTGCTCATTAATATCTTTGACATCCAGCAATGACCCCTTGAGTTGGCCGGCAAAATCCGTACGCTAGTTGCGGATCGCGATCTTAGATCATGATTAGAAAAAAGGAAAGGTCATTGCGTGGTAATGGGAAGTGGAATCGTTACATCGTAAAGGCGATCAGGTGAAGTGGTCAAACATCAACGCTTCTGCTTTATTAAAGTCTAAACACTATTAATCATCCAGCTGAACCTATACGTCCATCAGATTATGGACCTCGTTTAGGAGGGGGCGTTTGCGTTTTTGTCGTTGTAAAGTGACATTAAAAAAAATGGGGAAAATATTTTTTGATGAAGTTTGAAAATCGCCATGGTTGACATCGGTGCTGGTTAGGCTTTACGATCGCCATAAAACGCGACTAGGATAGTAATTATAATGTGGCAAACAATCTAAAGCACGCAATAACGCGTAAGCATGCAGTTGACATTAACGATATGATGTGGGGTAATTAATCGGACAGGGCAATAAAACAAGATGAAAACAGTGAATTTTTATCAAATGATTTAACTGCGTGATTTAGGGAAAACGAGCGCGAGTGCGAATAAAATTGTTTGAATAGGAAGGCAGGGGAGAGAAACCCTAATCAAAAGCTCATTAATGATTGTTTTGGCATTAAGATTTCTGTATTAGGTTTTCTGATAGTGAAATATCAAGCAAATACTTAAACGAATAGCATTGTTTTAGCGCTAAAAGTGTTGTGTGTTTATTGTGATTAAGTTTCACAAAACATCATAACTTTGTTTTTATCGTCTGTGTTAAATCCTTTTTCAACGTTTATAATGTTGCATTGAAGTCTATCATTGACGTAACAATAGAATAAAGCATTAAATCAAAGCAAAAATAAACATGTAAATCAAAGGATGCAATTCCAACAAACCAACTAAATTTACCATATTATTTCGCTCGTATATTAGCACAAGCAAACACTAAACATCAGCTCGCAAAATGTATGATTGACGCATGATTTGTTGGCACCGGACCGTGTTGCAAAAGAAGCCATTTTTAAAACCACATTTTGTCACACAATTTTTTTGTTCTGTATTGTTGGCTTCAGTATTTGGCCCCGAATCGATCGAAATGTGCGATGTCAGCAAAAATTAATTGCTCCTTACATTTTAGGGGTGGGGAGGGTGTAGTAAACAGGGGAAACTTTTGCATCCCCCCACACGGTAAGCGATCTGATTGGATAATGGACGGCTCCACCCCTAGCCGGATGAGCGGTGCAGCAGTGTGCGTGTAGTATGGCGTTCGTTTTGCCGCAGTGTTGTACGATGCGCAATGGTGGAAGGTAAGGCGGAGCTAGACGGTTGCGTGCTAGTTGCAGGGGTTGTCGTCCCCTGGGATAGGGGTGTTATGTTGGATAAATATTTTTAAAAAATAAAAATAATATTTTAAATCATTACACTTTAATAAAGTGTTTTTTATCATTCTGATTCAATTTGCTTTAATAATGGAAAAGTTGATTATGACAGGAAAAACAAACATTTCCATCTACCACACAGTAAACCCCTGTAGCAAGGTTCTGGTCGACAGTTATCTTGCATTCGATTCAGCATTTCATTCCAGTTTTCTGCTCCACGTAGCGTCAGTTTTAGTTGCACGTTCGCTTTGCGTAGTTTGTTCGACCGCTCGCGTGCTCATTCGTTTGTTTACGCTCGCATCGATCGTTCGCGTTGTGGTTTCGTACGTACGTTAGCAGCGGGCAAAACCTCGACACAACATACCCGTCGGGTTGAAACATGCTTTCGCAACATGAACCAGTCGGGCAGTTGTGTTTAATTTAATCGGTCGTATACAAATAGTGCGAATGTGATAACCGGAAGCAAACAAAATCGTTCCATCACATCAATCGAAACTACTGAAATAGGTCTGCTGTGGGAGACCAACTCATTCGGTTGTGCTAGGAAAAAAAACATCTTCTGCTGGATTATCACCTCGCCAGCAGCAACGTCAACAAGATCAAAAGGTAGCAGCCGTGCTGCAACGGTTTGTTAGCCGGATTAGTGCAAACAAGAAACCAAACGAGGGAAATAACGCAAACTGATAGATAATAATTGAATTGGCACCACCACGCGCAGACTTTGCCAGTGTGAAGTGCATTCCAACCCGGGGCGGGCTGCACCGGTGTGCATTATCGGGAAATGGGTATTGATGCAACTGGGTGATAGTAGTGTTTTAACAGCAAGCATCCGTCATCCACCGCGTTTTGGACGAGTTCCTACTGTGCACGAACGGCGGTGTACAGGTTCAGGACCGACGCACCCGAAGAAGCTGATAGTGTGAAGTGTTAAAATTAACGCCACTCTCGTTCACCGTCAATTAACAATCCCTTTTTTTCTGCACTGGTGTATGTGTGACCGGTGAGTTTGGTCCGTGTGTGTGTGTGTGTCTTTAGATGTGCGAAGTATGGATTGGGCGAGTGACGAGTGAGTTATGCAACTGTGCTGTGTGCTAGAAATATACATATTGTGAGCAAATATTGTCCAATGCACTTCACTTCGGTGCTCCGTTTTTTCAATTAGCCACAATTAGCCGGGCCAGCCAGAGGAAGCCTCTTCGAGTCTTATCGCTAACGAGAAACGGTGTGGCACCGCAAGCAAAACTACGCCATTTGATAGCAATTGTGCACAATTATCGGCCGAGGGTTTTGTTTTTTGCAGAGGCCCCATCAGCAGCAGCAGCAGCACCAGCTTTGAAGTGGAAAACGAGTCCAATTCTTCCTAGCGCACCAGGTAAGAACCAGGCCAATTTGATCTTCTTTTGCTATGAAAACCATTCTCACCATTCGTTGTTGCTCGGTGAGTTTTAGCAGTGCCATGTTGACCGGTTTGCGGTTAGGCTACGTCCGGATACGAAACGAGTTAATCAGCCCAGGAAATCCTTCCAATTACGCAATTTCCTTAATCACAAGTGGTTCGGTTCGGCCAACCGCAAACCAGTTATGGAGCCGTTCTCAAGAACTGCATATCCCCAAAAGCGATGCTGCTGGCAATTGGTTGCTTGATGGTCCGATTAGCCAATGTTTGCCGACTGCATACAGATCTGCTCCAAAGCAGGCACTTTTTAAAAAAAGAAGCATGTTTTTATTTTTTTTTTGTTTGGATGCAAGTTTCTGAATTTACTGGAACTGTGAATCGCTTTTAAAGCAGGCTTCAAAATAAACCTTAAAATAATACGCATCTAACGTAGCGCGTCACTCGCGTCCATTGGCAATAAAGTAGTTTTGCAATTGAAATGTGTTATCGAAAATGCATTGCAGATAGTGTGCACTTGTACTTGTATTTGATGATTAAATTGCACGTGTGGTGCATGCAAATAAGCGCATTTAAACATTTTGACAGACATCCACAGCACGCGATGCAGCAAAGGGTTTTTGCCGGTTTTGAAAATTAAATTGTAGCAGATTAAATGCTGCCAGCAGGCAAACTATTTGCATATGTTTCTATTTTTTGTTTGGCTAAACGTTAGGTAAAACATATTTAGTTGAAATCAATTACAAACTAGAGAGAGAGAGAGAAATGGGTGCTATTTTAGCATTCCCAGTCAGACAGAGATCCTTTTTAGAGGGAGAAGCTTTATCAATCAACTTTAAATGGATAACGTTTTATAATTAAGTCGCTTAGTCGTATTGCAACTACATTAGCTCAATCGCTTGACGGTAGATTTGGAAATGCAAAATGCGTTAGGAATTTAATATCTCTTTATGGATCTTTCAAGTTTTGCTTTAATACTAACATATTTTCTACACAACATAGAAAGCAAATGTGTATCATATCGTCTTATAATGATCGTAATACTCATCCCACCTTATTGCATACATTAATCTAGCAGCTTAAAGAAACACACAAATCCAAAACAGTTGAATGCTACGCACAGAGTAGGCAAAACGGTTAATGATCACATTTCAATTTCGTCGAGACCCCTTGCAGTGAAAGAAACTATTCGCTGTAACGCTTTTCCGACGACTTGCACAACCTGGGCAGGATGTGTTGCTGGCCGGAAAAACAAGGAATTAGCCTAATGACGATCATAAAATGGCCGGCCGTTGGCTATTTTTGGGACGGTGCTTGATTGATGGCTGTACAGTTCGTGGGGCGTTATAATGGGCAAACGGTAGCGTAAACTCAGCGAACCATCATCAGCTCTTTGTTTGCGTTACCAATATGGTGGAACATAACGTTTTGATGTAAATTTGAGTTTTAGTGTTTGTTTCTACCCGCTACACACTATCTATAAAGTGGAGCATTTTGGGGCGTTTGTTAATATAAAACATTCAATCAGCGTCGGGTTTTAACAATGAAGACATTTTATTTGCTTTTGAATCTTACCTAAACCATGAAGCATGGTAAAGATGTTTTTTTTATGTTTTGCTACAAGAAAACGTTTTATATATAACACTACCATTAGCTGTTTCTAAACGCTTTGAGAACCACAGATTTGAGTAGAAATTCGTATTCAAATGACGTACTCATTAATGAAGGATTTTGCTAATGGAATTGTGATACTGAGACAGGACTTGGTTTGCATAATAAAGCTGTTTGGTTTGTCTCACGCGGTCGGCAAAATTTGAAACGTTTCAAAGAAACCATGCTGGCAGTAGTTACCACTTTACTAAAAAAATATAATCCGAATCAGTTTCTGCGCTTTTTTTTCTCAACATTTGTTTGTTCGTGCTAAAGCTCCGTTTTCCAGTAAGCAGCTTTTAATTTGTGAAGAGAGCAAAAAAAAAAATATCCGCCATACACCGGGTTCTTATTGCGTGTTGAAAGTCCGTCCTAGAAAATGAACATATTTGAATGACCTGTCACGAGTCCATGTCCACCACTCGCTTGAGAGTGTGATGTCTGGCGGTGATATAAAGTGTAGTTTATTGTTGTGATGAAAATGTAACTTTACCAACCATTTATGAAGTAAGCTTTTGTTCCGTTTCTATTGCATGTTCATTATTTGCGTTAGAAAAAATAATACTAAGTACAATAGTAAAATCTAATTAAGCTTCAAAAAAATTAAGTAGCATTGCTATATTTGCATACACAAACAGTTCACTACTACCGTCACTAATCGCTAAACGTTGGGATTCCGTGGATCCAGTGCGAACCACTTGCCTGTTAGATTCGCTTTCCCTCTCCACCATGGCATGCTCCGTAGCTGTATGGATTGGGGGCCATTTTGTTTGCGCGAGCCAGCATTAAGATACCTTCCACACGGGTGCTGTGGACGCCGAAGACGTCGGTGGTGGGCGCAACCGGTTCGGGGGCGTAAGACAGAAGCGCAACAGTATCGCGTCAGCAAGGGCCATAAAGTTTTGCCCTTAATGAGCTTGTAAACACGGGGTCGACTAATTAATTACCACAGTTACCCCAACAAACGGCCCCGGAGGCCGGGTAGACAACGAACTTCGTGGCATGATGTACCGTGTGCAGTGCAGAACCGTGTGAGAGGATAGATTTACCAGTTACTGATGATCAACAAGCTTACATTGAAGAAAGGGATTATCCAGGAAAGGAATTTGAACAGGTTCGCAAGTATTAAATTATATTGAAATGATACACAAATTAACTAATAATGACTTGTTAAAATAATTCAAAAGCCATAGAATGTCCACTCGCACAGTTCAACTTATATTAATTCTTTGTTGCCCTTAAATTAAAGCCATTCCTCAATGTTCGCCCACGAACCTCAATTCTAAGAAGTCTTATACATTTTGTACAAAAACTGTTCGATCTTTAACCTACTTCCTTCCTCACTTATTTATCAGGCGTTACAACTGTTTCGCAGTCTTTGTCTACTGCAGGAGTCCTCTAACTTGTTCACAGTAGAATACATATGTCTTTCAATTCATTGTTCCGGCCTTTCTGGCTTACCGATCAACGCCATCTTAGTTTCCAGAGATCCTCCTCGTACGTCCAAATAGACGATCGTAAGGGACTTTACGGACTGTATCGTTCGGTGTCATTCGAATGACATGACCAACCCGCCTTTTCTTCACCCAACCTTTTCGACAATTCTCTCAGCTTTCCATACCACGTAATTACTTTGTGTTAATTGATTTTAGCTTCTAGTTGACCTTGTGGTTAACATAGCTGGAATATCCATCTTCATCCTGTTTTGCCATGATGGAATAGGAGTTGGGTAGAAGACCCTGTAGGATCTTCAAGACACTTTATCTTACGAAATTAAAGAAAAAGATCTACATCATCAAAATAATAAAACCATCTAAACATATGTTATCGATTCCAGGATGCGAGTAATCTATAACAATGCAATTAAAATCCAACCTCACGGAGAAGTGCGAAGTGATGGGATAATATATTACTCCAAGCTTAAAGTTGGGCCACACCATCACCTTATCTAGCGTACAGTACACATCTATATAAGCTCTTAAACAACGATTTGCAACGCCTAGCCAACTAATGCACCTGAACACAGTGTACGCTTTATAGCCCCCAAACCCGTAAATAGCACTACTAACGGCTACTCCTAACTCAATTAGCAATAAATTCAACAACTCTGCGTTGGGGCGTTCAAGCATGGCAGCGCAGTAGCGAACTGCTGGTATCGCGGATCGCAGTTTGTTTGCTTAATTTACAACACCCACTCAGTAATGAGAAGTGCTTCTTCACTGCCGAGCATCTTCGGTGCGGTTGTTCAGGTTGATTGAAGCCTCGCCACACACACATATCATCCTCTCCCTCACCCAACAACTTTACGCCCGCTGAATTACATACGAACCAATAGATACCGGGCCGGGGTGGACGAAATTCGGTTTCGGCAAAAGTGGAAAGTATTGTACGAGCATCGGTTATTTGACAGCTTACAACTGATCAGTTTGCCGATTTGCGCCGGGCCCGGTTGGCCCCCAAAAACGGGAGCGTCGACGGTTGTTTGCGGTTTTGCGTTGCATGTCGCAGACACCGCGCATTTGGGGGCAGAAAACATGCGGTATCGCTTAATCAAATTAACGTTAACTTCGGGAGCATCGGTTGCGGGTGCTACAACAGGCCGCGTCCGATAAGCGCACGAGAGAGTGAGAGCAAAAAGCTTGTCCGGCGTTGATAGGAGAAGGGAGGACGGGTTTTGGGAAGAGGTGTGTACAGCGGGCGCCGCGGGTGTGCTTTCCAAATCGGGTGCCCGGTTATCACGCAATCGAAACAGCGGCCTAATTTGAACCGTTAACAAGCGATCGGTGAACACGGGACGGGTTTCGATTGCCATCGGCTGGGAAATACGACACGAGAGGGATGTACGCTGTAACGCACCCGGCCAGGATGTGAGGATGTACCCTTCGAGTTTGTAATTAAATTAAAAGCCCTTTCCTGTTCTGTGGTTCAAAATCGTTTTTTTGTCTTGTCTTGTTCTGAAGCGACAAACTGTAAAGCAATTGATATTGGACGAAACAGTGGGAAAACAGAAAAAACTCCACAGAAGCGATTGTGTAAAGTGGAATTATTATTTTTTTTTATCACAGGTGTTTTATATTTCGTTTGTGTTTTGGGAATGTTTATTCCTGTACACGAAACATTCAGTAATGGAATGAGCTCAAAAATGTTTCTTGACAATTGATTTAATAGTAAATAAATGAAAAAAGCAGCAAACAATGGATTTTCATCAGACAAGAATTATAATGATCCTCGATCAATCATTTCTTGCGGATGGCATAATCTTCCAAACTTTGAGCAGTGTGTAACGCAATATTTTGCACAAATAAAAGCACTATTCAATAAGCGGAAAATAAAGAGGCCAATTTATGTTTAATCAAACGCAATGCTGTTTCGTCAATTTGTTCATTCAATTGCTAATCGTTGTAATTTCCCATCGTTTTTACCGGTGACGAAGCTTAATTGTATGTTGCTTAGATCGATTAAATCCCGATTTATCGATAACAAATATCGTCCCCATTTGGTATAGGTTGCACCCGGGATCTTTTGGGTTTTAAATGACCGATGGTGTCTCATTGTTTTGTCGTTGTCTGATCCGTTGCCCAATCGAGTGCGTCTGGAGCACCGATTTGTGATTAAGCTTAGCGTTGGAAGCGATTCTCAAATCTACCACCAAAAAATTGTCACACCATGTGAACTCATCGATCAAAAGCATAATGGGGGTTTTATTTTATTTTTTTTTTTGCGCTAGTGGGTCAGTGCTCTCGATACAGGGTAGGGCAGCAAAAGACGGCAATTGACGGTTGGCGCGACCCAAAGTTGTCATGATGGATTAAGCTAAACGATGATGGGGCTGATAAATAAATCTACGACATATGTCCGTACCGATCGGCTTGCGCAGCTAATGGAGGTTAATCATCGACTACGCGTACCGATCAAGCGAGCGGGAGGAATGTATCAATCACCGCCCGTGTTGACACATATACACATAACGATGACAAGCGCGTCACGCAAAGCATTGCAATCGAAGGGACGCAACGTGCGCGCGAGCTCAATTGGGAAGGGAACGTGCGCACTGTCCGGGTGTCTTATCGCGATGCACTAATTGAAGATAATGTCAATTATAATAGAAAATCCCGTCTTTCAGTGCGATAAGCGATCATCGAATCGCATATGAATCGCTTTCGCTTCTTAGTGTCGTGATTGTGGTGTTTTTTTTGTTTGTTAATGTTAATTCTGTTTGCGATCGTCAATGTTTGCTCTGTATAAACAAACATTAGGGGAAAAGCGATTAACATGTGTAAGCGCCACATTGTGCCTCAAGCAAAGGTATGCAAGATAACAGATAGAAGGTTGTATATTATATTATAACAATGAGTAATTTAGATACCTTTAAGCGACGCATAAACACATTTCAATAGGACGAAAAGGAAAAAAAACTCCTATAAATTAACTTATTTTCCCAAAATGCAATTAATTCATTACCTTACTTGCTGCGACTTAAATAGCCAATATTCACTGCTTGTTAGGGTTTGTCGCTTGTTGCTCGTGTAAGTTCAAGTGCGACATTGATCGTAATGCCAATGCGCGATTTGGCGTACAAACAAAACTACTCAAATTAAACGTTCCATTCCACCTTGGTTAATTACAGGAAACGTTTGACAATTAGTTTAATTGTTTTGTGCAACATTTCCTGACGAATGTTTGTGTGCGATTGGTGCAATGGTTGGTTGAAGTTGTTGGTAAAAAAAGAAGTACAACTTTGATCGAAAAATGTCAATCGAAATAAAGCAACTACATAAAAAGGGATTCAATTTATAAAGGTAACAACAACAACGAAAAAAAAATCAAAAGAAGAAAAAAAATATTACAACAAACTGCACTTCAGAAAGAGAGATTCCATTATCTTGTTGCGCGCGTGTATAATTGTGTGCGAGTGTGTACCTGCGATAGGTAATTAAGTTAGGAACAGGAATGCTGACCGATTTAATTGATCTCGCTCCATCGATCGCTGTACGAGTTGAATTGATTGACATTGCATCGGTGACGAGTGTGTAGAATGGAAAAGTTCAGTTTGAAGTTGATGTTTTTTTTTTGCGCCGTACTAAACAATTAATGTTTGTTTCCTTTGTAGGAATGGAAACGGAAACATCTCCAATGCGGACAACTGTATGTGTGTGTTTGAAAGAAATAGAGAGAGAAAGAGAGAGAGAGAGATACAAATGTAATCAGCTTAAATATAATAAAAAAAGTTTCACCTTCTCTACTTCCATATTGGCGGTGGATGAGATGCATCGCCATATATTTACCGATTATTAGTAAATATTAAGCCAATTTTTGGGACGAGTATAAAAGCTTAAGTGAAGAGCGGCACAATCCAAGCAGTAAAGAACCGTTTTTTATACCGTCAATTAAGATTTACCATCCCAAATGTGCCAATAAATTGAATCGTTATTTCCACACGCTTGTAGGCTAGAGACGTTGCATGTTCTTGGCACGACGGAAGATGAACCGGTCGATGCAACTTAGCGACCAAAACAGTATTAATTCCTCACGTTATGGGTAAAGAGATCGCGTTGAAAGAATCGTACATGAGCGTGTATAAAAATTATGATTTTTGATCGAATTCTCGCGAACCATGTACGCCGAGCTATTGATTGGATTTGTGCAATAAACCAGACCCTGGCAGGTAAGCGGATTATATTCGCAAGCTTTTATGTTACGCGCAGCTGCAACTGCACCGACTGGTTGTTAACATGATGCTTTTAGCTGTGTTAAAGAATTAAATAAGTTCTCCAAAAATTAAACCGCTATCTGATATTTGATTGAAGATATTCGGAACTCAAGGGAGTGAAGAAAAAACTCCATTTCCCGCCGGATGACGTTTTATCATCCAGATGCAAAGCACTGCAGTGTTTCTAATTTAATCGAACATTACTTATCACACGAAGGTGTAAACATTTATCCAATCAGATTATTTCATTAACACGATAAGGATCACAGAAAACCCGCAATAGGCTTATGATAGGGAAAGTCATAACCACTGCAAGTGACGTCATATCTTTGCTTTAGAACTGGCTGATGTTATCGTCCACTTTGCAGCTCGATAGCGAACAAATACGATGAGTGTTTGAAGTAATTATCTTATCTAACTGTTTCGCAACATAGACAAAGACTCACTAATTCAAACGGGCTTTAGTGCAGTATGTATAACCGTCCTCCTGATACCTTGCGGAAGGTTCGCTTTTTAAGCGAAAGATTTGTTTCACGATTTTATTTCTTTAAAGGCTTTATTAGTTATACATAAAAATACTTTTTTCCTAAAATATTCTTCCTTTATTTACATTTTCCATCACATTGATCGCCCTAAATCAATAGTCAAATGTCTCGTTCTTGGGGAAAAACGAAAATTAAATTAAAAACAAAAACACCTTTCATGCTCAACGATACACCCCAAAACAAAAAAAAAGTTGATCCATGTTTTGCACCAGTCAAGGGTTTTTGTTTCGCAAACAGTAACAATAACGCTAACAATTGGATAATTTAAATTTTCCTCACCTTGTGCACCATGTAACTCCTGTGGAAAGTGTGAAAAGCGAAGCTGAAAAAAACGGAACCCTATCCGACCGTTCCATGCCGCGTTTTTTGGGCGTTTACATGGTACAGGTAAATTCAGTTTTCCACTTCTGGTGGGGTAATTGCAAGGAATACTCGCTGTACACACACACACACACACACACACACTGAACTCCGACCCCTAAGTGTAAGAAGTGCCGGAAAGGGTTAGAAAATCAGTTTGTTTGCAGACGTTGCAATTGCACGCATCCTGTACAAGGCATCTGTTGTGCTTCCCCAACAGCCTTTTACCGAGGTGGCGCAACTCCAGGAAGGGGGTTTTTGGAGGAGGAGGATGGGGGTTGTACCCACTCAACGACACCTAACCTGGTCTGGTTGCGGGTCAAGTGCAATTTACCCTTAACTTTTTTGTTCGACGTGTGGATTACTCCGAAGTACCACGAACCACCGCAGCTGGCTTGATAAAGTTATGCCCCTATTTAGGGGTCGGGGGTTGGTGTTTCGTGCCCGGTTCAAACGCGAGTGTTAAGTTGCATTCTTAGATTCTGGCTAAATTATGGTTGTGTTACTGTAATTACATTAATAAAAAAAACTTTTGCATATTCAACCATGGATGCGTGCGTGTGCGTTAATTAAATTTAAATGTTTATTCAACTGCAAGTAGCGCAGGTATTTAGACAACGCTAATTTGATCACCCGTTGTATGAAAGATAAAAGATATGGAAACTTATTTTAAAACTTAATACAATGCACTGGGCTTTGTGTATGAAAATACTTCCAAATGGAACGTTGTTTGCCAACCTTCAGTATAGAATTGGAGTTAAATACACTTCCAGTTCACATTCGGAAACGATTCGGAATCGATGTCTCATTGTTTTGTTTGACAAATCGTCAACGCACGTTATACATGCTGTGAACCGCACACACTGCCACTGTGCCATGTGCCTTCCGGGGCCGATTTCCACGAACCCCGAAATACAATTACACACATCATTGATTACGGCTCCGATCGGATGGAACGAATGAATGGTTTGATCATTTAGTTCGCTGCACTTCCCACACGTAGCAACGCCGTTCAGTGTCCACCCTTCGCCATCTTTGTTTCCGTACGCGCTGTTGACATTTACGGCAAATACAAATGCGATCGTTAGGGATCGTTATATGTTACTTTTATAGAGTGATATTAGAATATGTTGGAGCGCTTATGGGAAAAACGAAAGAATATCATGTCAACATAATAATCAGTTACAAAAGGAGTTATAAATAATTTAACCAAAACTATTGTGAAAGCTTGGAATGTAAGTAAATAATTTAAATAAAAACTAAAAGTGAAACAAAACAATTTGAAACATAATTTTTAATTGAATAATGTGATTGGTTGTAAGTTGGTGAGATTTTGAAATATTCAAGTTTCTAATTGAAAATGAATAATGTATGGCAAAGGATCAAAACGTGAATTCAATCCTATCAACCGAAACATCACTTGTCGTCACAATGCTGTCAATAGTTTATCGTACGCTGAAATGTTTCATACTCCAAACTCCACCAGCATGTCATCGGCCACTCACCGGGTTCCATGCGATCGTTCGTGCTGGTAAAAGTGTGTGCTCCAACAACAAAATGCCCCTAATGAATATAATAAAATTTAAAATCAAATCGAATTTAGCAATAAACCCCTTTTCTTGCCCAATACTTGAGTGAATGAGTGTGACCCCAAGTGTCCTGTGAACCAAAGAACGGAAGTGAGGCATTTTCCAAACGGCGAGGGGAGGCTCAACTGTTAACGATATGCAAGGGGTGGAAGGTGGGAGGTTATGCAAAATTGAGACTCGAGTGCCGAGTTTCGGTTGCCTGGACGAAGTGCTGCACGGCGGTTGGTAATATTGTTTAATCAATTTTCACACCCTCACCAGTGCCGGAGCGTCAAACGGGGGTTTTGACACGGCTTCGGCACTCCATTGTCCGCTTCGCAGCGGAAGTAGTTTTGAGCGGATACTTATTCCTGACGTGCTGCTTCAACCCGAAGGCAATTGGTACGAAACGAGCCCATCAGCTATTGGACAGTGTATTTGAATGACAAACCGTTTTATTGATAAAATGCGAAAGCTTCACATCAGTGCGAGTTATGCTGTGGTGCTCGGTTTCGTCCACATTCGCCTGTTTTGTGTACATATACATATGAAAAGTATGTTGATTTTCACAGCCACAATAGAATAAAAACATCGCATCGCAAAACCGCAAACGATGAGTTGCACGAAAAATCCCGTTTTTGAAACGGTGCTCTCGGCAAAACGCGAACGGTACACAGTTGCACGGAACCGTCGAAAAGGAACACGAACTGTGGGGTTCCTTTGTTACGTTGCGAACATGTGAATTAAATTTTAATAGACACTGTATCACCTGAATAGCCGGCGCGACGCGAGGTCACAACCGCGGCATACCGAATCGATCCTAGTCGCACATGTTTTTAACCTGAATTCTGCACGCTTCGCCCCACGGAACAGCAGAGTGACGGATTTGGACTCGTCAGCAGCACATAGCGGCAGGATAACTTTCACCGAAAGCATCCAATTTAGTTTGATATAAAATTAATAGAACGACCAAATAATTGCTTCCCCCGCTAAAGCTTTCAATACGTACGCAATCGCGGGCCACCGAAACCACCAACCATCGGCTCATTTAATCGGTTTTGTTTACCCAAAAACCGTTTACAGTGTGTTGCTGCCACGGTGCCCTCTAACAATGCGGGTACTTTGGCATTTTCGGTAGGACGAAAGCAAAGCGGTCGCTTTTCGGGGGGGAAAAAACTGGAAGAGTCCATTTTCAGCCAACAGCAAAAGCCATGAAATCGCGAATCGAATCGCAAATGAAGCGAAAGGGAGAAACTGGCCGGCACTGGAAGGTGTCGGAAATGTTGTTTGTATCTTCCGTCGTCACATTCGCACTTGGCAGCTTTGGCGGAGAATTTTCGAGCGGTACCACCTGCTCCGTGTTCCGTGCTGGGTGGAATCGTGGCGCTTCCAGGTGTTCCAGGTGTTGAAGCGACGTGGTACGGCCCGTCGCTGGTGGCTGATCGGTAACAATTTGATGCGTTTAATGGCACACCGTACAGGGGCGCATGGCTCCTTGTACAGGCTAGCGAATTACGACGGACAGAACGAGTGCTCCGCTATAATTAGATTTGGAACTTTGTACTTCTTTGTGTAGTTCTGTGGTTCTGTGGGTGCTTGTTCCGTAGTGGGCGCGATAGCGTGAGTGCGTCCGTTTTTGTTTCTTCCATCGGTTAGTCAAACGTTACGGGCCAAACTATTAGTAAAAAAACAACAACAAACTTTTTGGTGGTTGATTGTGTGCGTGCGGATTGTTTTGCTGCTCGGGCGCATGATTTATCGATTTGTTAATGAAATGATCCCTACCACCGCCCGGTACAAACCGTTTCTATTCAGACAAAGAAAATGAACTTTATGTTGTGTGTGCGCGTTTTTTTTTTGTTGTTGGCCCTCTAAAATGGTCGATTAGGTTGTGACAGGGTAAGCTGTGTAGTTTAAAATTAAATAAATTTAACTGCCAAAAAGGAAGAAGGCAGGTTCAAATGAGTTTTGCCAAAAATAAATGTTCTTGTGAAAAGTTTAGTGCAAAAAATTGGATCTGAAATTTTGAGTAAATTATCTTTTTTTAATTTACTTTTTTGATACTTTTATCAAATTTTAATCCTGGAATCTTGAATTTCCAAAAATTGCCTAATAAATAATTTTAAATGGTTCCAATATCTTGAATACATGCTATAATATATCCTTAAATATTATATTATTATTTAAACTTTAATCGAAAGAGTAACTAACTACCCTTAATTGGATAAATACACTAGCATTTAATTGAATGGTCTCTTACCAATATGTGGCAAAGTAAACAGGAAACAAAAAAAAATGTTGCGAACCTTTTGCACTTTCGATACATGCCAGACGACGATTTCCACCAAAAACTATCCATCGGGTTGCAAACCAGGTGGCCACCGATTGCTAACGTTTCGCTGCAAACGGAAGTGAAACATTACCTTACGCGCTCTGCATTTCATCGAGACGCTTGACGATCAAATGCAGCTCGACACGTTTAGAGGGTGAGTCATCCGTTTCACCGTCAACGTATCCCTATGCTCCAAACCAAAACCGGACCCGGTGTCTACAGTCCCGCGGTACGTGGCTTATCTGTCGGGTTTCGGAACGTTTTCGGAACTATTTACAAGATGTTCAGTTGTCGTAAAACAACATCGGAATTTGTTGTGCGATCGAGCGAACGTCTGCTACGAGGCGCGGCCCTGAAGACAAGGGAAATCTCTTTAAAAAAAACACCTTCCAATTAAATGCCACCGATGACCTTTTCAGACACGACGAGCACTAACCAGGCGCGCATCTGTGGCGTGTTTCGAAGCCGACGCCAGAAGACGAAAGCATTTGAAGCATTGCAAACGAAGAACAGAAAAAGGAAACACCACATTTACCATAGCTTAAGCGTGGTGTATTGAGGAATGCTTTAGCAGTTTCGATTTTTAAAGGTGTCCGTTCGTTGGTTCCTTCGCCGTCGGAAAGTGACCAGTGCTGAGTGGCGCTTTTGAAAGCGGATCAGAATCGGAGCTAGTGTCCCGTTTGCGACGGGATGAAGCATTCTTCGCTTCCGATAATACGAATGGCGCCAAATATTGTTATTGCCCGCATTATTGACTTAAGGCGACCGATACGCGGTCGTATCGGGTCTGGGCATGTAAATGAAATGAAATGATCACCAGACCAGTGCGCGGAAGGATGCTTTTTTTTTGTTCGCGTCTATTAAGGATGCTGAACTGCTCTTCAAAATACGTTCAAAAACTAAATAAACTTTCAAGAAATAAATTGTAGTTGAATAAAATTAAACCTCAAATGTCGGGAGTTATTTGCACGTTGTGCATGGCATCAATTAGTCGACCGTACACTTTGTGGATACATAAATATTACGACCTTTCGCACCTACAGGACCTCAGGACACACTGTGAAAAAAAAACCTTCTCGCTTGACCCAAACCACCCGACTAATCACTTATGCGTAGCAATATCTTTTTAATGGTCCTCCCCGGTCCCGAAGAGGTGATCTCTTAAGCATTTCAATGCAATCGACTACTTCGGGCTGCGTGAGACTTAAAAAGAGTAGTTAAAAAGTAATCGTCAATTAAAGCCGAGCGCCTTGAATATATCCCTTAATGTATGCCGATCGTCCAAAAGGTAGGAGCGTGAAATTTAGATTGTTGGCAGCCGTGTGCGTCAGGCTGTGCAAAGTGCTGGCGCACATTGCACAAACCCTTGCGGCTACCCAAGACGATGTGTGAGTAGTTACGGTGCATTTTAGGATTAAGACTTGTTTCTTCTTCAAACAAACTTACCCCGGGGTGGGGTTGGTGTTTTTGTCGCTCTCATCTGCCGGTGGGGATTGGGTGTAGTGGCAATTCGATGAAATTGATTTTCATTCGACGACAAAACACTTTCGATAAGTTTGCCGACCTGTCGAAATGTAGGACACAAGCGTCGTGCTGTATTTTGGAATTTGTAGTGTCCAAAATCCAAAACAACAACAAGAAAAAAGCACGATTCACGCAGTAGCGCATTGTAGATGCCCGACAAAGGGTAATCGAAGTGAGGGGATTTGATGCGGGGAACTGTTTTTTTTCGTGCGTTAAGAACATAGCAAAAAACAAAAGCAAAAATCGTTCCAGATGAAAGCAGAACAGGGTAGAATACACATAATGTAGTTAATATGGTCGCAAAGATAACGTAAATTAATTTAAATGCGTTTTAAGAGGCATTATAAAGTTTGATAATGAAGTAGCACTGTTTTATTTATTGCCCGACCAGCAAACTGACGTCCGCCTTGCTGACGTTAAGTCGTGACGGCGACAAACTTGAAACAATGCATCGGACACGGGATGGATGCGCGCATCGGCACTACCGGAGGAAAAATCCGCCCGTCAGCGTTTTTTTTTTTGTCAGCTGGACCACTTTTTGGCCCGGTTTTTCCACTCAGCCTCCGATTGGTAGCATGCAATTGGGAATCTAATTATACACAAACCGAGTGGTAAGATTAGGTGTTTCGTTCGACTTCGACGGCAGGATTAACTAAATGCCAACGCGTTTTCTTCAACGCGTCACCCCTCCCGGGTTGAGTGGTAGTTTGCGAGTTGGAATAAAAAGCTAGTGCTAGAGCGCGAAACTAGTTTGAGCCACACTGAGCTACGATCGCACCCCGGAGGAGCTGCTGGTAACGGGTGGTAACGCATAATGTCGCTGCACAAGAGAGTGTTTTAACGCGTCCAATTGGAGTAACTACACGCATGACAGTGCTGATAGGGTGGATGCAAATACGGACAATACCTGATACACCACCGTGGACCTGGTGGGCTCCGACAAAACGCAATCGTTTAGGATTAGCGCGTGTCCGTGCGCATATTCTGGTCGCACAAAACTGGTTGTTCGCGCGGTGCGTTATCAACCGGGAATGGACGAATGGTATGTCCGTTGAGGGTAAATGGGAATTGCTGCACTGCTCGAAACAAGCTTCCTGGAACAGTTATTAGATTATATTAATTGATAAATCGTTCCATTTAGTGCGTTATACAATGTCGAGCTGTGTAGAGGTATAGAGAAAGGTGCGAAAATTGTGATACACCTAAACTGAAGGAGTGAAGAAATGCATAAACATCGTAACATTTCATTCCTTCTTGATTGTAGTGCACTGTTTGCAATTTGTTTGTTAATTTTTAATGTGCCCAATAATGATTTGTTATTTATGCATGAAGCCCAATTTGTGAACGCGTTTAACCTTTCGGGATAGGAAAAAAGAAGCGTCAAAGGTCAATAATTTAGCACGCGCAGATTGTCTTCAGTTTTCGGTGGGGACAGAAGGAAAACAAGCATTAGAATGCATTTTTCATCCAGCCAAGATTCCACTATTGCATTAAGAGTCAGGTTCCAACACGTCAATTGTGTTGCTGAAAATAATGAGTTTAAATTCAAGTGCTCCTTCGAAGCTGTTCCGTACCGATGTACCGGACAGTTTGACAATCGGGCAATTCTGTATGCATTTGGCTCGATCGATATACATAACGCTTTGCTGGAAGGCTTTGCAGTATCGTCTTGCTGTGCAGGACTTCTTCCAAAACTCAAAAGGAACTCCAACTCGAAGGTCTTATTACGATCCGTGACAATTCGGCGATGCATCCCTGATTGCATTTGGTTGGTGTTTATTTATTGTTTTTTCTTCACATTTTCCACAACAGCTCGATACAAATGCCACAGCCTTGTCCTGCTCTGCTTTAGTTTTGCTGTTGCCGCTGCAATCTACGGCCTCGGAATAGCTTTTCGTCTGAGCTGTCTTCCAAAACGGTGGTTCTCCAAAATATCGATAATTGACAGGTCAAACTGCATTCCGCCTTAACAAACCTTAGACGATAAAAAGAGCGAGAGGAGAAAAAAATAAACATCTCATTGAACTGTTGAAAAGACACTGCAAATGGGGGAGCGAGTTGTTTGCAATTGCAGCTTTTGTATGCTGTTTTTTTTTCTCTCTTATTTTGGGTCAATAATTTGTCCATTAAAGTTAAACATGCACATTGGCTACGGGGTGGCATAAATTGTGCAGCGCTAGTTGCAATTCTGCATATACAACAACAAAAAAAAATCCATTTATGCTACGGTTTGTGCTAAATAAAAAAAAACACTCTATCCAGTTTCATGGACACAATCAGCAAAGTCGAGGGGTTTGGTAGCTATTATAGCTCGCTCACTGTTCGCTACTCTCGTCGGAAGTGTTTGTTTATTGTGTTTCACTATTCGTTCCATTTCGACGCCACTTCGCAACAGTTTCTTCATCATGTCTGTCTGTTTTAACTGCTTCTGGCGTATCTTTCTTGGTTGTTTTTTTTGCACGTTGATCCCACTGAACACATAAAAAATAGTTAAGCTCGTGAAGACGTGTAGCTGTGTGCTTTGACCCAGGTCGATATAGGCACACAATACGCTGAAGAAAACAGATGCAATTGCAGCTGTCAATACAGGGGGATTGATAAATGATGTATCGCTGTTGGGTCTGGCTCAAGCTAATGACCGGAACGGTTCGTACATCTATCGCGATCGCGAAGGGTTTTAAATACGCGCCTAAGTATGGTGGTTACTGCGTTTTTCTGTGTAATGAAACATATTTATCAAGCATATTTTATTTGTGGAGGTTACATCTAGATTTGGGAGGTAATTTGTTAATTCCCCTATCTACAACTACAACTGCAAACATATCCATTGCTGGATGAATTAAAAAAAATTGTCGATTGTTGTAAAGAAAGTGAAAGTAAACAGAGATTAAATCGCGTCTTAATATCTTACCGATGTTAGGAGAATGTTTAGGAATACACAGAGAAAAAAAAGATTCCATCATAAATTAAGTAAAAAAAAACATATTGAGCAAAGAATGTGAGAATAAAGATTTTACGCTTGAATTCGATCGTTTTTTCTTATCGATGTTTTTTTTTAAATTTTGTTCGTTAAAAGTCGGTGTTTTCAAATTTTGTAGAAGCATTGCAGAAGCAATACCTGAGATTTTAATAACCTTTACCGTGATGATGCACAAAAGGTGGATTATGATTGATGTTTAAGCAAGAGAAGGTAAAGATCGTGCAATAAATGGGAGTCTTAAGGAGAGGAGCTGACCTACCTTTTTGATGTAATTTTGTATTATATTCTTTTGTAAATTTCTAATGTTTGTTTTTTCTATCTTTTTTCCTTATAGGTATGTAAAGAAATAAACCACGCACGAGTATATTACAAACCTTCGATTAGAAATTAGTCGTCTGTGAGTATGAAGTGAGTAACGAATACAATATTTTCCACCTTCAACTGGTTAGATTTCTCACGCTCAATCTTTAAAAAAGGGGGAAAAATTAAGACTTTCAATTGAGTGTTTATGCTGATAGAATGAAATAAAACGAAGAATGTTCAATTTCGGGATTTATTACCAACTGGAAACGATGGGTTTATTGTTCATCTTTCTTCGTTTGTTTTGTAGTGTGGCAGGGTTGAATCTGTCATCACGAAGCAACAAAAACAGGTGGGTCGGTGTAAAGCGACAGTTAAAGGGTGGCCGCTAAACTTCGTTAACACTTCGTTAAAGAACCATTCAATCCGGACCTCAAATAGTTTCTCAGCAAGGGGTCACCATTATGAACGGCCGCAGCCGAGATGAGTGACCATCGTGAAATGGCGCCATTCGGTTGATTTAAGGAGCAGTAAATTTAATCAATCAATGGTGTGCTTTTTTCTAAACGCAAACGACCAGTATGAATGTAACAACGGGGAGAAGTTCACTGTTAACTGCAAGTTCATGTGGTTGAAAATACATCCACGAAAACGTAGAAAATACGAGCTAACAAAATATAAATTGCTCATTAATTCTGATTATCGCAAACGGCAGGGATCATCGGAAAGCAAATGCCATAGACATTACGATCGATTGCTGGTGATCATAGAAGCAACCCAAACACGGTGAGGGAAACTTTGTAACTTCAGCTCAATATTAAGCTACCCCACAAGGGGTCTCAGTTTTCATCTGATCCCAGTACGGGAGCGAAGTGATCGCGGCAGGGTTGAGCAGGGTAGAACACTAAATTCAATTAGGCAAACTAATTTATCTACACCGGATGAAGGTATCCATGAGAAGTGGCGAGATAGATTAAACGAAGGATTGCACCACACTGTACCGTGCCAATGAGATGATCATGAGAAAGATGAAAAGGTAAACTCATCCGTGGCAGCTTGGAAACATTGATCGTGCTCGTCTGTCTTCCCACAGGGAAGTCCCAGGCATGTCGCACCGCTCAAAACTTCCTTCTACAAAGTTTGGCAGTTCTCGGTTCGATTTTACAATTTACAGCACAGCTCAGCAAGTTTTTGTGCTTCATACCCCTGCTCATACTGACGCCAAACAGGATCATTTATCATTCAGTTATTATTTTGACGATTGTCTAAACCACAGAATCAATTATCC
Source organism: Anopheles funestus (assembly GCF_943734845.2). Lineage (NCBI taxonomy): Eukaryota > Metazoa > Arthropoda > Insecta > Diptera > Culicidae > Anopheles > Anopheles funestus. The sequence continues at coordinate 92,225,211 of NC_064598.1, read as the reverse complement.
TATTAATTTTCGGCTAATGTTTTCTGTACGCGCGCACCGAACCGTTGATCAGTTTTCGGGGGAACCATCGGAGGATTGCTGAATCTGCGAAAAATGGGCGATGAGTTGATAGTTCACAGCTATGATTTATTTTGCCCAATTGAGAACGTGATCCATTTCATCTCATGTGGGTTTCGGTTTTGTTTTGTTTGGGTTTTTGTTTTGCGAAGGGTTCGTTGCTTGTGCGAAATATTTCAAATAGTGAGCCAATCTTTTGTTCCGAACCGGTTTGAAGGCATGAGCAGGTAGTGAAGTTCGCGAAGATGCTTTAACGGTGTGTCATGTTGGCAAATAGCATAAACCGACCAATTTGGATCGTTTGGTGTTTGGAGGAGGACACAGCTCGAGCCTGGCGAGCATGGAGGAGTGTATAGCGGGTGGAACCAAGAAAGCACCATTTGGAAGATGATTAATTACCGATCGCCGTGGTTTGTCGAAAATTTGTTGAACAAAAAGAGAGAGAGAAAAAAGTATGAGAAAGCAGATGCAATGCCTGAGTGATTTCTCTTTGTTTTGAAGGTTTCTAATGATGGCATCTTGGGACGATCGGTTGAGGTGTTACGGATATACGTTCATCCAGACGATCCCTTGATGAATCTTGTTAATGGTAACGATGGTTTATGTTGTGTGCCCATGCAGCATACTAGCCAGACGAGATGTCAGGTAGTTTGGAAGGTCAAAGCTACACTAGTGGAGCAAAAAGCGTAGATTAACTAACGATGACAGGGGTCTTGACCTACACGATCCTAGTAATGAGGTAAAGTTTTTTGTGTCTCTGATTAATACAAAGTATCGAGCATATCGAAGGCAATGTGAGTGTTACTTTAAACTGAAAGCCTGTTAGGTTATATAAATAAAACTAGTCTAGTAAGACATTTTTTGAGTGTGTGTGTGTGAGGATGCTCCATATCAGTCAACGCTGGGTTAGTGTTAATGATGTTTTAATATTAAGTTCATACGACCGATAAACAAACCTAACAAAGGGGAAAACGTGAAGAAAGCACAAATAATCTGTATGTTTTCTTTCTTTTGGGAAATAGCACTCCACGCAATGGTCTAATGGTCTATTTGGATTGGAGTCGTTACTCATCCATCTCTTAGTCATCGTGACTTTCATCAAAAATAGCATTAAGATAAACGACAAAGTTCATTACGATTATTCTAGTGCCCTGAGCATCGAATTACTTACATCGCTATCATTATGGCCCAAGGGCTAGCGCCAACGAAACACTTTTTGAACCGCAAAGCAGCTTTGAGGCGAAGCTTTATCTTGAACGTACTGCAAAGGAGGTTTCCGTTCCGTTTCAAACGCTCGGGCACGAGAGTAGAATGATGAGTCACAAGCATTGTGGTGATACTGCCGCTAGAATGTTAGACACAAACTAAACACGATGAAGAAAGACGATGAAAAATGGAGGCTTTTAATTTCGAAGCTCTTATCACGAGGTTCGTGTCTTTGAGTCTTTCGTTTTTTTCTCACTAGGATCCTAGACTTTCCGGCTGTCCAGCTAGTGGCTTGTGTAGTGGAATAATAAAGATTTACATGAATCAGAAACAGTGCAGAACCATGTTTGAATATCTGCACTACGGTTGGAGTTTTGTCGGCAAACATTGGAGAAAAATCATTCGTCCAAGGACATCCAACGACATCCACCACGGGCGCAAGCTCATAATTTGTGTTCATACTTTATGCTTTCTGACAAATAAGTAGCTTCTTACAAACACTCCCACCCCGAACGGATGGACAGTGCTTTTAGGAAAAGTGAAAATTTATTAGCAAACAAATGAAACGATGCCCACCCGCTGGGACGGAATCCGTCCGTCCTGTACGATGACGACGCGCGAGCCTGATATTGCGCTGATGTCGAACAAGACAACTCGACAAGCAAATACATGAACAAAACGGATGGGAAGCAAAGTAAAGAGTAACGGAGAAGCCTTTTGCGATATTGTTCACAACCGCAACCGCGCATATCTTGCGAGCTGTTTCGGTGGAAACGCGCGCGCCTACTTCGGTTGCGCACAGTGAGCGGTGCGTTCTTCACGCTATTGCCGCGCTTTTCGTTAGGCCAGGACAAAGGGTGGTTGTGATTATGCTTGAATCTTTGCTTCTTTGGTAGGTTTGGGGGTATTTTTTTTGCTGGTACAATAAATATGTCGGCGAAATGATTTATGGTTCAACATTGCCATTGTGAACTTCGACCCTCGACACTTATGTATCATACGTCAGGGTGTGCGTCAACTGAACAAGAAGCTACACCGAACTGGAAGTGAAATTGGTGTTAAACAGAATGAATTTATGTCTTTTCGTTTGTAAAGAGCAGATATTCAATTTGGTTCATTGTAAGTAAGAAATTCGTTTGCAAACCAACCATTTTATTGAGAAAAATATTTTTATATTGAAATGGAAGAATATTTAGTCCGCAAAACACCGTGATAAAATAGCGCAATCAAGATAAACATTATTAATCGTTGTTGCGAATGTAAAAATTGAAAAAACTTCAAATATTTCGTAAATTTTATGATCCATGAAATTTGTCCGTACATCACCACCGTCACCATACAAACGTGTGCCATAAACAATGACAATGTAAATCATTTCGTTGTGTTATTCTTTGTGCGGCTCTCGGCCAAAACATGGTGTTTTAAATATAAATGTCCCATTAGACTGTTGTGTTGCGTCTGTATAATAATTTGATTTAGGTGTCACTGCGGTAAGATTGAAATGGTAAGCAACCCAAAGGCAATGCGCATCAAAATAGGGAAGTTAGCAGTCATGGAATATCTGTTTTCCCCCTCCATTTTTTGCGCTCATTAAAAAATCACCCCCAACGATCATGATCAGCCGGTTAGCGGTCAGAATCTGAATTTATAATTAAGTCGTCATTAATTACAACTCTTCAAACGTTCGTACTGGAACGTAGGAAAGCAAAAAAAAACGGCTTTCGGCCTCTTCTTCCATGTTGGAAGCATGCTGGCAGAGGGCGATTGGGGACTTGCGGACCGTGCGGAGGAAAAAATAAATTGCAATTAAGTCATCTATCACTCTAAAGTGCACCGCTGATGTTTCTAACAGAATGGTGCCCAGTTTAAGTTTTATGGTCGCAAAAGCACTGGTGAGTGTTAGGCTAACGAGCATACCGCCACCGAAGGTACGGCAATTCTCCATTCGCCAAGGCGTCGATAGTTGGCAGTGGTCGCTACTGCTCTCATAGATGCATTATTTTACATCAGAAATTAGTCATTCGCGTCAAACGAAGTGTGATTAAGGTAGGTAATGATGCTCTTGTTAGGAACGGGCTGCGCCTACCTACTAGCTCAGTAGTCCAGCTTGAGCTGGACAACCTGATGGCAGTAGTCCGGCACCGGTGAAGGATTTTTTCCTTCATTTTTCATCGTATCAACCTTTGCAATGTGCGAATCAATACGCTGCAAAAAGGTAATAAATTACGGAACGAGTTCAATCAAATCAAAGCCGATTTAGAAACAATGTCGCTTTTGGAAACATTGAGACTAAGATTCGCGAAAAATGAACAACGATTTCCTCAATCATTCCATAACGTATAAGTTGAGTGAACAAAAGACAAAGACCAAATTAATCATATTTATACGCGAAAGAGAAACGAGCAATGATCGCTTGTAAAGGTGTCACGTTGAAGAGATCGCCATCCCGGTGTACCGCGTTGATGACCGACGACACAGGAATGCATCCGTATGTCGGAAACTGCATCAGAACGAATTAATGCTAACACGTCATTAAAAAGGGAGGGAAAATAAAGCGATGGAATTAATACATCCAAAAGGCCTGTGGTACCCGTGGGCATCGAACAGAAACGGCACCGTATCTGAATAGAGACCGGGACGTCGATGACCGTCTGGCTTTCCTCCTCCACAGAGAGGTGTTTCACAGAGGAAGCACATTCTTGACATACTTTCCGTGGACAACCGTAGACGACGAAACCATTGGAAGCGAAGAGCACGAGAAGTTCGGTCAAAAAGCCGAAAATTTATCTTTATTGCTGGCAAATTTTAGGGGCAGTGGTGTTGTTCAAAATGCTTATGAAAGAAATAAAAAAAAACACACAAAACAAGCGTGGTTTCATACAACATGTGGAGACAACGGGAAATGGGTGCGATAAGTGCATCCTCGTGTAGTTCCGTCAGCAAAAACAGGCGCGCGAAGCGCACTCTAGCGGAACAAATGTGTACTGATGATAGGGAACTATCAGATAGTCGGTATATGGCTGTGAAACCGTTGCACCGATGCTCATACACGACGAGGTTTGTAATTAGATTCATTTGTTCGGTTTCGGTTGTCACACTCGGTGTAAAGTTATGGTCACTAAAGGTGAGTGAGATGCGAAGCACAATGTATGAGGATGTCTCGCTTAAAGTCCCCTATATTACCATGCGTCAAAGACTCGATCGTTTTTAATTAGATTATCGAATTGATGGCTGATCGTGTCGTTAGCTTTAGTAGAATAGATCAATAATGATCCTGAGAAATGATCGCTTCTTCTAGCAAAAAATGGAACAAACCGACTCCCGATCAAAGCAAACCGCTGCAACAAAGTAGCTTTTGCAGTCATTGGTGCAATTAGGCGCAAAATAATTTCACGCCGATTTTACAATCTTCCTGGTTGAAGATCGGGTGGGGAATGTGGGGAACGGATGTACCGACATGTACGAAAACGCTGACGAGCAACAATTTGTAGTGTTTTAATTGAATGCGTGTTGGGATTTCTCCGTTTGGTGCTGCGTCCGTGCAGCAGTTGCGCCTTGTGTGTCTCGTTTGCTGGGAGCGCGCTTGTTAGTTTTATTAGACAGTAGTTTCTGCGAATCACCATCATCATCAACGGCTTCATCGGCACCCACTGCTAAAAGGTCCACTGCTCGCTTCCTTCATAAATATTAATATTTGTGTTTTTAACGATTGCTAATTTCGCTCATGAAGTGCATGCTAGCGGGTTTTTGTTCTTCGGTTGCGTTACATTTTCATTTGCATTTGCAACCTACATTCAGGTATGGGTACAGAAAAAACAAAAAAAAAAACGAAGAAACGAAAAAAGACACTCACTCACAACGCTCTAGCAATACGGCGATCGAATGTAAATCCTGGGATTAAATGAACTTAGAGCCATCGGGCAGTGCTAGCGCTAATCAGCCGGGCCCGGTGTAATTGGCAGTGGTAATTAGTATGCGGTAGGCTCGGCTGCTCACTATGCTCACTATAGAATCGACACCGACTGCCCGACTTTGCCATTTGTTAGCTGCCCATGTTAATATCAATTATTGACACTCTGCGGCCATTTTCTCTGTACAATCGCGATCGCGAATGCAATCAGTTTATTTACTCGCTTGGAAAACTCATCCCCCTCCTACCAATCCAATAACTAAAAAGGGACGCAAGTTTCATTGAGTGCTTTAATACGATTTGCAACCCCAACATTCATATCTTCGATGCTCGAACGTTCATCTGACTTTGTTACGATCGCAATCGTGTTCGCACAGAATAATGAAGGCAAAGTTCCGTCCCGTACGCTGAAACATGCCGACCGGTTGATCTCGCCATCATCGGTGGTTGAAGAGTTCTCCCTCCGTTACGGACCTATCTGTACACCTGCACAGCACGGGAATATGCCGGTGCTGTGAGCGATTTGTTGTCAGTGCATTGCGAGCGCATTTGGTACGCTCGCAATTAAGGTGAACATAATTAATGAAAATTAAGCGAAGGGGGAAAAAAAGGAATGCAAATTACTCATTTTACAGTTCGACCAGGGCAAAAACAGGGAGAAAAGGGGGTGAAGGTAAAGTGTGTAAAGTTTTATTTGTCGATGATAAAAGAAATTATACATTTCTTCCGTTTACTAATTTTACGACAACGAAATGCAAATATTTGATTCGGACGTTTTCATTTGTAAGCATTGTTAGCAAACACTTTAACACCATGACGAGGCGCCGTCGGGTGAAAAACAGACAAAAAAAACCAAGAAAATTAACAATCAAATTAAAACTGCGAGAAATTCAATGAAATCATTAGCAAAACAAATGCATCAGGCAGATGCATGGATTGGATTGTATCTACAACACCGACTAATGGCAAAGCAATTTTCCCAACTCCACGCACAACACCCGGTACTTTCCGTTTTGAAAATTGCACTCAGCGGGTACTGCGGGTGAATTGAATGTGACGGCGTTGTTGATCGTGTGGAAGCGTGAAAGCGTTAGCCAGTGCTAACCCTGTTTGACGAATGGTTACTAGAACCAACAATAGCTGTTAGCGCGGTCAGTTCTGTTCACGTACGGCACCTGCTACATCAGCCCGATGTGCGGTTAATTGAATAAAGATTATGAATGCAAAACAATCGCGTACGACGCAACGTAACGACGCCTGTCGGGCTAATTAGATGTGGCGTTATCGGTGTATAGTCGATCTTGATCGATCGGGAGCGCGATTGATGAAGTTGCGGTAGTGTACTTGTGCACCCGATCGGACACGGAGATAATATGCAAAATATTGCTCCGGTCGCTGAGTATATTTTTAATGAGCAGCGTTAGTGCGGTACGGTGGTGTGTGGCTTTGTGCAATATCGTGTGGGAGCGTTACTTTATTAGTATGTAGAGTAGGTTACAGTTAGTATTAATCTTGTCAACGCGTAACTGTTACACAGGAAGGTTACAAAGTACTATAAAAGCACGTTTCCAATCACACAAACACTGTTGCGTGCGTGGGCTGACTTTTTTTGTTTCCGCTTCATATTTCTGTACCCGTTGTTGAAATGTACCTTTTGTACAATTACTTAATTACAAGCTAGCCGTTATTGGATCACGTTACGCTTCATCTTTTTTGGGCCAGAAGCGCGAAACGAAAGCGAAATAGCTGCAAAATACTTTGCAGAAAAATCTTGCGCACCACATTCCCGGTCCTGTTTGGAGCGAGAAACAAAAAAAATGACGAACTCGGATGCTGGCCGGTTAAGTGGGGGACTAATATTAAATTATATTTTCATCCAATTGGTTCGGTACACCGGTCATTCCTTATGATCGCGCTCGAAGGAAGTTTGCAACAGTTCTTGGAGTGCGTTTAATTAAATTAAATGATTCACGATTGCGAACAAAACATCTCCTTGTGCACACTGCGCGGGTAGGGTTTTGCTCCCAATAACTGAACCCGATGCTGGAGAAGTCCTTTTCCGTCCTTTTACCACTCATTAGGCCGGGCTCAAAATACAGAACACAGGAGCAAACCGTGCTGTCAGTTTGCTGGGGTGCATTTTTCAGTCATTTTTTTTTTTTGGTCGTCTTCTGTCTTTGGCCGCATGTTTCCTTGATACAACCCGGCTTTCCCGGCATTGAAAGCGCTGCGGAAAAATGTCATCCCCTAATTTGGTACGAAGCGAATCGTTTCACATCCCGCATCCGAACTGGCACACCCCGGGACGTGCCAGGATGTCCACCCGTACAGGCCCTTGTTCGCGCGCATATGGACCGACGTCTACACTGCCCCTGGTGGCTGTACGGTCGCAGCGAAAAACTTGCCTCCGGTGCGTTTAAATCGAGCCATAATCAACACCCCGGGGGCACTTCGACGGATGGGCACAGAATCGCACCAGCGCACCGTGTAACTTGATAGCCGTCCATCGTGGCCGGCATGTGCAGTCCGTAGCGGTTGGCAATTACCAAAAATGAAGAACACAAATGCGACGACCACATTCCACGGTGGTGGTTTCGCAATCAAACACGACGCTGACACTCGGGCACACGGGACCGATCACTCTTTTTTTTGTTGTTGAGGAAGACTGTTTTGTCCAGACGCACTGCAGCTCCCGGTGATCGGTGGAAATGAAATAATCATACATTAAATTGCATTAAAATGTTATAATCGGAACATGGTGGGGGTTTGTGTGTATGCGCGCGTTGAGCTCTTTCTCGGTTGTAGGACCAAACACAGTAGGAGATGCGAAGGCTCGCGTCTCCGGACGATTGAGAACGGCTGGTAGAACGATCGACGCTACCAACCGACCATTTGCTGGCTGGCAGAGACGAGCCGGCCTGGAAGAAAGGAACGTGCAGTTAAATGGAGTAGAGAGTGCAGTGAAAAAGCAACAACGAACAAACAAAACAAAAAAACCTACGGAAAAATGTAACACGAACCAGAGTATAAGATAAGGCGAAAAGGAAACCGAAACAAGAATGAAACACAAGCGTTGAAACGGAAGACGGCGAAAAGGAAAGAAACCGAGATAGAACGAGAACGGAGAAATACTTATTTATCGATCGACAAATGTTTTTATCTCAATTAGTGATGGTATAAATTAATGGTACACACTTTGCCGTAATCGGAGACAGTGTCCGCTTCCAACTGCTTCCGTAAACAGGCTGGCGATGCTTGGGTAGACATTTTTGGGGACAGTGCACGGGCGGAATGTACCCCGGTCGTCCGTTTTTGGTCACGGGGATAGGGAAACCGAAACGAAACTTTGTATGCGCGTACGGATCGCATGATCGCGCCCGGTGCATCGGTGGTAAAGGAAGGCCGCGGCGGCAAGCAAATAGTTCGAGTGGTTTGGATTGATGAAGAAATTACAATTAAATTGGTTTTAATTTTCATTAAAACGAAGCCGAGCGCTAGCTAATTTAAGAATGATCCGATTGGTATGATTTAAGTCTCATGTTTGTTTGCTCATTCGCTAGTGCCATCACGTAGCGTTCACGTGGGATACCAACCGTCGGCAAACGGTGGCCTATAGAAGGGCACCTTAACATCAATTATTGTCGCTGTCAATCGATGAGCAATAGTTGAGCACAGTTGCCGTAAAAGCGTACCGATTTTGTCATTAATTTTCTTTGACAACCTCTTGGCGTGCCGAGCCGAGTGCTCGAGCGATAGAGCTAGAGAGTGCGTTAGGATATTGGTAAAAATTGCAATTTTCATCACGTACACGTAGTGGCAATGTTTAAGCAAAACTGTACTATTTACCATCTTCCATACGCATGGGACCAGCTTTTTTGCACTCCGTTGCGCAATCTGTTTGCCAAAGTGTGGGAAAGTGCAAAAATTGGAACACAGCTTTCCCACTCCAAGGAAAGCGCTTCTCATTAGAGTATGGACGAGAAAGTAACAAACACTTAGAGCGGGGTTTTTGTTGTTTTGTGCGGTATTTAAGTCAACAATGCGATTTTGTCTGCTTAACAGTGGAAATCCCATTTGCCTACTAACGAAAGAAAAGGAATGAAAAACTAATGAGACCCCGGGAAAGGCGGGATAGATTTTCTGGTAAAAAAAACTTGAAAAGCCTGACAACTGTCTGGGAATGCCTTGTCTCCCCGTGCAAGGAATGCCCGTAGAACGATCGCAAGATGCTCGGAGGGAAACAAATCACGGCAACACTCGAAGCCGGTCGCAGCAGAGCTGACAAATATGAGCAACACTTTAAGCAGTCTGCTACACTGCGCGGTCAGGTCACTTGTCAGCTGGTGGCCGTATGACTAGGGCTATAATTGAGCCCCGATCAATTAGCTCATTATATAATTACATCAGTCCACCATCAGCGGTACGAGACGAAATTGAATAAATATTGACTAACATACACACACACAGACAGAGGCTGTTCCATCTCCAACATCTAACCGAAGGGGTCACATTGATATGTTACGCGTGAAGCCATCATGAATTTCTCATCGCGAGGAATTCTCGATGAGAGCTCAATCTGTTAACCATTGCAATAATGATACAATCTTTCAACGAATGGCCGATAGATCGCTACAGGCCCTCAACCCAGCGTTGCACGAGATCATGGCTTGAGAGTGCCTGTCCTAGTCACCACCACTCACCCCTAACCACCCCCACCAAACAGTTGCGTTGCATTTTATTAATTATCATTTGAATTGGCTCATTTTAGCGACAAAATAATTATCGGCTTCGAGCTGTCAAGTGCTATGGTGCGAAAGGCACCTCTTTTTTTTGCAAAACCATTGCCGGAGGCTTTCATTGAAACAGGTCGCGGCTCCATCTGTTTCTCGGCGCTATTCTCGGAACAGTGGAAAAGGTGGTGTTTCAGTTGTCCATGTTTGCGATAGTGTGCGGGACAAGTTGTGCTCTTGTTCACGTGATTAGATTTGTGCTTATGGAAATGCCGCAGGAACCGTTGGGAGTAAAAGGGATTTGGTTTTTTTTTCGCTCCGTCAAATAAAATGCGACGCCAGCAAAGGAATATTTTACGTTTGAAAAAAAAAATACATTACGCAACAGACAGGAAGTGTTAATTATGTCTTTTATTGAGTATTATTTAACATACAAAAAAAAGAAAATAAACCATTTATTTAGTAATTATTTACCTTATCCCGATAACATCCTGTCTGCAAGATTGAAAACAAGGGTTTCTCGCTGCACGGCATAGAAGTCGTTCGTTTCGCGTGTGTTTCGTTTTGCGGGCTGTTATGCCGCGCCACTACGACGATGCGGGTCTTTTGTTTCGTGATGGAATGAAGGAAATCTTGCACACGCACCAAATGCGTATCGTTATCATAGATGAATGGAGCAACAACAACAGAAAAAAAACAAAACAAAAAATGAATAAAATTTTCCCTCCACCTTGCTTGGGGAGGGGTGACGCGCCGGTAAGCGAACCGTTCCTGAAGGTGGGCAAATTAAACGCTCACTATAATTGCGCAAGTATTGTGTGCGTTGGGTGCGGGTAGGTTCACTCCCCCTCGTCATCTCCTACGCCCCCCTTTGGTTGCCCTTTTGCGCGGGCTAATTATTATTAGATTATTAAAATTGAATTAACGCAGGTCGGGCGCCCAGGAAGAAGCAAATACTAGCGTTATGGAATGTTACAGGAAACTGCGATGCAGTGTTTGCCGTGCACTTCAACTGAGCAGAGGGAGAGGGGTGGTCCGGGGGGGGAGGGGGTAGAACAGAAAAGCGACGGGGCTTGTAATTAATTACCTTTGCCCGATGTCAGCCCTTTCGGGTTTCTGTACCGTTTAGATACAGCGCATCTGAAACGATCGCTTCCCAAACATCGACATAAGCGACATCGTGTCGGGTTTTTGTTTCACGTTGGTAGGGTCGTCCGTCTTTTAAATCGATTGTTTTGTTAAAAAGCATTGAGCCTTCAATGTGCATGTGTAAGTTGTGTTGTGTGTGTGTGCATGGATACAGATAATTGAGGAAGAGGCGTCGTTTGCCAAGGGCACAGTAATTAGGGTGCGATTGTAACAATTTAACTACAATTTAGCACACTATTTGCTGGCGTCAGGGCTGGGAATGTAGTTCTTTATGCTTTACAAACTTGTGTAATAATAAATGTATGCCCCCAGCCACTTGTGGAGAACTTGGGCGGAGAAGAGACATCGGGTGAGGGTGGGAGGAGGGAGAAGGGTGTCTAAGCGAAGAATAAGACAACGCTGCCACACCGGAAAGTGAGCTGCACACGAGAACTGTCTGTGTGTGTGCAATTAATGCCACCGAGGACCGAATGTGCAGGTACAAATAGTCATCGATCTGGTGCGCAAGCTGCCACACATTAATGGTAACGGTAATGGACGTCATATGTGAAATGAAACGCAAACACGCCGACGCGTTCCTGTCTGCCGATCTATCGCGGCGTAACGTGCGCAATAAAGTTTGACTTGCGGCAAAGCCACCAACAACAGCGTAATGGACGAACGAACGTCGTGTCGCTTAGTATTAGTGTGATTAATTTGTAACTTCATGAGCGCCGGAACGGAATTGGCGTGACAGTACAGCAGAATGCAGCAGATGCATACGTAACAAACAAATGGCAGGAACTTGTTCGAACATAATGCACGATCAACCGGGCACGGCAGCGAGGCAGAGAGTGGACAAATATGATTAACCAAATTACAACGATTGGGTTTGACAAGGTACGATCGAGTGGTGCAACATGCCGATCTTCGCCGATCCGCCGATTTCGCGTCCCCGCGAAACGAGTGACATAAATGTGGCGATAATTTGACAAGGCGCCGAGTGCCTTAGGCAAACCGTAACATTTTATTTCTACTCACAAATGGAAAATGGACCGAGTGCGGCTTGCGCTCTCCTGTGGGCAAAACGGGATGGTAACGGTTGGCGATAAAAGTTTAATTAGTTTTACCCGGGTCTGGATGGGTGAGTAACATGTAGATCATTAAGCAGGAACAACAACAACAAAAAAACAACGAGAGACGAATAAAACAAGCGCTAAGAGACACGGTATTTGCAAAACCATGCCCGTGCGTATCGATCACGATCGCGCGTAACGAATGCGTAAAAATAACGATCAAACTGATACGTGGAGTCGCGCGTTCACCATCCGTTCCCCCGTGGTGGATATCTTCTGGGCGATGATTAATCTTCCCGATCGAGTCAGTTATCGAGCGGTAGTTAACTGTTTTTTTTTTTTGTTGTTGTTCTGTCCCTTACCTTGGTTCAGCATCATGCTGCTGATGATGTTGTTTATTGGTTTTATGTTTTGTATTGCGTTCCAGTCACCCAGCACACAGGTTCATTGAGTTTTGTTTCAATCGACCTGGACGCGATCGGAAATCAATAAAGTGAGCCCAAAGCCAGAAGGAAGGAAAAGTAGTTTTCAGGATCAGTTTTGTTTCACTTTTTATTCTCTCTCGCTCTCTTATCGAGCATTGAAGTCTGTACCATCCACGTAAGCGTCAATCAATCGACGTATGTTACGTATCCCGCAGGGTGGCATTAATGTATCGCCCACAAGCATCTAAATTGAGTGATTAAAAATTGAACATTTTGTCCCGGGCAAAACCGTTGTCGACGACGGACGACGTAAACCTGGCCCGGCCGAGGCCCCTTTTGCGCAAGCCGTAAAATTCGGAACAAACAAACAAACAGTTAAAATCGAATCAGCACCAAAATGGAACACATGTCTTACGGGTTCATCTCTCATCACACTCGTCGCCGCTGTTGCTGATGGATTCATTCGGTGATTGTACATTTTTGTGGTCGTCTTCTCTTTTTTTTTGGTGTTGTTTTTCTTTCGGTGTTCAGATAAACTTGTCTGGCGCATCGGGAAAAGGCCGGTATGTCAACTGACCGTGCCCAAACCACTTACGTTCTCACGTCTGGACCGCGTATATGCTAGCGTCTGGAAAATTTGAACCACGATTAATTCATGAAAAATACCTACCCTGAGTGTGCGGTTCGTTCCTTCACTGCGCGTTGAAGTCACCTTCTAGCGAACGAGTCTAACGCAAGAATTCGTGCAATTTGTTTGTAATTTAGCCTGGTTGTTTTGTCGAGTGCATTGTTGAAATGGTTTTAGCTGAATTTTAATCACATTTGTTGGAATCGAGATTGAGACATTAGGACCGACGTACAACTAATGCTGGGCAAAAGGATCGAAGGTACTGAGCGCAATGTTTCGGTTGTTCTTATAAATGCAACACACGTTGAGATAGGATAGGAAGTGATACTAGCTGGAATCGTTTAATTGGCAACATCAATCGCGTACCCCAACTATCGTACAAGCTGCTCTGTTACCGCCTTTTATGCGATCCATCGTCAGTGGCGCCGAATATTGGCTGGCAAGAAAAACACAAAGAAACGAGAGAAAAAAAACTTTAACCGCAATATAATCAACGGTTGTAAAAGTGGTTCAGTGGATGTAGAGTTTTTTTGTTGTAGTTATTCTTGCTGCCGGTTTTAATTACTAATTCAATGTGTTTATGCAAGAAAATTGCATACCGGCAACGGATGGTTGGAATTGGAAGACACTTTTACGGATCGCACACCGTGAGCACCGCCACAGATTAGACTAGAGCCGGCCGAGGTACCCGCCAAGCCAACTCACTGCACCATTTCTTTCTGTTTTGTTTTATTACACTCGTTAATGAGAATTTTTGCGCACACGGCGGCAAGTGTTGATTGAAAGTGAGATTGCCCACCGGCGGCCCCGAGTGGGATGTAATGAGTCCTTCCTGGTGTTCCAGGGAACATGGATGTAACCGAGTGTGCCGATCTTAAGCTGTCGTTCCGAAGGGAAATCCCTCAAAAAAAATAAAACGAAAGGCCGTAGGTAAAGGGTGTAGTGGTGCAGAATTACCGTGGTCTTGTAACCATGACCCGCATACGTAATTGTGTAAACGGTAATTTACAATTTCCGTTTGATATTTTGCTCCGGTTGTTTTTATTGTTGCTGCTGCTGTTGTGTGTTGGTTGCATATGAAATGTAAAGAGAAATATTTAATGAAAGCTCACATCTCACAGTCAGTGGGTGCACGCCAGTTCTCATGTTTGCAAGTGTCAGTGAAATAGGTTGGTGATAAAAAGCGAGAATGATGTTTTCTTACCAGCTCTGGTCGGCAATGTAGTCCTTAATCATACGCAGCGGAAACATTATTATGTGCACACACTAGTACTTGGCGATAGAGAGAAAGAGAAGCAAATGAATAAAACACCTTTTTGCCTTTTGTAGAATCATCATAAATCACTTGTCTAGTTAAACTGATCAACGCACTGTTGAAAAACAGCATAAAAAGAAATACAAACATTTACCCCCAACTTCAATCACAAAGAGCAAATTGTACAAGCAAACAATCCCTATGCGGCTGCCGGTGTAAAACTGCCCCAAGGTCCAGGTGGGCGAGTGGTTCATGCTGTGCGAAATTATGCAGCCCAAAATGTGTGATCGTTACGGTGTTCGCATGGCGATCTTCGGTGCGAATATTTACTGCCTTTCGCCACAGCTTGATGCACAAGCCGAGTTGGTGGCCGAGTTAGGCGAGAAATGTTTGTATGAAATTCTTTCATACTAACCGCTGTTTCTGTTGTTTGTATGAACATTCGCTCTTTCTCTCTCTCTCTATCTTTGGTAAAACGGATTTCATTCTGTCATTAGCACGAACTGAACCCTTTCTACTCGTGCGTTTGCAACTAAGTAGCACAATTTCGTTGCATTCCTTTAGAAATGGTACGAATCGTTTGCCCTCCGGACGTTACGCGTTTTTTCTTCGGACGAATGAGTGAATGCCTATGGGGCTAGGAAAGGGTACTGTTAGTACTCCTCCCGTCCACGCACATTTTGAGGATGGTCTAATAAAGGTAATTATAACAGCAAAAACAGGGGTTTTGTTGGGCAGAAGCGCATCCCGCGTGATGGCATGATCACGGTGAGGAGCACTGCACTGTGTGTGAAATTCATGCTAAGCTTGGAATAAAAATAAATAACAAAACAATTAGTTTAGGATGAGTCGAATACATTAGTGTGGTAATCACATATGTGTCTCATATTGGATACTATAGCGATAGAAATTATTTGAAAATAAATCTTTTCAAAAATGTATTCTATGAGGAGATTCAGAAGAACTTATAAATAAAGGATATGGAAATCAAATATCTTCTTACTGCTCCTCCTACTCCTTACTATTAGTGTTGGGTCAAGAGCGAAAGAGGTACCTCAATCGCTCCGCTCGTCACATTGTGCGCGCTCCCGCACAGCCCTCGCGAAAAAGAGGTAGCTCCGTACGGAGCGCTACAGACAGGAGCGATTGTGCGATGCGCTCCCATTTGAAAATTTCCTAAGGCTATAGCCTTAGTTGTTTTTTTGGGAAATTTAGCAAAATTTATAAATGTGATATATTTTAATGCAAATTTGTTGCAATAAGTTTCTTTTCACGCAAATAATGCTTTAAATTATAAAAAGAATAAAAAATCAAAAAAAAAAATTTAAAAAAATTTTCAACTCGAAAATTTCATAAGGCTTACCCCTTGCCATTTTTTTGAGCAAATTAGCAAAATTTAAAAAAATGTTTTATTTTCATGCGAAATTGTTACAATAAGTTTCTTTTCACTCAAATAATGCTTTAAATAAAAAAACGAGTTAAATAATTATAAAAAATAGAAAAAATCTATAAATTTGTCATCCTACTAAGGCTCAGTTTTGCTCCAAGTTTTGCGTATAACTCGGTCGGTATCCAACGGATCACCAATCTTTAAAATGTGGTCGGTAGATGGCACTAATGGCTACATTTTCTTCTTATACAGCCATGCCCTCCGATGTCTGAGCCAGAAGTTATTCGAGGAACCAAGTTATATACCCTGTTTGAGAAAATGTAAAATTTTCCTCATTTTTGCACCAAGTTTTGCCTATAACTCGGTTGGTATCCAACGGATCGCCAATCTTTCACCTGTGGTCGATAGATGGCACCAATGGCTACATTTTCTTCTTGGACGGTCATGCCCTCAGATGTCTGTGCCAGAAGTTATTCGAGGAACCAAGTTCCTTACCCTGTTTGAGAAAATGTAAAATTTTCCTCATTTTTGCACCAAGTTTTGCCTATAACTCGGTCGGTATCCAACGGATCGCCAATCATTAACCTGTGGTCGATAGATGATACCAATGGCTACATTTTCTTCTTGGACGGACATGCCCTCAGATGTCTGTGCCAGAAGTTATTCGAGGAACCAAGTTCCTTACCCTGTTTGAGAAAATGTAAAATTTTCCTCATTTTTGAGCAATGCAGCAAAATTTTTAAACCTGATATATTTGAAAGCGAATTCACTCAAATAATACTTTAAATTATAAAAAGAATAAAAAATCGGAAAAAAATTAAAAAAAAATTTCAACTCGAAAATTTCATAAGGGGTACCCCTTGCCATTTTTTTGAGAAATTTTGCAAAAAAAAATGAAATTGACTTATTTTAATGCCAATTTGTTGCAATAAGTTTCTTTTCACTCAAATAATGCTTTAAATGAAAAAAAGAATAAAAAATTAGAAAAAAATTAAAAAAATTATAAAAATTTGAAAATTTTATAAGTCTATAGCTAGTGGGTCAAGAGCGAAAGAAGTATTTCTATCGCTCCGGTCATCTTATTGTGCGCGCTCCTTGTGGTGCGAAACTTCGCTCCTGGGAGCGCATCGCACAATCGCTCCTGTGTGCAGCGCTCCGTGTGGAGCTACCTGAAGCGCACCGCACACTTTAGAGAGCAAGAGCGGTTCGCTCCGCTCTTGCAAAAGAGCTACTTGACCTAACACTACTTACTATGCACTCCAGAAGTGAAAACGGTAACATCATCCAAAGCCGGAAATCCACAAGATTGAACACTTTTATATCCCGCCCTGTTACCACTGTGCATTGTTTTGCGCTGTTCGTTATAGCACGAGACAGCCTACCGCAATAATGATTGAAGGTAATGCCATTTTTTTTCTTCTTCTGAATAAAGTGCTATGAGCCTATAGGGCTAGAAATGCAGTACGGCAGGTTAATGTATGTTTTGAATCGTTCTGTCCAATCGGTAGCGCTAAAGGGTAAGTTGCCCTTCGGTAAGATTTGATGATACGAATCCACCCAGATATGGTAATGAATTAAATAGGTGCAAAATATGCAAATTTAAAACCCCTGAAGTACAATCATTCTAGACACAACTGTCTATTTGCAAGATGTGTGATTGACTAAGATGATTGACTAAGAAAAAAAACAAACCAAAACCAAAGCATCTCTTCATACCAACCGTAGCAGGTAATGCAAGAGAAAAAAAAAACGGGTCGCATTGCGTGCTGAAGTAACGTGTCCGTAACGAGGCAGGAATGAGAAGATTCACAAATTGACCGACAGGTCTCCCGTTGGACAGGTGAATATCCCAGAGTTCTCGAGAAATGGACGATACACATGCACGACCTGCCCGGGATAAGTCGCTCGCCGGTCTTGCAACCGGGAAAAGAGCAGTTGGTTGGGCCACAAAACAACCGAGCAACCGCTTTTGGTGTTTGAAAGGTGAAGAAACAATTTCTGCATAAGATGATTGAGATGGGGGGAAACGGTTTTTCCCCCCGCCCGGTTTCTGCCATCCGAGAAGACAAGACAACCGGGAATCGCATGCCCGGTTAGGTGTAATTGAATGTGACAGCTATTCATTTTAATTTACGATCGCCTGCAATTGCCAACTTGTACAGGTGTAGTTGTTCGTACGTGTCCTCCACAACATTGTAGCACTTTCTCTCGTCCGAGTGCTTCATAGTGGTGCTGCAGTGGATTATGGCTGCCGACGCAAATACTGTTTGGTAGTCGTCAAAATATTTGAGCAACCCGTTTCGTGTGCTATCCTTAGCGATCAATTCTGGTTCGTTATCAATTAGTGGCACGATTTGGTTTTGCATTTGCAACTGACTGGAATGTGTTGGCTTTGGGTGCGTCTTGTCGAGTACTTTCTATCGGCCGAAAAGCGTTATTTTCGTTGCTGTTTCTGTAACAACTGCTCCGTTCGCACAAGTTGGATAGGATTTGCCGGAAAGCAGTACAGGAAACGTTTCAATTGCTCGCTACATCCTTCGGAATCGCATCGTTATCCTACGGGATATGTGAGCGTGATGCGCCCTGCTCGACATTGGCCCCAACCATCGGCTACGGCTTAAGCCTGTAATCAGTGGTAATTAAGGTTTTTCCTTAGCCTTGGTACGTGTACGTGCCTGTTGTCTGCTGTTGCTGCAGGAAATGCAAACGGAATCGCATTGTAACACATCGATGATATTTGTTACAGCTTTCCCGTGTTCCCTCGGGAACCATCCACCCCGTCGCCGGTGCAACGAATATTGAAAACTAATTAAATTAACATTCAACATTAACCGCACCGGTGCCGGCAGAGTTGGTGTTCAACGTCCGTTGCATCTGGGATCGCAATCGATCCATCAAGCGCAAATGCCTTCGCAAAATAGTTGGCCGAGTGGCCGTACCGTGCGTGACGGGGGTTTTGTTTTTTTTTTGTGTTTGTGCCTGCTCCGGGTCTGCTGCTAGGTCGCGAAATCCACCACCCGAAGGAGTAACCGGCAAACCCGAGTTATTATCGGGTTTGTGGCGGACTGCTCCCGGGCACGGGGAGGAACGCATCAGAACGGATCAGTAGCATAAAAGGGAAGAGTGCGATAATAATGCCTTCACCACGAGGAGAATAGCGGGATGGGTTTTGGGGTTTTGTACATTGTGTTGCTGTCATGTTGCACGGGATATGATATTTATCTTTCGCGAGCAGCTTTCTTATCGTTTTTGTGGGTTTTTTGTTGTCTTCCGTTTCGTACTAGGTAAAGAAGAATCTATCCGGATGACGAATCTACTTCGCATGCGGCATGATGCACATGTTCGGTACCATGTGTCAAATAAATGCAATAAAACGAAGGTTTTTATTTGAGCTTTAACTACTCGGACGGACGGAACACCGATACGATCGGTGTTGCAAATTTGTTTGATTACATTTTAGGGAATAATTTACCTACACAAAACACACTATTTGTGCAGCGCAGCGTAACATCCGCCGCACGTTCATTCGCGGCTACGAGCGAGCGCCATTTGCACACGAATGGGGCGTGCTGAGCATGAACTACTGAACTCTTGAACTCATGACAACCTCATTGCGGTTGTGCGATAAGTTAAACGCTATAATTAGGAATCGTAAAAAATGGTAAACTATTCGCTGTGTTTTATTTCCTTTGCGAACTGTACGTGGTTGGACTACGTAACGTACCGTAATGGTTGTAACGTTGCAGTTGCCGATGGATTCTTTACTTTACAACTGGAATGGTACCTTAATTCACTTATGTGGAATGTTTTTGCTTGGTTAATAGTTTCTTACGAATGAAAAAAAGCGAATAAAATTACACAAAATTAGCACCTAAAGAATATGACGTATATGTACGTGTTTTGCACTAAACAATGTTCTTTTGCGAAGGTTAAGCGTACGCAATATTTTAATCATAATCATCTCCTGCATTACAAATCAACGACCGTTGACCGACTTGTTGCACATGTTCGAGCTTAACGAGACGCAAGATAAGCACGAATCGTTCGATCTTCTACGTACTACGTCTAATTAAAAAAAGAAGGCAACGATCCACTAAATTAACCTAACGGCTTATTTATGCCGATCCATCCATCCATTCCTGCCATCATTCCATCCATCAATACTGGCCATTCTCCCACGCCCCGATCGGGCGCGTTGAATTATGGTTCGAACGAGGGACAAATTCAATTTTCATCAGCATAAATCAAGCCAATTTACGAGCTCTTCCCCCGGGGGTAGAGCTTTGGCATGAAGAATATGATCGCACGAAGGTGACGGACATTCCATTCGACGTCGACGACTCCCCGTCGCACCCACTGGAGCGGTGAGCGCTTTCCTTCCCGCCCAGCCTGGAACACTAATCAAGAACTTCCATTATCACCGTGACCGTGGTCGAACATCGGCCGGACATGGGTTGATAACTGGGATAACTGCTTGACGCTAAACAAACACATAAAAGAACGGCTCACACTATTGCTTGATTAGCAATCATAAATTTTCCATCAAGATTAGCTCGTGATTACTAATAGCGTTCCACGCGTTATTCGGTTCTCCTTCGAGCTCCGGGAGTTAAGGGTACGGTTGACATCGTCCATTCCGATCGACGTCGATGCAAATCGAATGATTTACGACGTACGGATCAATTGGCTGAAAATTGAATTATTCAACCCACCTTCACCAAACCGGACGAAGGTGAGCTTCGCACGATCTTGATCTTGCCCGGTTGTGGTGTAGCGGATACAATGTTTGCCGTACTAATTACCGGCAGGAAAGGTCAGTACCGATCACACCCCACCGTGCGTCTGTTGTGTAGCGCAACAGTAATCTAATCAGGGTCCTTTTCCATACGAGCGAAACTTATTGCAAACGATTAAACTGCCTTCGTAATGATCGGAAAAGGCACACTATTTCGTGTATGCTATGATTAAATTAATTAATTTGTGCTCAACTCGATCATCATGAGCTGGTGCGTCATCTGTCACGACTCGGTGGACTTGGTCGCCGTCGGTTGCAACTTTGCGCCGCTGCACACCGTTGCTGTTGATGATGATGATGCTGATGACGATGATGCTGGTGAGGACGTTTCGCGTACGACGGTTTGCCGTTTTTGGTGTGGCGTGTGTCTAGGCGTGCGCGCGCATTTCTGGAATGGAAAATTCAATCAACTTTTACTGCCTGTGACCATCATTAGCGATGGTTGTTGTTTTTTTTAAATCATCGATTCGTCGTACTCGTCGTCGATTGGTGCGCGATGACTTGTCGCATTACTGAGCGTCACTGAGCGTCAATAGTTGAGACAGTTCGAGGCGTAAAAGTTGCCAAGTGCTGGAAGAGAACAAGGACCAAAGTGTGCTGAATGCTTACAGTCAGCGGTAAAGGCACAGAACGATCGGGCTTCGTAGTGGATGGATTGCAATAATGTCATTTGCGATGAAGTGTTTCTTCCGCTTGCCGGTGCTGGAGACAAGATGCGTGTAAATGGTGTGTGCTAGTGACAGTTTGACAGGCTAAACTACATCGCAGAATGTTACTCCGTGTCTCGATGCTCAGCTGCAAACAATTACTTTCAATCAAATAAGCTCCGTTCTGTCGAGTGCGCTTTGGGGAAATTAAAAGATGTGTAATTAGTTAAATGTGAAGAACGATTCTTTTAAAATAGAAACAAGTGAGTGTAAGGTGCCTAATTGCGTGCCAAAAAGTTTAAAGTTGTTCTCGTTATGGTGATAATTTATCATCGAGTCATAGGTCTTCCTAGGAGAAACACAGAATTTTTTTTGCACGTATTTCGATCAGATTAAAATTGAACCAAAAGTGGAAGTGAAGTGTCATTCGTTCAATCAAATCATACATACGTATTGTGTCGCTTAATGTAATCAAGGTACGGTGCATCGGAACGCTCCCATGCAACAATTGTGCTGAGCCGACGACATACGTTGGAATTCCAATTTCACGTTATGAGCGGAATTTATGACATTCATCAGCCCGAACCGGTCGCAGTGCTGCACTTTAACAGGTACATTTTTCCCGTGTCTGTCCCACCGGATGAGCGGATTGCATTGTGCTGCACTTCGTTGCAATTGGTGCCGCTTGTTCCGCTCGTCATCGCAGCACGATTAATCCCCAACCCCCCCGGGGGGACCGTGATGATTCACCTTTCGGAGTTGATCAACAATCTGTGAAGAGAAAAATTAAATCACAATTAATTAAATTACATGACACAAGGCTTTTTTTTTTGCTCAAACTCTCTCACATCGGCACACAAACACAGTTGTATGCTTTGGTAGCGAATCAATGTGTGGCTTGAGGAGGCTAATGGTAGTGGCAGATTTGCTGGTTGCGAGAATCTCACTTATCGTTTCGCAAAAGCGCAACTCATTGTGGCAAACCTGTGTACGGTTTGTTGCACCTGCATCTGTGTTGAAGCTTTGCAGAGAAGTCGAGCGAGCGAGCTGCAAATAATTGTTAATTTGAATTTAGATTTATTGAGATGGAAATTCATGCGAAGTGAGTAGAAGTGTGGCTGCGAGTGTTTGATCCTACGCAATATGCCGCTCATCATCTAGGTAGCTTTAGGCAGGATCGATGATCAAAGGAAAAGGAACATCCTCAGCCAGTA
The DNA here is from genome assembly GCF_943734845.2 of Anopheles funestus. Lineage (NCBI taxonomy): Eukaryota > Metazoa > Arthropoda > Insecta > Diptera > Culicidae > Anopheles > Anopheles funestus. The sequence goes on along the minus strand of NC_064598.1, from coordinate 92,202,750 downwards.
GCCGGCAACGACAGACTGAATTGGCAAAGGGCAGTGCTTTACAGATCGAAAAAAAAGGATCACAATTTTACAGACACACATGAAGAACGGAAAACGATAATGAATGGCTGCTGCTGGACGGGAGCGTGACTCGTCGATTCAAGTGTCGATCACAATGGGAAGTGCATTGTCACCGGTAGACCTCATTTGCGAGGTGTCATGAATGCGTTCATTCACATTTTGCACTTGGGTGTAGGGTTAATTTTTGCGGAAGCCATTTACTGATGCAACACGGCTCCGAAATGGAACACATTCTGGGGTGCAAAAAGTAAAAAAAAAAAGGTTCAACCTCGGGATGAAGTTATACGAGCATAAATGGTCAAATGATTGGTTTCCCTGTCACTGTAAGGTTTTTATTTTGCTGAAACTATGCAACCTTGAGTGATTAAAGTAAAGTGTAAATAAACGCGCTTACAAGTGTGCTGGTGACTTCACAAATCAAACGAACCATATCGACAGTTCTCCAGAGATTCAAACAGTCCGGACCAGCAGTCACCAGCGCTGGTTTCGAACGCTGAACGCTGAGCGTACGGATTTGGGGTGCAACTATTTCACAAACTGACAAGATTGGCCCCACGGGACTGCTGGCCAAATGTAGCAGTACGATCCGGTGTGGTACGCATCGGAATCTTGCTCCGTCCACCCTTCGGACAGTATCATTGCAAAACGGGCAATAAGTGATGCCAACGTTGATTCGTGCTGATGACGTTCGCGACTGTATCGATACTGGTCCCGGGACTGTACATGCGCATACCGTGTGCACAACCAATACATGCGTAGAAAATAACAAAAAAACGCTCCGAATGCAACGTTGTTGGCTTAAAATAGCCCCCGGGTTGGATTCGGATGCTGATGGACTTCGGTGAGACTCGTTCACATTCCACATGTCGCGTACTCTCTGGCAGATTTAGCGAGAAAAATAATGCACTGTGGAAATGTGGCAGCAATGAAATAAATAGCGTATATACTGTGACAGCCACATACCATCACCGAACGCATCCTTCTGCGTGTGCTGTTTTACTTGACTTAGGCATTGGGACGTTCAACAATGCTAGCAATGAAATAATGATACTTGCGATCGATATGTGTTTTTCCTTTACTTTATTAGCGTTCATTGAGTTGAATGTGAAGCGTCAACAGTAACAATCACGAAAAAAAAAATCGTTTTTAAATGTTATTATTGTTAGTCGAATGATATTGAGATGAATTTTGCGCACAAGGAAGGTTCGTCGCTTGCTGTCTAATTGAGCTTTACAGTTTGAAGTTGTTTCTCGTTAGCCATCAAGCGGCTTTTGAGATGAGGAAATTTATCTTTCTTTCTGTTTTCACTTGCTTGTTAATGCCAACTTCATTTTGCAATACATTTAGATTTTTCTTAACTATCTTTTTTACACTTTTTTTGCACTTACAAACATTATAAGCAATCAGGAAAATAATCAAATTGACAGTACCCGGTAATTGTATACACTTAGTAAATGAATAAAATGTTTAACTTTGTATCTTTCATTACGTGTATATGCAAGTGGACGTGTGTGTTGTGGTAATTGACGGGCGGTACTTGACTCGAGTTGCGTTATTGAAGGGCTTATTTTCTTTGGCAGCATCTTTATCTTTACCATACGGATCTTAACAAGAAAATCGAGAAAACTGTGTAAAATAATTACATTAAGCCCTTGTTTCATTTTACCCATCGAAAGGCTTACAATGAGTTATTATACGTTCATTTAAAGGAAACTGAATTCTGCTTTGTCTGATAAGTGAACAATCTGACCAGGTTTCTGTGGCAAATGGCATACTTTGAATTTAACCTGCTGTGTGCAGATTATCAGCAAAGTAATATGAAATGTCCGGTATTACTAATTTCATTACCTCCTACCGTGTGTGTAGCGCAGGCTAAGGTAGCTGCCGTTACGAAGAAAGCAAGAATGCCAATAAACGAAGGGAGTTGCTACCGATCGAGGAAGAATTCGACCACAGTTTGGTATTCTCTTCCTTTTTTGTTGTTGAACCGAGTAACTTATCGCATTGAATCAGACATAACAATCCTTTCCGAAGCCTTCCGTTTTCCTTCGTGCGTCCTGGGCGATGCGTTGTGCAGAAGTGCGCACACCAATAATGATACTTCAATTTTTAATTATCGATAACAGCGAAACGGTTCTGCATGAACAACAACATCACTGAACTGGTAACAGCAACTGGTGAAAATAAGAAAACCAAAAAGAAACATCTTCAGCAAAGGGGACCAGAGCAAAGCAGAGTGTATTCACGTTGGAAATCAGCGCCGTGTCTTGTTGCTCCGTTGGTTCCTCGTTTTCGAGCCCAACTGCAGCAGAGCCCTGATCTTATCGGTTCTAGTTAAATGTTATTAAACTTTTTCCACACCCCTTAAATTTCTTCGTTACGTTAGCACTGCTCATCCGCCCGATTCGCTGTGAACTGCGGCATTCCGATTGCGTACGCAAATCCTGTGAAAATGAATGAAAAACGATCGATCGAAGACAAAAACGGTGGTAGTCGTGCACCGACCGACATCGTGCCGGAGCAGCTTGCAGCGTCAGCAGGACAAACGGTGATCTTGTTAATTTATTTTAATTAAAAATTCATAAACAAGATGTAGTTCCGCGCCGATCCTTGTTCGTACGATCCGCTTCCTGCTCACCGTTTCGTTTGGTGATCGCACGCGCTCACATCTTTGCCGACGCTCTGGAAGCGACGTGGAAAAGAGTCATCGTTTCGCGATGGGAATATAAGGTGCAACTGATGCACTGATCGATTTATTCGATAACTTAACTTTAATTTCGTAACGACAACAAAAAAAAACGGTCCAACTTTTTTGCCGCAGGTATCGTGAAGTGCTTGTTAAACAGGCATTGTGATGTTAATGGAAAAAAGGTGCGTCTGCCAAAATTATCACTCCTCGTACCGGGCTGAGTGTTAGCTGTCAATGTGATGCTATTTTGCTTGCAGAAGAGAAAAAAACTCCTTCTTGCTATTAGTGAAAACATGATACTATTTTCTGGTTGTTAGGTTTCTAGCTAAAAAAATCCACTTTCACCGATTCAGTCGATTCCGTTACGATTCTAGTACCATTTTTGTGACCTTTTGCTGACCGAACATGTACTCCTGGACATGGTTTTATCTTATCCAATCGAATAGCATGATTAAAAAAAGTGCTGCAACCGGAATCTGGACTTGCCCAGCATCTGGAGGCATCCGGTATTTCAGCTACCAGCCAAGACGAATTGCTGCGGCAAGTCTCGCCGGTTGTTCGGTTATGTCGATCGATAAAACAATCTGGTCAAGGTTGCCGATGAAGCTGTAAGACGGATTGGCACGGTCTGATTTTATGTACAGCTAATGAACGGAACACTTGGTCGGGCCGACACCAAGACTTCGGTCGGCTTGGAAGTGTCTAGTGGTGTCAATATGAATCGCTTGTTCAAGGGGTATGAATTAATTAAGAAATAAAACTGAAAAACGATTGCTTGCCCTAGACAATGTTTGTGCAGATCAAAACGTGATCGTTTTATTAATTCCTCAAACAGAACTTTTTTAAAACACTTTTTACAACAATATGCGTTTCGTTCAAAGTACACACAGAATATAATTTAATTTACGCATCAAAAAGAGCGAGCAATTTGCTTGAAGGTAAAAGATTAAAGCGAATCTACCATGCACCATCGAACTCGAAAGCGATTTCCCCGCTTTTTGGAATAGCTGGTACGAAAATTCAATATCCATTTTAATGATGTTCGTTACAGAAAATTACAATTATTAGTATTTAATTTTCCTTATTAAATAAAATCGATTCAAAATCGGCTTCCTGCCGCTGCTAGAAAGAGGCAAGTTTGGTACATGTTTCTTCGAGCTTTCCATTTTGAATGTACCGGGCGCTGTCGGATTCATCTTGAACATGATGAGTGCCGTGATAAGATTTCAACCCCATGAACGAAGGAAGCAAAAATAATCACAATATTAATAAATGTAATCATTATTATCAACGCAATTATGATAATCATTTGGTTTCACACTTATTCGCATGCAGCGTTAGCAGCGCGAAGCGATGCTTTGAAGCGGCGAGAAGTGGTAGAAAACTGACATGAATTTTGGCGCTTGAACTGTTTTTTTAGGGTTTATTGAAACGTGTTGAATGTGAGGTTGTAAGTTTAAGGGAAAACTTGTTCCTAAGTGAAATGAACGTCCGTAAGGTACGGTGTGCTGTGACCTTGTGCGGAGTTTGGAAAGGACTTCTCGTGCTGGTGAAGCAATTAATGCGTTTTTCCAAGCTCTTGATCATCGAAAGAATTGATAGGTTCTTTACCCATATATAGGAACTTCCTTCCTCTACAATTCTAGCACAACATCTGCAGCTATCCCTTGGGGAAAAACTCGTACAGAAAAGTACATCGCGTTGAAACGCACAAAGTGAGTGGAAACCATAAAAAACTCTCCCAACAGTAGCGCAAGATGAAAAACTAGCTCCCGCTACAGTAGGTAGCATCAATTACTGCTACACTCCATAAATAATTAAGTCTGTAAATGAACTCAAAAACGCGGGCGCTCGAGATTCGTTGTTGCGAGCGGCAGTAGAACGATCTTCACGGTAATTTCAATCGCAATTGCATCCTTTCTCGTACACAGTGCTGACAAGTTCAGGGCGCTTCTAGGGCTAACTGCTCACCACCTGGACCAACCTGCCTCCACACGCGTTCCGTTTTGTCAGGTTGGGCCCGGTTTGTGCGAAGTTATAGTTTTTGTTCGCTTGTTGGCTACAGGTTGGCTTTTTTTCGTTTTTGCTAGTCTTCTCCATCTCGCAATCGCCGTTTTTCTCATTTAACACAACGCGATCATCGCGCACGGGCAACATGTTTTTGCCTCGTTTCCGTACATTTCCTTTGCTGTGTGTGTGTTTTTTTCTCTCTCGCTATTTCGCGCCGCATCGATCGATCAGCGTTTCGATTGTGACTATCCAATAAAGGATGATTGGTAAATAGAGTTGTAACCGAAGCAAAAAAAAAACACACACACACACACTCCATACAGTTCAACGGCTATCGTTAGCTGAGACGTTGGCTTTTTTTGCCGCCCCTTCATTGCCCTTCAGCGCACTTTACGTGGGTTTCCGTCCTGTGGTTGCGTTGCTGTCTCTTGTGTTTGCTCCATACAGGGTTTTGCGGGATGCAACCCTGTGCCCGACTGTTTAAAGATTCATCTCGTGTTGCATGCCAATTGTAATGCGCTCATGGAATTCTTTCTTCTCATCCATTTTCCACCATCATCTCGCGGACACCTTCTTCGCGATGGGGTTTTCGGGGCTGATGGATGAATGATGGAATGTCTCGGAAGGGCTACGGAGTACCGCGTAACAAACCGCATCGAAGTAAGTGGCTCACCGCAATGAGCAAACAGCTTATGGTCAGGCGAGAAAATTAACTTGTTCTGTTACCTTGTTCCATTGTGTGCTTGAGGTGTGCCTTCGCTTTTAGGGTTATATTTGGTACGTTGACATGTAATCTCGTGTCTAGTGTTATAATATTTAAAATTATCTCTGTTAATGGGAAAATTTGTGCTGTATCGATCAGATACAATCAGGGATTTCTTCTCTCTTCTCCAATTATTCTCGATACAATGGAAGAAGTACAAAAAATTAATATCCTTAAACCATTCAATTACTTCTACTGCTTTGTAGCTTTCCAAGGTGTGATAAATGATCCTGCTTCCGATTAAAGTAAGGCAAAAAAGAAAACGATACGGCAAGATTGAAGGTAGCTTTTAAACTCATATCAGCACGAAACTACTTCAATCAGCGGGATGACCCGTTTCCGGGTACAAGCAGCAATTTTATCCATTTAATACGCATAACAGCCCGGGACAGGTAATGGCTCCCGGCGAGTGTTATCTTTTAAGCGTACCGCAAAATTATGAAGGCAACAGCAAACGAAAAAATCGTTTATCTTGTAAATGAAGTTTTCGATCATTTGATTAAATTTAGTAAAATTAATGCTCATTATCCATAGCTTCCCTGTTTTGCGCCGCCGTTGAACGGTGGTTGGCCGAAAGGATTTTCACTTTTTCGCTCGTATGTATGTGAGATGGTTTCTTATGTGTGTTTCGTTTCCTTTTTTTCCTTCTTCCACACAGGTTCCAGGTTACAGTTCTGCACCGTAACCCATCCTTAGGATTGTGCGAGTAAGCAGGATCACTGGGAACGCATTTTTTTGTTTGGGCAAAGACAACGGGAGCGCCCACCGAGTGCCCCTGTTCGAGACACACAACAGGAGAGACGCTCGCGCACAAGTGCGAGCGCGTAATACCGGTTCAAAATTTACAACATCGCACGGCTTGCGAACCTAGATCAGCCCAGTCGACCAATGGGCATATCGGACGAGGGTAACCGGCTGGAGGATATCGGACCCCATGAGGCACGGCCACCGCAGGGCAGTCCACTGGAGCGCAGTGCAAGCACGGGACAACTGATGGGTAGCAGTGGCGGTGATCCGAACAGTCCACTGTCGGATCCACACAGTGACGACGGTGGGGATGATTTTACGCCAAAGAGGAAACAGCGACGGTACCGGACGACCTTTACGAGCTTTCAGCTAGAGGAGCTGGAGAAAGCTTTCTCGCGCACGCACTATCCGGATGTGTTTACTAGGTAAGTTGTACTTTTTTTCTATGGAAGGTTCTAGTAGATGTTTACTTAAGACTAAATGGAAATTATTATATTAAAAAGAAATTTAGAATTATTCAAATTTAGGGAATTTGATATTGGATTACTGTTCAACCTAGCGCTAGTGCGATGACTTTGATGCCCAATTTCTATAACACAATCTAGATCCTGACGTATATCTAGAAGGACAATGGAGGACTTACTTCTATAACGAGTCCTATGAATTGAAGAATTAATGAAATATTGGGCAACAGATTACAGACAGGTATGCTGGTCATGCCATTGCAAAAGTCGAGTTGCAAAATGGGTAAATAAATGAGTTGAAACGAAACGTTTGGTAGACATGAGTTGAAACGGAATAGATGTGTACTATACCCAAAACTAGCCAAATGAATATACTTCTCGATTTGCCTGACTATAAAACCTGTATAAGCGAACAAGCGGGCTAGTCTGATCGGCAAGGACATGAAACGGGATCCGCCTCTGCTTAGGATGTTGGCAATTTTTTAAGATTTTTTTTAATTTTTTTATTATTTATTTTATTTAAAGCATTATTTGAGTGAAAAGAACCTTATTGCAACCAATTGGCATTAAAATAAATCAATTTTATTTTTTTTTTCAAAATTACTCAAAAAAATGGCAAGGGGTAAGCCTTATGAAATTTTCGAGTTGAAAATTTAAAAAAAAAAATTTCTGATTTTTTATTCTTTTTTTAATTTAAAGCATTATTTGAGTGAAAAGAAACACATTGCAACAAATTCCCATTAAAATATATCACATTTAAAAATTTTGCTACATTGCTCAAAAATGAGGAAAATTTTACATTTTCTCATTCATTCATCCGGCACGGACACCTGAGAGCATGGCTGTCCAGGAAGAAAATGTAGCCATTGATACCATCTATCGACCACAGGTTAAAGATTGGCGATCCGTTGGATACCGACCGAGTTATAGGCAAAACTTGGTGCAAAAATGAAAAAAATTTTACATTTTCTTCAACAGGGTAAGGAACTTGGTTCCTCGAATAACTTCTGACACAGACATCTGAGAGCATGGCCGTCCAAGAAGAAAATGTAGTCATTGGTGCCATCTATCGACCACAGGTTAAAGATTGGCGATCCGTTGGATATCGACCGAGTTATAGGCAAAACTTGGTGCAAAAATGAGCCTTAGTAAATTTTCATTTTTTTGATTTTTTTGATTTTTTTATTATTTTTCACTCTTTTGTTTATTTAAAGTATTTCTTGAGTGAAAAGAAACACATTGCAACCGATTGGCATTAAAATAAATCAATTTCATTTTTTTGCAAAATTTCCCAAAAAAAACGTAAGGGGTAAGCCTTATGAAATTTTCGAGTTGAAAATTTTTTAAATTTTTTTTACTCATTTCTTATTATTTTTTTAATTTAAAGCATTATTTGAGTGAAAAGAAACTTATTGCAACAAATTCGCATTAAAATACAACAATTTATAAATTTATCTAAATTTCCCATTCTTGCTACATCTGTAAGTGATTGACAAATTTATACATTTTTTTTATTATTTTTGTTTGGTGTCCCCACAACCGACGAAAGGAAATAAGTAATGTAGTGCAATATTGTAAGACATACATATTGAACCCTACAAGCGCCAACAATTTCGGATACAGAAGGAGTGCAAATGTTGACACGTTCGTTACCTTATAACTCTTAATAATCGTATTATTAATAGAGAAAGTAAGACTCTGCTACATCCATTCTCGGAAAATAAACGGAAGAAGACGCGACCGTACAGAAAGACCGGATATTACATGACTATGTCGCAAGATTGCGAACGGTTTAGAAGACTGCTACGACCGAACAAGGCAGAAACACATGAATAATCCATATTGACCTGATCACATTGCGACAGCTTTATCTAAAGTACATTTTTGTTGCACACATGGTTATGAATGTTATTTAACTTCGAAATCAGCTGAAAAGATTTAAAGGGTGTTAATGTAGCTCTCAACTCTTTGTGTCCTCCCATTATTTCAGTAGGTCTACCAATACCATTTGCATAATCGTCGCACTTTATGTCGGGCCATCACAATGATTTTTTTAAGAGTTTTTGTTCTCAAAAATATTTTAAAAATAATGAATATGTTATTGTAAAATGCGACACGAATGCAAATCAATACTGGGCAATACTTCTACCAAACATAATATTGTTAATATTATTAAAACCGTATATGAACACAATTCACAATTCATCACAATGCCGCGCGGCAAAAGGGATGTAAATTAGTTGGTGCAATAGCCACCATCATTATTTCGCCTCCACTCTCAATCACTGCAATCGTTGCAAACGTTTCGGTGAGTGACAATGTAATGGATTCCAATTATTGTCGTTGTACAAAACAAATAGCATCACCGGGTAGCGACCGTGCACCAGGGAGCAAGCACTGTGGGAAACACCGGGATACCCCTGCTTGACCACGACAATTATTTAATCAACATTTCATTACCCACAGCACAAAACCACCAACACTTTGGTCACAGTTGCACAAGCACACCCGTTGATAGAGTGTGTGTCTGTGTGTCCTTAGTCAAATGCACCTTATGTGTCCACCCTTTTGGTGCTGTGACGGTGTATCACTCTACCGTACTTTCGTGCTCGGGCGGCATTGCATAGTAGTAATTCACTAACAATAATAACAGTGCCACACTGTACCATTTCCTCTACACCCGGTCGCCCGCCGTCTTAACACACAGGCCGACCCATCTAGTGTGCTTTAAAAGTTTTTGCGTGGCATTATAATTTCATGCTCGGGTGCGAAATGCACCAAATTATGCACCACCACCTCTTAAACATGACTCCCTTTTCTTCCTACCCTTATTTCCACACACCCATTACTCTAGCCTCTAGCCGCTTGTGACTCCTCTGGTAGTTCTGTCTGGTTTTTTGGGAAAGTGCAAACACGCTGTTCCGATCCTGTGTTGTCACAACGACACAGCCGACGGTTGTGCATCTGCCTAAAGCAAAAAACAAAAACCGGCTAAGCCGATCAAAACTGTAGCATTTTTACTGTTCAACGTGATCGTTACTCTACCGAAGAGGGGTATATTGTTGAGCATGTTCGTCTTCTACTAACACACATATATACTGACACGCAAGATTAAAATGTACATACATTTAATTAATATGAATTATAAAATCATATCTCTTCCATTCCGCTGAACGTTGCAATTATTTGTGCGTGCCGAGAGTTTTAAAATATTCACTGATAACATGTTTTCCACCAATGTCGAACCAACAGTACTTACGGTGCGGTAAAAAGGAACGAACTAATTGACCACTATCATAAACAAGGGGTTTGACATTTTGACATCAATTATCAGTTTGATGCAATAATGACGTTTATTCTGATGATGCCAAGTCATCACAATTCATTGCATTCACTGAAGGCATTTTAAATGAATGCGCTTCAATTGATCTCGCAATATTATTTTGCTATAAAACAACGTACCAATATTTTGAAATGCTACTTTTACAAAAGAGAAATACAAATTGCATCACAGTAGAAACGTTCACCGGTACTTTTGCGTGCTGGAATTGAGTTTGTGTTTGTTTTGCAAACGCACACTCATTAGCCGACCTCGTGGCAGTTGTATTCATAATTAATCATAACGCTTGACGACACGGCTGACGGACGGGCATTTTGAGCTGTGTGTTTCCATTTGCCGAGCTTTTCCACCATCAGTTCTGTCGTAAAAGGTCGCTAACACAATAAATAAACATGGGCTTATCGATAATCATCCGCCTCAGGTCCGGCATCACAATGTCACCGGGAAACGCCCCGGGAATCCCTTAACAGATCCCTCCAGAGGGAAAACGGATCGAGAAGGAGGTTAAACGTTATTTGTCGCTTTATTTGGTTCGTGCCACCACATCTACGACCACGAAAGGAATGAACACCACACGACAAATAAAACTGCAGTTACCAGCGATGGCGCAAGAACGCTAAAGGATACAGTGTGACCGGGGGGGGAGATGCATTAGCATAAAACATAATACAATTTGCATATTGATTAAAATTTAATTACTCACATCGCTTATCGATCATCGCGGCAATTTTTGCACCCATTTGTGGGGACTTCCGAGATCGCAGTGTTTTTTTTTCGTTGGCCTGCGTTCGTTGTTCTGTTTTGCACTGCAGCTAAATGAGTGCTCAAACCATGCTCACGCATTCTCAATAGTTGCGGTAAGAAAAAAAGGACATAAATGTTTTTTTTTAATTGCAAGAAATGATAACGATAGTTTGTAGCAACACTAAGGGGAGTGACTTCTCTATATCGTCAAAAGCGTTTAAAAATTACTTCATATGTTTCTTGCATCTGAACGCCCTTTTTAGAAACGTTTATTTACTTGAAAAGTTTTATATTATTTTTAATTCCGTTTTTTTCTTCTTTTCTTCCATTCTTCCAGAGAAGAGCTAGCGATGAAAATAGGACTGACCGAGGCCCGAATACAGGTGAGTCATAATGATGTCTACCATCGCGTTTGACTGCGCACGTTCTAGGAAGTTGGCTAGCGCACTGGAAAACAGGAAACGGCGCACGAACGCAAGCGTCCAGCGAAAAACTTGGGAACATCACTCTACCCTCATTTACGGTTCCAACCCTTTCGATGTGGCAGCTTTCCTAACAGTTCGTGCGCTTTTTTTTCGTTCAGTTGTTGTGTTGATGCAAAACAAACTTAAAACAAACTAAATCTAGGAGGAAGTGGGCGATATATTTTACTCGCTGTTTGCCTCCTGGCATCTTATTCGCCAATGACATTCGTTGGCTGCTCTGGAAGGCAGCACGGCAAACATATCACGCAACGTCATTAGTACAACTTTTCTACCAATTGGTTGTTAAAAGGGAAGCAAATTAAATTAGTTCGCGTTCGGGAACGTTTGCACACTCTCCGTAACTTTTTGTTTTCTTTTTTTAAGGGAAGAGTTTTGTGGGATTGTATGTGTGCGAAATTGGAGCGTATGTAGTTTGGAAATTCAATTTAGTTATATCCGATACGGTGTGATGAAGTAATTAGCTTCAGTGATTAGCGGAGCGCTTTCCACAAGAAGTTGTGATTTTAGGGTTTGTTTGAAAAATTGTCTGAACTATCACAGACAAACTAACAACAAGCTATTAAATTGAATACTACCGACTTTGCGGTAGCCAATGGTGTCTCGTAAAATAATATTGAAATATAAATATAATAAAATAGAAGTTATGTCCTAGAGGCCGTCAAAAGCCCCTTTGATATTACCTAGACACACTTTTGGGGCGGCCCGGTGGTGCATGTGAAAAACGGCGCCCGTCCACACGGCAGGGACCGGGTTCAAATCCCATCCGGACCGTCTCCCCGTAGCATGGACTGACTATCCTGCTACGTGGTGAAATAAGTCTTGATACGGCCAGGCCGTTCTAACCGAGCAAAAAAAAAAAAAAATAAATAAATATAATAAAAAATATGATAGTGGGGTTGACTGCTTGGGGTTGACTATATATTAGAACTAATTTATTAAAAGCTTAAGAATGTTTAATATTTTATCCTGATATTTCTTAAACTTTAAAAGTGAAACCAAGGATCAGAGAAGGTTATATTCAGAGCTAATATACGAAGAAAAGGAGCTGTTTTTTTTCAACATAATACAAATACTCTTACCTCAAGGAACAACGGAAACCTCACGCTGACGACGACAAGGAAAGCAAGTAATCGCGCTCCTTGCTGTCCCGTTCATGTTGAAATGCTATTGATTCGCTCAGTACGACACGATGGAAAAATCCAATGGCCGGTTAGTTAAACAAACAGATTATCGTCGATCACGTATTCACATCCCTTCTCCCACGGTGCATCCCACATGCTTCGGCGCATAAACACGTTCATTAGCATATTTATTATGCTGCTGGTTGGTGCTTGGCATGCATGCGGTATGCATGTTTGCGTTCGATCGTGTTTTGCCACATACATAGAGAGATCCGTTGAAATCCCCACCTGATGATCGTAGGACCGAAGGGAACCAGAAAGCCAACCATACAAAACCCATACCGTACGATGGAAGTGGATGCATGTACTGGGCGATGAATTTTCCCCTCCCGAGTGCCGGCGTCGTGCGATGGGTGGAGTGAACATGGGAATTCAGTAGGACACAGCGGGTACGCTACATAAACGGGCCCAAGAAAACATCGACACAAATTTCATACACCACAACCACAACACAGCCGCACCATTGGATTGGAGAGCAGTCTAGTCTGGTGTGGCTTTATTCCGGTTTCCAAGGAATGGGATTTTGAGGGGGGAAGGAGTGGTTGGCGAAATCGTTTATCTTTTATGCATACACAACCATGTTATGGGGCACCAGAATGGGAGCAATAGGTATAAGACACGATGTTGAATCACGCATAAAAATGAATACATGCAGCACCTCGTGCTCGTGCGGGGTCGTAGTGTTCGTGAGCAAGCTAATTTGTCGTATGTTGGCCAACAACACTGTTAGGTTGGGTATGTACTCGCTGTGTGTTTGTATATAAAGTGAAGGAAATGAATCTTAAACATGCCCAAGGAATAAGGGAAGCCAAGTAAATGAGCTAGGGGCAAAGAAGGCCCAAGAAAAAGCAAGCTCCATAATTGTTAGCCCTCTGTGTCTGTGTGGTGCCGGAACAAAAACCGGACTACGCCAACCTGCCCCCCGGGGGGGTGGGAGTGCCCCGGTTGGGTAGGCGATAAATTTAGATAGATTTAATTACGAACTAAATTGAAGCAATGTCACCTACGATTACGGCTAGCCCTTACTAGCCCGTTACTCTGCTTGGTGGACGATTTGTTTGGCCTTAGTGTGAGTGTGCTGCACCAAGGCTTGGGCAACCATTTTGCCTACGGATCGCATGCATTGGGGAAGAATGTTTAATGGATCTACTGTCGTCTAAATGGTCTATCGGGTAAGTCCGGACCGGTGAGTGATATTTTTGTTTGAACTCTATTCACTCAACACAGGTGAGCGAGCGAGAGAAAAAGGGAAGTGGGAAGGGAAAGAGACAGAGAGGAGGATAAGCAATGGCTACAAGCAAACGGTCAGAGCGGGCCGGAAATTTATTGCTTTAATTAGTTGTTTTTTATGACGATGATTTTACACCTTACACCACCATGGGTGGCGATCCAAAAAGCTTCACCGACCGGCCACGATATCCTAGTGCGCGTAAATGGCATAATTGAATTTTAGTTTCCTTTTTTTATCGCCGCAGCCCTCTAATTTATGCAAATAGATATATGTGCGTACAAACGGGGCCCTTCTGCGAATGAGGTAACGTCACATTAAGGTGCATGCGTAGTCACCTAAACGAGGCCATTCGAAATTAAGGATAATTAGCTAATCTACCAGGGTTATTGAGCGGTCATTCTAAAAGGGATACAGGATAAAAGGAAATGCTCTGAACAGAAGAACAAAAAGAAAAAAAACCCCTTTGAGATCCTACGGGCGCAGTTTATGACCCTTGGTGTAGTGCTTGAGGTGCTTGACGTGAAACTCAAATTAAGGTTCATTTAGTAACAAAAAACGAAACATAAAAACCATCCAATGGGCCATTTTGGAAGATAAACACATAATACAATTGAGGGGAGGCATCCAAACGGGGTTCCAGCAGTTCGTGAGCTCACTCCCAACCAGGACATTAGTACAGTGGGCAAACAAACAAAGAAGGAAAGAAAAACCCCCCACTAAACTACCATTTTGGTTGGTCCACTCTTATCCACACTTGCAAACTGCAAATTTTCCGACATTTTGATGATTGTTTTCGTGCCAAACGGTGAGCGAAATGGGTCCATTTTATTGTTATCCATTAGGTGTGCTGTGAAATTTTCACAATCGCTTCTTCTACCCACTCATCACCTGCTCGCGGGCTATCAATTTCACGATTTATCCATTACGCGGCCACCTCCGACCCGGCGGCATTAATACCGGAGCATAATTTACAGCCCGTTACGTGGATAATCACGATTTTTCTATTAGACAAATCTCTGTTATTGGGCGGACATGGGATGCAATTCATTGCTGGTGGCATGGATGAGGTTGCGCTTAGATGAGGTGTTTCTGGTTGCGAATCTCCGAAAAGCAGTAGTTGCTACTTGTCCTTCCGCTTATCCTTATTTCTTGGTCAGGAAAACAGTGGAAGAAGAAAAGAATCATAGCAAAAAAAAAACAAAACAAATGCTAAAAGAGAGCAAAAGTGAGCGATCGTTGCGAGATCGTTATTAGCGGGTCTCACGAATTTATCCCGAAGGCATATCATTGCAATCGTCGGTTTCGCAGAACACGAATGAGGACGCGATGGAAAACCGGACCGGAAGGGGTGGAGGGATGTTTTCCTCCTGCATTTTCCCACTGTTCCCATCCTGGTCCAAACATCCTGTACGCTCAGGATATTTGCATAAAATACCTACCGATATCTTAAGAGAAAGAGAGAGAGCTGAGTCCAACCCTTACATTTAAGGGTTTTCCTGCAATTCCGCACCTTTATCGCCACCCCGTTTGATTCATCGTAGTTTGCTAATTAATTTTATTGCATATAATCATACACAATCATTTAACGATCGTTGCGTACACCGGTTTAGGTGAAGATCAGGGAAACGCTAAATTGGGCTAGAGAGTGTGATTGGGCCGATATGTTAATGTTTATCTTTAATTTGGATACGTTTGCTTTCGGGCCAAAAAACGAGCGTCTGATCCAACGTGTGCATCCATTGAGTGGCCCTTAGAATGCGTTCGGACCGCATCTAAACGTTTCATTTATCCGGCAGAAATAACATAGGGGCCATCGGCCATCTCTAGTGCAGTGAGAGAGAGAGAGAAGAAAAAAAAATCACAAAACCTCGGAATGGGGAATCGTTCAATTATTGATCGAATTGGAAATGATAACTTTGCAAGAAATCAAACAGTTTCATCATAAATGGCTGCCCATAACTGCCCATCACACAATATGGGAACACAATCCCGCAAAACAATCTGTAATTCATGCACTCGCTTCCAATTCGTTGTTGTTTTTTATTTCGTTGTTTTACACATCGAAACATAAATGTTGGGTTTATTTTTCAAAACCATCCAACAGAAATGGGGGCTTTTCTCGTTCCATACCAAATGTACCATTCACCATTCACTCTTGTATTCTGCTAATGAGTTTAATTGAAGGACACCAGCATGTACAAGCTTTAGGAGAGTTTAATTAAATTTTGATTTTCTCCCAACAACACAAACCGCATCTTTCTTTTCCTTTTTTGCTCACGCAAAACAAAAAAAAACAGTCCTGCGCGAAAGTAACAATTCCATCGTGCGAAACGCACGTTCACAATGGAACTACTTTTTGGGGGCCAGTAAGCAAATTGTGTAACTCTGCATTCGTCCAGCGATCGATTTGGGGACGAGAACGAGAATGAGACAGAGAGCGAGAAACGGTTTGGCTACGCATGGGCGCAGCAATGATCATATCACATTAAGCCAATAAATGATGCAGAACATTTGATTGATTCGATTTCTGGATGCAAATTTCCTCCAAACTCGGGGCTGCTGTTAATAATAGCGTTTCTGTTGCGCTTTGCGCATTCGTTCTTTTGTAGCAGAAACAGTCAAACATGCAAGATAACGGAATGTGCAGCACCTTTGACTTTCTTTGTGTTTCACGAAAGGGGACCGGAAGTTGTGACCCTTTAGTATTGTCCCTTCCTACCTGGGCATGTGCCACATGTGCAGAATTTGTGCGTTGGCACACAAAGGGTTTCCTACTAGAAGTGCGAAGATCGCGAAAACTGGTCACTGGTATTAGTTTCTGAAACTCATCTGTTGTCGGTGTTTCGTTTTTTAAGAATTACATGCCTCGGCTAAGCCGCAAACCAGCTAGTCTTAATTAATAGCTCAATTTTTTTGTCTTAAAATCTCCCGTTTCGTATAATACCTCAGCAATACCTTCTTAATAGCTAGCAAAAAGGGCAGTAGAAAGCTTCTCACTTCATCACCTTTTTTTAAGCCATCTGATGAGCAAATACCAAACGGCAAAACGCATCACATCATGTGGCCGCAGCGGCTAACGTAACCTTTCAACGTGACACAGGAAACCACTCGTTAATCTCTCATTTGTCACTGTAATTCATTCGCCCAGCCGGCATCGGGTTTTCATAAAGGTTCCTCTTAGCACGTAATAGGATTTAAGGCTATTCGTTTAGATGTGTCTTTTTTGCTGTATCGATACTAACCAGCTGAATGACGTTCATTTCTTTCTTTTTTATTGAGTGTAGCTCGATATGTGTGTGCTTATTTTTGTTGTTTTGGTTTGTTTCGATTTAAATGAAAATTCCTGCCAAGCGCCCTGGACCATAATATAGCTCCATATTCGGCCGGTTAACACCCCGGCAGAATATAAATGATCCGTTCCCGACCATTTCCATTACCTTTGCCCGCCCGTTCTTGATTTTGCTCGTGAAAAATATAATTTATATTTTATGTTTTCTCAGTTTTTCTACTCTCACTTTGGTATAAAAAACAACCAAAAAAACAAAAATACCTTGAGTGTGTTTGTACGCTGGTTAGCGAACTACTATGGCGTGAGCAAATTATTGTGACCATTTTTTGTCGTTGTTGCTGCTGCTGGTCCACATTCCTTCATTTTTGGGGGTCTCACCAGGAGTATAACAAGGCCTGTACCGTACCTACCATACCACCACTCAGCTGCTGCCGGGCGGCGGCATTGTCCAAGACCTAATTTTTCGTTTCAGTTTTTTTGATTAATTTTCTAAATTATTTTGACAGTTTAATTACCGTCGTTCATATAAATTTCCGTCCTAATCGATTGGACCGAGGGTGATGATGATGATGGTGGTGTGGTCCACTGCGAGAGCGCGCACAATCAAAATTGGCGGCGGCATTGTGGTTTTAGCCTGTTTTTTTTTCTGCTTTCGGTTTATTTCTGTTTTGTCTCGTCTCGTCTCGTTTGTGGCGTGTCGTTCTTCCTTTCGCTCGGTCGGCACCGGCCACTACCCAAAAAAAAAAGCGAACAGCGTGCGGGGACGGTGAAGAGCAAACGATGCTCTTAATTTAATCTTGCGAGGGTCAAATATTTGCATATTTAATTAACGATAATCTGTTCCCTCGGCGCAAACCGTCGCCTGACGACCCTCGCGCCGCGCCGAGCCTGCGATTCTTCAACGTTTTTGGTGGACGCTTCTATCGACGCCTTCCGACGCCATATCAACTGCATATCAGCTGTCAGAACCCACCAGTGAAGCTTTCCAATGGAGGATGTTTTTTTTTTCTTTACTCTTTGCTTTGCATGTTCCAATTGCATGTAGAATAAGAATTGGACTTTTGGTTGGTTGGACAATTTGAACACTTCAGGATGCTCCAGTGCGTTCCGCATTCACCTTAAAAGTATTCGATCGCGACAAAACAAAACCAAAAACCCCTCGTAGTAAGTAATCCGCAAGTCTGGGAGCTGCGATTTGGGAAGAAACATTTATCAAAACTGAAAATTTAATTATTTCTCCAGCAAAGCGGCAACGAACGAACGGTGAATGAGGAAGCTTCTGGCTGTAGGGATTTATAGCGAGTAGATAAAAATTCTTCGGTTTTTCGTAACTACTTCTGTTCCATCGATGTTTTTGGGCCCCAGACAGACAGAGCACGGCGTCAGAGTATTTAAGATAGCTCTGGAATGTGAGGCCTCTTTAGCGAGTTTGATTTTGCGAATTCGTTGTTTGGATAAGGATTGTTTCTTTTAACTAGAAATGATGCTATTTGATGTTGTTTACATGGAACTGTTTACACATTAGTTTCCACAGTGAAATTCATTATAATTAAAGGAAGATATGAAAAAGAAAGGTTCTTCAAGTTGCAAGAAGATCCCATAAAATGTAGAGTTCCAACGATTGTTAGGATGCGCCAGATCATCCACAGCTCAAAACTAAACAATCATCCCTTACAAACATAATCATCATCCAATTCCAGTTGACCCTCGATCAGAGATGAATCTGTCGACGATGGTCACAATGAACAAATATCCACTCGTTCCATCGGCTCATTACGACACTGCACCCGACACGATCGTCACAAGTTGCGACATAAAATCCCACGGTTCTGACATGGTCGCCGCGCATACCGTCGGCAACGCAGGTCGAGCCGGGCACGAAAGCAATCAGATCGAGCGTTACAAGTTCCGGAACATCGTCGGCAATGTCAGAAACAGAACGCACCAACCAATGCCACTAGGGACAGGTGGATAGCGGTGTCAGACGAACAGTCAGACACAGACGATCGAGCGGTAAAGATGGAATCAAAACGGAAACGGACAGAATCCGAACAGATCGCGGCCGGTGGTGTTTTGCTTTTCGGGCAAAAGAAGGACGGATTTCTTTCAAAAGGCGCCAGCCGGCAGCAGCACTGGGCTTTGCCGAGATTCTACGAACCACACGACAAGATTTGGATGTTCGATAAGATGACACTAAACACGTTTATCGGTGACACGAGCCACTTTGCCGCTACCACGGTAAATGTCGACACGGTCGGTATTGGTGCGGGGTTTTTATGGGTGAAACAATTTGTTTTGATCTGCAGGACAGTATCCTGTCTGATCGTATGAGATTATGCTTCAATCATCTAGATTAAGTTGAATGTGCAAGGATCAAGTGTCTTCGTATAAAGAACTTTATATTAATTACTTAAAATCATTCAAATAAGATTTAAACAAATTACAACACAATTTGAGCTTGCTTGCTATCGAACAAAGTAGACCTACTTCTGCAAACCTTGTTGATGATGGTGTTTGGTTAAGTTGTTTCTATAACTTCGTATTCCTTTCCTCAAGCTCAACATCATATTGAGACGAGACGGTTAACCTCTCCCCATAGCCAAATCCCACAGCATCAGCTTCCTGCTAATTACTGCTCACTATAACCCATCGCCCGCGGGTTCGAACTCGAGTGCAGACGAAACTCCTCCACGCCCGACCGGAAATCACGTAGGTGGTAACATTATCACTCATTAATTACGGTCTAATCTAATAATACTAAATTATATGTCTGGCAGAGGGGGCGATCTTCTTGATGGCGTAAAGCTATATTTGTCTTCCCCGATTGGGATCTCTTCACGCGGAAAATGATATGTGAAGTGATCCCTGGTATTGAGGTGGAATTCGTTTTTTGGTAAAGCTTGGAATAAAGTTCGTCCAATTTTGGTTGAAACATGTTTAGATTTTGAAATATTAAACAATCCACTTCGAACTAGTTCGTTCTTCTGATCAAGCAAAGCCTTAATCTCTTCTGCGATGTATATCCCGAAGTCGTTCAATTGCCAAACGTGACAGCTTCGCACTTTAGATTGGGAAAACGTTTTGACAGCACGTGCAGAACCACACATCGTGCCCGTTTTTGCATTCAGCCTTCATTAGCTGTTTCGCGGGTTTTTTTGTTGGACGACTTCTCACGACCCCGGGACGGGTTGGCAAACGTTCGAACGAGATCGCGTTAATGGTTCCATTACAAGCGCTTAATGTTTGCTCATGATATTAATCGTCTCTTGTCGGACGGAAGGCCTCGACCTGACAGCGAAAGCCACGATCCTCGGGAACAGGGAAATGTTGAGCGTGGAGTTTTTCGTACGTATGTGGAAGTGTTCGCAGCAGGAGTTGGTGGTGAGATTTGAGATCTTTCCCTTGACCCTTTTTGGAATACACGCTCGTGGAAACACTCTCCACGATGCACATGGGTGCGATAGACAGTGACATAAACGAGTTACTGAAACTGAACCCTCACAGCTCAGTTGGTCTATCAATTCACGCAGGCAGACGCCGGATTGGAAGATATCGCTCGTACAAAACATCGCTTCAGCGGACTCGCGATCACGATCGTAATCGGGGAAAGGAAAGAAAACAAAAACCATCGTGAAAAGCGTTGCTAATCAGCGGGTAGAAGGTGTGTAGGAGTGTGTGCGAAGTATTCGTTCCCTATGGACCAGCCTGTTCCCATACGTAGACCACCCGGATGGAGGTTCTAATCAAATTTATATCATTTACTCGTCGTAAACATTTGACCGTTCGAACTTCGTGCTGCAAACGACTCAATGGTGAGTGGCGCTGACAGATACGTATTTAGTTAAATAAACGAATCAACCAAATACTGCCCAGTGCAGCTTTTGATTGGAAGTAAGATCTTATCCCTTTTCTATACCAATCTGTGGCTTGGGAGGAAAGTCACTTCTGGTTGGTTGAATGATTGATGGATTGAGGCTGACGCTTGATGAAATGCTGATAAAAATAACATACAGTTACCGTGTTGTTCTTTGTCATTCTTGACTCAAGATATCACTCTTGGGATGATGTTTTTTCCCGAAACTTTTCAAACTGTAGTTGTTTTTTTAACGAATGGCATCAAGCACTAATTTCTTTAGATAATCAAATTCTCATCTTTGCTTCATTGAAACGTTGATCAAAATTCAATTTCGATGACAAATTACCTCTACCAACCGGATCGAACGTCCACCCGAGAGCAAACAAAACCATCGCTAATAGGCGCCCTTGCCCTCTAAAATGGCGCACTTTACAACCCGATTAGTGTGGCTCCAGCGGCAGCAAACGTAACGCTCTAAGATGATCAATAATTTAAATTCAATCCAGCGAATTACTTTAAGCATGCGTAGCGAAAACCAAACAAAAAAAAATATATATTACCCAAAAGCGTCTTAACATTCTTGCTCCGGCGGGTCTTTTGCGTTCCAGTGCGTTCCCGGGGTGTAATTGGTTTTTCTTTCTCCGCGAGAAAGGACGGTCGCTTTATGTAAACCGATCCCGCCGTGGGCAGCAGCCTGGCCAAAGACAAAAGGATGCCGAATATCATTCCCGTGGCGGATGCGCCGCGCGTCATAAACAATGGGGAAGAATAGAGCGAGAATTAGTTTCGATTATGTATTTATGAGAAGCGAGTTTCTTGGTTTGGTTTTGTTGTTGGTTCTCTTCGTTTACCCTCCTCCTTTTTCCCATGTCACTTCACACATCCCCGTATCATGGAGTAATATCGATTGATCCGAATCTTCGTCACAGGCGCAAAAACAAGGAATCGATCCATGCGTTTTTGTATGTATGACTGCGGTACGCAACACCAAGCGAAGGATGAAATCGAAATCGTCCGGCGTTGGGTACGATCGGTACGAGGGTAGGGGAGATCGGTTAAAAACGGGAAGATAAAAATTATGTGTTTTGAGCGCAGCATGGTGCTTTTGTTAATCTAATTCACCCCGGGAGGCCGTTGCCCACAGGATGGTTTTGGGTCCGTTTCGTTTCCTTTCCGTGTGGACGTACAGACCGGGCTAACGATGTCCACGGATCCGCTAATCACCTGTTGCACTACCATCGCCGTTCTCGTCTTGGCGTTCATTTTGAGTGTCTCTGTGTGCGTGTGTGTTTGTATGCCGCTGATGCAGGTCACGTTTGCGGAGACCCGAAACCGCCGGGACCTCCGAAAACGAGACACAAAATTATTGCTAACGAGTCAGCGCTTTTGGGAAGCGGCATGGTTCGAAGTCGGGTTTTCGAAATTCCCAGTATCACCCGCTAATCAGCCGGCCCGAATGCACGTTTAGATGCTTATCTAGGGAACCGTCCGAAAAGCTGTGAAACCGAAGTAATGCGCAGGCTCGCATATGCAATATTAATTGATTTGTAAATCGCCAATGACATCGGACCAGATGCAACAGCTGCTGGAACATTCTCTTCACACCACCGCTGCCAAAAGGTTGTTTCTCCAGGTAATGACACTCCCAAAGGAAGAAACCATTCATTTCCCGTGCAAATGAGCTTGTGTACGCACTTGTGTCACCTTCTCATTACAGTTTGCAGTTGTTTCATGAGGCAAATTATCTCGTAGCTGTTAACGCACAGTACTCGCAACCCAAGTGCATCAAAAAGAAGTCATAAACAAGCGATTTCTTTCGATCGTTCGTTTGCAAATTGTAACGATGGTCAGTTTCGGAGTTCTCGACTGCCCACGCTTGCGTGCATAACAATAAAACTTCATCGACATCGTCCAACGGTCGCCATTGTTCTGCGGGTACTCGCAAACAGCGCGGTGAGAAAACCAACGCCATCATCACCATTGCCACTTGCAACTCACAGTGCAACAAGCGAGGCAATCGCCCGCTGCGAGAGTGTTTACATAAAACTGAGCATATATTTTTCCACTTCCTGCGCTGTGGAATGGTTTCGCAGCACACTCTTTGAATGCGAATTCAATAATGATAATATTGGTTTTAAGTGTTTACGGACCATAAATCAGGATGTGGTAAATTGGATACTCCCTCGCCCAAAGCCTAAAGCGTTGGTTGTCCGAGCGGGGAACCCAGATTGAAGTGTTTGGGCAAAAGTTGGGAATTGAAATCTGCATCGTTCCGAACTTCGTACGGTGTTCGGACACGCGCTGACGATTGGTTTTCTCAGACTTTGGGAATGGTTGGAGTGGCCCTTCGGTTGGAGGTGAAGGCGGGACTCCTTCTGGAGGGTGGGCAGCAGTGTTAATTGCACCAATCAGCTGCCAGCCCCGAAGGCACTGGTGCTAAGGTACGTCAATTACCCGTGCAACGAGCGGCAAGATATGACCTCTTACCGAGAAGAGCCATCGCCTTGAGTCATTTGCTGGTAACGAGCCGGTCGCGCTCCCGATGGTGGGAGACACTTATGCTAAGGGTTTTATCGCTGTTTAATGATTCTTAAAGAGGGTCTCAACAAAGTAGTAAATGCTAGTCACTCGGTACGGGAAGATGATGGAACGTTTCGTTCATGGTTGCCGTTAGTTGAGTTTATGCTAAACGAAGGATAGTGAAAGATCTTCGAAGCACACCGGCGATAGTGATCTCCATCAATCTCTCTGCTACTTTAAAGGACTGCATAGTTTCACCTTAATTGAGAGAGTTTAATATACAACATCCCCCAAAGTTGGGAGAACCTAAAGAAGCAACTATAGATTGTTAGAGTTCCACTGGAAATTGGAGATTGGTTTTGAGGACCTCCCGAATTAATTATCATAAAAAAGATATGAGCCATTTTAGGAGCTTTATGTTTTGAAACTTAAATCCATTCTTAAACTCTTATTTCCTGTCCAAATCTGAAGGACATTTTTAATATCACGAATACCTCCTACCACTTGTTAGTTGGCCCTCTTCCTCCCTTCATATCCATCATCAAATAATCATCGCGTGCACGTAAGACGAAGCATATGATCATTGCTCTGTTCCTTCGCTGCATCCTCGAACGCCAGCCCGAAATGACTTTCCGGACGCAAAATTATGAATTCCCTCAACGGCGAACGAATCCAAAATTTGACGCACCATACATCGACGACCCATGGGAAGAGAATGGGTCGAGAATCCCAATTTCGATTCCGAGAACGACATTAAAGTAATTGAAAAGTACGGACGGGCACGTTTGCGTTCGAGGCCATTGGCTGAGACATCATCCCCCATTTCATCGGGTATCTACGGGTATTGCTGAAGTTTTATTAAATTATCATCACGCTAAATGTTGTCTGTCGTTCGGCGAGGGGCATTTTTTCGGTTACGCCGTACATCGAATTCGTGTCTCTGCGCCGGTGCGCGATTGTCGAGTGTTTGTACGATAATTCTATAATGGCGGCCCGGAGTTGTGGGATTTTGGAGCAAGAGACCGTCCGCAACCATGGCGGACGCATCCGCATTCGGGTTTTGTGTATGAGCGCGATTGTTTCGCACGATTTCCTACTTAAATTGCGTACGCTCTTTTCACTGCATGCCCAGAACGTGCACCGTGGAAGAGTAGTAATTTTCCGTAATTCAATTTTGCCTCATGTTTTAACCGCTTCCGCTTCCCTTCGCTTGTTTTTCTTTTATCGCTTCTCCACGGCAGGTTTGGTTCCAGAACCGAAGGGCGAAATGGCGCAAACAGGAAAAGGTCGGACCGCAGGGACATCCGTACAATCCGTACCTGTCCGGTGCGGCCCAAGTCCCGTCGGCAACGGTCGTCTCACCATCCCTACCACCCAACCCGTTCAGCCATCTTGGATTCAACCTGCGCAAACCGTTCGATGCGGCCAGCTTAGCCGCGTTCCGTTATCCATCGCTTGGCGCTAGCCACGTGTTACCCTCGGCTTACTTCAACCAGTTCCACCGGTAAGTATCTCCCGGCCGGGCTACGTCCCGTCCGTCACCGACCATTATGACTGCCGAATGTTGATTCTATTTTTCTCTCGCCCCTAATAAGTGTCTCACCGTTCTCTTCCTTCGTTGACGAATTTTGCAGAGCGCCACCGCCACCGTTGTTACCGCCGGGTGTCGGTACGCTCTATACACCGACCGCCTCCTTCCAGACGCTGTTGGCAAACATTTCGGCAGCCCAGCGTGCACCACCTTCGATGCCACCGTCATCGAAGCCACCGCCGTCCGGGGTGGATTATATGGCGCCTGGGCCACCGAACATTCCATCCGGTCCCGTTCCAACCTCGCCGGCATCGCCACCCATCTCGCCGACCGCGTTGCCACCCGTTATGCCAGTTCCTCAGGCCGCATTACAACCGCCGCCACAGCATCCACCACCATCGGGTTCCGCGTCTCCACCGCAGGCCGATCGCCGCAGCTCGTCCATCGCTGCACTGAGGCTGAAGGCACGTGAGCATGAGCTGCGATTGGAAATGTTACGCCAGAACGGGCATAGTGATATCTTAAGCTAAGGAACCAAGGCCACATATCCCACCACGAAGCCAGCCAGATAGCTCATATACTCTTTAGACGAAGCAGTACCATCCGGCCTCTACCTTCCGCTCCAATGATGATCGTTCGAGATCGTTGTGCACAAAGATCAACTAATTATTTTGTATTTATGCGACGGTATTGCCAAAACGAATTGGAAGCGAACAAAGAGACATTGTACGCGATAGAATAAGCAAGAGATTCATCTCCATTCTTAATCTCCAAAGCTTTGGAGTTCATTCTGGTTCATTAGGACACTCAATTAATCAAATTAGTCTGTTTCGAGCAACACGCACATCGGTCAGCATGATAAATTAAGTCTTCGCCACAAACACCCGTAACACCGATCCGGCAATCAAACAATCCCGATTCGATCCCGCGTCTCATGTCTGACGAATTGTCCCGTTCAAAGGCAAGATTTCTCGTAAGACACTCCTATAATTACTCGCCACATTCCTTCCTTGTACCCGACACTGTGGTAGCCGCCGGGGGATATATTCGGGCTTCTGTTTCCAACTGTGTGCGTGCCATCGTGGCTAGCGTGACAAACGTCAAGCAGTGGTCACTTTTTGATCCGTCGAAACCCGCAAATTGCCACAAATTACACAACAAAAAACACGATGCTGCCTGGGTCCCCTTCAACACACGTAGGACACACGAAAATAATCTTCGACGAAAACAAAAAAACAACCAGAAATTCCCCCCTCAAACGTTTGATTTCGATGAAACGTCATCCAGACACGTCACGTATCAAAATGTGAATGAATGAAATTCTAAACTCTGCCCCCATTGCCGGCTCCATCTCTACACACCGATCGTCACCTTGTGCCGAAACGAGTTACCTTGATGCAAAATCATCATTATACATCCTCGGAACTCGGGCGCTTTGGTGATGGCGACGTATTTTTCATTCGCAACGTGGTGATTATAACCATTATCACCATGCGAGACTGTGTGGCCAGCGGCAGCGGGGTTCTTTTTTGTGTGTGTGCAAAACCGGAGCAAAAATAAATTCAACCTCCCCTCGGGAAATGTAGCTTCTGGTTTTCCGCATTGATGCACGTCCCGGAAGCAAGCTGCACACGCTACGATCGGAGCGAAAAAGAAAGGGAGAGAGAAAACGATCAAGCGAAGCCGTACCGGGAAGGTGATAGTGATGTTGAGTTAATTTTCATTTCATTCTAAACAACCAAATTTTTGGGAGGATTGGGAGATTAGTGTTGAGTTTCTTAAGAATCAAAAGGATTAATGAATGGAGAAAAGCGCTCAAATGAGGATCCAGAAAAAAACACACGCACACAGAATGATGATAAGTTACGATATAAATTATTGTTTTCGAAAGAATCGCATAAATCACCGTGAATTCGTTTCAGGAAGGTTTGAAATTGTTGCGAAGAAAATTATGCAAAACAAATTGGCCTTAACATAAAATTGGTTTAAAGAAACTTTACTTCCTTCCTTATCGAATTGAACAAAAACCCCTTAAAGGTGCGACAAACCCTGTAAGTGGCAATGCTTAATTTTTTTTTGTACTTAACTAAAAGAAGGTTAATTTAAGAAAATAGATATAAATTTAAAGCAGGTGCTGCCCTTCCCTGTATAAAACGTCTTATATTGAGGTCTTGTAAATAATGCATACAGCAAATGTATCACATTAGCAAAAACAGAAGCAATAGAATAGCAACACAGAGAACATAGAAACTTGTACCAGTTTTAGAATTAATATCATAATAGCCGTTATTGTAGCCGGTTTGAAATGCGTGCGCAAAAAACGCACAATAATGCAATGATTATTATACTACTTTCGTTTAAAAAAAAATGTACATAGAGTGAAATGTCACGCGCCTGGTTGACAGTAGTAGGACAGTAAGTTGTTTTTGATTGCTGAAAAAAATAAACTATTTAATGACCACAAATGTACAACGATCTTGCATTTCCCTTTGGACAATGATGACAATGTGTTTTGATTAATTTTAAACTAGTTAAAATCAGTTTTCTAAATATAGTGATGGCGATGACCATTGCACTCCGCTGATGGTCGTTCTGCTGGCTCCACAATCCACATGTTGATTAATGCTGACCATTAACAGTAAATTAAACAAGCAAAACGGCTCCGGCGGCCATCGCCACGAGGGGCAGGATTTTAATTGAATTTCTGTACGCTTTTGAGTTCGTGTCAAATTTGAGTGCGTCGATGAGGTGCTGACACTTTCGTGCCCGCTTGTCCATAATATTACATTTGCGCGTTGAAGGAAGAACAAAAAAAACGGAACTACAACCAATCCAACGGGTGTGCTCGTTGGTGAGGGATTTCAAGAAAAATGGGGACGTTATTCAATTAAAAAGAAATATTGCGCTGTATACGTTAAGAAACCCATCGGCTAGCCCGCCGGTGAGGCACCGGACCCGCCCGATGTTCAGCTTCCCGAAATTTGGCCGGTTCGTAAAGGGTGAGCCGTAATTGAATTTTTTCACGATCCATTCCTCAAACGCAAGGAAGCTTTTCTTGATGACGTCCTATCGCGCTTCCTTCACCGTTTTCGTTAGTTCGGTGGGTGGGTGACTTTTCAAAAACAATAATGCATGATTGCCATTTTCCACCGTCATAATTAATGCTGCCCGCCCCTTTATGTTGGTTGGGTCGGATCGGGGGTTTTCGAGCTAGTTTTTTAGTTGTGTGCAGTTTACTGAATCGCTGTATTAAACATTTCGTACATGAAACATTTTTCCCCGGTTTATGGCAAACTGAGGTGTCTTGACCTTAGGACCTCACCTAACCGACCGACTAGGCGCTGAATGGTGTGCAACATTGTGTCATTGATTTACAGAAAAAACAACGCTCAGCTAGCATAGCACCACCAGTCTGTTTGGGAGTGATGAATCGAATGAAACTGATGGAATCATTTTCGATTCATAAATCATAAACACACACAACACAACCCCTTCTTGACACTCGTGGCACAACGGGTAAGGTATAGAGCGTAGCATAAAGTGGCCACTGTAAAAGGCAGATCGAGAAGAGGAGAAGCAACGAACGAAAGGGTAAAGCTTTACTGTTGAGATTTCAGACAATTATCATTAAAATCAATTAAAAACCGTCGACATCTACCTCACGACTTTTTTTGCTCACGCCTGACCGCAACATGCCTTCGGTAAGTAAAGACCGAACGAGAGAAACATGGCCCGAAAGGAGACGCAAAGATTGAGGCGTTTCTTGAGGATTTATATGTTTTCTTTAACAAGGCGTAGCGGAAGCCAGCAGAAGCTGTGCTGAACTTTCAACGAGCTTCAGATGGGAAGGGGGACGGGGGGAAGTACGACCGTGCGGCCATGTTTCAAGAAGCATAACAAGCACAACGGTTGGTCCGAAGAATGTTGCTTTCCTCCTCCTCCCCCTCCCAGGGTCGTGGTGGTGTTCCGAAACATTGGAGCTCATGGAGCTGTCAAAAAATTAATTATAAACAAATGTTCCAGCATACTTCGTTAGGGGACGGTGGTGCACATTAGCTTTGGCATGTTGAACCGATGCTGGCCGTAACACTTCCATTCAGTTGGTTTTCAGTTTTCCCACTCGGTGATGGTGGCGAATGTGTTTTAAAAGTGTTTCGATGTAGGTCAGGTAGGATTGGACGATAACGATGGTCTATTGGGGAATATTATTTTCTATTTTAAACGCATTCTTTCCATAAATGAAGTAACTATTTTGTTATTTTTATTTTAATCTAGCATTTTATTTATATGGAAAATTCCTTAAAGCGTTCTGAATGGATTTCATTGATCCCTTAACCACTGTAAAATGGTTACTTGAACTCAAAACACTTAAATTCACTTTTTTGCAACTTGCATTAAATGAGAGGGTTTTCGAGTTTCAGTGATAAATTCTGAGCTTATTTCAAGTTATGTTATGTGGTGCAGAGCTTTCGGATTGTTGATCGAGAAGTCTTTCAGGAGAATAGTTTTCACATTGCAAAAACTCCTGAAAATGGGAAAGATTCCAGATCTTCCTAAACACTTTGAGTTACAAGAATTGAAAAAAAAAACTTTGATTTGGACGGCAACCACAGATCGCCGAGAACGTTTTCGTGGCAACACCGTGGCACTTCGCTCTTGTTTGCGTCATGCCAGCAACAAACCCCCATCAGGACCAATTTCCAAGCGAAATCCAGCTCAACCGCAACGACGGAAGTGTTCCTGCTGAGCGTTGCCGTAAATCACACTCTTTAAATACGGGTTTATGGCAAGCATATTAAGAAAAATACGTTTAATTTTGTTTTAATTTCTTTCACTGCGTTTCCCACTTTACCGCACCGGTGATGGAAGCATTTGGGATGATTCGGCCATACTTAGCATACGACCATACCCATTCGTCGGACCGATCATCAAACCGTCAAACGTTGCCGAGTGGTTTGTCCTTGGAATTCACGCATTCGACTCTCTCACGCACCGGGAACAGGGGCAAAGGGGAAACAGAAAACCGGTGAGGAAAAGGAAGAAAAAAAATCGTGGAGAGTAAACAACTCTTGGATCTTTTATTCCCTCCTTAAATCACCGCGCACACCCAACGCGAAGGATTTGCTTTAATGCTTCATAAAAGCACATATTAAAACTTACCCGTTTCGATCGAGCGGGAAAATATGGAAATATGATTAAAAGAAAAAAAAATAACAGCATCCAAATGGAAAAGATTTAGAACAGGGCTGGAACGGCATGGACGGGACTGAATTGGACGATTTTTACGAGCGCAAACGCATGCGGGCAAACTTTTCGACGCGACTAAGGGAAAACTAGCTGCGCGCATCAAACCACACAAACAATCAAAAAGCTTACAAAGTCGTTATTGTGCTGTCGATAAAAGTTTTTTCGTTTCGGATGCCGGAAAGTGGATGTGGATTTGTTTGCGAGTTATTATCGATTTTTAACTGCAAGAATGGTGCTTAGCTCGTACGCCCGGCAGGCGGTGGATTTAATTTCATTAAAGTTATTAAATTGCCTCCACACTGAGCTCTGCCATCTTCGAAGCTAATGCTGCTGGATGAAAGGATACCGAATGGGGTCGTTACGCTATCGAAAAACCAGTTTCAATCCAATTTGATTATTCCCTGATAATGGTTAATGTACTTTTAACAAACTCATTTCGCGCAATCGCACATGAAGAAGTTGAGTTGGACGTTGAGGTCTCTTACAAAGTGTTTCAATGTAGAAGTTTGACTGAGGTGAGTTAGCGACTTTGGAATGTCTCAGCTCCACCTAGAACCGTAATTAATGATCTTCCCTTTCCTATGGACAGTCACCATAATCATCGCTAATGAATTGAACTACATCCGTATGCTGATGCTGGATAGCATTCGGACCACCAAAAAGCTGTTCACACGTCACGTATCTACACGTGAGAAGCGTTCGTTCACTAGCATACTTTAGGCATTAATCGTTATCTTAGTTTTCCAACATTCATGCGCTTCATTCCTTTCGCGTGGTTGATCGGTTGATGAGCTGAAGTGTGTACTAAGTTTCGGGTACCTTTCGGGTTGCTGGCGCTTCGAAATTCTTGCACCCCCCCAAAAACAAAAACCATCCATCATGGGAAAATGAGGTTCAAAATATTTGTTGAAATAATAAATTTGAACAATTAGGACGCTACGATGATTGATCTTTGTGTTTTTCCCGAACCATTGATAAATGACTTTCGAGCGAAAAACGACTCATTGAGAAATTATATTTAAACTATATTTTAATTTGTTTTCAGACAATTCTTCGAACTGAACTGCTTCACAAGAATGATCATAATTTACGATCACATTGATCGGTGCGGATGAAATTAGCAAACGGCCCTCACAATACATCTTTTCGTCCACGATTCGCTTAAAAAAAAGGTTTCAAAAAATAATTTAATTTTATTACAGTCCTTGCAATCAGTCCAACATCCTTTCCCGAAGGCCCCCCTCGAGACCGCTTGCACGTAGCGAACATTAAAATTAACAGTGCGCACTAATTTCATATTAACCATTTTTCACCTTTCGCTTAGAAACAATCTAATGAAAATTTATGTTTTAATAAAACGCCACACACTCGGCCCCCGGGGGCGCATCCCGCCGTACCCATGCCCATGCTACACATTTGTTTTCACGTGTTTTGACAAACTCAACCTCTAGGCGCGCGCGTCACCGAACGGAGCAGCACCGAATTGTGTCCATAGCGCAAAACCCAGAGCGATAGAGAAGGACGGAAACGAACAATCATAAAGCCGTTCGGCCGTTCGTTGGGATCAAATTAGATTGCGCGATTAAATGGTGGACCCCGTGCGGTGCGTCGGAGAAAGGTTCAAACGACGCGGCAAGACGATCCCGTAACACTAGAGCATGGTTGTGGTTCGAACTTCGAAGAACAAGTATACCAGAAACAGGAGAGAAAAAACAAATCTCGTTCCAAAAAAAACCCGTCGCCGAAGTCATCGCCGATCAGGATCCCTTCCTGACGACTACGGTCAGGGCGGCCGCAGCCCCCGAGCCCGATCATTTGTAGCCGTGAGAGCTAATAAAATAAAAATTTATTTACTTTTTATGAAACGGAACATAAAATTAAATAATAAAAGTATAATTTATGGTATTTTAGGAAATTAGATAGACACAAAAATTATTATACGAATAATGACGAGACGAGATGGAGTCGTTATGGGCGTATGGGACCGACCGTGGGTTAAGGTGAGTTGACCAGGGTGCCGCTCTCCTATTGTTGTGACGGGGGAGAGCTAGGAAACACCGAAGATGTAAAGCAAGCAAAGGAGCGCGAGAAGCGAAAACCCCGCCAGGACACATTTTATTCGTCAACAGCGGTATTTAATTCAATCATAGCGTGGGGTTTTACACAAGGCGAACGAACCATGAGCCAAACTCGTCCGTTCACACAAAAAGCTTATTAATCGAGAGTGACTGCTGCCTGCCTTTCGTTAGTTATTCCTTCCGATATGGTCGGTTCGCGGTATGGACAGGATTTATTTCAACCGCGCTTCAGTGGATCCACTTCAGCGGCTAGAAAGTGGGGGGGTGAAACGAGTCGAGATTATCCTACAAAGTTCATAAAATTATACAATCAAAAAAACTGTCCCATTCTAAACGCGCGAACCCCGGGTGACATCGATGCTCGAGCAAGCGACGAACACCGGCTGCAGATTATGATGAAGCACAAAGCAGGGAGAGGGTAGTAAGGGTCGGAAGGGTGATGCTCCTTTCCGTCACCTACCTAATCTGGAAGAAGATCACAGAAAGCCATCAATAATAGTAAATCGTCTTACCGATGACTTTTAATAGACTCTAGTTGGGTGTTAAATGAGGTGTGGAATGTCATCCGACGGTGTTACCGAAAAAGCGACATTTCGGTAATACGGACTGACTCAGACCGTGTTACAACTTTTGGGAAGAGTTTTGTTTTTATTGGAAGCGCATAAGGAACTAGCTCGCCGGTGGTGCTGGATATGCCATAATATCATCCGTACTGGCAAGATGACACGCACTTATCACAGCGGGATGCTTAGCTCGATTTCCATGTTGTTCGGAGCAAATGGAGCATTCGACCATGTTCGGTTAGCACGGACCGTACGATCGATCACCTTTCCGATCACAATTGTAAGGATTTATGGCATTTTTGGGGATGGTTTAGTTCGGTCCGCGAGCAGAAAACGGTAACGAACGGTCGGTTTTGCTGTGCTCTAAGTTTTTAACCATAGTGATGTAAATTTTATCGATCAGCCCATATACGGCCAAAAACAAACAACGAAACGCAGATCTATCGTTTTGTGGTACGATTTATGATCGGTATTATTTCCGGGTGTTTGTTCACGAAATTTAAACGAATTAATTCTTGGGCGGTACGAGTCGAGCGAAACGGTGAGATATGTGATCATCATTAATTAGCGCAACCGGATGGCATGGTGAGGAATTTTTTTAAATTTATTGTACAATATTTTTGCAATAAAAATATATTTAATTAGTAAAAGAACCAACATCGGCAGGCAAAATCTAATATTTGACATAAAAAAGAATTGTTATAATTCATACACCTTACTTCACTATACTTAGCCTTTTTTAATTTGCTAATTTATGTTTTTCTATTGATGGGTGTTTAGTTTCAACCTGAAGCAAATCCTTTTTTCCATTTCATATCCATGTTAATGTTTACAGGGGTTGAGAACTTATTTTGAAAGCTGAACAAATCTTTTCATTTTTGTAAAATATTGAACAAATGCATTTCCTGTGTCCGTCCTGATTCACCACCCTGTGTGAGGAATTACTGGGAGTAATTTTTGTTTTTTAATGGTTTAAATTTTATTTTGCAAATTTTTTGATCGCTATGTGAGTAAACATTGAATTGCATTAGCGCAGAAAAATATTCATTACTAGAGCTCGAAGTATCAAGAATATGCTTTTTTTAATTTACCGCGAAACTCACCACTATTTACTACATAAATAATAAACTATATGATGAATGCATGAATGCCTTTTTTAAGGCTCACATCTACTAGATTTACTGGAGAGTACTATTTCCACAGTGAGCAACTTGGAAATGGTTCGTTTTGGTCGATTCGTGCAACCGATAGATCACCTGCCATTCGAATGTTTGAATGCATGAATGTTAACAGGAACAAGAAACACATCAAAAACACATATAGGGAACCACGTTAGCCACTCATCACAGTGTCTGACCCCTAAGATGCTTCAGTAATTAACGCTCGCATATCGCTCTCCTCTCGCCGATGCAGCCCGTGTTCCTTATGGCTGTTTAATGGGACGTCCCGAAAACACTCCAGCGAACGCTCGTCATCGTTAAACATCCATTATGGGGGGAATCGTAAAAAAAGTACATTTTTCCCTGCCTGCAGTTGGAAAATTCCCGAAGAGGGGTGCTCAAAATATGACAAACGGACCACACTAAAACTATAAAACCGAGAAAATATGCCTTCCACACAAAGCAAACATGTTTCATTTGGTATGGAAATTTATCGATGCAATCCTCGTAAAAGTTGGCATCCTTTCGGCCATGTTAGTGTGTCGGTACTTTTTGTTTCGTTTCTCGCGTACCCTGCGTGTTCCCGGCATGCGCCACATGAATCGTCACGATTGCACCCGATCCTGATCCGTGGCCCGATGTTGTGTGTTTTATTTCGTTCGCTTAATTTCACGATCCACACACACACACACACGCGGACACTGTCTCAACTGCTGCACCAGGTACAGAAATCCATTACCGGCAATCAAGCTAAAACGGCTCGGCTGGACCCTAAGAAATATGGGAATTCCTACGGTTTTCGTACGATCGTCTGGAAAGGAAGGTCAGTGGAGCGGAATTGGGGTTGCAAACGAATGCATTCTGCACTCGTACGCGCACGGTCCAAACGACCCATCAACTGCAATGCTAACAAATTGAATTTAGCAGCCGATAATGATTGAAGCTTTGTGAGAAAGGAAGCGTGATCTGTTCGAGCCTTGGGCGCGAGGGGATTCGCGGCTAATCCCCATTTTGGGGAGAGTTATCGGTGTCCTGTGGCTCCCTGGGCTTCCCATCCCGACCCCACGCCCGGGGAGCCATCTTTCCACCCGTGACAGACACCCGTGTTGCGAGATAAGGAAGTCGACTGTTTGACGAATTTCGTCCCGTCCATCTCCACGGTGCATTGGATGCGATCGGATGCGTGTACGGCGGCGGTCGATGGTGGCTTACGGCACGGCAATGGCATTTATCGGACGCGGTTATAAATGAACTTCAATTTATTACATTCTAAATTGCCTACCGCAGCGCGGAATGAAATAGCAATATTCATCAGCACGGTGCAACGGTTGTGGAGGTTTCGTTTCGAAATGGTGCACCTTGAAGCATGACGAAACGTTGCAATTGCAGCGATGGAATCCGGTCCGGTGTGTAAGTGTTTTTTTTAAGTTTGCTTAATTTTATTTGTTTCGTTATGCTGCCAATGTCTGCTCGAAAGTGCATCAATACGTTGAGAAGAAGAAAAAAAAGGTAAGGACTACTCAACACACGGACGGGAGGGAAAAAATAATAAAACACGTCCCAAAACGCGCCACGGCCTGATGACGAATGATTGATTGAGAGTGAAATTGCGTTTTTGCACACACTGTAGTTGTGGTTTCCAAAAAAAAAAAACAAAATGTTACCCTTTTTGAACGAAGTTGTAATGTCTGCTCTTGTTAGTATCAGCGTAACGAATGATCGTATACATTTCGGCCGTAATAATAAAATAAAAGAGCTCGATTTAAGAACACTTTTACAACACAGAGCCCTGTTTTGCTTACCTTAGATGTATCGGAATGTTTAAAGTTTATTCGTCAATCTAAGTCAAAATTCGACAAACTTCTAGTTGTGCAAAAATAAAATGACAGTTACATAGTGAAAAAGTGACAGTTAGTATCACACAATGACGTTTATTTGACAGCTGATAGTACACAATGCAATAGAATTTACTACAACGGAAATTAAATCAAAATGCTTAACACTTTACAGTTTATTTTCATTTTCTGCTGGCTTTATCTTTGGGTATTAAGACTTGTATTAAACTTTTTTTTCGGTCTTACCTATTCTGGGTGGTGGTTAAAATAATAAATAGATCCTTTATCTTCAAATCTTCTGATTAGTATTCTACATAAGACAGTTTATTTAAAAAGTACTTTAAACATATGCTTTTGCTCTCGGATATAAACATTCCGGTTCACCAAACACATGAACCATCAATTGTAGGTTTACGCATTTCCGATCACCTCAAAACACAGAAACGATTTCATTTCAATTCAAATTGCCCATTTCCACGCACCGAAATTTGTCTGTCCGCGTGCGTTCATTTTACCACTAATTCACTTCGCTCCACTGTACGATTACTACACCTGCCTCCAACCCCCTTCTTAGCCATAGCGCACCCGGTCTGCATATTGGTTTTTGCACGAAAATATGCAAAATATAATCAATAAAAAAAATATTCATTAATTTGTTTACAAAGAGGAACAGAAAATCCAATTTGCAATAACGCATATTTCACTTTTACGATCATTTATTATTCACACACTGCGCGCGTCTCTTCGGGCTCTCTACTGGAAAGGGGAAAAGGGTGTCCCTGAAGGGTGGCGCAGCATTCCCTCCGGGGGCTGCAATGGTTTCGCAGTCAAAAGGCCTTCGGTTCCGATGCCTCGTTTCGCTCGTGCAACACAAGCCCGGACAGCATCCCGAAGGCGTCAGCCGTCTGCTTCGCTGCAAGGAGAACGATCCGGGCTTGGAAAATGCTCACCTCATGCGCACGATCGTACACCGGCAGCTGCAGCTTTGTTGTAGTGGTAGTAGGGAAGCAGCGATTTTACGACGCCTTGAACGCCACAACGCCCATACAACATGGGATATGGGCGAAGTGCGGGTGCAATGTGCATACAATTGACCAATTCTGGTCGGCGGATGACGGGACGATGGGAGCGCTGTGTGTGCTGGCAGTAAATAATCAGCCAACCGCGAATGATTTTTGTTTGTTTTTCAAATTTATTCATGTTCAATATGTTATCGTTATGGATCGTCAACGGGCAATTGTCGGTAGTAAAACGAGGACGCACATTCCGTCCTCGGAGGTTTTTTAAGGTACATTTCGTTTCGATGAACGATGGTCGAACCGAATGGGGATAGAATGGGGCAGTGAAAATGGGATTGAGAGTTATTCCCTTTCCTTCTCGTTCTCGGCTCGTTAGGCTTGAGGTTACGATTTGGCCATTTTTACTGCTCACAATGACTCCCGCGGACTACATATATAAATGTGCGGAGCCTGTAAGAACAGTCTGTACGGTTGTGAATCGGTTTTTTGAATCACATACGATGGAAGCGAACAAAAGATAAAAAAAAACACATACACACACGGATAACCATTCCAAACGTTGATTCGGTAGGACGCTGAAGTTAAACGTGGTTTTATGCTTGGTATGCACGGGACATACAGCGCCCTCGGGCTGTATGGCGTCAGGATACAAAGTAAACAAATTAAATAATCTTAAATTATTTCCGTTGCTCATGGTACGATCGTACGGAAGAGGTGGGTTCGATCAAACAGCCTAATACATCCTGTACTTTTGCGTATCAATTTAAACTGCAAAGCGGTATGTAATTGTGGGTTTCAGTATTTTTTTTATTGCTTAACAAATTAAATACATTTCTTATGGGAAATTTTGTTCCTGTTTTTTTTTTGTAACACAGATAAGAATTTTTCTTTTACATGTATTGTTTGTAAGAGCTCACACATTCAAAAATAAAATTATAATAATCTCACAACCTATCATAAGCACGTAATAAATTGCATACACTTAATGCTTCACACCGTAACAGACTCGAGCAGCTTGTCAACTAAGCGAGAAAAGCAGAAAACATACTATAGATTTACATACCATTACAACATGGAAAAGGAGAAGAAAAAAAACGCTATCAAAATAACACACGATACAGAAACGAATGTGCCGCAATTTGCATACTACATCAGTACTCCGCAAAAAAAAGGTAAAGGTACGGTTGTTTGGAACCTCAAACAACATGCGCACCGAACCGATGTTCGGAAGTTTGTCACAATATGCCCCACAGCCATAAGGTTCTTGCTGATGCAGCATAATGATAATGATTGATTTTTGTAACCCTCCTCGAATGCGGCGAGAAGAATGAGGATGCATGCTCGCACCGTCGTCTCGAATTGCTTGAAGCGTTTGTGAAGCGTTAAGTGATTTTTGATGTGTCAAATAATGCTACACAATTAGTCACCTTACTGTATCATCGATCTACAGAATTGGGGAATTTTTTTTTTATTTTGTATTTTTGTTTTAGTAAAGAAAGAAGTAAATTTTTTGTTTCGTAGTAAATTATGTTCACTCGTGGAGTCAACAAAAATAAAACGATCACTCCCTTCAATTCAATTACACCATTTCCATCTGAACGATTCGGTACGAATAAAGTCCTTTTTGATACGTCGCAAAACGTTTAAACTAAAGGTAAACAGATGTTCTACATTGTTCAAATTAAACTACCACAGTATACAAACACACACCGAAAAAAACAACCTTTCGTAACTGTTGTTCACTGTACGCCGGCTGCAGCTGGCACGTGTCGGTGCTGCGTAAAACACTGCAACGCAAAAGAATTGTTACACAGAAAAAGCGCACGTTACATCGCGGATTGTGCGAAACCGGTGTAAGGTGTTGAATTAAATTGGTAAATTGAACCCTTTATTTTAATACTTTCGTACGCCCCTGTTCGCTCAGGCGGATGAAGCGACTGTTTTGAGTTTTATATGTACGCGCAACGACATGGTGCGTTAGTTGCGTCGATGGCAGCCACCGTAAGATGGTTAGTTTGGTTTTTATATTTTCCATTGCTATACATGTCCAAATTCATGTTGTTTTTAAATAAAGATTCTATTTAATATTACTTTTTTGTATAAATCTTTTACTTATTTTAATAAAGTTCTGTTACGTTACTGTCCTGTGCGATCATTTAAGTCTCTTGATTTTAATTCATTTAACAAGTTGCAGGGTTTCCAGATGGTAGAACAATGCGAGCACTATAAAAACAACGTATTAGATGATATTTCGAGATGTAAGTTCGAAAAGACATAACTTTTTTCACGTGCATCGAAAGATCGCTATTCTTGTCTAAAGGTCGTACATAAAACATTTTCTCAATTTATCGATTGTTAGCGCACGTAAAAAGCGGCAAACAAACAATAGGGTGCTTCTATCACTGAACTGAACCCTATCAGCTCGTTGATTCGTTTGTCCTGCTGCGATCGGTTCGATTGCACCTGAGCAAACGCAGCGAAGAAATACGCGCCATAAATTACCGTTTGTTTGACTGCACCCGTGCCAAGTGGTCGCGTCCGTTACAGGACATTTGCCATTAGTTACAGTTAGGATAATAACAAGCTATTCGATACCGCGCCAATTGGTGTCTTCCTTGCTGCTCACGGTGCCGCACATTCGATCGATCCTGCCCGAAAGCAACGGAAGGATAAAAGGCATCGTGTGCGCCTGCTTGATTCGTCGATCATGCTGAAAGTTTTTGGCTTTAATCCTTGCCGATGGCAGCCGCAAGGATTAATTACAGGCTATCGTGTGTATTAGAAGGTCTAATCGGTATCTAATCAAAAAGCACATACGATCGGAAGCTTGTTGATCGTTATCAAGTTTCAGTGTCTACAATGTATCTGATTATGATTGGTAATTTTCGCATTAGTTCCAATAAACGTTTTGTAGGAAAAAACCCCCCACAATAATACACAGATAATGCCAAACGGAACACATGATGTATATTTCATTTTAAAATTGTTTATTATAATCGCATTTTAATACAGCTTTGCTGAACTTTGGACAACAATCTACAACACAAACACCACATGCGTAAAATGTGCACCGAGTTACGCAAGCGATCAATCAAAGCAAAGGCCTTTTCCACTCCGTCATCAGCCGTTAAACATTCCAGCACTTTGCACTCGCTCCCGATTGGGCTGACCGGGACAAGTGGGCTGTGAATTTTGTAAATTTATTTTTTATTAAAATGTAATTTAATTTTTAATTTATTGCCATCCGTTCGGCGGCGCACGGGATGCTTTCGCGTTGAGCGCGTCATCGTAAGGCGTAAGTAGAAACGATGCTTCATGCCAACGCGCTTTCGTACGCGAACGGGGTTGGGGTTGCTTTTTGGGTGTATCGGAAGCAAAAATTAACTTATTAAAAATTCATTAATTTACGAACTTTGAGTGCGTCGCCCGGTGTATCATCCGGAATGTTGGCTGACCGTTGATTTAGTAGCCATTTACAATGAAATCAAATTAAGCGAAATTTGCATACGACGATCGACGAGCGACTGCGCTATGATGCACTTTGATCGTATGAATGCTTTGACTGGGTAACAGAGATTCGTTTGCCATTAAATCGGTAAATGATAAGCAAATGTTTGTAGTAATATCATACTTATAATTTATGAATATCATGTAATTTTATTAAAATGACATAACCAGACAAAAAACAAAATTGTAAAATTTCTTTTCTTTATTTCATTTACACTTTTGTTAACCCATTTATTTGAGTTTTTTTTAATTTAAGAACGTAAACCTCAATTTAACGAAACATTTTAATTTTTTATGTGCGATCATTTTGACGAAAACATAAGTCGGGGCGAAAAGTGCGAAAGAGAAAGAGAAACTACCCAAAAAGGAGATAGAACATTCAAGAGCAACTTGTAATACGAACAGCAAATTGCATACTTTCATGCTTTGGTTTTGTATATGAATTGCATACTGTTTAGGCGCAACACAAAGATTCAACATGTTCTTTCTATGATTTCTATGTTTTCTATGTTTTTAGTGTGTCATCCAATAAGCATACATTTAGGAGCAACCATAAATTCTCAAAGTGATGTAGCACAAATAGCATACCATCCGGCGTAACTGCAATGCTATTCGATGTTTTTCATCGTTGCAACTCGCAGTTATGGAATCGATATGAAATATGCTGAAGTATGCAATTTGCATTACAAACAGGGGTGGTCGTTGGTAATTTATGTTTTGTGTTGTCAATTATATAAATATTTAAAAATAAACTAACATAATTATAACAGGATAAAATGTCCTTCGCTCTTAACGCGAAATTTTCTTATACCAATATCTACTTATAAACAATTGAAATAAATAAATAAATTTGTTTACATTAACCATTCCATGCTATTAACATTTAACTTTTCCCTTGGCTTGTGAAAGACCGTCAAAGTTATTACTTCCAAGCAGAGTTCTTGTACTACTTAGAAAACCTTCTAAACGATTGCTCTGGTCAGGAATGGAAGAGAAATAATTTTAATATTTATTCAGGGTTTAAATTCTTCTTGCATTTCCGTTCCGTTATTATATTGTTACGGATTTATAGCTCCCAAACACTTTTTGTAGGGCAGTTTGATTCCATCTAAAGTCCATCTGTAGCAGATCCAATTTCATTCGGGCCACCGCTAACCAATTCCAATCACGTCGGTTGTGTGTTGGATCAACGCCAGAGAAAAAGGTGCATCATGTTAGCGCTACATCAGAAAGGCAAATATCGAACATTTATCTACTTGCGATTCTATCGTCACCCTATATCTCGCACCGATTCCGATCAAACTCCGGTTGCGAACCCAAACGGAGCAGGGTGAAAATTGAGTCGCACAAAATCTGCACACCTGTACCATACGAATGCGCGAAACCTTCAACGTCCAGCCGCCTAATCCCGCGAGGAAAGGAATCCCGCCGCGGACGGTTAACTGTGCGCCGCCTACCAACACACGGTGCGAGGGCGAGCGAGCGCGAGCGCGCGCGCACACACACGCTCACGGGGTCTCCACGTTGTCTGGCGATGCGTCGAGCGAACAACAACTGTGCGAAACACCCCTTGGTCCAGCCCGCTATGTTCGGCAAATGAACAAGACAATATTTACATATCTTATACAATCACCCATTAAAATGTTAGATTTTAACAAGCAACAGCAAATCATTTCTCCCTCGATCGTTAGTTTTAAGTGCAAAATTAGCATTTTCAATAAATCTTCAATCAGGCGCGCATTTCAAAACCGTCCTCCTTCCCTACCGCTGGCCATGATCGACCAGTGCGACCCTAGCGCAAAAGTGTTCTTGTGCTTCAAATGTTGGATACATTTGCGTTACAGAGTTTGTGTGTTTGGTTGGTTAGTTGGTTCGGTTTGGTTGAACCGTGGGTAAACTTCTAACCATTCCGTTTGACCAAAAGGAGTCACCCTCGTGGGGTGGGGTGGAGTGGGTCAGAGAGGGAAGTGTTGTAAGTATTTTTATTTTATTTCTATGTTGTGATCATCATCATCCGTGGCACATTTGCACCGCTTTGCAAATCGCCGTTCATCGTGCGACCACTCGTGGAATGGACGCAAATAGCGCAGTTTTGTCTACCCCGAACGCGCCTTCCCATTTCGGACGATGGACTAGCAAGCGTTAGCTTTGCGCATTCCTTTCCGAACCGATGGTGACTGGCGCGAAAGGCATCTCGGAAACGGTCTCCAAACCGTCCGGTACGGAAGGCAACGGATTTTCACGTTGTCGTTTAAATTAGAAAACAAACATATCGGTTTTTATTTACAATTCAAATGCTTCCTCTCGTCTCACGCTGTTCGCTTGCTTGATCGAGCGACAGGTTGAATCGTTTGTTTGGCGAATTTCGAGACAAATCTCATCCGTGCCCGTGCGCGGGAACGAACCAGACCGGGAGGAGTCACCTATCGGGATGCTGGTTGCGATGTTAAACCTGTTCTGCATGCCGTTTATCGCTTGTACTAGCTTGTGCCTTGTTTGTCTTTTCCTTGTTTGGAGGGAAATGTTTTATAATCATTGTTTTGAATAAAAACTTCAATTTTTAATTGAATACATTTTAATAGAATGGGTTTCGGAATACCGATTATTCGAGTGCCATTTAATCCTGTTTCGGATTATCCGGGCACAAGGATGACAGTTTCAACGGTGATTTGACATATGACTTACTAAACCAATGACAGTATAGTAAAATGATTGAACAATACGCTCAAGTATGGACAAAAAGCTCAGATTTCTTCTTCAACGATTAATCCGCTTATTCGGTAAGTACGGAAAAAATATTACTCCCCGTCAACAAACCAGCCTTGGTGGATCGATCATCCACGCCGCGTGACATCGATCAGTGAAGGAAGATTCCCGTCGTCGGTGCTCATTTCGAATTCAAAGTGTATTCTGCAGAACCGTTCGAATGCTGTTAATTGGTAAATAAATTGATTGCCGATGATGCTGACGACAACGGCCATAACACACACACACGCGTGCGCGCACAAGAGCGCATGCGAAAGCGAAGATTATTTTAAAAGCCTGTGTCTGTTTCGCACACGCTCGATTTTGCGTTTGGTTGTGCGAGTGAGAAAGCGATTTAATACAGCCTGGTTGGGATGACGGCAATACATCAGGCAATTTTACGGCGACATTTTGTCTAGTGCTTACCATTTCCCCTTTCCCTGCGTCCTCCGCCTTCCGCCTAGGACAAGCCCGCGCATACCCGATGCCACAAAGTCAACAAAATGGCCTGACCCTATTGTGCACTCCGGCGAGTTCGCGTAAACAAATCAGCTTACCTTCCGCGAACTTGGCCTTCCTTTCGCGGCAAAGGCTTATCAGGCAACACGAGCGGTTCGATGTCACACGGTTTGGTTCGCGCACCCTTTGACGACCGCAGTGCACTCGAACGGGCCCACCCTGAAGCGGCCGATTGTATCCGTGCTCAGCGATTCAAATGGCTGCATCAAAACAACACAGATTGAAGCCTTCCATGAGCTAATCAACGCATTAATGAACTATTCAAGGAATTTGTACGATCAGGGGGAATTTTGTTTTCATTTTGCTGCTCTTTGCTGACGCATCCGATGCACTTACGCGGGCCAGCACATCCTTCGGTTCTGTGCAAGCCGAGTGTACAGTTTTACAACAAATTAAACTTGCGCATCGTGTATGCAAATCGATGAACCGTTTCAACCATCTCAACCATGTTTTGGTCGGATGCGGATTGCAACGGTGTTCAAGTGGCTATTGCGTAATGGAATTTACACCCATCCTCTACCAAAGCTGTTCGAGGAACCAGTTTTCGTGCTTCTATGCAGAGGACCAACACTTATTCTTTCGATGTCTATTTTTGCTTTCCCAATTTCACAATCGTGTACGACCTGTCTGATAGCATTTAAACAGCCAGGAGTGTTGCAATTCCTGTCAATATCAATATCGATCGTCAATATAGCTATCGATGGTTAAAGGCACACATTGTTGACCATTTTTTTTATAAAATAAAGTACAGTAACTACTTAAAACATCGTTCGAGTACATTATCTGATCTTTTCTTCAAATTGTTAGCCAACCATTTGATTTATTTTAATTTTTTGAGAATTTTAGCAAAAGTTTATAAATTGATTTATTTTAATGCGAATTGGTTGAAAAGC
Organism: Anopheles funestus; assembly: GCF_943734845.2. Taxonomy (NCBI): domain Eukaryota; kingdom Metazoa; phylum Arthropoda; class Insecta; order Diptera; family Culicidae; genus Anopheles; species Anopheles funestus. The sequence continues at coordinate 92,158,274 of NC_064598.1, read as the reverse complement.
GTCTTTTCGCTCAAATAATGCTTTAAATTAAAAAAAGAATAAAAAATCAAAAAAAAAAATAAAAAAAATTCAACTCGAAAATTTCATAAGGCTTACCCCTTACAATTTTTCTGAGCAAATAAGCAAAATTTAAAAAATTGTTTTATTTTCAAGCGAAATTGTTGCAATATGTTTCTTTTCACTCAAAAAATGCTTTAAATGAAGAAAATAATAAAAAATCAAAAAAAAATTTAAAAAAATTTTCAACTCGAAAGTTTCATAAGGCTTACCCCTTGCCATTTTTTGAGAAATTTTGCAAAAAAATTTAAATTGATTTATTTTAATGCCAATTGGTTGCAATAAGTTTCTTTTCACTCAAATAATGTTTTAAATTATAAAAAGGTAAATAAATTAGAAAAAAATTGCACAATTATAAAAATTTGAAAATTTCATAAGGCTCATTTTTGCACCAAATTTTGCCTATAACTCGGTCGGTATCCCACGGATCGCCAAACTTTAACCTGTGGTCGATAGGTGGCATCAATGGCTACAATTTCTTCTTGGACGGCCATGCCCTCAGATGTCTGTGGCAGAAGTTATTCGAGGAACCAAGTTCCTTACCCTGTTTGAGAAAATGTAAAATTTTCCTCATTTTTCAGCAATTTAGCAAAATTTATAAATGTGATATATTTTCATGCAAATTTTTTGCAATGTGTTTCTTTTCACTCAAATAATGCTTTAAATGAAAAAAATAATAAAAAATCGAAAAAAAAAATTTAAAAAAATTTCAACTCGAAAATTTCATAAGGGGTACCCCTTGCCATTTTTTTGAGAAATTTTGCAAAAAAAATTAAATTGATTTATTTTAATGCCAATTGGTTGCAATAAGCTTCTTTTCGCTCAAATAATGTTTTAAATTAAAAAAAGGTAAAAAAATTAGAAAAAAATTGCACAATTATAAAAATTTGAAAATTTCATAAGGCTCATTTTTGCACCAAATTTTGCATATAACTCGGTCGGTATCCAACGGATCGCCAATCTTTAAACTGTGGTCGATAGATGGCATCAATGGCTACATTTTCTTCTTGGACGGCCATGCCCTCAGATGTCTGTGCCAGAAGTTATTCGAGGAACCAAGTTCCATACCCTGTTTGAGAAAATGTAAAATTTTCCTCATTTTTGCGCCAAGTTTTGCCTATAACTCGGTCGGTATCCCACGGATCGCCAAACTTTAACCTGTGGTCGATAGGTGGCATCAATGGCTACATTTTCTTCTTGGACGGCCATGCCCTCAGATGTCTGTGGCCGAAGTTATTCGAGGAACCAAGTTCCTTACCCTGTTTGAGAAAATGTAAAATTTTCCTCATTTTTCAGCAATTTAGCAAAATTTATAAATATGATATATTTTCATGCAAATTTTTTGCAATGTGTTTCTTTTCACTCAAATAATGCTTTCAATGAAAAAAATAATAAAAAATCGAAAAAAAAATTTAAAAAAATTTCAACTCGAAAATTTCATAAGGGGTACCCCTTGCCATTTTTTTGAGAAATTTTGCAAAAAAAATTTAAATTGATTTATTTTAATGCCAATTGGTTGCAATAAGTTTCTTTTCACTCAAATAATGTTTTAAATTAAAAAAAGGTAAAAAATTAGAAAAAAATTGCACAATTATAAAAATTTTAAAATTTCATAAGGCTCATTTTTGCACCAAATTTTGCCTATAACTCGGTCGGTATCCAACGGATCGCCAAACTTTAACCTGTGGTCGATAGGTGTCATCAATGGCTACATTTTCTTCTTGGACGGCCATGCCCTCAGATGTCTGTGCCAGAAGTTATTCGAGGAACCAAGTTCCTTACCCTGTTTGAGAAAATGTAAAATTTTCCTCATTTTCAGCAATTTAGCAAAATTTATAAATGTGATATATTTTCATGCAAATTTGTTGCAATGTGTTTCTTTTCACTCAAATAATGCTTTAAATGAAAAAAATAATAAAAAATCGAAAAAAAAATTTAAAAAAAATTTCAACTCGAAAATTTCATAAGGGGTACCCCTTGCCATTTTTTTGAGAAATTTTGCAAAAAAATTTAAATTGATTTATTTTAATGCCAATTGGTTGCAATAAGTTTCTTTTCGCTCAAATAATGTTTTAAATTAAAAAAAGGTAAAAAAATTAGAAAAAAATTGCACAATTATAAAAATTTGAAAATTTCATAAGGCTCATTTTTGCACCAAATTTTGCCTATAACTCGGTCGGTATCCAACGGATCGCCAATCTTTAAACTGTGGTCGATAGATGGCATCAATGGCTACATTTTCTTCTTGGACGGCCATGCCCTCAGATGTCTGTGCCAGAAGTTATTCGAGGAACCAAGTTCCATACCCTGTTTGAAAAAATGTAAAATTTTCCTCATTTTTGCGCCAAGTTTTGCCTATAACTCGGTCGGTATCCCACGGATCGCCAAACTTTAACCTGTGGTCGATAGGTGGCATCAATGGCTACATTTTCTTCTTGGACGGCCATGCCCTCAGATGTCTGTGCCAGAAGTTATTCGAGGAACCAAGTTCCTTACCCTGTTTGAGAAAATGTAAAATTTTCCTCATTTTTGCACCAAGTTTTGCCTATAACTCGGTCGGTATCCCACGGATCGCCAATCTTTAACCTGTGGTCGATAGGTGGCATCAATGGCTACATTTTCTTCTTGGACGGCCATGCCCTCAGATGTCTGTGGCAGAAGTTATTCGAGGAACCAAGTTCCTTACCCTGTTTGAGAAAATGTAAAATTTTCCTCATTTTTCAGCAATTTAGCAAAATTTATAAATGTGATATATTTTCATGCAAATTTTTTGCAATGTGTTTCTTTTCACTCAAATAATGCTTTAAATGAAAAAAATAATAAAAAATCGAAAAAAAAAATTTAAAAAAATTTCAACTCGAAAATTTCATAAGGGGTACCCCTTGCCATTTTTTTGAGAAATTTTGCAAAAAAAATTTAAATTGATTTATTTTAATGCCAATTGGTTGCAATAAGTTTCTTTTCGCTCAAATAATGTTTTAAATTAAAAAAAGGTAAAAAAATTAGAAAAAAATTGCACAATTATAAAAATTTGAAAATTTCATAAGGCTAATTTTTGCAAAAAATTTTGCCTATAACTCGGTCGGTATCCAACGGATCGCCAATCTTTAAACTGTGGTCGATAGATGGCATCAATGGCTACATTTTCTTCTTGGACGGCCATGCCCTCAGATGTCTGTGCCAGAAGTTATTCGAGGAACCAAGTTCCATACCCTGTTTGAGAAAATGTAAAATTTTCCTCATATTTGCGCCAAGTTTTGCCTATAACTCGGTCGGTATCCCACGGATCGCCAATCTTTAACCTGTGGTCGATAGGTGGCATCAATGGCTACATTTTCTACCTGGACGGCCATGCCCTCAGATGTCTGTGGCAGAAGTTATTCGAGGAACCAAGTTCCTTACCCTGTTTGAGAAAATGTAAAATTTTCCTCATTTTTCAGCAATTTAGCAAAATTTATAAATGTGATATATTTTCATGCAAATTTGTTGCAATGTGTTTCTTTTCACTCAAATAACGCTTTAAATGAAAAAAATAATAAAAAATCGAAAAAAAAAATTTAAAAAAATTTCAACTCGAAAATTTCATAAGGGGTACCCCTTGCCATTTTTTTGAGAAATTTTGCAAAAAAAATTAAATTGATTTATTTTAATGCCAATTGGTTGCAATAAGTTTCTTTTCGCTCAAATAATGTTTTAAATTAAAAAAAGGTAAAAAAATTAGAAAAAAATTGCACAATTATAAAAATTTGAAAATTTCATAAGGCTCATTTTTGCACCAAATTTTGCCTATAACTCGGTCGGTATCCAACGGATCGCCAATCTTTAAACTGTGGTCGATAGATGGCATCAATGGCTACATTTTCTTCTTGGACGGCCATGCCCTCAGATGTCTGTGCCAGAAGTTATTCGAGGAACCAAGTTCCATACCCTGTTTGAGAAAATGTAAAATTTTCCTCATTTTTGCGCCAAGTTTTGCCTATAACTCGGTCGGTATCCCACGGATCGCCAAACTTTAACCTGTGGTCAATAGACGGCACCAATGGCTACATTTTCTACCTGGACGGCCATGCCCTCAGATGTCTGTGGCAGAAGTTATTCGAGGAACCAAGTTCCTTACCCTGTTTGAGAAAATGTAAAATTTTCCTCATTTTTCAGCAATTTAGCAAAATTTATAAATGTGATATATTTTCATGCAAATTTGTTGCAATGTGTTTCTTTTCACTCAAATAATGCTTTAAATGAAAAAAATAATAAAAAATCGAAAAAAAAATTTAAAAAAAATTTCAACTCGAAAATTTCATAAGGGGTACCCCTTGCCATTTTTTTGAGAAATTTTGCAAAAAAATTTAAATTGATTTATTTTAATGCCAATTGGTTGCAATAAGTTTCTTTTTGCTCAAATAATGTTTTAAATTAAAAAAAGGTAAAAAAATTAGAAAAAAATTGCACAATTATAAAAATTTGAAAATTTCATAAGGCTCATTTTTGCACCAAATTTTGCCTATAACTCGGTCGGTATCCAACGGATCGCCAATCTTTAAACTGTGGTCGATAGATGGCATCAATGGCTACATTTTCTTCTTGGACGGCCATGCCCTCAGATGTCTGTGCCAGAAGTTATTCGAGGAACCAAGTTCCATACCCTGTTTGAGAAAATGTAAAATTTTCCTCATTTTTGCGCCAAGTTTTGCCTATAACTCGGTCGGTATACCACGGATCGCCAAACTTTAACCTGTGGTCGATAGACGGCACCAATGGCTACATTTTCTACCTGGACGGCCATGCCCTCAGATGTCTGTGGTAGAAGTTATTCGAGGAACCAAGTTCCTTACCCTGTTTGAGAAAATGTAAAATTTTCCTCATTTTTCAGCAATTTAGCAAAATTTATAAATGTGATATATTTTCATGCAAATTTGTTGCAATGTGTTTCTTTTCACTCAAATAACGCTTTAAATGAAAAAAATAATAAAAAATCGAAAAAAAAAATTTAAAAAAATTTCAACTCGAAAATTTCATAAGGGGTACCCCTTGCCATTTTTTTGAGAAATTTTGCAAAAAAAATTAAATTGATTTATTTTAATGCCAATTGGTTGCAATAAGTTTCTTTTCGCTCAAATAATGTTTTAAATTAAAAAAAGGTAAAAAAATTAGAAAAAAAATTGCACAATTATAAAAATTTGAAAATTTCATAAGGCTCATTTTTGCACCAAATTTTGCCTATAACTCGGTCGGTATCCAACGGATCGCCAATCTTTAAACTGTGGTCGATAGATGGCATCAATGGCTACATTTTCTTCTTGGACGGCCATGCCCTCAGATGTCTGTGCCAGAAGTTATTCGAGGAACCAAGTTCCATACCCTGTTTGAGAAAATGTAAAATTTTCCTCATTTTTGCGCCAAGTTTTGCCTATAACTCGGTCGGTATCCCACGGATCGCCAAACTTTAACCTGTGGTCAATAGACGGCACCAATGGCTACATTTTCTACCTGGACGGCCATGCCCTCAGATGTCTGTGGCAGAAGTTATTCGAGGAACCAAGTTCCTTACCCTGTTTGAGAAAATGTAAAATTTTCCTCATTTTTCAGCAATTTAGCAAAATTTATAAATGTGATATATTTTCATGCAAATTTGTTGCAATGTGTTTCTTTTCACTCAAATAATGCTTTAAATGAAAAAAATAATAAAAAATCGAAAAAAAAATTTAAAAAAAATTTCAACTCGAAAATTTCATAAGGGGTACCCCTTGCCATTTTTTTGAGAAATTTTGCAAAAAAATTTAAATTGATTTATTTTAATGCCAATTGGTTGCAATAAGTTTCTTTTTGCTCAAATAATGTTTTAAATTAAAAAAAGGTAAAAAAATTAGAAAAAAATTGCACAATTATAAAAATTTGAAAATTTCATAAGGCTCATTTTTGCACCAAATTTTGCCTATAACTCGGTCGGTATCCAACGGATCGCCAATCTTTAAACTGTGGTCGATAGATGGCATCAATGGCTACATTTTCTTCTTGGACGGCCATGCCCTCAGATGTCTGTGCCAGAAGTTATTCGAGGAACCAAGTTCCATACCCTGTTTGAGAAAATGTAAAATTTTCCTCATTTTTGCGCCAAGTTTTGCCTATAACTCGGTCGGTATACCACGGATCGCCAAACTTTAACCTGTGGTCGATAGACGGCACCAATGGCTACATTTTCTACCTGGACGGCCATGCCCTCAGATGTCTGTGGTAGAAGTTATTCGAGGAACCAAGTTCCTTACCCTGTTTGAGAAAATGTAAAATTTTCCTCATTTTTCAGCAATTTAGCAAAATTTATAAATGTGATATATTTTCATGCAAATTTGTTGCAATGTGTTTCTTTTCACTCAAATAACGCTTTAAATGAAAAAAATAATAAAAAATCGAAAAAAAAAATTAAAAAAATTTCAACTCGAAAATTTCATAAGGGGTACCCCTTGCCATTTTTTTGAGAAATTTTGCAAAAAAATTTAAATTGATTTATTTTAATGCCAATTGGTTGCAATAAGTTTCTTTTCACTCAAATAATGTTTTAAATTAAAAAAAGGTAAAAAATTAGAAAAAAATTGCACAATTATAAAAATTTTAAAATTTCATAAGGCTCATTTTTGCAAAAAATTTTGCCTATAACTCGGTCGGTATCCAACGGATCGCCAAACTTTAACCTGTGGTCGATAGGTGGCATCAATGGCTACATTTTCTTCTTGGACGGCCATGCCCTCAGATGTCTGTGTCAGAAGTTATTCGAGGAACCAAGTTCCTTACCCTGTTTGAGAAAATGTAAAATTTTCCTCATTTTCAGCAATTTAGCAAAATTTATAAATGTGATATATTTTCATGCAAATTTGTTGCAATGTGTTTCTTTTCACTCAAATAATGCTTTAAATTAAAAAAAATAATAAAAAATCGAAAAAAAAAAATTTAAAAAAATTTCAACTCGAAAATTTCATAAGGGGTACCCCTTGCCATTTTTTTGAGAAATTTTGCAAAAAAATTTTAATTGATTTATTTTAATGCCAATTGGTTGCAATAAGTTTCTTTTCGCTCAAATAATGTTTTAAATTAAAAAAAGGTAAATAAATTAGATAAAAATTGCACAATTATAAAAATTTGAAAATTTCATAAGGCTAATTTTTGCACCAAATTTTGCCTATAACTCGGTCGGTATCCAACGGATCGCCAATCTTTAAACTGTGGTCGATAGATGGCATCAATGGCTACATTTTCTTCTTGGACGGCCATGCCCTCAGATGTCTGTGTCAGAAGTTATTCGAGGAACCAAGTTCCTTACCCTGTTTGAGAAAATGTAAAATTTTCCTCATTTTTCAGCAATTTAGCAAAATTTATAAATGTGATATATTTTCATGCAAATTTGTTGCAATGTGTTTCTTTTCACTCAAATAACGCTTTAAATGAAAAAAATAATAAAAAATCGAAAAAAAAAATTTAAAAAAAATTCAACTCGAAAATTTCATAAGGGGTACCCCTTGCCATTTTTTTGAGAAATTTTGCAAAAAAATTTAAATTGATTTATTTTAATGCCAATTGGTTGCAATAAGTTTCTTTTCGCTCAAATAATGTTTTAAATTAAAAAAAGGTAAAAAAAATAGAAAAAAATTGCACAATTATAAAAATTTGAAAATTTCATAAGGCTAATTTTTGCACCAAATTTTGCCTATAACTCGGTCGGTATCCAACGGATCGCCAATCTTTAAACTGTGGTCGATAGATGGCATCAATGGCTACATTTTCTTCTTGGACGGCCATGCCCTCAGATGTCTGTGTCAGAAGTTATTCGAGGAACCAAGTTCCTTACCCTGTTTGAGAAAATGTAAAATTTTCCTCATTTTCAGCAATTTAGCAAAATTTATAAATGTGATATATTTTCATGCAAATTTGTTGCAATGTGTTTCTTTTCACTCAAATAATGCTTTAAATGAAAAAAATAATAAAAAATCGAAAAAAAAATTTAAAAAAATTTCAACTCGAAAATTTCATAAGGGGTACCACTTGCCATTTTTTTGAGAAATTTTGCAAAACAATTTAAATTGATTTATTTTAATGCCAATTGGTTGCAATAAGTTTCTTTTCACTCGAATAATGTTTTTAATTAAAAAAAGGTAAAAAATTAGAAAAAAATTGCACAATTATAAAAATTTGAAAATTTCATAAGGCTCATTTTGGCTTCAAATTTTGCATATAACTCGGTCGGTATCCAACGGATCGCCAATCTTTAAACTGTGGTCGATAGATGGCATCAATGGCTACATTTTCTTCTTGGACGGCCATGCCCTCAGATGTCTGTGCCAGAAGTTATTCGAGGAACCAAGTTCCTTACCCTGTTTGAGAAAATGTAAAATTTTCCTCATTTTTGCGCCAAGTTTTGCCTATAACTCGGTCGGTATCCCACGGATCGCCAAACTTTAACCTGTGGTCAATAGACGGCACCAATGGCTACATTTTCTACCTGGACGGCCATGCCCTCAGATGTCTGTGGCAGAAGTTATTCGAGGAACCAAGTTCCTTACCCTGTTTGAGAAAATGTAAAATTTTCCTCATTTTTCAGCAATTTAGCAAAATTTATAAATGTGATATATTTTCATGCAAATTTTTTGCAATGTGTTTCTTTTCACTCAAATAATGCTTTAAATGAAAAAAATAATAAAAAATCGAAAAAAAAATTTTAAAAAAATTTCAACTCGAAAATTTCATAAGGGGTACCCCTTGCCATTTTTTTGAGAAATTTTGCAAAAAAATTTAAATTGATTTATTTTAATGCCAATTGGTTGCAATAAGTTTCTTTTTGCTCAAATAATGTTTTAAATTAAAAAAAGGTAAAAAAATTAGAAAAAAATTGCACAATTATAAAAATTTTAAAATTTCATAAGGCTCATTTTTGCACCAAATTTTGCATATAACTCGGTCGGTATCCAACGGATCGCCAATCTTTAAACTGTGGTCGATAGATGGCATCAATGGCTACATTTTCTTCTTGGACGGCCATGCCCTCAGATGTCTGTGCCAGAAGTTATTCGAGGAACCAAGTTCCATACCCTGTTTGAGAAAATGTAAAATTTTCCTCATTTTTGCGCCAAGTTTTGCCTATAACTCGGTCGGTATCCCACGGATCGCCAAACTTTAACCTGTGGTCAATAGGTGGCATCAATGGCTACATTTTCTTCTTGGACGGCCATGCCCTCAGATGTCTGTGGCCGAAGTTATTCGAGGAACCAAGTTCCTTACCCTGTTTGAGAAAATGTAAAATTTTCCTCATTTTTCAGCAATTTAGCAAAATTTATAAATATGATATATTTTCATGCAAATTTTTTGCAATGTGTTTCTTTTCACTCAAATAATGCTTTAAATGAAAAAAATAATAAAAAATCGAAAAAAAAAATTTAAAAAAATTTCAACTCGAAAATTTCATAAGGGGTACCCCTTGCCATTTTTTTGAGAAATTTTGCAAAAAAAATTTAAATTGATTTATTTTAATGCCAATTGGTTGCAATAAGTTTCTTTTCACTCAAATAATGTTTTAAATTAAAAAAAGGTAAAAAATTAGAAAAAAATTGCACAATTATAAAAATTTGAAAATTTCATTAGGCTAATTTTTGCACCAAATTTTGCCTATAACTCGGTCGGTATCCAACGGATCGCCAAACTTTAACCTGTGGTCGATAGGTGTCATCAATGGCTACATTTTCTTCTTGGACGGCCATGCCCTCAGATGTCTGTGCCAGAAGTTATTCGAGGAACCAAGTTCCTTACCCTGTTTGAGAAAATGTAAAATTTTCCTCATTTTCAGCAATTTAGCAAAATTTATAAATGTGATATATTTTCATGCAAATTTGTTGCAATGTGTTTCTTTTCACTCAAATAATGCTTTAAATGAAAAAAATAATAAAAAATCGAAAAAAAAATTTAAAAAAAATTTCAACTCGAAAATTTCATAAGGGGTACCCCTTGCCATTTTTTTGAGAAATTTTGCAAAAAAATTTTAATTGATTTATTTTAATGCCAATTGGTTGCAATAAGTTTCTTTTCGCTCAAATAATGTTTTAAATTAAAAAAAGGTAAAAAAATTAGAAAAAAATTGCACAATTATAAAAATTTGAAAATTTCATAAGGCTCATTTTTGCACCAAATTTTGCCTATAACTCGGTCGGTATCCAACGGATCGCCAATCTTTAAACTGTGGTCGATAGATGGCATCAATGGCTACATTTTCTTCTTGGACGGCCATGCCCTCAGATGTCTGTGCCAGAAGTTATTCGAGGAACCAAGTTCCATACCCTGTTTGAAAAAATGTAAAATTTTCCTCATTTTTGCGCCAAGTTTTGCCTATAACTCGGTCGGTATCCCACGGATCGCCAAACTTTAACCTGTGGTCGATAGGTGGCATCAATGGCTACATTTTCTTCTTGGACGGCCATGCCCTCAGATGTCTGTGCCAGAAGTTATTCGAGGAACCAAGTTCCTTACCCTGTTTGAGAAAATGTAAAATTTTCCTCATTTTTGCACCAAGTTTTGCCTATAACTCGGTCGGTATCCCACGGATCGCCAATCTTTAACCTGTGGTCGATAGGTGGCATCAATGGCTACATTTTCTTCTTGGACGGCCATGCCCTCAGATGTCTGTGGCAGAAGTTATTCGAGGAACCAAGTTCCTTACCCTGTTTGAGAAAATGTAAAATTTTCCTCATTTTTCAGCAATTTAGCAAAATTTATAAATGTGATATATTTTCATGCAAATTTGTTGCAATGTGTTTCTTTTCACTCAAATAATGCTTTAAATGAAAAAAATAATAAAAAATCGAAAAAAAAAATTTAAAAAAATTTCAACTCGAAAATTTCATAAGGGGTACCCCTTGCCATTTTTTTGAGAAATTTTGCAAAAAAAATTTAAATTGATTTATTTTAATGCCAATTGGTTGCAATAAGTTTCTTTTCGCTCAAATAATGTTTTAAATTAAAAAAAGGTAAAAAAATTAGAAAAAAATTGCACAATTATAAAAATTTGAAAATTTCATAAGGCTAATTTTTGCAAAAAATTTTGCCTATAACTCGGTCGGTATCCAACGGATCGCCAATCTTTAAACTGTGGTCGATAGATGGCATCAATGGCTACATTTTCTTCTTGGACGGCCATGCCCTCAGATGTCTGTGCCAGAAGTTATTCGAGGAACCAAGTTCCATACCCTGTTTGAGAAAATGTAAAATTTTCCTCATATTTGCGCCAAGTTTTGCCTATAACTCGGTCGGTATCCCACGGATCGCCAATCTTTAACCTGTGGTCGATAGGTGGCATCAATGGCTACATTTTCTTCTTGGACGGCCATGCCCTCAGATGTCTGTGGCAGAAGTTATTCGAGGAACCAAGTTCCTTACCCTGTTTGAGAAAATGTAAAATTTTCCTCATTTTTCAGCAATTTAGCAAAATTTATAAATGTGATATATTTTCATGCAAATTTGTTGCAATGTGTTTCTTTTCACTCAAATAACGCTTTAAATGAAAAAAATAATAAAAAATCGAAAAAAAAAATTAAAAAAATTTCAACTCGAAAATTTCATAAGGGGTACCCCTTGCCATTTTTTTGAGAAATTTTGCAAAAAAAATTAAATTGATTTATTTTAATGCCAATTGGTTGCAATAAGTTTCTTTTCGCTCAAATAATGTTTTAAATTAAAAAAAGGTAAAAAAATTAGAAAAAAATTGCACAATTATAAAAATTTGAAAATTTCATAAGGCTCATTTTTGCACCAAATTTTGCCTATAACTCGGTCGGTATCCAACGGATCGCCAATCTTTAAACTGTGGTCGATAGATGGCATCAATGGCTACATTTTCTTCTTGGACGGCCATGCCCTCAGATGTCTGTGCCAGAAGTTATTCGAGGAACCAAGTTCCATACCCTGTTTGAGAAAATGTAAAATTTTCCTCATTTTTGCGCCAAGTTTTGCCTATAACTCGGTCGGTATCCCACGGATCGCCAAACTTTAACCTGTGGTCAATAGACGGCACCAATGGCTACATTTTCTACCTGGACGGCCATGCCCTCAGATGTCTGTGGCAGAAGTTATTCGAGGAACCAAGTTCCTTACCCTGTTTGAGAAAATGTAAAATTTTCCTCATTTTTCAGCAATTTAGCAAAATTTATAAATGTGATATATTTTCATGCAAATTTGTTGCAATGTGTTTCTTTTCACTCAAATAATGCTTTAAATGAAAAAAATAATAAAAAATCGAAAAAAAAATTTAAAAAAAATTTCAACTCGAAAATTTCATAAGGGGTACCCCTTGCCATTTTTTTGAGAAATTTTGCAAAAAAATTTAAATTGATTTATTTTAATGCCAATTGGTTGCAATAAGTTTCTTTTTGCTCAAATAATGTTTTAAATTAAAAAAAGGTAAAAAAATTAGAAAAAAATTGCACAATTATAAAAATTTGAAAATTTCATAAGGCTCATTTTTGCACCAAATTTTGCCTATAACTCGGTCGGTATCCAACGGATCGCCAATCTTTAAACTGTGGTCGATAGATGGCATCAATGGCTACATTTTCTTCTTGGACGGCCATGCCCTCAGATGTCTGTGCCAGAAGTTATTCGAGGAACCAAGTTCCATACCCTGTTTGAGAAAATGTAAAATTTTCCTCATTTTTGCGCCAAGTTTTGCCTATAACTCGGTCGGTATACCACGGATCGCCAAACTTTAACCTGTGGTCGATAGACGGCATCAATGGCTACATTTTCTACCTGGACGGCCATGCCCTCAGATGTCTGTGGTAGAAGTTATTCGAGGAACCAAGTTCCTTACCCTGTTTGAGAAAATGTAAAATTTTCCTCATTTTTCAGCAATTTAGCAAAATTTATAAATGTGATATATTTTCATGCAAATTTGTTGCAATGTGTTTCTTTTCACTCAAATAACGCTTTAAATGAAAAAAATAATAAAAAATCGAAAAAAAAAATTAAAAAAATTTCAACTCGAAAATTTCATAAGGGGTACCCCTTGCCATTTTTTTGAGAAATTTTGCAAAAAAATTTAAATTGATTTATTTTAATGCCAATTGGTTGCAATAAGTTTCTTTTCACTCAAATAATGTTTTAAATTAAAAGAAGGTAAAAAATTAGAAAAAAATTGCACAATTATAAAAATTTTAAAATTTCATAAGGCTCATTTTTGCAAAAAATTTTGCCTATAACTCGGTCGGTATCCAACGGATCGCCAAACTTTAACCTGTGGTCGATAGGTGGCATCAATGGCTACATTTTCTTCTTGGACGGCCATGCCCTCAGATGTCTGTGTCAGAAGTTATTCGAGGAACCAAGTTCCTTACCCTTTTGTAAAATGTAAAATTTTCCTCATATTTGCGCCAAGTTTTGCCTATAACTCGGTCGGTATCCCACGGATCGCCAATCTTTAACCTGTGGTCGATAGGTGGCATCAATGGCTACATTTTCTTCTTGGACGGCCATGCCCTCAGATGTCTGTGGCAGAAGTTATTCGAGGAACCAAGTTCCTTACCCTGTTTGAGAAAATGTAAAATTTTCCTCATTTTTCAGCAATTTAGCAAAATTTATTAATGTGATATATTTTCATGCAAATTTGTTGCAATGTGTTACTTTTCACTCAAATAACGCTTTAAATGAAAAAAATAATAAAAAATCGAAAAAAAAATTTTAAAAAAATTTCAACTCGAAAATTTCATAAGGGGTACCCCTTGCCATTTTTTTGAGAAATTTTGCAAAAAAATTTAAATTGATTTATTTTAATGCCAATTGGTTGCAATAAGTTTCTTTTCGCTCAAATAATGTTTTAAATTAAAAAAAGGTAAAAAAAATAGAAAAAAATTGCACAATTATAAAAATTTGAAAATTCAGATGTCTGTGGCAGAAGTTATTCGAGGAACCAAGTTCCTTACCCTGTTTGAGAAAATGTAAAATTTTCCTCATTTTTCAGCAATTTAGCAAAATTTATTAATGTGATATATTTTCATGCAAATTTGTTGCAATGTGTTACTTTTCACTCAAATAACGCTTTAAATGAAAAAAATAATAAAAAATCGAAAAAAAAATTTTAAAAAAATTTCAACTCGAAAATTTCATAAGGGGTACCCCTTGCCATTTTTTTGAGAAATTTTGCAAAAAAATTTAAATTGATTTATTTTAATGCCAATTGGTTGCAATAAGTTTCTTTTCGCTCAAATAATGTTTTAAATTAAAAAAAGGTAAAAAAAATAGAAAAAAATTGCACAATTATAAAAATTTGAAAATTTCATAAGGCTAATTTTTGCACCAAATTTTGCCTATAACTCGGTCGGTATCCAACGGATCGCCAATCTTTAAACTGTGGTCGATAGATGGCATCAATGGCTACATTTTCTTCTTGGACGGCCATGCCCTCAGATGTCTGTGTCAGAAGTTATTCGAGGAACCAAGTTCCTTACCCTGTTTGAGAAAATGTAAAATTTTCCTCATTTTCAGCAATTTAGCAAAATTTATAAATGTGATATATTTTCATGCAAATTTGTTGCAATGTGTTTCTTTTCACTCAAATAATGCTTTAAATGAAAAAAATAATAAAAAATCGAAAAAAAAAAATTTAAAAAAATTTCAACTCGAAAATTTCATAAGGGGTACCCCTTGCCATTTTTTTGAGAAATTTTGCAAAAAAATTTTAATTGATTTATTTTAATGCCAATTGGTTGCAATAAGTTTCTTTTCGCTCAAATAATGTTTTAAATTAAAAAAAGGTAAAAAAATTAGAAAAAAATTGCACAATTATAAAAATTTGAAAATTTCATAAGGCTAATTTTTGCAATAAAATTTTGCCTATAACTCGGTCGGTATCCAACGGATCGCCAATCTTTAAACTGTGGTCGATAGATGGCATCAATGGCTACATTTTCTTCTTGGACGGCCATGCCCTCAGATGTCTGTGTCAGAAGTTATTCGAGGAACCAAGTTCCTTACCCTGTTTGAGAAAATGTAAAATTTTCCTCATTTTCAGCAATTTAGCAAAATTTATAAATGTGATATATTTTCATGCAAATTTGTTGCAATGTGTTTCTTTTCACTCAAATAATGCTTTAAATGAAAAAAATAATAAAAAATCGAAAAAAAAATTTAAAAAAATTTCAACTCGAAAATTTCATAAGGGGTACCCCTTGCCATTTTTTTGAGAAATTTTGCAAAACAATTTAAATTGATTTATTTTAATGCCAATTGGTTGCAATAAGTTTCTTTTCACTCGAATAATGTTTTTAATTAAAAAAAGGTAAAAAATTAGAAAAAAATTGCACAATTATAAAAATTTGAAAATTTCATAAGGCTCATTTTGGCTTCAAATTTTGCATATAACTCGGTCGGTATCCAACGGATCGCCAATCTTTAAACTGTGGTCGATAGATGGCATCAATGGCTACATTTTCTTCTTGGACGGCCATGCCCTCAGATGTCTGTGCCAGAAGTTATTCGAGGAACCAAGTTCCTTACCCTGTTTGAGAAAATGTAAAATTTTCCTCATTTTTGCGCCAAGTTTTGCCTATAACTCGGTCGGTATCCCACGGATCGCCAAACTTTAACCTGTGGTCAATAGACGGCACCAATGGCTACATTTTCTACCTGGACGGCCATGCCCTCAGATGTCTGTGGCAGAAGTTATTCGAGGAACCAAGTTCCTTACCCTGTTTGAGAAAATGTAAAATTTTCCTCATTTTTCAGCAATTTGGAAAAATTTATAAATGTGATATATTTTCATGCAAATTTGTTGCAATGTGTTTCTTTTCACTCAAATAACGCTTTAAATGAAAAAAATAATAAAAAATCGAAAAAAAAAATTTAAAAAAATTTCAACTCGAAAATTTCATAAGGGGTACCCCTTGCCATTTTTTTGAGAAATTTTGCAAAAAAATTTAAATTGATTTATTTTAATGCCAATTGGTTGCAATAAGTTTCTTTTCGCTCAAATAATGTTTTAAATTAAAAAAAGGTAAAAAAATTAGAAAAAAAATTGCACAATTATAAAAATTTGAAAATTTCATAAGGCTCATTTTTGCTTCAAATTTTGCCTATAACTCGGTCGGTATCCAACGGATCGCCAATCTTTAAACTGTGGTCGATAGATGGTATCAATGGCTACATTTTCTTCTTGGACGGCCATGCCCTCAGATGTCTGTGCCAGAAGTTATTCGAGGAACCAAGTTCCATACCCTGTTTGAGAAAATGTAAAATTTTCCTCATTTTTGCGCCAAGTTTTGCCTATAACTCGGTCGGTATCCCACGGATCGCCAAACTTTAACCTGTGGTCGATAGACGGCACCAATGGCTACATTTTCTACCTGGACGGCCATGCCCTCAGATGTCTGTGCCAGAAGTTATTCGAGGAACCAAGTTCCTTACCCTGTTTGAGAAAATGTAAAATTTTCCTCATTTTTCAGCAATTTAGCAAAATTTATAAATGTGATATATTTTCATGCAAATTTGTTGCAATGTGTTTCTTTTCACTCAAATAATGCTTTAAATGAAAAAAATAATAAAAAATCGAAAAAAAAATTTTAAAAAAATTTCAACTCGAAAATTTCATAAGGGGTACCCCTTGCCATTTTTTTGAGAAATTTTGCAAAAAAATTTAAATTGATTTATTTTAATGCCAATTGGTTGCAATAAGTTTCTTTTCGCTCAAATAATGTTTTAAATTAAAAAAAGGTAAAAAAATTAGAAAAAAATTGCACAATTATAAAAATTTGAAAATTTCATAAGGCTCATTTTTACACCAAATTTTGCCTATAACTCGGTCGGTATCCAACGGATCGCCAATCTTTAAACTGTGGTCGATAGATGGCATCAATGGCTACATTTTCTTCTTGGACGGCCAAGCTCTCAGATGTCTGTGCCAGAAGTTATTCGAGGAACCAAGTTCCTTACCCTGTTTGAGAAAATGTAAAATTTTCCTCATTTTTGCGCCAAGTTTTGCCTATAACTCGGTCGGTATCCCACGGATCGCCAAACTTTAACCTGTGGTCAATAGACGGCACCAATGGCTACATTTTCTACCTGGACGGCCATGCCCTCAGATGTCTGTGGCAGAAGTTATTCGAGGAACCAAGTTCCTTACCCTGTTTGAGAAAATGTAAAATTTTCCTCATTTTTCAGCAATTTAGCAAAATTTATAAATGTGATATATTTTCATGCAAATTTGTTGCAATGTGTTTCTTTTCACTCAAATAATGCTTTAAATGAAAAAAATAATAAAAAATCGAAAAAAAAAAATTAAAAAAAATTCAACTCGAAAATTTTATAAGGGGTACCCCTTGCCATTTTTTTGAGAAATTTTGCAAAAAAATTTAAATTGATTTATTTTAATGCCAATTGGCTGCAATAAGTTTCTTTTCGCTCAAATAATGTTTTAAATTAAAAAAAAGGTAAAAAAATTAGAAAAAAATTGCACAATTATAAAAATTTGAAAATTTCATAAGGCTAATTTTTGCACCAAATTTTGCCTATAACTCGGTCGGTATCCAACGGATCGCCAATCTTTAAACTGTGGTCGATAGATGGCATCAATGGCTACATTTTCTTCTTGGACGGCCAAGCTCTCAGATGTCTGTGCCAGAAGTTATTCGAGGAACCAAGTTCCATACCCTGTTTGAGAAAATGTAAAATTTTCCTCATTTTTGCGCCAAGTTTTGCCTATAACTCGGTCGGTATCCCACGGATCGCCAAACTTTAACCTGTGGTCAATAGACGGCACCAATGGCTACATTTTCTACCTGGACAGCCATGCCCTCAGATGTCTGTGTCAGAAGTTATTCGAGGAACCAAGTTCCTTACCCTGTTTGAGAAAATGTAAAATTTTCCTCATTTTCAGCAATTTAGCAAAATTTATAAATGTGATATATTTTCATGCAAATTTGTTGCAATGTGTTTCTTTTCACTCAAATAATGCTTTAAATGAAAAAAATAATAAAAAATCGAAAAAAAAATTTTAAAAAATTTCAACTCGAAAATTTCATAAGGGGTACCCCTTGCCATTTTTTTGAGAAATTTTGCAAAACAATTTAAATTGATTTATTTTAATGCCAATTGGTTGCAATAAGTTTCTTTTCACTCGAATAATGTTTTTAATTAAAAAAAGGTAAAAAATTAGAAAAAAATTGCACAATTATAAAAATTTGAAAATTTCATAAGGCTCATTTTTGCTTCAAATTTTGCATATAACTCGGTCGGTATCCAACGGATCGCCAATCTTTAAACTGTGGTCGATAGATGGCATCAATGGCTACATTTTCTTCTTGGACGGCCATGCCCTCAGATGTCTGTGCCAGAAGTTATTCGAGGAACCAAGTTCCATACCCTGTTTGAGAAAATGTAAATTTTCCTCATTTTTGCGCCAAGTTTTGCCTATAACTCGGTCGGTATCCCACGGATCGCCAAACTTTAACCTGTGGTCAATAGACGGCACCAATGGCTACATTTTCTACCTGGACGGCCATGCCCTCAGATGTCTGTGGCAGAAGTTATTCGAGGAACCAAGTTCCTTACCCTGTTTGAGAAAATGTAAAATTTTCCTCATTTTTCAGCAATTTGGAAAAATTTATAAATGTGATATATTTTCATGCAAATTTGTTGCAATGTGTTTCTTTTCACTCAAATAACGCTTTAAATGAAAAAAATAATAAAAAATCGAAAAAAAAATTTAAAAAAATTTCAACTCGAAAATTTCATAAGGGGTACCCCTTGCCATTTTTTTGAGAAATTTTCCAAAAAAAAATTTAATTGATTTATTTTAATGCCAATTGGCTGCAATAAGTTTCTTTTCGCTCAAATAATGTTTTAAATTAAAAAAAGGTAAAAAAATTAGAAAAAAATTGCACAATTATAAAAATTTGAAAATTTCATAAGGCTCATTTTTGCACCAAATTTTGCCTATAACTCGGTCGGTATCCAACGGATCGCCAATCTTTAAACTGTGGTCGATAGATGGCATCAATGGCTACATTTTCTTCTTGGATGGCCATGCCCTCAGATGTCTGTGCCAGAAGTTATTCGAGGAACCAAGTTCCATACCCTGTTTGAGAAAATGTAAAATTTTCCTCATTTTTGCGCCAAGTTTTGCCTATAACTCGGTCGGTATCCCACGGATCGCCAAACTTTAACCTGTGGTCAATAGACGGCACCAATGGCTACATTTTCTACCTGGACGGCCATGCCCTCAGATGTCTGTGCCAGAAGTTATTCGAGGAACCAAGTTCCTTACCCTGTTTGAGAAAATGTAAAATTTTCCTCATTTTTCAGCAATTTAGCAAAATTTATAAATGTGATATATTTTCATGCAAATTTGTTGCAATGTGTTTCTTTTCACTCAAATAATGCTTTAAATGAAAAAAATAATAAAAAATCGAAAAAAAAATTTTAAAAAAATTTCAACTCGAAAATTTCATAAGGGGTACCCCTTGCCATTTTTTTGAGAAATTTTGCAAAAAAATTTAAATTGATTTATTTTAATGCCAATTGGTTGCAATAAGTTTCTTTTCGCTCAAATAATGTTTTAAATTAAAAAAAGGTAAAAAAATTAGAAAAAAATTGCACAATTATAAAAATTTGAAAATTTCATAAGGCTCATTTTTGCACCAAATTTTGCCTATAACTCGGTCGGTATCCAACGGATCGCCAATCTTTAAACTGTGGTCGATAGATGGCATCAATGGCTACATTTTCTTCTTGGACGGCCAAGCTCTCAGATGTCTGTGCCAGAAGTTATTCGAGGAACCAAGTTCCTTACCCTGTTTGAGAAAATGTAAAATTTTCCTCATTTTTGCGCCAAGTTTTGCCTATAACTCGGTCGGTATCCCACGGATCGCCAAACTTTAACCTGTGGTCGATAGACGGCACCAATGGCTACATTTTCTACCTGGACGGCCATGCCCTCAGATGTCTGTGGCAGAAGTTATTCGAGGAACCAAGTTCCTTACCCTGTTTGAGAAAATGTAAAATTTTCCTCATTTTTCAGCAATTTAGCAAAATTTATAAATGTGATATATTTTCATGCAAATTTGTTGCAATGTGTTTCTTTTCACTCAAATAATGCTTTAAATGAAAAAAATAATAAAAAATCGAAAAAAAAAATTTAAAAAAATTTCAACTCGAAAATTTCATAAGGGGTACCCCTTGCCATTTTTTGAAAAATTTTGCAAAAAAATTTTAATTGATTTATTTTAATGCCAATTGGTTGCAATAAGTTTCTTTTCACTCAAATAATGTTTTAAATTATAAAAAGAATAAAAAATTAGAAAAAAATTGCACAATTACAAAAATTTTAAAATTTCATAAGGCTCATTTTTGCTTCAAATTTTGCATATAACTCGGTCGGTATCCAACGGATCGCCAATCTTTAAACTGTGGTCGATAGATGGCATCAATGGCTACATTTTCTTCTTGGACGGCCATGCCCTCAGATATCTGTGCCAGAAGTTATTCGAGGAACCAAGTTCCATACCCTGTTTGAGAAAATGTAAAATTTTCCTCATTTTTGCGCCAAGTTTTGCCTATAACTCGGTCGGTATCCCACGGATCGCCAAACTTTAACCTGTGGTCAATAGACGGCACCAATGGCTACATTTTCTACCTGGACGGCCATGCCCTCAGATGTCTGTGGCAGAAGTTATTCGAGGAACCAAGTTCCTTATCCTGTTTGAGAAAATGTAAAATTTTCCTCATTTTTCAGCAATTTGGAAAAATTTATAAATGTGATATATTTTCATGCAAATTTGTTGCAATGTGTTTCTTTTCACTCAAATAATGCTTTAAATGAAAAAAATAATAAAAAATCGAAAAAAAAATTTAAAAAAATTTCAACTCGAAAATTTCATAAGGGGTACCCCTTGCCATTTTTTTGAGAAATTTTGCAAAAAAAATTTAAATTGATTTATTTTAATGCCAATATGTTGCAATAAGTTTCTTTTCGCTCAAATAATGTTTTAAATTAAAAAAAAGGTAAATAAATTAGAAAAAAATTGCACAATTATAAAAATTTGAAAATTTCTTAAGGCTCATTTTTGCTTCAAATTTTGCATATAACTCGGTCGGTATCCAACGGATCGCCAATCTTTAAACTGTGGTCGATAGATGGCATCAATGGCTACATTTTCTTCTTGGACGGCCATGCCCTCAGATGTCTGTGCCAGAAGTTATTCGAGGAACCAAGTTCCTTACCCTGTTTGAGAAAATGTAAAATTTTCCTCATTTTTGCGCCAAGTTTTGCCTATAACTCGGTCGGTATCCCACGGATCGCCAAACTTTAACCTGTGGTCGATAGACGGCACCAATGGCTACATTTTCTACCTGGACGGCCATGCCCTCAGATGTCTGTGCCAGAAGTTATTCGAGGAACCAAGTTCCTTACCCTGTTTGAGAAAATGTAAAATTTTCCTCATTTTTCAGCAATTTAGCAAAATTTATTAATGTGATATATTTTCATGCAAATTTGTTGCAATGTGTTTCTTTTCACTCAAATAATGCTTTAAATGAAAAAAATAATAAAAAATCGAAAAAAAAATTTTAAAAAATTTCAACTCGAAAATTTCATAAGGGGTACCCCTTGCCATTTTTTTGGGAAATTTTCCAAAAAAAATTTTAATTGATTTATTTTAATGCCAATTGGCTGCAATAAGTTTCTTTTCGCTCAAATAATGTTTTAAATTAAAAAAAGGTAAAAAAATTAGAAAAAAATTGCACAATTATAAAAATTTGAAAATTTCATAAGGCTAATTTTTGCACCAAATTTTGCCTATAACTCGGTCGGTATCCAACGGATCGCCAATCTTTAACCTGTGACCGATAGATGGCATCAATGGCTACATTTTCTTCTTGGACGGCCATGCCCTCAGATGTCTGTGCCAGAAGTTATTCGAGGAACCAAGTTCCATACCCTGTTTGAGAAAATGTAAAATTTTCCTCATTTTTGCGCCAAGTTTTGCCTATAACTCGGTCGGTATCCCACGGATCGCCAAACTTTAACCTGTGGTCAATAGACGGCACCAATGGCTACATTTTCTACCTGGACGGCCATGCCCTCAGATGTCTGTGCCAGAAGTTATTCGAGGAACCAAGTTCCTTACCCTGTTTGAGAAAATGTAAAATTTTCCTCATTTTTCAGCAATTTAGCAAAATTTATAAATGTGATATATTTTCATGCAAATTTGTTGCAATGTGTTTCTTTTCACTCAAATAATGCTTTAAATGAAAAAAATAATAAAAAATCAAAAAAAAAATTTTAAAAAAATTTCAACTCGAAAATTTCATAAGGGGTACCCCTTGCCATTTTTTGAGAAATTTTGCAAAAAAATTTAAATTGATTTATTTTAATGCCAATTGGTTGCAATAAGTTTCTTTTCACTCAAATAATGTTTTAAATTAGGCAAAACATCTTCGTTCACCTATTTATCTTCTTGCAATGTCTTCTGGTTACCGGAAAAATGATAACAAGATCTTCTAGCGCCAAACGAAAAGAAAAGTTACAAATCTGCAAGACGATGGTTGTCGATAGTGCAGTACTGTTAGCAGCATCCGTTGTTTGTATTACACGAGACAGCAACACCCGACGACGAGCTTTCTTGATGGTTCGTTGTTTTGAATCATCGTCACTTGGATTAAAAAAAAATAATACTTATTATTATTATTTTCTTTGCTTACATTAATTTCATTTAATTCAAAATTATTTTCTCGCTTCCGGGTCGATTAAAAACGCAAACAAACCTTGCACGGGAAAAGTCATACTACCTTGAAGTCTCGCCAGAATCGTTAAATTATTTTGGAAAATTGAGCTACTTTTGTCGCGTTCGCAAATATTCACAAACGAGGTAACGCTAACGCTACACTGGTCAAAATACTAAAAAAAGTCTTCGAGCAAAGATGGCCTTTTCTAAACTGTCACACGAAAGAACAATGTTGCGCACCAGCGTAAACAATATATCTGAAAATGGAGATACAATCTAATGAAGAATTGTTGAGTATAAATTACCTTATCTTGTAATAAAACTTTATTAACCGACTCAAATAGAAATCTATTGGTCATACAAAAACGATCTAAGTATACATCAGATTGAATGAATGGTTGTCATTGTTTACATGGCATTGTTCTTCCTTCCATAACAGTTACATTGTTGTAAAACAAAGCGCCAATTTATTTTGTACTTTGCTTCATACCCATCGCTTCAAGGGCCACATCCTTACACGGATATCGCTAATATGCTGCACGAGCAGAGACGCTCTTAAATATTGCTACAATCCAATCCACCGATCGCTTCCTACTACAACCGAACGAACGACAAACGATCGATCATTAAAATGCCGAACGAAGCGAAAGCACCCGCACAGCACTCTATAAATCACACTGGCAAACCTGTGATGGCTAAGCATGGGCATGGGAAGAGTGCAAATTAACCGGCATCACGCAAACTCCCATCCCTTTTGCATGGTTTCAATACCCTGCTAGTGTTTCCGTTCCGCTCGTAATGTAATCAAATTGATTTGTTCTGCCAAATTTGGCGCAACGAATGTGGTGTGATAATTGAACATAAGTACCGACCGATCAAGGGCCGGCCAGTTGAAGCAGTAAGCAGAAACAGTTTCCAATGCGCCTTACGTGCCCATCGGTCTTTTCCGTGTCGGTATCGAGATCGAGTGGAAACGGGAACATAAAGAAGTACGAAGATAAATAAATAAAACTCGGTGCGGTTGAATCCTTCGCGTTGTTCGCGCGAAGAAACTGCAGAAATACTGTACCGCAAGCCCAACCATGGGACGCGCCCGTTGGGTTTAATTGAAAACGAATCACTCCAAATGGACTGGCAAGCGGACGCAACACACCAATGGTCATATGTGTTCGCCGATCCGCGGATTGAAAGGTGTTGCCGTATTCGCACCGCAGCGCCCCTTTCGGAGAGACAGAATTGGAGCGCACATCGCCGTGTGGTCGTCGAACAAGAAACCGCTCATGAGCGTAAACGTACAACAGCACAATTGATGCATGCGATCTGATAGTGGCAAGCAGGCATCCCGTAAAGGGACATGAAGCAGCCGTTATACCCAAAAACGGAGGGCAACTTCACGAAAGCGGCAGAACGGTCAAGCCCAACTCCAGCGATGATGGCTTCGGGAAAGAGTTTAACGCACGTACAGGCGGGTGGCGTGCCCGCGATCGCCTCACAAATAAGGAAGGTGCGATCTTGGGGCCACCTTATAAAGGGAATTGCAATGCGCCTTGTGGTCGGCATCGAATATATACATAAAAAAGAACCAAACAATCACTGCACTGAAAGGTGTGAACATTGTATTGACAGCAATTTGCAAAATTAAGCCATCGAGACTAAACTGATTCGATCGATCGTTTGTGCGGTGTGGGTGGGGAAAGGGGCGATATGGGAATGGGAGTTGGTGGGAATGTCGACTGACGCCCGCCATGTGCGGTAATGACTCAATTTTCGCAATGATTGATGCGAGTCTGACCAGTAATTACAGTCATTTCGTGCAGTTTATTATACGCACCGGATAGCGGACGCGTCAGATCGGTTCGTGATCGGATAAATTTAATTGTCATCGATCAGCACATTACAGTTGCGGATGATTCTGTTGTTATTTACGCGTCGAAAGCGTCAGCTAAATTTATGTGCATGTCAACAAGATTTCTTAAATGAAGCCTTAACCTGACCGAATACATGTAACATAGTTAGAGCCCTTTCTGGGTTATTTAGAAGTTGAACTGGAATGTGATTAGGTAAACATGGACTTCTTAAAACTTTCTTGGAGTGTTGCAAAATTAATTCGATATTCTTCAAAGCTTTTTTAATAAACACATTTGCAGGAATTCCAACACGTTAGTCAAGAAAGCTTCGAGTAGTACCAATTTCAAGTTCGAAATGCTCCAGAAAACAAGAACAATTTTAAATCTACATATATAAATCTATATCTATATTCTATAAATTCCAGTTTATATTGAACAAAAGTGTGAAACGATCCCTTAAATTGAAAAGCTACGTAAATTGGCGGAAATAGAATTAAAATTTTTCCAACATAAGGATTTCGGGCTTAATTTGGAGCCATTTCTAGAATATTTTCAAGTTAAACTAGAATGTTCCGAAGGAGATATTGGTATTCTTTCTTGTTCATTTTCGAAAGGAAGCTTTGCCACACTGAAAGCTTGTCAAACGGTCCCAACATTGCCAGTTGCGAGAGTTCTTGAGATTTGTTGGGCAATCTTCTAGAACTCCCAGTGATTTCTAGGAAAACATTTGTGATAGCGGAACCAACCAAAGCTAACCGTAGATAAACCCGTCATGAAGAGAGAAGCCGATAACTTCGCACCAAAAACCACGTGATCGGTGCATAGGTGTGTGTATGTGTCTTTCACGATGACTCACGCCCGTCACAAAACAAAAGTTATCTTCCAATTGACGCTCCCTTACTTCTACTTCTACCGTCCTCTTCGCACCTGTTTCCTTTTTTTTTTGGAAACCACACTGTGGCAAACGGAGAGTCCGTACCGGGTTCAGGATGGCAAGTGGATGGCTGATGGTCCTCGCCGCAGGGCCACATCCGGTTGCCGGCAGTGTTGAAACGAGACTGTAGCGTACGGACACTGTTCCATTAGGAGCACCTTAGCGCCATCCTGCAACGTTTGCAAAGGAAGCTTCAAGAAAAAAAGGGTCGTCAATTGGACGGTAGTCGATCGGAGACCCGGCAACAATCGAACGGCAAACATTGCCACGGACGGCCACACAGCAAAACAAGGCCAGGGACTGTAGATACCAACATTATACTCGGAGAAAGAAAACATCAAACAAAAAAAACACGTTCAATTTCCAAATGACCCAAGGAAGGATCTATAAAAATATCAATTCCTCTTCTGTTGTTTCGCTCGTCCAAACCCGATACACTTAATTTATTATTAGCCATTCTTCCTGGCGCTTAATGTTGGATACGGGAGGACCGAAATGACTTTCAGAAAGAAAAGCGAAGAGCAAACCGCTTGAACCGTTGCCACGGTGAAGAAAAAAAAAAGGTTGCAGAAAAGGTCGTTGAGGTGGCGTGAAGCATGAATGAGCGAGCGAACCGAAGGAAGGTGGCCGGATCTGGATCGGTTCGGTCTAACAAACCCTCTGGCGGTCCCCATTGCATCAAGCAAATCGTCCAAGGGCAACCAGAAGACGTGCGGGTGAGACGAGATAGAGTAAATTATACACCCAGGATACGTCAATTGCCCGATTCGGGACAACTTATCGGCGCTTTGGTATGTGTGTATGTGTGGGAGAGGAACAACAAAAAGAAAAGAAAAGCAAGCAGGATAATCTAAAGATCGAGGATCTCTTCCCGGGCGGCTCAAAGTCAAATGCGAAGAAAATGAGGATGAGTGACTTTGTTTCGTTTTCCGCTTTTGTGCCGATGCGAGCAGCAAGATAAGCGCATGCGCACAAAAACCTTTCGTTCGTTCGATCTGTGCGTTTCAAAAAAGGGCCTCACCACACCGGGGTCAGTCTTTCCGGCCCGGAGACCTATGGGCCTAATCGTTTCGGAGACCGATTTCCCGAACGGTACATTCGTCAGCATTCGGTCGGACGGTTTTTCGGATACGCCAAAGCCCGTTTTGGTGAAGATTGATTGCTGGCGTTCTTCTGCTGTCCTGTCGGTACAATGATGTTCTGATTCGTTTTGCAAGTTCTATGCTTAAATAGATTTACAAGAGTGTCTCTCTTCTTATGCACAATGTTTAAATAACACAAAATATAGAGGGAAACAAAACGATTTTAGCATTTTTATTGTTTGTATGATTGTATTTCCAAACAGAACGATTGGGTTAACAAGTTTCGACTGCATCGACTGCACGATACACCGAACACACCTCAATAAACCACTGAGCCGGACCACCTGCAGCAGATCGTGCCAAAGTGATGGGCATGGTGTGGGGCAACTGATGGTCGGCATGGATGTTTGACGTTTTGTAGCATCCTCTCAATTACATGAATTTTCACTTAACCTCCCATCGGGACACATGTTCGGATCACGCTGTGCCGAAATGCAACACCGTTTGCACCGGGCCGACCGTCCACATAAAATGTATACCTTCGTAAAACTGATAAGCCCAAGAGTCCCATGTTCGGCGGGATAGGTGAACAGGAAGTTTTCGCATTCCTTTGAAATTGATCTACACGGGTCATTCGGGATTCGCCGTCGATCATCCTTTGACCTGTCGGGATGTGCTGGAAGGCTTATCGATGAGTAGCGAATGGAATGTTGGACCACACCAGTTTTGTAACGCAAACGGCAAATACAATCGAAAGGTGTCGAAGTCGGTGCAGTTAGTGTAGTGCTTTATCGAAGCTGGTGCTGACGGGCAAGGATTTTTACGGCTTACTTGCGCTCGTTCCATACAATGATGGGTTCGAACAGATAAAAAAGAAACGGCTCATCCGTAGGAAGCAACTCAAAATGTATTATTGTTCTTCAAAGTTTTTGTTTTACGCTTCAACGCTGGTATTAGCAGCTTTTTTTTTTGGTCAGAGCTTGGTGCAAGAAAAAGGGATTAAAAAGATTGAGTTATACGGCTCACAAGAAGTACAACATCGCAGTTTCTTAAGCGCAAACACAGTGTTTTTGAGCTCAAACTGAAAACCGTAGCTATTTCTGGATTCTTTTCCAGGATCCAGGAATTTTTACAACGCTCTGAACCAAGGCTTATAAAATCGTCGTATAATATGTTTTTTTTATATGTATAGTTTAATATAGGTATTTTATAATCTAGCTTGAGACTTTTCCTACTTTGTCTGAGTTCTTTGAGTTCCGAAATCTTTTTAGAAGTCTTTAGTTTAGAAACTCAAGGTAATTCAGACAAAATATTTTATCGAAAACAATATTCATCTTTGAGGTTGTTTACCAGGTTCATTCCCACAGATCAGTTGCTGATAAACTCTTTCATCTCGCAACAGAAACTGCTACAGAATGGGTCACGCTCTAAACGCTTCGTTCAAAAATGGACGTCCAAGTAAACCGATCCCATAAAGCTCGTGTTCATTTCATCCGTTACACAACCAAGCACAAACCAATGGACGGCTAAGCAGATTCGTTTCTCTCTTTTCCAACCGTGTGATTCATCGGTAGAAAATGGAGCTACCCGCTGTTAAAACGATCACCTTCATTGGTTGTTTTTCCCTCCCTCTTGTGAAGCAGAAAAACTAAAACCACCAAGAACATTTCTACCGCTTGGGGAAAGGCTTGGGAACAAATGGTGTGCGGCCATTGCTGCTTATACAAACAGTGTACCAATGCCATAACAATCATACCGAGCATCGTTAAGCTACACACACACACACATTACAATCCCCAACGCATCGTAACATCGTTGAGGGTGGTCTACAGAAGAATTCTTCTGCCAGCAATTCCTTCGGGGCATCATCCCTCTGCTTCGTACCGTGTATTCGTGCCCGTGTTCCTTCATTGCTGGGTGATATTCTTTCACAAAATTAGCCAGCCCCATATTCGAAAGAATTCGTCGGTTCGAAAGAAACCTCGCACGAACCATCTCCAGTACGATAAAGCGTTAAGCAACAAAAACGGAGAGATGATTTATTTGCAATCCTGTTTGACATGGGTGGTACAAATGGAGAAAAATGAATCGGCACCGGTGGTTTGGGGTTTACGTATGGACCGACCTGGGAACCTTCCGCAAAGATCGCGGAAACAAATTAATTGTTCTAAAGGCAAAATCAACTTCATAAAAGAGGCGATTCGAATAAGACATTGTAGGCAGACAATAAAAGTGAGACATCACATATTGGACAAACGGACAGGATTTGTTTTTCTCAGAAGAGTCCTTTAATTTGAAGTTATTTCGTAAAGAATGTTTCATTTGATTGTTTTCATAATCATGATAGAAAATTTTTCCGTATAGTTGCTATAAAATCCTTGAACATCAACATTAAGAACCGGTAATGTTGCTATAATTTAACAAAATTGTTCCAGGAAAATATTTTCCACCATTAGCAAACATGATTCCATGCGCTTCCCAGCAGCATTATGTATTCACACGCCGACCACAAATCATACCCGAATTATCGACTTCCGCGGCCCTAACCGTTGAGCTCACAGTTCAGCTTTTGTTCGCTTTCATCACAGACTAGCTGGATCCGGTCATCTGCCGTCGCGGTGGCTAGCAATAACGTTAAAAAGCCGCTCGATCGTGGATGATCAAATACAATAAAAAAAACACACACACTCACACGGGCACTGTGAACAAAAAAAGAGAACGGCTGCTCATCATAACCATCTAGGCGTCGAAAAGCCTCGTGGAAGCGAAAAACAAAACCCTCACACAGTGCAAACGCGGCTAAAACTAGCCCGCGGGTTTCCTCCACCGTTGCTTCTCGATCTTTACACTAAAAAAGGGACAGATGAACGCGAAGAAGGAACGTTCGTTCCAGGCAGGTCGCACACCCCAATTAAGCGCATCTTAACCGCTCGATATCGCTGCGGAATCCGCCCTTGTTGCGCAGACAATGCGCAACAAGAACGGTCGCCGAAATATATTCTCGGAACTTGTAAAAATTAAGTGATGAAATGTAGCTCTCGATTAACCTACGGACCGGTATGCACTGTCTGGCATCGAATCGGGTTCCAGTCGTCCCACTGGGATTTGAGTTCAAGCCCTTGGGATTTGCCATCACATTAAGGCTACTTTTTTTTTTGGTTTCATCCGAACGATGGTCTATAATTTCGAAAGAATCTTACCGCATCCGTCCCCGTTTGCGAAGGGGGCGGACAGGTTAGGTCAGGAAGTTCGAAAACGGGTCGGAAATTTTCGGGTTTATCGATTCGGTTGTTCCATCCGCATCTATCTCTTCAATCTGCAGCTACGAGCAGTGAGACTGAATGAGATGAGGAGAAAATATATTTTCCTCCTCCTCCTACCTCCCCTCCCTGCATGTGTTCCCTTTCAAAAACTGCGCCTGTATTGGCAGCCATGATGGCGCAATCAAAAGCACCGTCAGTCGGTAGTTTCGACGCAATCAACCAACGTGACTCGAAATCGATCATTTGGAAGTTCTAGGAATAATAGAATGTAACGTTTCCTTCCAAAAACTCATCTGTCGTGCATGAAAGCAAACAGGACCCATTCCGACCGGAAATCTATCATCGATCGAGTTAGGCAGTGATGGACGATCCTCTTACGTACGTCCGCGTCCTGAAATGCTTCGGAAGAGAAAATTTGCTGATGGTCAATTTCCGTGACAAGGCAATGTCGGTGTCAGGCGGCGCAGAAGCGATCGAAAACGATCGGAACGATCCTTCATACACGTAGAACACACATACTCCGAACACGTAAGAGACACACACAGGAGAGAAGAAGAAAAAAAGCTCACTTCTTAACTATATTTCCACTGACGCTGGGTGGCATTTTGAGTGCTTATCCCAAGAGCAAACCCAAAGTTCCTTTCCGAGGTCCTGTCGCTGTACACCCGGGTTTCATTCTTACCCGCGCATCCATACGCTGGGGGGCGTTCGTGTAGTTTCGGACATTTTGTAGCCGGCAAACAAAGATGATTAATATCTATTTATGTAGCCCGGGTGCTGGCAGTGAAACAAAAGGGCAACATTAAACGGTGCTGCATAAGCACAGTTCCTGCCATAGCGTGGCGTTGCGATCGCGTTCCGTTCGGTCGTGTTCGATCGGTCGATCGCTCGATTCGACGATGGTCGACCACCAACGAGCGTAGCGAAAAGGGAGTCCAACCACCAAAACAAGAAGGACGCTTGTCAGCCTCCCCGACCGATGAGAGAAAAAGGGAGGATTATTGCTCGAGCACTGGCATGCAGGATCTTCGTTCTTGGTTGTTGGTTCTTGGGTGCTGTAAGCTTCCTGTTGCTTCTCCCCCCACACGGGATGCTCCAAGGTTTCGGTTGGCTGCATGTGTGTTTGTGCTGGTTCTGCTGGCTGGGAGCGACAAGCAAGTAGAAGGTCCGTTGAATGAAATTCTCCACCATCGGAGGGCGGAGTCGAACGCACACCGTGCACGAGCGATGGGTTGGAGCGCAGTTGGAATCTTGTTAATTTTCTCACGGGCTTTTTTTTTGTTTCTTCTGTAGGGAAAGCGTGCATTACAGCCCGGACGAAACTGGGTGAGGGAGCGAGATGTGGAATATTTGTATTTATTCTTTGTTATCGCGGAACAAGTGAAGAACGCCACGGGCGCAGTCATCCCACGGGAATGCTTACCTACCCCCCGCCGAACTTTGACCACACACATACACACACACATACATATACATAATTTGGAGCGCGATTGAATTATGATTCATAGGCGCTTCCATCGGCCCTACAACCTGTCCTGGGTCAATTTCAGCGAACAGCGGATGCTTGTTTCACTGGTTTTGCCGTGTTTATTGTTAGGATCCCCCGGTAGTTCTTTTAGCCTGTGTGTGCGGTCTTAGAGGCATTCCAAAAAAAAACCTTCATCTTCCTGGCAGCAAACCCCCCCCATCCCCATTTCCCCTCCACTGGGAACGCCAATACGTTCTGTTCGTTTTCTTGCTCACTCAACACGCACTTTCCACTCCGCTTCATCGTGCCCGAAGTAACCATGAGCCAACATGATGACACGGTATTTGCCGACCGCGCTTTTAAAAAAAAAGGCGCACGATTTTAAGGCCACCGCAGTGTTTTATATATAGTCATCACGTTAATAAGGCATGAAGAAAATCAGTTTCGGGGAAATATTATTTGTTTTTCAAATTACTTTATTATCGCGGTTTTCCCTTTTGTGGTGCTGTTTTCGTGTGCAATCGCGATCGCGTTGGCTTCGGCAAATGTTCTAAGAGAGAGAGCAGTTTAAGTAATGAAACGAAAAATTTATCATGGTTATGGGACGTTGGTAAAACAAATTTAAATGTTGATTTTTTTGTGAGTTTCAACACTTTTTTAAAAGTAATTTACTACTCTAGAAACTCTTACAATAATAAACAATTAATAAAGGGAATTTTTTGTAAAATTAATTTCTTTATTTTTAAATAAATATTTTAACACCTTATCAGGTTCTCAACATTTCACTAGCTCCACTTACCGGAGCTCGATGCTCGATGCTGGTGGAAGCGTTACTCGCCATGCTTTCGGTAATTGTTTACCAATTCAAATTCAATCAATTTTACCGTTTCCGGCCATCGTCGACAATGACGAACCTACTCCGAAAATATTAAGTGTCATCTACCAATTCCTACCAATCATTCACTCTAATCGGTGTACCCGGCTACTTCTTGGAATTTACCGCCAATCGGCGTGACGCTCTAACGAGAGATCTGGCGAGGCAAAAGCAACCAACGATGCCAGGCTAGCACCCACTCGGATGGTATGGAGACCGGGACCATAACATCAGTACCGGCGGGCGGATGCAGTGCCTGTTGTTTTACTCCTTTATCTCTTGTCATTCCTTCGCACGAAAACTTCAACTTCACGCTTTGCCCACTTCACGCTGCAGTACTTCAGCCGAACTGAAACCAACCGGTGGAAAGCCCCCACGCAGTACGGTATGTGGCCACTCTAACCGGCCGGTGGAATGCCAAAAACAGCACAAACGAATATCGGCCGCAGCTGAAACGGAACCGAAATCTTGGCAATCATACAATTTGATGTCGATCGAGCGGTGCTTGGTGCCGCTTTCGGGGGCCGCCCTAGCCATCGTTCGGCAGTGCGGTTGAGATGAGCCATGAGAAATCATTTTCCACCATGACTCATCGGAAATAAAACGCTCAAATCTAATTAAAATTCTTTGTTTTAAGATCCCTCACCCGTTCTTCTATCTCACGGACCTCGTACGGAAGGGTACCACGGGGCTTGAGAATGCAAGTGCGAGTGTGAGAAACAGAGGGCCAAAAACCAGGCCCAACAGCATGGTATTTGAGAGGGTAAAAATTGCTTAAAGAGAGTTGCTTCGTCAGTAAGCTTTCAACTGATAAATCGATTGAACTCGAACAACTCCAAGACGGCCGTTCTCGAGCCTCGACTCATTTACAAATTAGGCTCATAACAGTGACATTGTCATCGGTGCTTATAGATTTCAAAGCAGTAAACGCAGTGATATGCCTTAATGCGATCGTACACTGCACTAACAGTCGAGATCTATGATCTTCGATCTACACAATCGATCAAACGGAGCAAAGGAAAATTGATTGATCACAAACACCCCGAGCGCCTTTTCTTTGTTTTGTTCGATCTCGCATCAGCGAACCTTTTGCCTTCAGCTAAGGTTCACCGGACCTATTCCTAGTTGCTCCATGCGGCACTGTTGCTGCGATTGCGCGGTTGGTAAAGTTAATTCAATCATCAACCAAACAGACCTAACCCTTAGCAAAGTATGCACCATCATACCGGTTCGGTTTGTTTCTCTTGTTTGGTTTGGGACCAGCTCGAAACGAGCGTGGCCAAGTGGGTAGGGAAGGTGGAAAATCAATCATACAATTTTTAAGAATGAACTCACAAACCGTCAATGGTAGAACCCATGGTAGACCTTTCGGCAGTGGCCGATCACCGGTCCGGCATCCGTTCACGGAGCCGAACGATGACGAAAAAAAGGTTAATTATCCTACATTGTACACACACACAGCCAACCGACTAACTAACATTCTCAACCGTTTGCTCACCGATCGCTCAAATCCATCATCATGGATGATGCCCGGGCGCTAGTAAGCCTTTTTTTGGAAGGGAGATGCCGAACATTATCCTGACCGCGGCGATGATGTTATTACTTTTGTGCACTTCACAATAATTCGATTGTTGCTGCCATTAACTGAATTGTACTCTCGAAAAGCTATTTATATTCACCATCATGTTTCATGTTGTGGTTTTTTTGCGATAACTGGGAAGCCGATCCACAGCCGAAGGGCATACAAACAATGTTTCCTCGAGTGGCCCACAACTCGCAGAAAGCTCTTGCAGATAATTGATGATAATTCATTCACTTGTTTCTTCATGAGTTTGTTTTTCCGTGTTCGTTTTGCGTGTTGTTGTGGTTTTGTTATCCTTGCGTTTATGTGTGTGTGCAGGATGTTTGTTTTTGTTTTCTTTTCTTTCGATTTTTTTTTTGCAAAACCATGATTTGATCTTCGTTGCGGTAATTGGTACGCCAGCGAAAAGTGATCGTATCCAAAGCTTTTCTGACAGGTAGCAAAAGCCTTGCGGAACGCTTTGCTTATAGTTTATCTTTCATCCTGTGGGTTCGTCTTTTTACGGGTCACAGCGGGACACCTCGATATTTTTTTCGGAACCCATTAGACGCTTCAAACGCTGTACCACCATCGATGATCTTGCTATAAAAGGCGGCTCTGCGCGTTGATGTAAATGTTACTTTTGATACCTGTTCGATGAACAATCTCTAAACGTAAGCATGTGAAAAACATACATTTTATTCTCAGTAAAATTTGGCATTTAACAAAATTTATTAAAACATGCCATTTCCTGTATCGGTTCGATATAAACCTGGGGTTCGTCGCTTAAAGTCTTTTGATTGTTCCAAGATCATTAATTACGCATTAGGCACAATTTTTCCTTAACTTATTAAACTGCTCATATACAAATCGATGTAGCTAGTTCATACATATTTATTTACTCATTTGACTAAATCAAATAGTCCATCGCAATTAGGGTCAACAATAATTTGTTTATAAATTTTTCTGTATAATGATATCTAATTATATCTAATGATATAAAATATAACTTATAATTGATACAAAAAAATTCGAATTATGCAGTACTCTGTTTCTTCCATACTTTATTAGGCATTCGAAACATGTTATGGAAGCGTTTTGAATTGTTATTTATTTATCTTTTCAATATAAACTTGGGGTTCGTCGCTTTAAGTCTTTTGATTCTTCCTAACTTCATTTGGAATAGCCTTATCCGAACCTTGTATTTTTACTATGGTGACATATTTCATTATGCATTTCTGTACATTTTCTTTCCCCAAAATAAACAACAGATGGCCCCATCAGGATGTGACAGACCAGCAAAAAAAAAGTCACCCCATAATAAATTATCCTTAATTGCGCTAATACTCAACCGAGCCATCTATCACTGCATCGTTTCCTGGCGAAACGCGAAGCACCTCACGATCGGATTACTGCACAGAAACACACACCCTGCTTAAGCGTGTAAGAATACACCAACCTGCATGCTATTAGGTGTATCATTTCACTTACTTACGACCTAAAGAGAAGCATCAACGAACCTCGTGTGGTTCGCTTGTGTTTCATCTCGCTTTGCGTTATTATTTCCCATTGGATTTATTGTACATTCCATGCGCAACAACACCGGTTCGACACAGGGTACGGTTTTGCTCGGTCCATCGGTGTCCTCGGTTTCGTGTGACAAGCTGTCTGCCACGGCACCGAACGAAACGTTCACGAACGGAAATCCAAGCTAAATTTCGCCGATTTGCCAAACCGGCCGAGATGGGCGATGCTGTACGTTTGTCAGGTGCGTTCGGTGATATTATGGCCGCCAGTGGTTGGGAACTCGCGACGCACAGTGGGGGAATTGGACGGGGAAGACGACAGTACACACTCATCACCCCATTAAAGCTGTCGATTGCGGCAACGACAAGCTATTCATTTTACTTAGCTTCTCTCATTCGAGCACAAACATTTCACGGTGACATGCGTAGCCGATATCAGCCCTCCCTGGTCGGTCTGCTGTTGCACCGTTGCCCTTGGCGTTTTCAATCGCTTTGCACACAACAGCAATGGCCAATCATCGAGTGGCCAATGTCGCCCTGTCACACTGCCACTGCCAGCCACCCGCAGTGGAATTAATGGAATTTTAATTTCAATTCAATTGTGTGTGGTTTATTTATTGCTCACCTTAAGTGTCCCATCTGCACTCGGGGTCGGGCCACACTGCCACAGTTTCACAGGTTATAAACTCCGAAAGGGGTCTAGAACCTGCCAGGTATCAGGATGCCGGACACTGATCCCCGGACGAATCCCCGGAATTGGCACGCATCGGTCGGCAGCACCGTACGGGGCATCATATCATCAGCCATCCAGGCTCAGGGTGGGCCAAGCTTTTTGCTTCCTTCTCTCTTTTTTTTTGGTCGTGCACCAATCTCCAGTGC
Source organism: Anopheles funestus (assembly GCF_943734845.2). NCBI lineage: Eukaryota > Metazoa > Arthropoda > Insecta > Diptera > Culicidae > Anopheles > Anopheles funestus. Next base: position 92,122,044 of record NC_064598.1, on the reverse strand, counting down.
ACCATTCACTGCACTGATCGTGGACCGCAGTTTGCGCCTGTTGAACTTGACCATTGCTCGTTTTATCCCTGGCATTTTATTTTTCGCTTGTACACTGAAAATGAGCGGAAAAAAATGCTGTGCGCGTCCCATTCCACCCGGTTGGCTCATTGATCCTTGAGTTGATCCTTCGGCGTGACGTCGCCGGGGTGCGACAGTTACAAGTACCAGAAAAACGTGAGCAAAAACCTCGAACGCAATGCAACGTGTTTGTTTTGGGGAGGGAGCTTTTTTCCGTTCATCTTTGCAATGGTCCCTTTGTTGCATTCCATACGTTTTGCAAAAAAAAAAAAAACACGAAACAGAGAATGTGTGTGACAAACTGTGCCAAAACCTGCCCTTGGGACACCGAGCTGTTCGAAGCCGTTTTCTTTCAACTGTCAGCCGGGCACCAAATCCGACGAATTTGAATTCCAGGACGCCACACTGGATTGGTGGAAAAAATGTTAATGTGCTGCTTAATGAACATCTTATCGCGAAGTTTCGGTACGATCGTGCCCATTTTGCAAAAAAACGACGGCATCGTTAGCGATTTTTTGTTTTCGTCTTACGCAGTAAATACACCGACAACATACACGCAAAGGGTTGGTTTGGTTGGACTGTTTGTTCAGCAGCATCACGATTAGTGTTGGGTCAAGTAGCTCTTTTGCAGCGGAGCGCACCGCTCTCCCTCTCTAAAAATGTTCGTTTTTTCTATTTTTTTATAATTTTTTATTCTTTTTTTTTCATTTAAAGCATTATTTGAGTGAAAAGAAACTTATTTCAACCAATTGGCATTAAAATAAATCAATTTGATTTTTTTTGCAAAATTTCTCAAAAAAATGGCAAGGGGTAAGCCTTATTAAATTTTTGAGTTGAAATTTTTTTAAATTTTTTTTCCGATTTTTTATTTTTTAATTTAAAGCATTATTTGAGTGAAAAGAAACACATTGCAATAAATTCGCATTAAAATATATCACATTTATAAATTTTGCTAAATTGCTCAAAAATTAAGGCTATGAAATGGTCATATGAAATTTTCAAATGGGAGCGCATCGCACAATCGCTCCTGCGTGTAGCGCTCCGTACGGAGCTGCCTCTTTTCCGCGTGGGCTGTGCGGGATTGCGCACAATGTGACGAACGGAGCGATTGAGCTACCTCTTTCGCTCTTCACCCAACACTAATCACGATGCAGCATTCTTGCTAATGCGCACGATAGCTTTCATCGAATCGAAAATCGATTCTTGATCGGGAATCACTCCTAGAACTAGCGACGTTCGTTAAGTGATTCGTTTTAACTCATAACCAGGAATGCATTTCTTACAAACGGACTATCGACACCCGAACTCACCAATCTCTGTCCGATCGTTTCGGAAAACCAATCCATTAAACAACGGATATTAAAGTAAAGCTTGGGAAGCAATCAAACGTGAAGCGTTCTTAACGTCGCGCATCAACTTCTAAATGACAAAAAGAACATATTTTTTCCCCCGAGTATGCGGTGGACGGTTGTGTCACTTTTCCCGTGTTTAACGCTGTTCTAATTTGTTATAATTTGAGACAGTCCCATGTGAGCCCGTACGATGCTGCTGCCTTTGCTACCTGGGTAAAGTTTATCCCAAAAGTCACCACCTGCCACCATTGCCTTCGGATTCGGGTTTAACTAAAAAAAAAAGATATGTTCACCCTGTCAAGTCATTCATTATTTTCTTATCGCTGGAATGCACTTTTGAGCAGCTCCTCGGTAAGAGTTTGAGTGGTTGAGTATGAGGGAAAGGAGTTCCACCCATTTACCAGGAGTTCGAACCGAACGAGATCTTGCACCCTGGATGAGTCATAAATGATCAGCTTGCTTTCTATTGGAGTTTTATGTGATAACGTAAATGCGCGTTGGTGTTTTTTTTTTTGTTTGACTCGGCAAGAGTTAATTGGTTTAAATATAGTTCTTTGCTTTTATTCTAGTTTAAAAAAAAATAATATTAAAATGAACATAAAACCAGAACACCAAAAAAACAACCAAACTACGGCTATCATTTCGTTGCCTTGCAGCGTCATTAGTCGACAAACCAATGGGCGCGCACCGCTGAGCTGACTCGGGGCACAAACGAAAAAAAAAAATACCCCCCACAGTTGGTGGTCGTATTTATGATCTTCATGTGTTTCCATTTTAAAGTGCATTTACTTCATTACGCCTGTCAGCCAGCCCACAGGCCAGATCGGAGCTGACGAGCAAACTGTTAAAGAATGCACCCAAAAGAGGCACGAAGTGAGACGTTTTGTTTTGGGAAGTAATTAGTTCCGAACTGTTAAACCCCGTAACGCGTACAAGCAGGATGCCATAATTTGCTGCTATTCGACATGTTCGTCATCTTCCCGTCATCCCGGGTGTGTGTTTGTCTGTTCCATTTTGTAGCTTTGTGGCCGTATTTTTGATAAACTAGGTGCTGCAACTAAACCCATTCCAGGCACATTCCTTACTTTTCTTACCATAAAAATATACATTTCTAACATTCTAATGGGTCAACATTTACGTGGCGTTGGAATCCCCGCTGAAACCCCCGGACTGGCATGTAGAATGATTAGGAAATTTTATTTATGCATTATGCGATGAACATTCGCCCGTGGCCGCGTCTCTATATCTCGTCATGTTCATCGTGGGTGAACAAATGTTTTAATCGAGAACAAGCGGTAATTGGGGATGTTTCTGGAACTTTTCGCTTTTTTTTGGTTTCGTTTTGTTTTTAGCCTTCCCGCCAACTTTCTTCGCATTGCCCTTTTTCTGGTAGAGAAGACTGAAGCTTCTCTTTTTTTTCCTCTTTTAGTTTTTGATGTGTCACTACGCCGATGGTACGATTAAACATTCAAACGTGTTTTGCTTATCGTGTCCGAATTCCTTACACACCCTGAGACATTCGGACGACGGCCGTTTTCGTGCTGTCGACATACGCTCCCCCGTCTGCCCTAAGCTGCGGTAGACCGTTTGGGCCGTCTTCAAACGGTTTTCCGAGTTCGTACAGAGGGAGGCCAAAGGGGGAAGGAGAAAAAATAAAACCAATCCATCGGGATCACCCAGTGCGTGTGGACAAACAGAGTTCGTTGCTGGACGGAGCATTTAAATCCGTTCACTTAGCAGCCAACAGCCAAACAACCCTGTGGTAGCCGTGCTCACGTTAAAAAGCCACGACAAACAAATATTGATCGCGCCCTGCTTAGCGCTTAGCTCAAGGCTTTACTACTCCATCCCGCCCCCCTGTTCCCTCCTTCCCCTGCATGGCTCATCCTACCCATTATCTAAACGTTGGCCCTTCGGGGTTTGGTCTTGTGTAGAAGAAAAAAAAAGTAAAGCAGCCCAAAAAATACCAGAAGCGTTTTGTCGGTCAACAGCTCGGACGGTTCAGCTTGTTGATGCATGATCTCGGTGCAGTCTATTGACAGATCGGTACAGTGTTAATGACACATAGATGAGTAAATACACCAGTCCGCTTGTCGCAGTACAACCGTGCAGTACTTCCTGCCTGGAGAAATCTTGCCACTCTTGTTTTGGGGTTTTCCTCTTTCAAAGTTTCGTTGGTTAAGCTAAACCGTTTTGACCTTAGGTAAGTAAGCAGCGACTTGCCGACAAACGTACCACAAGTACGGGTGTGTTACGTTTGACCGGTTTTCTGCTCTCAAAGTGAGAACTCTATTTGTGAACGCTCCCTTACGGTATGTTGGACACTAGAAGCCATGGGTGGCATTAACTTTTCAACTGCCAATCTTGGTGTAGAGATCTGTTGCAGTAGAGTCATGGGTTCATCCCTCCGCCCAGAAAGGCTTCATCTTGAATCAGCCAAAACAAAAAGTCTAATGCATATTCAACGAACGGTACGAAAAAGCAAATTAAAACAAGAACACAAAACAAAGAATGCCAAGTGTTGTCAGTTCTATCGGGTACATGATATCTTCACGGTACTCTAGTTAAATGATAATGTTACCAAAGGAGAAAAAAAGGTTTTCTATTCCTCACCCTTACTCGGAGGCAATGTCAAGTCAAGTAACCACGCTTCCCCGAAGGATTCGATATGCTCGCACGAACAGGGAATGGAATCTGTAAACAGCATACAAAACCGCACTCCTATGCCATGTTTCAATTTTTGTTGTTGTGTTGTTGTTTTTTTTTTGTATAATTCCTGTTCGACAAAAAGCAACGCTCGCTGGTGTTTTCCCGCTCCTTGAAGTCTCCCAAAAACCCGACCGCGGCACAAGCGCGGGGAGGAAACCGTTTCATTCATTCGCTTAATTACAGAAACGCGTGATGGAACAAGACAAATATTCCGTAAAACAGTTGCACTACAAGGAGTTAATTAAATTCCAACCGGGCCGGTTACCCTTCCAAGCCTTTCCTCCCTCCTCTCCTCAAACCCCTTCCTTTCATCCAGTGGAACGTTCCTTCAGCAGTGGAAACTGCCTTTGCCGTAGCTGTCGCAGTTGCAATTTTCGCTCTTAAATGGCCGAGCTTTTGGATGAGTCTTAGCGCGTCCATTAAGCGGGAGAACCGATTCCCATTACCCGTAGGGTGACTGAATAATACCGAAAATAAGCAACCAGCAACAACAACCAAAAAAAAAACAAAAACGAAAACAAAACACTGGACACAATCTTAAATAACAAAACTTGTTCAATGTTTCCCGTATCCCATGTTTCGGATTCCGTCGAATCGTAACTCGACGTTTGTTTTTTTGTTGCGGATGTTGTTGCTGTTAAACGTTACCACTTGTTTTCATTGCTGTTGTTTGCTTTTTCCCATTCTCCACCACAATGCTTCATTTCGTTTCGTTCCATGCTTGATATGTTTTATGATCTTTTCAACCCCCCTTATTTTTCTTCGCGCTTTCGTACAAACGCGTCTAAATAAGATGTGCATTTCAAGGTGCACCGGGGAGGACTGGTAAACATTCCTCCGCGAAATGTTATTCGACTGTTGACTTAATGAATTATTAGCATCAAGCTACTCCCTGACATCACGTTCTATGACGTTCTATGCGGGCGACGGTTACCTTCGCTTCAAATAAAATATTACTGCCTTTTTGCACACCTTTAATGAGCAGTCTCTCAAAAATTCAAAACGTCTCAAAATAGATCGCTCAACGGGCGAACCGATTCCAAATATAGCTTCATTAGAAACCGCAATCAACATTCCACACGTAAAGCGTATCATTATCGTAGTTGAAGCGCACCGAAAAAATCTGTAGCACATCGAAGAAACAAAAGAATTTGGCCACACCTCCGGCGTTAACTCATCAAAGAAACTACACCATCATTGGCGATTTACATGTCATTACCCTTTGGGACGCTGCGTATTAATCCCGTCCCTAGGCCTGCGCACCGGACACCGGAAATCAATTATCAACGATCAATGGTTTTACGAATCAATGAGTGCGCTGCAAAAGGTAGGGTTTTTTGTTTTGTTTTATTTGCTCCCTTACGAATTATTAATGTGCCCGATTCTGTTCACCATCGACGTACCGGCGCCTTTTTGGGTGCTTCTGCATACCGCTGGAGCAGACGGGCTGTCGGGCTGTTTGGGGTGAGGTTGAAGACCACAAAGAACCCAACATAACCAACGAGAGAAGGAAAAAGAAAAGACAAATCATTCTAATGGTTCTCCTAGAGCATAACCATTCTCTTCCGAAATCGGTCTGCATTCGGGCCCCAGAAACAATCGACACAGGTAAGCCCTATAAGAGTATCAAAAATTAAAATCAAATCAATAAACCTTTCTGGGCCTTTTTTTTCCTGCCCGTGCCCAACACTGCTGTTGCTTGCTAGTGCTGTTGTTGTTTAATCAATGAATAGTTGCGGAAGATTAGGTTCAATTAAATTACAGGCTTCGTGCGTTCCGGCTGAACGGGGACCCATTTTGATGGGTTTCGATACGGACGGGCTTCGACAAAACAAAACAGGGAAAGGGAGGCCCAAACGGGCCCGCAAAGCCATCCCACACGACGCACTGCAATGGCGCACCGTTTCAAGCGTTTTGCCGCAAGTTCCCGCAGATCGATCATCGTCCCGAGAGTACCCTGTGACCGTACGCGTCCAGTTTGGTCTGGAAGATGGATCAATTAGGTGGCTTCCAGCAAAAAAAAACAAAAAAAAAGACACCACCTTCCGATGCCGCGAGGTGGACTTTAGTTTGGGGGAGGGGGAGTAGAAGGGGCATGCGGGTTCCGAAAGGTACCGAAACCGTAAAAGCTTGGTCCAGCGGTACGGCCGTAGTCCATAAAACAGGGACTTAAATCAAAACCGTGAATTGGTCTCGGACTCGATGATCGGTCAGGCGCCCTCGGCATGAATCTTCGGTAGCATCACGGCACGGACCCAAAAACCAAGACAAGGACGACTGGGTGAGGAGGTGGAGAAGGGGGGAGGGAGGGTAAGGGAAGGGGTGGGGAGTGTTTCTGTATACTTAAGCAAAAGCATACGTGAGCAATAGAATCATCATTGACCGATCGATCGGAGCGCGAACGACGAGCAACGAAACACATGCACACTAAGAACATTTAAAAGAAAGAAAAAAAACGAAACCAAACATCAACAAGCATCCGAGAGATAAAGAGCGACAAAGAGTTAGTGTGTGTGTGTGTGTATGTGTGGGAAAAAAGGGAGACAAAAGCAAAGGTGGAATGGAAGCGATCACACAGGAACAACGAATAACCACTTCAACCGAATAAAATCGAATAATCAAAACATTGTAAGTATCTAATTTGGATGATGAAGGCAAAATGAAACATAAAACAACGATTTTTAATGCCTCATTATAAGTTGTATCAGCGTTTTGTTTGATGAAGCGAGCGATCAACCCAGGCCGGCCTGCAGCATCCAACCCCCGTGAAAAGGGGTGCTGGCGAGGAATGGAGCAATGGGGCGCCGAAGATGGAGGTTGGAGGTAGGAGCAAAAGTAAGCAGCAAGCAGGTTGATGGTAGGCAAGAATTGATGAACAAGAGAGAACGTAAAGCCAGAACGCCGGTGCATGCGCTCGTACGTATGTGCGGTGGCCCAGCGCTTTTTGGGGAGCAACAGTGGCAGAAATGGACGAATGCAACCGGTGGAAGCGCGTGGCGGTGGAACACCAACACACGCTCTGCGTCGTCCCGGAACGCAGTCAGCGAATGCACGCAAAAGGGATCAAGAACCGCGTGAGGTCGCCCAACGTGAAAGAGATCGACACGCACAAGGGGAAAACAAGGTGCGTGAAAGAGAGCTAAACACGGGCAGAGCAAATGGGAAGGGGAGTAAGTGGGGCTGCCGGGAGCTATGGGCAATCATGGGAGGCATGATGGGGATGTTGCGAATGAATATATATATGGCTGAGACCGATCGGTACAAACAGACAGCGAGGAAGCTTTTTTGTCCGAATAAACGTTCGAAGAAGCACTAGAGAGCGAGAGAGAGAGACACGGAGTGGAATCGAAAAAGAGCCTCGGTTACCACAAGCGACGAACCCCGTAGCCCGTAACCGAGCCATGGAATCAAAGAACCTCCACAGCGGTAGACCGCCAGGCGGCTCCATTATTGTAGGTATTGCGCGATCGTTCACGGCGCTTCGATCGATTGAAACGAGGCGGATGGAACGAGGATGAAGACACCCGGCATCTCGAGCTGCCTTCGTTTTCGGCCCCTTCTTTTTTATCCCACCACCCGGACCCGGACTCTGGAAGCTAGCAGCTCGTGAAACGAAGGAGTTGAAGGGCGGTAACGATAAAATAACTATATTTTCTGAATTCTTTTACGTCGTCATAAAATCTTACCCGCCACTGCAGCTTCCCAGCTTGATGCTGCACGGGATCCATTATGACCAAACCGATCGCTAGAAGCCGATCCTCCAGAAAATTGGGGAAGGTGGGCTAAAGGAGTGTTTTTTTGTTTTTGACTCGAACGCGAAGCTTTTGCTACAGCTTATTCAATCATCATGCGAAGCGGGCAAAGTATTTGCACACTCACCACCCAGCCGATTGCTCACTATCGGGACGACAAAATCTTGAAAATCCCTTCGGTATCCCGTAGGTAAGTGTTTGAGAATTAGTGGAAACGATGGATGCGGACTGTAACGATGACGATTTCGCTTGTGCCAACATACCGACAGGGTGCGTTGTCGATCATCAACTAATAACCGTTTTAGCCAGCGACCATGCGAGGGAACCGACTGAAATGGGGAATCCCTAACAAGGCGAGATGTCTTAATTTTCCTCTCTGCCAAAATATTTACTTTGAAGGAAATATTTCGAATCGATTAAAACCCTTCGTGAGGTCGTGTTTGTATCACATTATGAGCATATTCTATAGTCGCATCGTATATTTTCGTATCAACAATCTACACATATAATTATTGACTCACTCGTACAAATTTCTATGTTTAGTACTTTCTTTTACACATTTCAATTTTTTTCACCTTTTTATTAAAAAAAAATCATTAAAAAATCATTTAAAAATAATAAATAGTACATGAAAAACTCTAAAACCTTTCGGTTATAGAAAATAATCAGCCTTTTTCCTTGTTTATAATAAACCTACCGAAATTTGGGAGAGAAAAAAAACTTCGTAAATCGATTTCTGAAACAGTTTTAAACTCATTTTACAAAACCCTGCACAAACCATCCACAAACGGACCACCGTCGACGCAAGGCAGCAAGGAATGAACCAGCGGGACATTCAATTCCCAATTCCGTGACCAGAGAACGTTCCGAAAACCTGTTGAAAATCGCTCCAAACTCCACTAAGCAGCCGCGGACACATGGCCATCGTAATTTTTATTGCATAAATTAACCCTCTTTAACTCGGAAACTTCCAAAGCTCTAACAAAGCGATCAAAATCTGCACATCCGATACCGTTGATAAATCATAAATTATTTTCAGCAAAAGAACGAAAAAAAGCGCACACACACACACACACTAAACCTCCAACCGTGCTTGGTGCTTTTGGGCAGCATGTTCGCAAAGGGGTGGTCTGAGGTGAAAGCACGAATGGAATGGTGCAGAAAAATGCTACAAAAACCAACATCGTTTCGGTATCGCTATGTGATCTCGATCGCTTTGCTGGTTTGAAATCGACCCCAAAATCTATCTCCGTGTGCAAGCGAACCTCCGAACGGTTGTATCCTTACGTTTTATAGACATGCATACACACACACATATATATACTCACCGATGGATGCGATCTTCATCAAGTCCTAGCCCCAAGCGATATCGCCGTACACGGTACGATCTTCCGCAACATTCCACGCTCTGTTGGCAAACGATAAAGGAAAAATCCCGCTTTACGAGCCCATTATGTGCCGATGTCTTACGAAAGGACCTCCGGAACATTTTCCTGCCGGCGTGTGTGTGTGTTTTTTTTATATTCCCCAACTTGTTCTTATATTCAGCACAAATAACCCCAAGACCCATCCCCAACGTGCCCGTACGCTTGCTTCGATCGTGCCGAACCGCCCCAAAAGCAATGAACGGTCGTGGTTTTGTCGGGATGCATCGGATGTAGCGAAACTACGAAATTCCCTACCGAACGAGATGGTCCAAGAATAGTGGGGAAAAAGCAATACACGAGAACATATAACATCATCTTATTAACGTGTTTGGATAGGTTTATTTTCCACTCTTTGCGGTTCGGTGTTCCGTTCCTTTCTGGCGCGCTTGGCGCTACTTTGGGAGTGCATCACAATTTTCCTCTTTTTCACCGATGCCGGGATTCTGTACAGGGAGTCAGTTAGTTTGTAGCACCAGATCTTGTGATCTTCTCATTCGAGCAGGAAAAAAATCGATGTTGATTCGTTGATGCTTTTGATCGTGAGCTACCATATGTAACCATATCAAGAGCCACCGCGATCGGTCCGAAGATGTAGTACTACCGGCCACCACTTTACAGAAGTAGTGAAAAATCGTTCTTAATGGAAGTGCACCATCGTCTCGGCGGAACGGATTCTCACCATGTAGAAGCAGATTTCCCAGGAATTGGCTAAAAAAAAGAAGCACACACACGCAAACGACGCGAAGCACCGACACAAAAAACAGGCATCACCGACAGAATGCTGGCGTGATTGCGATTCGGTTATTTGGCGGTTAGGTGGACATGCCCATTGTATGCGTCTGTGGGGTGTGCTTGTTATTTTCGTGCCTTGTACACAACGATGGTGGCCCACAGGGTTTTGCATCGTTAGACTGAATGGCGTACTGGATGCGTTTCCCATTCCCACCCCGGCCGGCCGCATTACACCGAACCTCCGCTTGGCCCCTCTGTTGGCGTGATCGGAACGATTAATTTTCTGCGATTGTGGACCGCCACTATAGAACAACGTGCTGACCGGGTTTGTGCTCGCACGGTAAAAGAACAGAAAACATTGCTGTTAAGGTTGAATGCTTACGTTTATTTTGTTATTTCATTAGTTTTCTTTTCACATATTTTATGATTTTTTTTTGTAATGGAAAGGATGTGAAGATCCTCCACAAGGTATAGATCGTGTGTGGCATCAATCGATGGATTACCTTTGTAAAATTCAGTATACAATGTAATCTCTTTCTAATCTCTTTTAAAGGAAGATCATATGTTAAGGTCATTTTCGTGATTTTAAGAACATTTTCCTCAAATACTAAAATTGGATAATTTTTACGAGAAGATGTTCATCTGCAAGATGATGATGAAGATGAATATATTGTTGGGAATCAAAATGGTTAATATTATAAGTTAAAACAGCAATTTTTGACTGAAAATTTGCCAACATTCTACTAGTAAACTAAATAAACACTGTAAAGATCGCGTTCTGATCATCTGATTGCCGATTGCCGAGTGAACCGATGTACAGAGTTTAAATGGAGATTGAAACCTTTTCTGGATGCTTTGCAAGTTGAAGGTGAACATGAAGTTGAACAAGTTGAGGCTTCAAAACAATACGAAACCAAATTCATGATCTTTTGCATGCTGATTACGTATCTGATTGTTCTACGTCGATTGTTTGATGGTGTTCTTGTAATTGTTGATGAGTTCTTGTTAATTGAATATTTTTCCCTACATTTACAACGAATAATTAGAGAAAATTAAATAAACAACATACTTTCTACTCAAACGTAACAACAAGTCATACGTCGACGATTCTTCTGTGAGGAAAATAACAATAAATACACTATGCTACGTCACCTGCTCGGAACGTGATTACAAACATACACCCAGCAGAATAAGCGGGGAGGAAAAAACGACAGAAAAAGACCACACACCGTCACTTGGATTCGCGCTGCGTACGATTCCTTCCTGTCGCTTGCCTAGTTTGCTACTACCCAGCTGATAGTTCCTCCTAGTAACAAGCCAGAAGGAGTGTTGCGGCAAACAGTACGGCAAACAACAATCGAGCCGCCGACCAGAACGATCGATCGATCACACCCGTTTTCGAAAACATACCACCCAATCGACGCCCGGCCGTCTCAATCATTCGCGGGTCACGTTCCGCACCGTTCGAACGTAAAGTGTTTTGCTGCGATTGCGTCGCAAATCGATCGTCCCCTCGAAGCGCTCTACCCCAAACCACCTGCTAAATCATCATTTATCCTGCGCGCGCGCCTGACTGTGCCGCACCATTGCGTTTCTTTCTTTTCCTCCCCCGCTAAGCCACACAGGATTATACGCCTAACAGCAAGGTGTGTTCGGTAAGTAGCTGGGTTCGATTTTGCATTCCTAATTATTTAAACACGGACCACTTTGCTTATCCACTTTCCAACATCCGGGGCTCAGATAAGCCGCCCGGCCACATGATTCTTGCTGATTCATTTTGCTTACGATCGGTGTGTGATCGATCGATCTTCGCACCCCTGTTTGCGGTAAATCGTAACGTTCGATTAGCTCGACCGCGTTTGGGGCAACGGTTCCACTCACTTGCAGCGTGGAATCAATGCGTTGAAAGCAATTAGTGAATAATTCCCATGGCGTACGCGCACACGCGTTTCCAGCAAACAACAATCCGTCCATTTTTGTGTAATCACTGTGATTTAGAATTTTAAATATCAGTTATTTTTAGTACCTCACCATTAATGAGTTAATTATAGAAGAAGAAAAAAACCTAGTGGGCCCCATAACTATGCCCCGGATTTCATCAGTACGGTTTTTTTTTCGATTAGATATTCACGCGAAAGCACGAGTTCGGTGCCAACGCGATCACTCGGCCAGGCACAGGCGGGGTGGCGTAAAGTAATTAAGCGCATACTGGCAATTACATTTTGCCACTTCGGTAGACAACTTTCAGGGCATTTGATTACAGTCGATTAATAGATTCCACGGTGTATAGCATGATACCACCTGGAAATGGCAAGGGCAACTAACTGACTCAACCTGCAATGTACAGCGCGTGCACGAAACCTAAGCACCAACGTTACAGGGTTTTCCAATGCAAGTGGTAAATTTAAAACAAAATCTGAATTATTTCCTAATTAAACTACTCTTGTGTTCTTCTTGTGTCACTCGAGATAGTTTCGAAACAGAAACGGAGTTTGAACAGAATTTCTAAATTGATTCTTACTTTGGTGTCTGATGAACTGCTCAATTAGATATTCGGTTTCATTGCTAGCATTCTGTACAAGTTTTCAAACGTTATCCAATTCAACACTGTTCCACAATTGTGAAACGAGAACTTATTTTTCAACTTGAAAATAATTTAACAATGACCCAGGCTTTGCGAGTTGTACTCGAAAACTCTGTAACAAACACGACGGATTTCCTAAAGTAGAAGTTACACTTCAAGCGAAAGGAAATGTATGCACGATGGGGAATTTCTTGTCTGGTACGTTCTACATAAATTGTTGTCAAACGCTCTATTTCAATCGAATCAAAACTTCCTTTGACGTTTACCGACATGGTGCAAAAATGTATTGAACAACAAAAAAAACACTCCCGTACGTGCTCTCCCGTGTGTATCGAAAGTATTCAACTAAATCACGCAACCAGAAGCTACTATATACATCCGCCAAGCGCCACCATGGCTGCTTGCGTACGAGCAATGTCGTGTCTAACGCACGAGTAAAGAGCGTTACGCAACTGGGCAAGCAAAATTCCCCCAAAACGAATAGTTTGATTTTGGCAAACGTTCGGCAGAAATTAAACCATCAACAATCGTCCCCATCACGTATGCGATCTGCGACTGATAATCCTTGCATTTCGGTTGCTAAATGAAGCAAGTAGAAAAATGTGTCAGATCCGTTTTTTTCCCTTAAGATCATCAGAAAACAAATGACGATCGGGTTGCTATAAAGCGCACCGGAATACGAAACCACACAAAACCGGCCCCCAAAATTACAATCATTGTTCTCGACGCTCGGCGGTGCAGCGGGATGAGATTGAAATGATACGGCGATGTATTTCGATGTACGTTTGTCTTCGCGGGACATAATGATGTAGCCGGGAAGCTCCTTTCAGCTGCTCACAGGTGGCCTTTGACGTTTGAGGCTGACCAACTCATCGGGCTGCCTCGGTTCAACGGAATCCGAAACAAAGGGAACATTTTTCACAAATATGTCTGAATGCTGTGCGTGTGTGTATGATTTTTTTTGCCATGCAGACAGTTTTATATGTGCTGCGTTTCTGCGCAGATACGTGCAGTTTTTTTTCCTAAAGGAATTGCCCCTTTTTTGGGCTCCAGTTGGGTGGTCTGCCGTTTTGTACCACGGCCGCTTATGCCATTCCGTTTTGGCTACTAACGGTGTTTCACTAGCTGCGGTAGACTGCGAGGAGCTAAGGATTCTAGCGCATTTTTTCAAGGTCTGAAAGGTACAGAAAAATTAAACACACACAAGACAGACTGTTTCCTAAGGCGCATCAAACAATTATGGGAGTTCACGATGGGAGCAGGAATATTTGTATAAAAAACGAGTTTGATTACTATTAACACTTAACTTACCATAATGAAGTTACTACTGTCGATTCGAATCTGATTCGAATCTGATTCGAATTAATTAATCACATTTATGAAGATTCATGAATCTTCGAAACTCCACATACTCTTCATCAATTCCACAAAGCTTCATAAATTTATCAAACTCACGAACCTCTGCAGAAAAGTATTTCTATTATAAATTTAAAAATCTTAATTTCTTTTTTAATATGAGAATTTAATTTATGTTGTACCCTTTTTCTGCAGAATTTTTTGTAAAATCAAAAGAAAATGGAGGATCATGAAACTACAAATTGTAGATTTATGATTCGATTGAATCTTGACTGAGTGACGCTACTCAAAAGTTTCATTTAGCTTATAAACCTACTTAATTTCTTTCAATCGCTAACAAAATAAATCAATTATAAAAACTTCAACAAAAACAAACATAAAGAGTTGGTACGGTTTGAATTTCTTACAAATTTATTCCTCAATTACACGCTTCCGTTTTCGTAAAATAAATACGTTTTCTTCCGTTACAGGTACAGTAATAATATACAAAAATTTACACACAAAATCATATTCAAACATATTGTAGCCGGTGCCTAAACAGTAATAGTGTTCATCCCAGGGAGGACGCATCGGAAAAGTGTTGGGGTTTGGAAACTTTATAAAAGCTGCTCACAAACTACACGAAGCAAAACAAACAAACTCGAATATTAAAAAAGACAGACACAGAACCCCACAAATGCTTCCATTATTTAGTTCCATTGCAATAAATAGCATTAAGCGGTGTGTTTTTTTTTCTTCTTCTATCGACTCGTTTGCTTACACTTTACACAACGGGTTTTTGGGGCGAGTTCGTGACTTTTTGTTTGACTTCGAACGTCACATCACCATGCTTTTGTGCGAATTGCTTGTCAGTGCACTGTTTACAGCATTTCCATTTCCAAACCACATCGCAACGCTATAAGTTTAATGCACTATTTATCTCACTATATAGTTCCTGTTACTTTATACACACTAGAAGGTCTCCTCTTCCCTCTGTGACAGAGCAGCAACGGATCCTTTTGTATCTCCTCTTCGGCCGGCTACCTATGACTTCCTATCAAATAAATATGTACACATGAGCCCCCCTTTTGCTGAAGTCTCCGCCACTAACACCTATGCCACAGCACTAGTTTCCCAGCCTATTCCCTTCCCACACAGGCTCCTGAACATTACTGCTACCGTACCGCATGGACGGACAATACCGCGTTTCTTCACAAACAGTTTATGTATTTTTTGTGTTGCTGTTATTTTGCTTTCATTTTCGATAAGTTTTATTTTCACCCCCTTTTTTTATTATGTTTTGTTTATGGCTTGATCTACTACTTGATGTTACCGCGCACTTACCAGTCCGTGAACTTGCAGTAGCGTGAACTAATGGCAATCTACTATATGGTACAACTGTTTGCTTTTCGCTACAATTTCTACTCCATACGCATATGTATATGCTAACATTCCCTTCTTCTTTTTTCTTAGTACGTTCGAACGTTATACACAAAACAAAAAAAAAAGATTTAAAGTAATAATTAAACAAACAGTAGCGGCCCTGCCGATTCCTATGGTCATCCGTGCATTTCATCCTTGTTCTTTCTGTTCTCCACTTGTTTTGCATTCGCTCCCTATAGTGCGTCATCACCCTCGGTTTGTTTTCTTACAGAAAACGTTCCCCTTTCTCCCCACAAAGCCCTTTCCAACCCCTTTTTTTACCGGCAGCCACAACCGACGACTGTCATGTCCTGGTAGTTCTTCAGCACCACCTTGTTCTGCTCGTTCAGATACAGCATCGAGATGGAGGACAGCTGCGTCGGTACGCAGCAAGCCTTCGGTGCGAGCGTCGGGTTGTAGGAGTTGACCAGCGTCTGCACGATCGCGTGATTCGTCGTGTTCAGATGGTCCGCTATCGGGAAGCGACAGTCACCCTGGCAGAAGTACGCTTCGTACCCGGGCGGTGCCACTATCCAGTCATTCCAACCGACATCGCTGAAGTCGACGTACAGTGGCTTCCGCTGGCAGAGTTCGTTTTTCCGCCGACTGCTCCGCTTGGCCGAGGCACGCCGTGCACGGTTCGCGCTACTGATCGCGTCCCGTATCGGTCGCTGCTTGTGCCGACCGTCGTCGGTGTAGGTGAACAGTAACGGTTGCTTCTGCACCCAGGTGTCGTGCCGTTCGGCCACATTCCGTCGCAACCGTACGTGCTCGTGGACCGGGGCGGCCGGTACACTGCGACGCTGCCGGCTGTGTGCGGCTCCACGTCCACGGCTGGTCACCTGCACGAACAGGCCGTGGTTTTTGCGCGGTTGCCTTAACCACCGCTCCACGGCCGGCATCACATCGAAGCTAGCCGTACCGGACTCGTTGACTGCGAGCGATTTCGTGTCGACCAGCAGGAAGGTTGGCGCTCGCTTACCTTTAACGCCTGGCCGCACAATGTCGTACACCAGCACCTGATAGAGGAGCGGTGTTCTTGCTAGTGCCCGGCCACTCTTATGCGCGATACCGTCGCGTGTCAGCGTGAGTTCTGCGGCCCGCAACTTCTCACCTCTCGGGATACTCGATACGTTGAACAGTAGCCGGAAGCGATGGTGATGCTGGAACCGCTCGTCTATGTGACTTTCTGTAAATATAGCAAAACAAACATAACAAACACATTATTGCATATTGAATTCTTGAACTTTTGATACATTTTGAGACCATAAAATCAGCACAGTTTCTTATATGTACGCTGCGGCCTACACAAGTCGTGCTCCACAATACTTTGTTTGGTTCAGAAAATAAATCATTTAAAAATACATGATGTTTCCGAGTACCACCCTAATGGTGTTCTGTGTGCAATGCTCATAATTTCTCACCCGTTACATAGATGAATAAACAATTCCGTACCTGTCATTTACCACCTGGACGAACTCAACGCAATAATCTCTCTTGCTTTCTTCCTCCCCTTAAAAATAACAAAACATCGTCTAGCTACCTCTAGCTCGGTAATATCCGTCCAGACAAAATCCAGAACGCTTGGCATCGCTCGACAACACGCTGCAAACAATAACACACTTCCAACGTTTTTAATCGATTTGCCAAAAACCCATTAGCGAATTTGAACAATCAGCATTACCCACCCCATCCCGAACCTGGAACAAACTACGCATCGTTCGATTTCGCAATTCCGATCGTACGACGATCGACGGTGATCATCACTGTCGGGTTCGGCGTTTTGTTTGCGATTTGCCGAAAATTGCGCCTCACGGCACTCATTTTAATTACCGATCAGGCGCGCCCGCAGCTCAAAACGAGCGGATCCAGGGTCTGCTAATATTTCTACGTACGTGTTTGTTTACAAGCGGCGTGATACTACTTCTAAGCAACCCGGCCGGCTCAGGGGGAAAAATTTCGACGTGCGCTCTCTGCGCGAAAGGGATTTTGCGTAACTTTTCTCACTTAGGATAAACACTTACTGACCCAGGCCAGTCGCGCCCAGGCAATAAAACACACAGACAACACCAGAGTAGGTCCAAAGGGAAGGAAAGGTCAACCGGACTTCTGGACGACTTGCGGAACAACACCCGATGCCGCCAATGAGGTGTCGATGGACGGTTCTCTCTCCTTGAACCTACCAGCTGGGCCCATAACGTTCCCTGGTGCCGTACCATCCGGTATACCGCGTAGTAGTTTACGTTCGTTTACTCGTGTGCAAAATTTACCGATAATTTTACGCACGCTATTTTACGTTTTCGGCACTGCTGCACGAGCATTATCTTCATTCGGAGCAGGGGCATTCGTCGGGGTGGACCAAAGGAAAACTGCGTGGCAAACGCTCTTCGCGTGTTCACTGACTACGCGCGTTAATCGGTTTTTGGGGTTGGAGGAAGAAGGTTTGTGTAAACAGTAGCGCGCCGAATTACACAAACAAAGCGCGCTTCTTTATTGCAATCGCATTTCCAGGTAATGCAATCAAGTGCACCAGCGGCTACCGCTAAGATCGACATCCTGTTCCAAGTACTTGTTGGAGAATTTTGAATTTTGTTTCTTCTTCTCGTCTACCGTTTTGTACTTGAATGCTTCATTGCGTTTTAAGTACAATTTTACAAGATCTTTGCAGAGTTAACTAAGAGAGCTTAGATATAGTAAATGACATTTTCTAACCTCCAGTTTTATATGATGTCCCCATAATATGGTCGTAATAGCTAACTCCATGTTGCTTCAGAAGTCTTTACTCTGGCGGTGGAACTACTTTTAAATCGTTTACACCCGCCAATACTGCCTTAGCGTTAGCTGGCAATTAATTGAATATAAAAACAAGTTCATTCTGCCGTAAGAGTACAGGCCACTTGGCAAACGATCGTTACCAATGGTGTAGCAACGCGATCGTCGTAGATTGATCTCACACACAACCTAACCACCCAGTCACTGGTATAGCTCATGTGCATTTACCGGTTTTTGACGTCGTCAGAGAGCCTTCGGCTTCCTAGATCTGCGATGTAATCCACAACCCTTCGCTCAAGTGCACTAACCCACCCCACGTCACCCGCGGTACGTACCTTCGTGCGTGAAACTTCGCACCGTGTTGGCGTTGCGCGTGTTGAGTCCTTCCTTTGGTACACTGACGGAGTCGACCAGATCGTGGCCCATGATCTGCGCGTACAGCTGCTTCATCGCCTCCGGTATCACCACCTTAGATCTATCGATTTTTGGTCGATTAGGAAACCCGAACAGGCTCAAGAGATTCTTCTCTATCTCGACTAGTGTTTTAGGATCGGGCCTGCTGGAGCTGTCACCGTCGTCACCAACGTCCGGCTCACTCTCACCGATCTCGTTATCCAGCTCTGGCTCCGCTAGTTCTTCCACCATTTCGTCGACGACGACATCCTTCCTTGATCCTACGTATTCTTCATACTCGTTGGTATCACTACTGCTTACACTACTGCTACCCTGCTCGACCGGCTCCACCGTCCCACCTATCCGCGGTTCCGGCGACACATCGTTGACGGATGGTGCAGAATCCGCATCTTCCTGCGGTGGCTGATAGAAACGGCTGGTGGTGTGGTGCGATTGCTCCCCATCGATACCGATCAGTGCGGTCACTTTCGTCCGAGACACCGTGTTGCTGTCGGTGCTGGCAACTTTTATGGCACCGTGCGAAATCGCCAACACAGCAAACACATAAAACCATGCGTGCATGGTTGTCGGAAGTAGTCTGTAAACGAAACCAAACGAAACGAAATTTATTAGAAGCGCACACTCACTGTCGAACGGTCGGTGGATGAATGTGACAACCTTTTGCCATACTCCTTCCTAATAAAAACCCCCGTATGTCACGGGCAAACAACAACAACTATTGCGATTAGTCAACAAGGGCCACAGAGTCTTGGGTATAACCGTACCAGCTCTAGCAGACGCCACGTCGGGAGATGCCGCGAGCGCCGCCAAGAGGAAGCTGATAATTAAAGTAAATGTTTTCAAAAACAACACCGTGTCGTGTTAGGGCATTGTTGGCGGAAGAGGCATCGGAGTGGGGAGAAAAGGGGGGAAGAAGAGGCAAGATTCTCGGTTAAAGATTGGGACAGACCGGGTGGCGACTGCTCGGTTATTGGCTTGCATCATGGATCATGAAGCTAGCGAACGTATTCGCGACGTGCGGCATCATTTCTCTTATGTCAAGAGTAAATTTCGCTCCCTTTGCGTAGTAGTGTGTTTTTGGAACGTTCTTTTCTTTTGTCATTGCAGCTGTCTCTTGCCTTTTAAAGGTCGAGAGCATCGGAGGTCGTACGAGGTACAGAAGGTTTTCGCGTACACATGATTCATTTATAGCATGCTGCCATAAAAACACCTTCCAGTCGCCCACTTCAACAGCAAGTCTATCCCGATCAGGTGCAGATCGCACAGACCTACTGAGCTAGGCGAGGCGATACTGGCCCTAACGCTCGTGGTGTGACCGAGTGCTAGAAAAAGGACGTTTCCTGGGTGTAAGTGTGTGAGAAACCAAAAAAAGAGCACAAGCTGAGACTCTCAAGTGCCTCCTGTTTATGAGCAGGGCGATAGGTTCGGTCCTTAGGAAGGACCTTTTTTTCCCATCTACCAAGAACGGCTTTCGCACGCCATCCTGCTCACCCATTCGGTTCCCAAAAACAGTTCCCAGAGGGCAACCGGCCCGGAGGCGATTGCGGACGATTACAGGAAGATCTCCGGGATGCAGAGTTTTACTACCTCTCGCACTCAAGTGGGCAACCGGTTATTGCCGTGCACAGGGGCTTACGCACAGAGGACAACAACATCGATTGTTCTTCACAATACTGGGCGGAGAAGTGAAGAATGTGTTTCGTTATTTGTGTAGCGCGTCCCTTGCTTTTTGTCCTTGGGCTACCGCACTCGAGCGCTACCAAACACCCTCACAGCCTGCCTGCCTGCAAAATGCCCCGGGGTACAACTTCTGGACCTCTGTTAGCGTGGATGGGGTTTTTCCTGGACCCAAGTCCATTTATTCTCTCGGTTCTACTCGTCGCCGAGTGGTGGGCATTCCTCTATATCTCAATGTGGGATGGATTTGGTAATTTCCATACCCTTTATCAATGGGGAGCACCTGTAACGATCGGCAGCTCTAGGTAGACACTTTTGCCCAAATCTTGAAACCCTCGGGTAAGGAGCCATCGACACCGTTAGGCTATTTCTGGGAAGGGGGCGTTAAGGGCATAAAACACACCATTACATGATTGCTCTATCGCATCAGCGAACAGCCCGGCAGTACAGCACGCGTACTGCCGCACAACTAGGTCACCGAGTCGTACGAAGCAAAGAAGAAATTGTAGCTAATCTCATCGCTCAGCAAACTGATCGCCAATACCAGCACAGTGCGAATGCATCGGCAATGCCAAGTACGTCAACAGTAAGAAAACGAGCAACAAGTTCTAGCTCGAGCGTACGAATTCAAATGCTTGCTGCAATGATAAAGACACCCTGTCGTCCAGGCACCTTCGATCGTATTTCCACCTTAACGCCTCTTTCGCACTTGCGGTTGCCGCCTGCCGCCTAACACGAAGTACCCGACGCGTTACAGGGGATAAAAAAAATACAACGAGAAATGATCACCAAACGCCAAACAACTTGCGATCGTTCCATCCATCTCGCAAAAAAGGGATAGAGAAGTTACGGCTTACCCGTCACTAGGCTGCCACCCGCAAACGCTCGCCAGCAAACTTCTTCGCTAGCTTTACAGGTTTTGCTATTTTTAGCACAGGAAAAATGGAGCGTACTACAAATCCCACAGCGAACAACAAAAAAAAGCCCCCATCACGTAACACGCAGAATTGTTAATCGCATTTGAATAATAATTGTCCGCAACCTTCATGACAGAGCCGGAGTCGGGGGCAGACAACACAACACAAAAAAAAACTGTTCTTACATACATTCCCTCAGTGTTGCTTTTGGAAGCGAAACATACGGGTCCTGGTTGCTTCAAATCGGTTTGATCCGGAAAGGACGACTTCCATTTTAATCTCACACTCGTTCCTACGATGGTTCGACCAATTCTATGGAGGTGCACATACTTCGCAAACGAGACAAAGTCGCCTCATCTACAAAGCTGCCTGTTACGATCCGTCGCCAGGATCCCTACATCCCAACAATAGAGGACAGGTTGACATAAAAACATTAAGTGTGGGTTTTATGTGTTGATTGCCTAACACGTTCGGTGGGTGCTAAACATGAGGTGGCTTTTACAAATCCGGCGGCTATTAAGCACGGAACCTTCGGTGGCGTCAGCAAAGCCGCACACAAAAGACGCCAGTCTGCTTTGCCGGGATCTGGGATGTGTGTTTGTGTGCTTTATTGGTGCAAGATCAGCAAAGCGGCAAACACTATCCAGAGCCGTTGTGAGAAGGTCCCCTCTGCAACTGCTCAACTGCTCGTTTCATTTAATTAATCAATGAAGAACAAAACATTGGACACCACTATTTCGACGGTTCTTTTCCCATGCATGCGCTTGTTAGTGCAGTGCGTGCCAGCGATCGCTGCACTTCGTTGACCCCGTTGCCGTTGCGTTTGCTGTTGTTGTTGGCAGATAGTGAACGGACAGATAATGCCACGTCAACCACGTCCTTCCAGTTTGCTCTGATTTATGTCGCTGCAACTAAACATCGTCGGCTTAATTCTCACGGCCTCACGTAAATGAGCGACTCCAACCAACATCATGTGAGGAGAGTGTTATGCACCGTCCTGGGGACTGTGTGTTAACACCAATTAAGTAAGCGGTTCCGTCGGCACGGCATTATGCGATACAATCACGGCCAAATTCTGTCCCTTGCTGAGTCTTGCATTGCCCCCAAAAATCATAAAGCGATGATTTAGCGGAGATGATCTTTATCCTGCAAAACTAACGTTTGCACTTACCTTCTTCTAGTGTGTCGCCTGACCATTACTTGCTGTGTGATGGGATCGCCGAGTGTCCTCGCAAAGACTGCGACCCGTAGCCCTGGCAGGCCGCGCGTTTCGCTGCAGCCGCGAGGATACGCAGCCGCATGCGCACGCAGCCGTTCCCGCGTCATGTACTCCGAGCCGCCGGAACGGACCCGGGAAATTGTTGGGTCCGGTGGATACAGAAGGATATGGACCAAAACTGATCGTTTCGGTGTATGTCAGGGAGCTTTGCTAGTTTTGCTCCTTCCGGTAGTTTGGGTGACGATACACACAAAAAAAACACACACACACACACGGCCAACTACTGCCGACTGTAACACGGTACGGTATGGCCCTGGTGACCCTGTTGGCCGCTATGGCACTGAGTCGTGACGAGCCCTTCGGTGCTCTGGAGATGGGCGTTTGAATGTTTCCTGCTCACTGGCCAATCACCGGCACAAAGCATTATTTCACTAAAATCCGCCTGGAATTTGCTACCGTCACTCGACTTTCACATCGAACCACTGCACTTCGCGACAGGACGCTCGAAGCACGGGGTTTCTTGCCTTTTTTTCCTGTGATGTGTGCTCCGCTTGTGTCTTCGCCTGCGCTTCCTTGCACTGTACGTATGTTTGTTTGTGTGTATGTGTATTTATGTTTGTGTGAATGTATATATATATTTTTTCCTTGTTTTAATTTTGCTTCACTCGCCGGGCCTCTGTCTGCCTGTGTTCGATGTTCGAAAGGACTCTACCTGCCCGACACGACCCTTGGCTCGGTTTCGTACACTTTTCCTTTCCGTTCCGCACCGCAAACCGAAAAACCTCTCGCTTCTGGGCCCCTAGGTTCGCTGGCAGGGCTAGAGATGCCAGGTTGCAGTACACAATCACAAAAAAATCTGTCCACTGGTAACACCGATTGCACGAAAGTTGCTCGTTCACTTTACTTTTGTTGTTGTTGTTGTTGTTGTTGTATGTAGTCGCCCACGCACAGACGTCTTATGCACTTCTTCGCGATCGCACTTTCGATCGGGTCCGGCGCAAAAAAGCACAAAAACAAAAAGTGGAAGGTAAATTATTTGCGTTCCAGTCGTGCCCGTTACATTCCAATCTCTTGTTGGCGGGGAGGGCGCTAGTGTGTCACACTCTTTTATTTTTCCACACTTCTGCACTGCACTGCCACTGCTCCAGATTTACGATTTCAACGCGAATGCACCTCGATCACCGTTGTACTGGTCTTGCGCATCACTTTTTCCAAACTTTTGCACTATATCTCCAACCGACTGGTCAGCGTAAGTAAACAATTTGTTTTGAAACGAGAACAAAAAAATGTATTTCTTCCCTCACTATTCGTACGCACACAAATCGCTACCGTGCACTAAATGGTAAAGTCGTCTCGCGGCAGCTTCACAAATTTTAAACATCTCGCGACAGCATCTCGAACACGAATGAATGAACGCGAGAGGAAAAATGCGAATGAATCGAAACCCAACTCGCATGAACCAGCGGAATGAACGTGGATGAACAGTGAATGGGCGTGGCCATGGTGTGTAAAGGATGAGAGGAAGCCCAACACTCCTAAAGAGAGGATCAAGACGTTTGAAAGACGTTTGACGTTCGAAATGACAGTTGAAGATTGATCTTTGGAGCTGAGTGTTCTTCACCATATCCCGAGTAAGGAAGCTGTACCTTTATGTAATATACTTGAATGTTAGGTTTACATTTTAAAGTAATTCTTGGATGAAAAAAACGACAACTTTGCATCTGAATGCTAGTTGTTGACCTCCCGGGTGTTAGTGAATATACATCCAGCAGCCAGAGCGGGCCTCGATCGATTGTGGTTATCCTTGAGAATCAAACCGCAGTGCCACGGTGCCTTTACGACGAATGGTAAACGATCGTCACGGAACTGCTACACCAACCCAGTTACACACTATCTCTCTCTCTCTCCCTTTCTTGTGCTCTTTACCACCAACCGGGGCAGTAAGAAATATTGAGGAAATCATATTTTCATTAACAGTTATTTACACTCCAACAAATCGTGAAGATTTATGTAAACGGTGTGTAAACTTTCATCTCTGCCCTCGCGGGAGCAATCGATCGATCGATCTCCTACACACCGCCGTTCCACCCCCGTCGTGATCTTACTGTACAGTCTTGCACAAGGGTGAGAGTGAGAGAATATTTATGAGAACGATTTGTAAACACCGCGCTGGAGAAAACGCTTCATCGCAGGCGCAGCACGCGTGTCGGGCACTTGTCGTACTAGGCTGCGCGATCGCGAGCGTGCCGGCACGGGGATGAACAAGCGAGCGCACAAGCAAAAGAGCTAGAGATCGTTGGCTCAGGATAGACTGATTGACGCGAACGCTCAATCCACGCACCCGTTGGCCTTGCCGGTGGTGTTCCGCCTGTGCGTAAGGGGGTTAGCATTTAGCTACCACAGCCTAGGCAGCATGCATCAGCACCAGCCAATCTGCCAAAAGATACGTTCAAAGCGTATTCGCTCTGCCGTGCGGCACCGTTTACTCCCGTTTTTGGGGGGTTGGAAGTTGCGGACAGCAAAGAAGCAATTGCATGTCATTTTCACTTCCGAATTATTTATTACACTCGCTGCCAACAAACGGAAATGCGGCTGCTAACGACCGACGCATACCGTGAGCGCTACCGCCACCGGAGACTTCTGACAAGCTTCGCGCTACGGCGCACACTTGATGCACTGGATGCGGCCGGGATTGATGCTCTGTGAAGTGAAATTTATCTGTTATTTAGATCGAATGAATTATATTTAATCAAACAATTAATAAATTATCACCAGAGCAAACGCCCCCAGGTCCATGCCAGAAGCGGCAATCTTGCCTCGATTGGTCCATGTTTACTCTACAGCACCTTTCCTTTCTGCTCGGAGATTCCGCTGTTGGACGGAAAGCTTGTTGCGGAGTGCCGACCGCACACCGTACAGTTGTGTAATCTGGGCCACCGCCTATCGTGGCGCTGTTGCACTTTGCCTTCGTGAGACGCGGGTGAGTACTTTCTTTCCAGCTTTACATCTGAACATGTCTGCACGTCCGTCACAGTCCATCCGGGCGGAACAATCGGGCAACGGATTAAGCAGATATGTACATTTAATCCCACCATAGCTAAAACGTTTTCTTACCCTGTTGTGGCTTGCGGGTGCGCTAAAGCATTAACGTGAATGAGGAGCCCAAAACTGAATTCCTGGGAAGTCCGAAACCTTCATGAACGAGCAACATTGCAGGGCATGTTCCCATTTTAATGATGCTAGAAAAAACAAAACCCAAATGAGGTTATTATTTTTTCACACCTCCAACAGCATGTGTCCAGAAGGATGTTTAGCTTCCGGTGGTGGCGGGATATTCCCAGATCTTCGTGAATGAGTTACATTTTGAAAGTCCCTGGTCCCTGCGATGAACAACTTGGAAAAACCCAAACTATTTTCATTCGCTCATTTTGTCTTACAGGCTCAATGTACCTGATTATCGAAGATGCAGTTTTTAGCTAGAAATTCCATTTAATAGGCATTCTACATTATTCAATAAAGTGGATGCTTTCCCGTTTTAAGCAGATAGGGATTTTATATTGATCTTCGAGATACAATTCCTTTCTGTAAAAAAGCAATAGGAAGATAGCAAAAAGAATAGTCCAATAGCAATCGAAATTAAAATAAGAAGAGATCACAAACTACGTTGGTCCTTGCAAACGACACTTAACCACCGATCAACACTTTAAGCAAACAGCTTTTCAAACTTTGCATACATCACCACTTACCCTTCGC
The DNA here is from genome assembly GCF_943734845.2 of Anopheles funestus. Classification (NCBI taxonomy): domain Eukaryota; kingdom Metazoa; phylum Arthropoda; class Insecta; order Diptera; family Culicidae; genus Anopheles; species Anopheles funestus. The sequence goes on along the minus strand of NC_064598.1, from coordinate 92,095,919 downwards.
TGGCACTGCAAATGGCCCAGAGGTTAGCCACCAAAGTACCATTAACCGTTGAAAACAAGGAAATGATTCTAGCTTTACCGAAAGGTCAGTAATCTAACACCCCTGAAATAAGACAGCACGTCGCGTTCGATGTCGCAAAAAGTACCCCAAAAACGCGAAGCGAACGCTTTCGATGCGAAAAAACAACGGCTACGATACGATACAATGTAATCATCCGCAGGGGTCACCATATGCGCTTCGTCCTTCTGGTTACTCAACACCGTGGATCGGGTTTCAAGTTACACCCTGTTGTCCGTAACCTCCGGACAGCCCAAGCCTGATGACTGATAGCAGTACAGTTGCGCGATGAACGATTCCCCAAAACCTTCTCCACGCTAACCGGCCAACCGTCGGCCAGTGCGGTGTGTATTGGGTCGCCCCAATCAACACGTTTCCATCGACCGGTTCAACTCCAAACCCCGGTCTCCCCCCCCCCCCCCGTGGGGGGAAACAAGTTATCTGACAGGCTTTTATGAGCCCGTTCCAGCGCCTTGATTGCTACGTCTTCGCGCCTCGGCACCCAAAGTCTCTCGAGTACGCTACGAGTCTGAGTGTGTTTTATTATAACTGAAGCGTATTTTTGTGCATGTTGTTTTCATTTTTTAAACCCCTTAGTGAGCGGATTGCGATGCCGTGTGAATGTACCGAGCAGAAGCACAACCTTCGCAGGGTAAGCGTCGAAGGACGCACAGCATAATGACCAGACACACTGGCACTGTGTCGCTCCCTCCGAAAGGTGACAGAGTTCTACGATCTACGAAATCCATCAACTTTACCAGACGCAAAGCTGCCCCCAGCAGAAGAAGCCAGACAGCGAGCAACACTGCGGATACGCAAATGAATGAAGCATAACAAACTTCTTAACCAACTTTTGCTCTGTCTCGCACAAAGATATTTCATGCACGTTCGAGGACAGCTTCGTACGCACCAACGCAAGGGCACGGTACGAGGAAGCAATCGGACCAGTTATGGTCGAGCGGCGGGGTCATCGGCTGGGCAGCATCATTCGACACCTTGCCGATATTCGCGATCGATCGATCGATCAGTCAGTTCGCCGACCGATCCACACGCAACAAGCGGTGCTACCGTGATCTTTCGAGCCGCCAGAACGTCTGGCGAACACCGGCCACTGCTGCTTATTGCGGAACGCACCCGTTCCTTTGTCGGCAATCATTATCGTCAATAATGGGTACGGGTGGTAAGGATCGGGCGGAGGCCGACATTATCGACCCAGAAGTTCAATCAATTTTACATCTCTCAAGCGCGCGCGCACACGGAAAAAGGAGCGAATGAAACGGAACGTGCAAATTCCGTCCATGAGTGTATGTGCTCTTGCCGCGCACTTGACGGCTAAATATATAATCAACCTTCGACACCGACAACCTGCTTGGCTGGCTGGCGGTAACGTATGTTTGAAATTACCGAAAATCCTTCGAATGAAAGTAAACAATTTTCTCCAATATGTAGCAATTTTATGCTTCCCAAACTGCTTGCGGACAGTGTAGCTGTATGATAGCAAATGTAGTAATAATATACTGAAACACCTAACCGGGGTTTTACGAGAGTAAACCGTGTAGCGAGTACATTTTTTTCGATTAATTATGAAAGTTTCAATTATCTCGGTGACCTACATCAATGGCTTAAAGTGCTTATGTAAGCTACAACAACAATGCAGACCATTACAAGCAGAAGCAATCAGCATGGAAATTAATGTTTTATGATATGACTCATTTCGTTGCTGTTAAAATCATTTTAAATCACATCCTATGAGAACATGCTTGTTGGATACTTTAGTGCGCAGCTTACTTTTATAGTTTCCAATTTACACACGTTTTTACAATCCTCAAAAAATGGAACACTTTGCAGTAACATATCTATGCCAGTTTATAGCGCTTTTTGGGTCAAATGTTCACTTATGTATTCATCGTGCACGACTTTCAAAAGCGCTACTAAGACCTTCCTTCCCGACCGTTTGCAGCGTAAGATCGTGGCGGACAGAAAAATGAAAGGGCCATAGCCCACGCATATATGTTTGGCGCCCTTTCCTGCGGCATCGATGACACAAGCGAGATGTGCTCCAATGCAGACACGGTATATTTCACCCTCGACACCAGCGACAGGCTGTCTGGTCCGGCTTCGGCTAGCACAACCTTGAACGACCCATTAAAGGAACGTAGCATAAGAAAAAAAAGGCAACACACACGCACAAAAACACTCCTCACTCAGCGGCAAAGGCGAGCCCGATCCGGTGTACCGTTGGGCATTAGCGTCTCGGGCTGCCTCTTCGGTGCTCACAAATGATTCGTTAAATGTAAATAAATTATACGGCAGACCGTGCCCGAATGTCTGTTCGGTTGCAAAGCTGCCCAACAATAGAAGCGCACCTTGACTGCTTTCACAAGCAAAAACGTCCGACCGATCGATAGTAATCAACGCCACCGTAGCAGAAGGATGCTTGTCAAATGCGTACGGCAGACATACAGACGCGCTTGCTGGGCCGGACACCTCAGCAGCACCATACAATAATAGCGTGATCTTCTACAGTAAAGGTGCCGTACTCGAGTGTCGAGGCCCTTTGCCCACTCGTAAATGCTGATAATGCGCCAACAACGGTACCGGCACAATGTGCACGATCGCCTGCCGATAGCCTCCAGGGAGAGGTTGCGGCCGGGGAGAGGCGGGACTCCGGCTGGAAAGCTGCGCAATAGACAATAGACGACCTAATAAGATTGTGCTGAGCCGTAAGGAATGGTCGATCGTACGCCCGCTTACTTGCCTTTTTCCATCTTGCAACATCCTTGCTGTGGAAAGCGGCATCCTTTTCCGGGACACACATGCTTCTCATCGACTTACCTCCTGCCTGCTGCCCGAGGTGCCGATTGTTTCAACAATAGGCCTACTACGAATTGGCCCGGGCCACAGCTTTGCCAGACAGCTTGACTCCGGACCTTAAGCATGACGAGGGCTATAAAACAAAAAAAAACCTCCAAAACTTTTTTTGAAACAACAACGAGTCGAGAACAAACGCACACCAACGGAATATCCGTTAGGGTTCATGTGGTTCCTCGAACCTTTTGCACCAGCATCATCGCATCACCCGTACCGGATCACTTTGACCAGAGCAGCGCGATCGCAAACAGTTTTGCTGTAATTCGAGATCCCATCAAGAGTTCCCACCGCACCCTGTTCCGCCGCCGGTTAAATGGCTTATCGGTTTCTATTTCTCTGTGTAAGTGCAGCGATGCGTCCGAAGGCAGGCCTTACCATTTTCCAAGGATTGTATCTCTCGAGAACTCGAGACTAGAGACCCAGACCGTTGCCGGGCATTCCTCGAACTAGCGTGCCTCGGTACGGTCCGGTTGCCATATGCACAAGACCCAATCCGATCTCTAGCCTCTTTCCCATGCATTCCTTTTCGCCACTTCAACCGTGAGCGGTGCGTTTGGCTTCGATTTCCGAGTATTTGCCTCTAAGACGATGACTGCACAGAAAACAGACTTTTCGGAGACGGTATGGTGCGATTTATGTACTTCTTGCCTTCGAACCGCATAAGACTTTCTTAAGCTGTTGTACGAAATTATCATATTATAGAGTGCACAGTATATCGGGAAATATCTGCATTATCGCATAGCAATTGGAATGTGGCAAGATCTGATATATACGATAAGAATTGTACGTTGTACGACGCAACACTGCTCATTCGATTGAAACTCAGCTCGACACCTCAGTATACCTGCATTTCAAGTCTTCTATGGACTAGAGGAGTTCTAAACTCACAGATTCTACTAAGAACACTGATTCTTCTCTAGCTAAGCAGGAATTATTATTGAGATTACCCAGGATCTTTAACTCGAATGGTGCTTGACAGCACGGGATCAACCACATGAAAATAATCGCTAGAGTACTTAAAACCTGGATACTTGGATACCTGGAGAATTAGAATTACCTCCTCCGTGGACGAAGGATTCCAGGAACTCTTGTGAACTACTTCCCAGATAGATTATAGACCAGCCAGTAACACCCAGCCATTTTATCAAGCCACTAAATGAATTCTGTTTTTTCCGATTTTTCCAATGCTTTGACTTACGATAATTCGTCCCAAAGTTCTTCAAATATAAAAGCTGTAGCTCCAACAAAAAAAACCCTTAAGTGAAAAAAACACTCATTCATCTACGGATCAGCAAGACAATATAGTTATGTCCATCACCAACAAACTGGACATTTCCTTTTTCGCGCATTTCATTCATAAAACGCTTCCTTCAAGTGACCCGGTGAAATGAGCCCGCACCGCAACGGAAAGTAACCAAGACCATAACCAAGAGTTCAGCCCTTTGCGCTCGATCGATGTAGCTCGGACTGTGCTACAAACCTGCTCGCTTCCGGTAACTTGGCAAAGATTCCGATCCGCGAAACATACGGCCTACCTGATAATAATCAAACCAATCATTGAACATTCGATCGGTGTCAGCAAAACGAGCTTTGCTCACAATCATCTCCACGAAGTACGAAAACAATCTGGCCACTGCTGTACCGTGCGCTTCGCCCGGTACACAACCCGGGCTTGGGCATTTATTTTGCCGACCCTGGACGAACAATCATCATCCGTGCGGGTAAACCGGGAAGGACGCATCGAAACGAACGCTTTAATTGATACACGCATTGCGCGTTCCTCAATGAATTGCAGATCGTGGATCCCAATCCCGGTTTCCGTCCGGTTTTGTCAGCTCGCAAAAAAACCAACGATAAAATTGGACTCGGTAGCAGCAGGACCAGCACGGTTGACCCATTGCCGTCGGCGGAATGCAAACGTCCCCGAGCCTGACGGATGCTGTGACGGGTATGTCAATGTTAATTTCATCTGCCGCTGTTGTCGTTTTATACATTTACTTTTTTTAAGTTATTTGTGTGCCCGTCGAGCGTCCCCGCAACCGTGCCCGGATGGCGCTGGGTATACCAGCATACCATTCAGCGTGGCCCATCTGGTCTGGAACAAAACACGGGGCGAACCTAAGCATCCGTTTGTGATGCGACTCGCGCGCACGGACTGGTTTCCGTTTGCTTATGTTTTATTTATTTGTGTGAGCAAAAACATTCCGCTTAATTGGAATGGAGTTATCTCCTTTTATAGGAAAATTTGTTTTTAATTGATTTCTCTCCCTGGTTTCCCTGCGTATCCAGAAACTACCGTCCCACCGTTGGTGGGGCTCGTGCGATGCCCGAAGGGGCCTCCAGTTACAGTCGCGTCATGACGTGCACATCTGCAATCGATACGCCGATCTTCGAATCGATCGGCACATCCCGCAGCGGAAACCGGATCGCCACGGGCCAAACTTAACCGGGGGTTCGCTTCGCCCGGGCCCGTATCGGCCGGGACACTCGTGCCGGTGTTGATGGGCACTCCAGTACCGGGACATGGGGAAACCGGTCCGGAACAGAAATCAGGTTTTCGGTGACCACAGTCCGTCGGTGGTACAGCAGAATCGGCTAGGATTTCTGGTGCGCCCGTCGTTAGCTTCCGTTCTGCACGGTTCTTCCCGTCGTGCGGCTTCTTCCACCGGAGCTGTCCTTTGGCGCGTTTGGAATAATGAATTTTGCACATTCTTTTGCTGCATATTTTGTTTGGACAGTTCAACGTGCACAAAGTGTCAGCTAAACATGAGCAGAATTCATAATAAGCCAAGCAATTCGAAAGTTTACTGCTGATGGAGCGAGTGTCTTAAAAATCAACCCTGTCTGATGCTACCCAACCAAGAAAATCTTCCAGATGTAGCATTTGGATGATCAACAAATTCTGCACACTTTCTCTCGGCGCTTGTTTGATAAGCACTCTCGAACCCGACTGCCTATCATAGCTGCAACAAACACTTTGCAAAAGCATTTGTTTAACTTCTATGTTGCCAATGTAAGATGATTTCCGCCCTCAAATATTATGTTAGTAAACGCTCTTAGCGCCACCGTGACCGTTTGGATATGTTGGCGAGCTTTCAACATTGATTGTACAGACACCCTTCCCATGTGGATCCCGGCCTCAACTGTAACTTCACACCATTATGCTACTCTTACTTGGAGGCATCTTTTCCCAAATGTACCTCGCATGACGTTGTGCCGTAATATCAATATTAAACCGCTTCGGTCGCGTATGTACGCTGCGGTAAAGCCACTTGTGTAGAAGAATGTTGTATAAACAGATGTAACGATCGTGTACGTAGGGTGTCATTGTAAATATTCTAACCAGGGAACCGAACCTGTCCATACATCCTTTCCCACGTCATCCAGTTCGCTGTTGCCTGGGAGCATTCAATTCAGCATGTGCAGCGAAACAGTCCAGACCAGGTAAGCGGATACAGTAGCATTCCTGGTATCGATCGCGTAACTAAATCTACGACCTGCAACAGATCGGTCACATTTAGTCCAGCAACAACCATCCCCTGTACCATGGGAGTGCGGTTAAGGTGTAGGCAAACCGTCGCCAATTCGCGACGGTCGCGAATGGAAACATTCTGCGCATTTGTATAATAAACAGGCTTGACTGCACGCAAACCGCAACTAATCATAGCAAAGAAATGGTTTTGATCGAAGCAGTTTGAGCGGTGTGGCGCACACCCATGGCTTCTGGTTCGGATCGCGGAGACACACAGAATGAAAGGGCCGCCACTTCTCGCCATTCTGCGCTGCTGCCGTATGCCCACAGATAGGGAGAGAAATGAATGTGTCATTACTATTTCTTTGTGTTTCGATTGCTTTAAAATTGGCATCACGATATCAACCTGCATCGTGTTTAAACATGCTAATTAGGGTTTAGTCGCTGTAGCTGAACAGTTACAAATTGTGTAACGTTTATTGCTAACGTAACGCGTAACGTATCATGCTATAAATAAACCCTTTTCTTCTTTCTTCAGTGTTTCTTCAACATTTTCAAGATCATTTATTAATGATTAAAACTCTCATATCTCTAACATTGAGCTGTCCAATGAAAAGAGTATTTAGCAAGCTTCCTATAGCCAACTTTTACTGCTTTTGCTTTTCCAAACCAATCTCTAAGATGGTAACAACAAAAAACCAATGAAATGCCTCACGGTGACCTTGTCGGACGTGTCTATACTTTCACAAAGGCCTTGGGGTGATTTTATTCGAGGCCGTCTCAGCTATAATCGACCGCAACCCATCAACCTGAAGTGTTTCGTATGGAAAGGAAAACGGACACACAAAGGTGAAATATCGCAGATTTCGAGTTTCATACATAAAATAAAAACAAATCTACTAATTTAATAGCATATTTCTTCTATTCAAAATCACTAAGCTACAAGTTCCATGTTTTCCACCTCGAAGGATCTATTCCATTTTCACCGCACCTGTTTTCACCACCTTCGTTTCGTATTCACTAGTGTCGTGATATTCTTTTTGCTGCATTTTGTCACCGGTTTGGTTGCATTTTATTTCAATTTGTATTACTTTTTCTTCTCCAGTGCTCTTAATGGTTCCACATACACACACACACGCGAACACGCACACACACACATTCGAAGCTTGGTGATCTTTTTTTCTTTAATAGCTTCGATCAATTCACCACTGCCTTCCATTACTCCTTGCCCATTTCCTTGCTATTTGGGACTTGCGCACAACACACATACACACACACGCACAAAGACGCACTCACGGCACCTCAACTATCTTCCCCTTTCTCTTCGTCATCCCCCCTTTCATCCCCATCACTGCACTGTCTACCCCTTTTACGCGCAGCGATAACGCTTTTCTTCTTAAGCGATCCGCGACGAACGGGCCAGCACGGAACGGATTCGCTTCCCGAGGCCGCCCGAACCGCACACGCAACGCACAACACCAATTCCCTGCTAAAGCTATCTCTCTTTCTCTCTTTCTCTGTCCCGCTTACATACACACACACACACACCAGGTTTGCCTTAGCTCCTGCCCGTATGTTTTTTTTTCCTCCCCACTGGCTTTCTTCTTCACCTGTCGCTCACCTTCATGTACTTTCACCCCGTTCGCAAACAAGAGCAAGGGTACATTGGGGGAGGGGTGGCGGACCAAAAGGGACGAGCGGTTTTGCGCTGCTGGGCGATGAATTTGTAACAATTTTCCTTTCTCTCCTGGGTTATGGCGGCTGGTATGCGTGCTGTGTCGGCCGCGTACTGGGGATACTTTTTGGCTTTGAACATTTATTTACCAACCATCAAGTTCGGCAAAGGAACGATTCTGTCGCTTCGTTTTGCAAGAATTTCCTGCAAAACTCAATGAACCGCTCTGGACAAGTAACCTTTCTAGTTACCTTCATCCGGTGGTATCGGAACCGAGCACAAAACGAGAAAGATTTAATGTCACCGATGCGTTACTACTTTTCACACCTGCAGTAATTCGCTCGGCGTTTGTGTACCGAAGGGGGGAGGGAAGGGAAGGGAAGGGGAGGGTGGATAGCACTAGATCACCTGCGGTTGATTGGACACGAAACTTGTTTCTCGGCACGACTGGGTATAATGTTTGCGTTCCGATACTAGAACGCTGATGAGCGCAAGGGTTCGTCGCGTATACTACTAGGCGCAGCACAAGTCTTTCGTTGCAGGCACCGTTCAGGCTCCGGTGCGTAATTTGATCCGCACTTGCGAACTCTAGCAGCGATCCACGCTGCTTTGTTTACTAACCACTCATCGCGTACGTAGCAAAACCACGAAAATACAGCGCAACTAGTAACGTAGTAACTGGCAACAAAAAAAAACAGGGAAGAGAAAACGCTAATTCAACGCTCAAAATACGGACGAATTCCCGCAACACGATCGTCTCGACATGCTGTTATGTCTGCGCTCAACTCTCTACTGGTTAAATCTATCCGTGATTATTTTAAACTCCCCCTCTCCCTGGGTGGGTTCGCGATCGCCGCATCGACTCAACCCAGAGTAGACCGCACCGTAGCCGAGCTTTAGCCGATGTTTGCTGCAGATGACAGGCCCGCGCCACCGTTGCCAGGCACTCATCTGATCACCCTTTGCAAAGCCGTCCCAAAAACCGACTCCACCACCGGTCGAGTGGCAGGAAGAAAATCGAAATGATTACGACGATGATGCTGCTGATGATGATTATCATGCGCTCCGTTGCTGATGATCGCGGGTCGGGCTGAAGCATACGATATTGCCATACCGGTAACCTGTGATATTGCCTGCGGTAACTGTGGAATGGGTGAACAGCGCAGCCCCAGTCATCGACAAGCTTGCTTTTTTTGCTGTTGTGTTTTGGTTTTGTTTTTTTTCGAACCACCATCGACAGCGTATGTAGATGAAGCAGCGAACCTGCGCAACAGGTGGATCAAGCCTCTTCTGGTGAAGCCGTGGAGCTTAAATCACACGGACCGAGCGCGACAAGGTTGAGTCGCGTTTATGCCGCGATGGCCATTCGATGGCTGCTATTTTTATTTATTTTTCATATTTTTTTTTCTCTCTACCTTTTTTGTTGCTGTTGCCTCGTTGCCACTGCGCGCTATCTCGCTTCCACCGGCGGCAGGTTTATGTGCCGTTTCGTTGGTGGTCGTCCCCTTTGCTCGGTCGGGAAGCTGCTTTTCAAGTTTCCAACACCGAACCAACACCGAACCGAGAACATCGATTTGCATCGTTAGAAATCGGCGTAGAAAATGAAACCCCAGCTAGTGCCCTGGCACTGCGGCGGAACGTGTGTCCCCAAGCAAAACGGTAACTTGGGTGCACAATTTAGCTTCCCTTTTGGCTTTGTGTAGTACCTGTTTCTTTCGTTCCCCTTCCCGCGTTTCCCACGTTTTTATGCTTCCCTTTCTACAAAAGAAAAAAAAGTCACCCCCCACATACGGTCCCATGTATCGTCCAGCCTTCGTGGAGCCCCCCGGACATGGGTGTCCATGGTCGCCAGGACGCAGGCACACACCGGCAGAGGGAACCGTGTGAGGAAAGGGGTGAAAATATCACCTTGTTACATGATACTCAATTTTATAATTTGCATCTCTGCTTCGGTGCGGTTGCATACTGCACCAAAAACCACGAAAGCTGCCCATAAATCCATCGTTATTCGAACGGTTTACGCCGTTAACTCGCCAGTCGGTCAAGGAATTTGCGCGAAGCGAGAGAAACGAAACATTCGCAACCGAAGTCAGTCTCACATTCCGAAAATTCCATTTCTGTGTAAATAATTTAATGCTTTAATTCAATTTGTACCATTCTGTGCAGGCAGTCCCAGGCCTTGTTCTTCGCTTGTTCTAATCATTTCCCCCATTTTGCAACTCAGAGGGTTCGCATGCAAATTTTGTCATTTTTGCCGTGCACAATCAGCATCATGTGACTCACCTCGTTCTACCCATCCACTGTGCTGACCGGGCGTATAAACGACCAGCCATCGACCAAGACGGCATCGATGACATCGCCAGCGAATCGAAATGAACAACAACGCAGGAAAATCTTAAACAACTTTAACAACATTACTACAACCAATCCGCGCTACTAATAAGAACGTGTTTTGTCCCCACCCGCGCGCAGCCTCTGCCCCTTCCGGTGGGGTTGCCTGGCCTCCGGCACCAACGGGGTAACGGGTAGATGTTGCCTGGCAGGCAAGCGGCACACCACGAGCGATCGACAATCCCGAGCCCGAATCGAAGCGCTGGTCTCGAGCCTGGCCGATCCGAGGGCTGCAACCGGTCTAACCGGTGGCCTTCAGTTTTTTCGAGTCAACGTATTTTTCCTCCCCTTTCGCACCCCTCTCCGACCACCCCTTTCTCCCTCTTGCGCACACCGTGTGTGTGCGCGTGCGCGCACGCTCGCACATAAAACCAGGTGCCATTTCCGCCGTGCGTCGTTTGTTGTTCGGAATGTGAAAGAGAAGTTTCCAGCTCAATGGGGACTCTTCTCCCCTTTAATGCCCCACCTCAAAACATGCAGCAAAACAGCACCGGAGCACCGGACAAAACCGCATGGAATCGGCAGCCGTACCCAGTGTCTTGCGCGGTTCAACGCGATGAGCAACGATCACGAAAAAATGCTGGGAGGACTGCAGTTGCAAACTAATGGCGCATCTCTTGTGTTTGCAGCGGTGGACAAACCCAATCCGGCAGGGGGCCAAACAGGGAACGTTCCGCGTTGCTTTAGCGTTCTTGCGTAAGCTTTTGTAACAAATGTCAGGTAGGATTTATACACATCGGTGACGAGTTGCCTGCACCTTAATGCCTTGATGGCTTGATGCCTTCATGTGACGTAAGTGAGTTTACTTCGTTACAAAATATTACTACTTAATAATAATACTAAAAACCCATCAATGCACGTTTTTTTATTAAGCTATATTCCAGTAGCTTATCATCCATCTGAACGGTATGTCTAACTGTCTGCAAATCTAAAACATTGCAAACCTTAACCCGAGTCCTTTTGCTGCTGTGACCATCACATACGTAACCCTGGAATGAATGGATACCGTGCCAGGAGGGCACAACACACATCAGCAAAAGTTGACGTACCCCAAATGGCCATAAAACCCATCGGCGAAGCTGAGCTTATTTTCAGCTTAATGTGGCTTTCATAATAAAACTTTATTTTCCACCTCCATGCCACCGTCTGGCGCGGGGTTTCGCAGAGGTTCGATCGTTGATCGAAGCCCAACCTGCCATACCGAAAGCTCACAGCTGTGGCCACACAGTTGACCGGCGTGATGCGTTTCTAGCCGTGTCTGTTTTTCGTTTCTTCCCTTTCTCACTCACGCTATTTAACACTCCAAGCTGACTACTGGTCAGGATGCACGAACGCAGGGAATGAAGCAATGATAATCGATAAAAATCATCAACAAACACTCGATGCTTAGGGACAGGGCGAGCAGCGAGATAAAAAAAATAAAGAATGTCGTATCATAAAGCGTCTATTCGGAGGCGAGTGGCTATTTACTGGACCTTACGTTAGGGACATCGCGAATGGAAGTAGTATTGTAATTATTAACTCAAAATTAACCCCTCAAAGAAAAATCAAACTTGGTTATGATACAAAACATTGCGATACTTGAATAATAAATTCTTGAATAAAAAAAATTAAACGCTTTAAATAAAAAAAAGAATAAAAAATAATAAATAATTTAAAAAAATCTAAAAATATGAAAATTTTCTAAGGCCCTACGCTTTTTTTTGGATATTTAGCAAAAATTATAAATCAATTTATTTTAATGCGAATTTGTATAAATAAGTTTCTTTTCACTCAAATAAAGCTTTAGATAGAAAACAGACTAAAAAATAATAAAAAATAAAAAAAATCTAAAATTTTGAAAATTTCCTAAGGCTGTAGCCTTAGCTTTTTTTTGAGAATTTTATCAAAATTTTATAAACTGATTTATTTTAACGCGAATTTGTTACAATGTGCTTCTTTTCACTCAAGTAATGCTTTAAATAAAAAAAAGAGTGAAAAATAATAAAAAAATCGAAAAATTCAAAATAATGAAAATTGACTAAGGCTCATGTTTGCACAAAGTTTTACCTATAACGCGGTCGGTATCCAATCGATCACCAATCTTTAACCTGTGGTCGATAGATGGCACCAATGGCTACATTTTCTTCTTGGACGGCCATGCCCTCAGATGTATGTGCCAGAAGTTATTCGAGGAACCAAGTTCCTTACCCTGTTTGAGAAAATGTAAAATTTTCCTCATTTTTGCACCAAGTTTTGCCTATAACTCGATCGGTATCCAACGGATCGCCAATCATTAACCTATGGTCGATAGGTGGCATCAATGGCTACATTTTCTTCTTGGACGGCCATTCCCTCAGATGTCTGTGCCAGAAGTTATTCGAGGAATCAAGTTCCTTACCCTGTTTGAGAAAATGTAAAATTTTTCTCATTTTTGAGCAATTCAGCAAATTTTTTAAATGTGATATATTTTAATGCAAATTTGTTGTAATGTGTTTCTTTTCACTCAAATAATGCTTTAAATTAAAAAAATAATAAAAAATCAGAAAAAATTTATTTAAAAATTTTCAACTCGAAAATTTCATAAGGGGTACCCCTTGCCATTTTTTTGAGAAATTTTGCAAAAAAATTAAATCTGATTTATTTTAATGCCAATTTGTTGCAATGTGTTTATTTTCACTCAAATAATGCTTTAAATTAAAAAGATAATAAAAAATCAAAAAAAAAATTTAAAAAAATTTTCAACTCGAAAATTTTATAAGGCTTACCTCTTACGTTTTTTTTTGAGAAATCTTGAAAAAAAAATAAACTTGATTTTTTTTAATGCCAATTGGTTGAAATAAGTTTCGTTTCACTCAAATAATGCTTTAAATAAAACAAAATGGTAAAAAAATTAAAAAATGTAAAAATTTGAAAATTTCCTAAGGCTATAGCCTTAGATTTTTTTTGGGAAATTTAGCAAAATTTTATAATTATTTTTTTAATAAAACAATTTTAATCCAATCGAATAAACTCTCGGGAGCTTGAAGCCAATGCATTTGGGCGATGCAATTCAATCAGACGCGTTTCGTCTAAATGTTGGAAGGAATTTGTGTCTGCGTGTTGCTTCGAATGGGAACACACCTGACCAAACGAGCTAAACTGCACTTCGCGATGGGCGATCGTCTAGGCCACCACGCGCGCGCGAGATTTCGTGCCGCGTGATGCGTACGTAAGGGAGATGAAAAAGGGGCCGAACGAACGAAGAGCAAGGGACAGGGCAAAAGAAATGGTTAAGAATGTCTGCCCGGACGGACGGACGGACATTGGGGCATCGTGACGTGAGTGGATGATGATTAAAGATGTGTATAGGACACCTGTTTTTTGTTGTTTTATGATTATTTTTATAGCTTTTATTGATGCGGGAATATAGCTGTTAATTAGTGAGAAATTTTAAAACAAACTTGTTCTCCTTTCTTTATCACAGCGCCCCCTCCCCTAGGGTTTTGTGCCCTTTTCTCACGTGTTTCTGTGTTTCCCCTTTCCGGTGTCCTCGTGTCCAGTGCTGGCAGCTGATGGTTACTGATGGCATGGTTCCCAGCGCGGCTTGTGAAAACCGGCCGCTCTTCGTCCCTTCGGGATGAAGAAGCGGGGAAGGTGGAGTGAGGGAGAGAAGGAAGAGAAGGGAGGGAGAGGTTAAAAACAGACAGGAAATTGCTGAGTACGTACATCCGCCATCACCAACGAGGTAGGCATTCGGCCGCGGTAAGAAAGGCTACGATTTTCTAATTCTTTTTTCACACGTTACATTCGTCGGCATTTTCCGCGTAGTCTTGTGTGTGATCGGGCACAGATCGAAGAATTCTGTTTTAATGAACATTAATGAGCGGGCGAATGAGTTCCGATGCTATCCGGTACTATCCGGCAAAGTACACGCGCTGTGAAAAAGGGGCTGATAAGTTCGGTCACTATTTGAATGTCAATCCTGGGACGGTTTGCAAAGATAAGTTTTCTAGGTAGGAAGCGACACTGACGTCAGTGGTAAAATAGTTCTAAAAAAATGTTATGTTTAAAATTTACGTCATTTTATTTCGAACAGCACCGAAACATGATCATTAACAACATTAATGGGAAACTACCCCTTCTACAGACAATCGACTTTGCTAGAAAACGAGTTTTTAATTTGTAGGAGTGATGGACGCAACTGCTTTACGGGAAAAGACAAAAAAAAACAACACAAAGCTAAAAACTAGTTTGGCAAAAAAAAACCCTCGAAAAGCAGCTATAAGCTACAAGTTTGTTTCAATGAAAAAGAAATATTATATTGATATTTTGAAAGAAGGAAACAAAATACCCGCCTTCAAGCATACGATCGAACCGGTTGCATATGTGACTCGTTCCCTAATGTGTGAAATTTGTGTGCCTTTCGAGAGCCTTGAGATGCGCACGCATCATTCAACGTTCGATGTTCGGTGTGGCTTGGGCATGGGCGTGAAGCATCGCTGCTGCCACTACATCACACAACCAGCGCCAGACACAACGTCGACGAAATTTACCTCAAACGTCCATCCGGCGTCCGGCGTGAAGCAGCCGCGATGGTGGTTTCTTTTTCTTTGCCTTCCCTCAAGTGGCTTTCCCAACCCAAGTACCGTTGGATGCCGCAGCGCTCGGTTCCGATGATGACGGTGAGGCACAAGAATGTGCCGCAGCAATTAGCCGCAATGAGTAACGATCGCTGATAATTACATTCTCGTACGGCGCACGGTGCACTGTCGGTTGAGCATCATTTTGGAGGGCTTTTATCACCATACCAAGCAGGCCGGACCAGAACCCCCCCCCCCCAACAAGGGTTGCAACTGATACGGGTTAGGAATGGTTAGACCTTTGCCGAGACGCGTCTAAAGTTTATGGGCTAGAATTTTTGGTCTAGCCAAGTCATGTGTCGTTGCACGGGGACAAAAAAGCAGTCACACGAAGCAAGCGTCATGCTGCTTCCTTTCGGTAAGATTATTCAATTTATTAGCTTGATGAGTTTGCTTCAATTAGCGTACTTCCCGCGAATGCGCCAAGAACTCCAGTACGTCGTCGTTATCTCCACCCGGCTGTAACACTGGGTAGCAATTACGAACATTGCAGCGCACAAGGAATTTCGACGCCATGTCGTAACGGAACCGTCCGCACTAGCCATCACGATCGTCCGCAATGTTCGATCGGTGACCCACTCGGCTGCAGTGTGGGAGAGCAAAAGGAAGTAAATCACACAGCATGGACACAGACACACACACTCGAACCTAAATACCTGAACCCTTTTCCGAAGGGATGTCCCCCGGGGGTTCCAGGGGGTTTTGAGCATAACGGTCCATTTCTTCCCACATTAGAATTAGCGAGCGAGCGGCTCGCACCGTACGGAGCGTATCAGAGCGACCAATTAAGTGCGCACCGGAAATGACCGGTCGAGGAAACAGCGGAGGATAGGGAATGGGCCATACTGTGCTTGCGGCTAGTTGCCATTTAGTCTGATTTGATACCGGCACATATCTACTGACCAGCGAGGGAGGAACAATCAGGACGGAAGACGAGCAAGGAACGGGCGGAACCGTTTGTCGACGTGGCACCATGCAGTCTCTCTACGATCGTGTGACAACCACCGGTGTGATGTCGGCATTGTGTGTGAAATTAACGATTTGGCGGAGATATATTCTGTGCGGACTTAACCTTAAACGAAGATGCAATGAAAAGCATTGAATTATGTAAAAGAGTATAAATTATTTGTTTGAAAACTGATTTGAAAAACTAATTAAAAACAAATTTTGAAGAACTCCTTCAAACTTAGTAATTAGATACAAAATTACTGAATTAGAATTAAGGTGAATACAAAAATAGCAAATATAATTGAATATAAAAACATTTGGATGAATCCTAACGTTACAAAGCCTCCATCGACATCCTGCTTAAAACATAAATGGTAACTCTTGATAAATACAGTTTTTTGTCCATTGTGAAAGTTGATGTTTTTCGGACAATCGTGTATCTCTAAACAACTCATCTTATCTAGAGGCCAGGTTAGTGTAAAAGACTTGGTAGTCTTTTTAATACCAATTCTTGATGAAAGCGGCAATTTCCTGAAGACCCTTTTGTGACCATAATTAACATCTCCTAAAGTTTCTTTTCGCCGATCGTCAACTAAAGAAGGATCTTCTTGGGGAACATAGTGTGAGAGTTCTTCATGGTGTGAGAGTTTATCTTCTTGGTGAAGGACATTATTTGTACTTCAGAGTATTATTTGTCGGTTACTCTGACCTCCTTGGAGAACATTGAGATCACTCTAGTCTCTTCAGCACCATATGATCATGTGTATTGGTGTGCCTGGAATTCGGCTTGTTCTCGATGCTCTGACCTTCTCCCTTCGGTAGAGAATATTATAAATACCGTATTGAATAACTCCAACAGACATGATACTCCATAAGCAAAAGCTTATGTGCATAAAATAGGAAAGTGTTCCAAACTTCCTTCCAGAAAACAAAGTCACTGCTCATCCACAGTGATGTGGAAGTGAATGAGGTTACCGAGCTTGAAACTTGAAATTTATCCAAAATCGCCAAACCACCAAGACGAAACCATGTGTGTGTGTGTGTGAGGAAAAATTGATAAGGAAACCTGTCAGCAAGAAAAGTTAATGTCGTGGCATCAGCAAACAACAGAAAAAAATCCGAACGGAACGAAAAACAAAACAAACAAACAACAAAAAAACACAAAACGACCAGAAACATTCAAAACACAGCGCAGCAGAGCTGCCGCCTGCCGATCACTTTGCGTGCATCATATTCGATACAAAAACGGAGAAGAACATATTTCATCGGATTTACCCCCATTTACTTTCTTCGACGACGTGCACACATACACTGGTTCGCTGTTTCGAGCCGATAGCAGATCCTGCGCATAGCTCCATTAAATTGTAAAACGAGACTTTGGCTTGTTTGCCGGCATGGGTGCGGCGTCGTGCAAAGTGCAGATGACTCTCCAGGCATTATCCTTACCCCCAGCGGGTTGGCCCCGAAAAAAACGAGCCGTGTTTTATGTCCACTGCTTGGTTTTTAACCTGGTGCACGATCGTGTGATCGCCGCAAAAGTTTCCATCTCAGTTCGCAGCCATTCCGGCGACCGGCGTGGGCCTGCAGGTGGAACTACACGATGTGTGAGTGTCCAGGGTTGCCGACACATCTTCGCAATCGTCGCCGTGTCACTCAGTGATAAGTCAACGGTGCGCGGTGCTGGATTTTTTTTTTGTTCCTTCTGCTCTTTCGTCGTCTCACGTTATACGAATGCTTTCCTAATATGCCAACCGGCAGAACTGGTCAGACCTCTTCAACAGATGTACAACTTTTATGAGAATTATTATATTTTTGCATAATTTTAAGATTAAAGCAGTAAAAATATGTAAATTGAGAACCTCGAGCGCTCAAGCTGACCAGATGGCTCGGAATGGATACCATCCAGTCTATACATGCATACACACACACACGAACCCGCGTTCCCGCCACCACTGCCATGACTGTTAGCTCACAGTATGGCCCCCATTGCTGGTTGGTCCCTACTTCTAGTTTGGAGTTGGGCTAATTTCGAGAAGACTACTCGCATCCACGGGTTTTGCCTTCGTCTTGCCTCGTTTAATCAGTTCCAGTCACAACGCAACACCAGCAATAGTAGTACGAATCGGGAAGAAAAACTTGATCGATGTAGAACTAACCGTACCCCATGCTGATTTTGGGGCGGTTATTTCATTAACAAAACAAAATACCCATACGCCCGCTCCACGGCACGACACGAGCAAAGAGGAAAATAGTTCACAGACCATCCTCGCGCATCAGATGGCCATAAATTATGGCCGTTTTCGGTTGACTTCTTCCGGTGTTTCTTGCCTACCGAGTGACTCATAATCGGAGAGAAAAAAAATGAATGAGCCATTGCCTATCTAGACAGCCAAAGCCATGTGGTAGTTGTTCTTGTTCTGCGTTTGATTTAAGTAAATAAAACTATAGACAGCATCTTTAAAAGATGATCGCACAACTGCTTGTTTATTTGCTATATACACTCCATTTCTCTATGAATCTATTAACAACAGATGTAAATCCATCACATTTGTACCGGTGTGGCCAGTTTTTACAAAATAGAGACCACCGTTAAGTGCCTCGTAAAAGCTATAAGAATCGTTATTTTCGATGAACGATTTGCCGTCCTGTTGGAATCGCTCATGATAATCATTGGCGACGAAAGCTCCACCGATTGCCCCGGCAGCATCTGTTGGACCATCGATTCCGTCCGTACCGGCAGATAGAAAACAAACTGAATCTGGCACATTTTCAAGTTCTTGCACACCGTACGAAAAACGAAGCGCAAGCTCTTGATTACGTCCCCCTTTTCCACTGCCGGAAACGCAAACGGTTGGCTCCCCAGCACCAACAATTAGTAAAGGTTCCATTTTCCAATCAATAACTTTTCTTATAAATTCATCTGTTTCTGCATGGGTGCATTTAAACTTAATTAGAATGGGATTCAGCTTATCAGATAATAAGGTGTCAGACATAAGACCTTTTTTGAAATTATACAATATTGCTACCAACTCTACGTACATAGCGCACAACTCAGCCACGTTCCCTTCGAGCTGTTTTGAAAGAACGATACATTTTAGTCCTTCAGATTGGGCTCTTTGTGCTATGCTGCATACGGCTACTGCATTGCTGCCCAGCAAAAACAGTTCATTGTTATTCGAGCCGTGCTTATTTTCGTTATCTCTCGGTTGCTCTATTATGTGTATAGCAGCATTTGGTAATTTATCCCACAACCTGTGCTTCATTAAAATGTCTTTGGCTTTCTCATTCACATCAATCCCCTTCGGAACAACGGTGGGGCCACTAGCTATCAATGCTATTGGGTCACCGACAATGTCAGATATTACGTATGAATAAATCCGACAAGCATTTTTAGCTAGCAGTGCAAGTTGTCCCCCTTTCACATCCGATAGTGCTATTCGGACGTAGTTAAGCTCATCGATGGACGCACCTGATGTGGATAACAATTTTACTATCTGTAGCTTTTCCGTCAGTGTAACGGGTGCTTTTGGTAGACAAAGTAAAGCAGATCCTCCACCAGATACCAAAACACATAGGATGTCCTCCGACGTCATGTTATGCGCGATTTGCTTCATCTTCCTGGCAGCCATCAACGATCGTTCATCCGGTAAGTTGTTGTGAGCGCACTCGATCACTTCGATCACAGTGTTTGGTGATAAGCTAAAATCAACATCTCCAGCAAACCGTTCGCTCGTGCCCAGTGGTATGCTTATGCATCCACTACATAGACGTCGACCTAGAAGTTTTTCTACCTGGACGGCCATGCCCAGAACGGCTTTTCCGAAACCGATTACATGATAGCGTTTGTGATCGTGATTGAAACTTTCATGGACTTCGCTCGATGTGTCGTAATATCCTTCAAACAATGATTTTGGTTTAACTGCTGCCAAGCCACTGGAGAATAGTTCGCGCAGCTTATTTACGTTGGCACAATGCGATGTACTCATCCTCCGGGAAACTAGTCGCCACGGTCTTATCACTGAAAATCTTATCATATCATCCTTTGTTCTGAAGGTCAGTGAAAACACTAGAAGGTGGAACTGGGATAGTGAAAAGCTGCTGTGGTATAAATAATATTGAATCTGTAAGTAATGAAAATAAATTATTTCTCTCCAAACAATTTTACAATCATGATTATAAATTAAAATAAATACCCTCTGCTTATTACGCCTGTTCGGCGGTTTATTTGTTTACTGGCCATTTGTCATTTCACCGCCAAACAACGCCCGTGTATATAGCCCATAGCTCAAGAGTTGACATGTAGTTCAAACCGAATTCTACTGAACATACGAAACCAACAGCGGGATGTACTGATGCAAGGTAAAACGATGTAAAAACCATTTCATTTGCGCACTACAAATTTTTCAGCATTCTACGGCGTGTTTTCTACATGAGAAGTTAACTTCTTTGCACAAATGCTACATGAAAAACAATCATTAAAAATAAATATCAAACTGAAATTGGTTACGATAACACCTCACTCTATACAGTTTGCATTGGTTTGACAACACAGGTTTTCTTGCTGATTCTAAACGTCAAAGACGATACGATACGTGCGCTGAAATCAAAACAATCAATGCAAGCCGGCCCTGAAAAAGCGCCTTTTTGTAAAAGAAATATCACAAGTAAAAGATATTCGTTCTTGCTTGTGCTGCTAGAGAAGTATTATCGAGATGGCTACAAACGGAATAAGTGAAACTCGCACTTCCATTAAGTAAGTGACAAACGCTTAGTGCTAATATGGAATCGTTTGACCATATTTCTATCAACCAACATACGCTTGTTCCATTTCTAGCTGCGAAAACATTCCGGAACTGTTTCTGGATAAGCTGACCGCAAAGATGCACTTTAGCCAGTTTGGCAAAATCAAACGCTTTATACTAAGACCAAGCCGTCTTGCGTGTACGGTCGAATACGAGCAACCCGAAGCGGCGCAACAAGCTCTGGAAAGAGGCGGCCAGTACAAGAACATGTCGTTCATCATCTCTTGGACGGATGTAAAACCTCAGTCGTTCGGTGATAATGGCAAAATTGGCGGACCGTCTATCGATATGGAGGTGCAGATGGAACTGGAAGCTATTGATAACACACGGGGAGCACCTTCGCCAAGTAAGATTTCTTGCATTCCGATACGTGCAAGTTGTTATGTACAAATCGTGCCATTCAACTGTTTCAATCTATAATCGGAATTGGAATTCTCTTTAAAGATTTGTTGGCGTTTTATAAAAGTGGAGAACAGCGACCTGCGATTGTCACAAACAGTCGTCCCTCTCTTCCTAAACCCGCGTTACCTCCTGCAGCCCGTACGGAGCAAGACCCAAAGATTAAACAGGCTCGGGTGGAGCTAGAAACGTTAGCACGCAAACCAGCGTTTTCTGCCGAAGAGCGTTACAGAGTGCTGGAGGCAAAGGATCGCTACATTCGCCTCACAACGGAACGGACGACTGACATTCGCAAGGCAAAAAACATCGTAGGCACTTGTCCAGACATGTGCCCTGAAAAGGAGCGCTATCTACGTGAGTGGAAGTGTATGGTGCCTTCGTATGAGAAACAGGCCGGCGGTGCTACGCAGATTGATCACGTGAAAGCTATCAAACAGTACTCTCGCAGTTCAGCCGACCAGGAACTACCCTTACCGCACGAGTTGCGCTCGCAGCAAGCACTTGGACGCACGATGCACTTCTTGCTTATCAATTTAGCTGACCTATGCGATGATGATGAAAGTGATGGAGGGGGAAATGTAAGTGATTGGTTCCATTACATCTGGGATCGAACGCGCGGTATCCGGAAGGACATTACGCAGCAAGACCTTTGCTCACCCACCGTTGTTGAGCTGGTGGAACAGTGCACTCGCTTTCACATACATTGTGCGGCTCGACTTGTGTCCGAGGATCCATCCGTGTTTGATCAGAAAATCAATACCGAAAACATGACGAAATGTCTGCAAACACTCAAGTACATGTATACCGATCTGGCTAAGCGCGGTCAACGTTGTCCAGCAGAGGCGGAATTTCGTGCTTATATGGTCCTGCTGTACCTGAACGATGGCAACTTCTTGTGGGAGCTACGCCAGCTACCGGAAGCAATTATTCACTCGAGGGAAATCCAATTTGCGCTCTCGGTGTACTTCGCGCTGGAGGAGAACAATTTTGTGCGATTTTTCCAGCTTGTACAGTCGACCAGCTACATGAACGCATGCATCTTACTACGATACTTTACGCAAGTCCGTCAGAAAGCGCTGGAAATTCTACGGAAAGCGTATGCAGTACGATCAACGGCGACCTTCTCGCTGGAGTACATGACAAACATCCTTGGCTTTGAGGATGAAGAGGAAGCGGATGCTTTCTTCGATCACTACGGCATTGTGGTCGATCAAACGACCGATATGGTAATATTTGAACCCAGGCAGTTGAATTTCTACAAACCTGATCTTCCGTTTCCGACGTCCCGTGCAGTCCGACTAGTTGAGAGTAAACGCACCGTATCGACTGGTGAAGCCATCTGCGGACGTCCACTGGAACAGTGGGAGAAACAGTTTCCTGCTATACAGCGTCCAACCGAAAGCTTCGACACAAACGGATGTTTAAAAGAGCAAGTGCTTGAAAAAGTCTTTGCTGATCGTAAGGAGAATGCAGAAGAGAGTTTAACCCAACCTCAGAAAACGACTCTTAAAGATCTTCTACCTCTACAACCAATCGAGGAAGATAAGGTAGACAGTACGATATTGAATGCACGCGATGAAACAATGTCGGATGATAGAATCTTCAAAGTGCCTTCGCCCACAATCGCCATTCCGCGGTTATCTCCTCGTGCTCGTACTCCTCCCAGTAAGCCAACTGCAGCACCGTTTGTTGTCGAACAAAATGTTGCCACACCATCAGCAGCGATAGTAGGAATGTTCGATTCAAAAGCACCTAGTGCGGAATCTTCCATCTTCCAAGCATCAACAGCCGTTGCTCCAAAAGCATTTACATTTCCCACCGGTTTTGGCAATAATGTATTTGGCAGCGTCACTCCACCCAGCAATCCTTCAACGACAACTTCTGGAGTTGATGGCAGTAAACTATTCGGCTCATTTGGATCTAGTACATCAACGACTGGAAGTAGCATTTTTAATCAATCGACCAGTAACGCAACAATAACAAATAAACCCAATACGTTTGGCCAGCTCAGCAGCATCCCAATGCAGCAGTACATTAGTCCACCGACAAACATTTCTATAACACCTGCCGGACAAACGTTCTTTGAAGCAGCCAAAGAAACGTCCCTCATGAAACCACAAACACCGGCCGCATCGGCTTCATTGTTCCAGCCCAAACTATCTGGATTCTCTCCATCGACGACATTCGGCGGGGAAACGTTGTCCGGTTCAGTAAATCCTTTCGCAAGGGTAAATATATTTGATCAAGCGTCTGCAATGCCTAATAAAACGCCTAGTAGTTCATCTCCGGCGCTTGTGGGTGGCTTTTTCCAGCAATCCCTCAAAGAAAAGAACGATTTCAAGGAAACCGTTGCTGCAACGCCCAAACGGCCAGATCCAAATGAGCTTGCAGAGCTCGAGGAACAGCAGGAAAAGTTAAAACAGGAACAAGAACGAAAAAGGCAGGAACAGCTCGAGAAGGAACGTAAGCAATCAATTGAACGGGCAATTGCTGCTGAGCTGGAGAAACTGCTGGATCTAGCTGTACAAGAGATTGTACCGGAAATTGCCGACACGGCATTGGAGCGCCACAAACGATTGCAGCAATATCCGCTCGAACTGTTTAACGAACTAGCGGATGAGACCCTCGCCGCCCTTGTGCTTTCCGTGGCCAAACAGGAACTTGATCGAATGGAACGAATAAAAGCTGCCCGGGCTTGGAAACTGAGCGTAAAATATTTCCACCGTTGGCACCGTCACGCTCAGAGTGCGGCAAGGTGGCGTCGATTAATGCGTACTGTCCCACCGTCCTTCATCAATGGCAGTGTTGGAATCGACCAATTACCACGCTGTGATCAATTACGCCCATTCTTAAATGCACGATTTACGGGCACGAAACTCAGCCCCGATCAGGTACTTCAAGATGAGGTTGTACGTCGCGAGGTGTTCCTGTTCGATGCATTTCCTGAGCGACAGCTGATCGATCCATTCATGCCGCTGGAAGGTATGATTCACCAACTGCAGACACTATCTCCGACCCATTTGCTTGGACTAGCCGGACCGATCTGCTGGAAAATGGTGGTTTCGATACCAACGGAAGGCGAGGAGGGTTCGGCAGGATTTCCCAGCTTCGTTCAACGCTGGCTACAGTGCTGTGGATTCCGGAAAGACAACAGTGCCACAAAGCATCCATATTTTTACTTAGCCACAAAACCACCACCTTCGAAACAGCTACATACAATAAATAGTGGCTTTTGCGATGTTAGCAAAGAACAACGAGCAATCTGCATGCGCTTGCTAAGGGGACAATCGTTAATCAGCGAAAAGGATACCGATCGTGCCGAAGCATGCAATCTAAGCGATGCGGTCATATTTTTCCTGAGCGATCGTTGCTGTATCGAAGATGCTCGGAAACGCCTGAACAACATTCTGGCAAAGTGTGGCACCGTGGAACCAAGTATTGCTGTTATTCTGTATTGCCCAAACAGTGCCGGAGCTGGTGGCAGCACTATATCGGTGGATAGTTTGGAACAGAAGCTAGGATTGGCTGTAGGGACAATCAAACGATGGCGCGTATTTCCTTGGTGTAAAGCAACGGAAAATGACACACTGCGAGAGGCAATCAACTACCTTACTAACTGTTATCGAGCGCACCTACAGTTTGATTCACCACGCTACCTGGAGCGATTGGAGATGCGTCCGCTAACCGACTTCCTGGAGATTTGCGTTGGTCCGGAAATGTGGTTCCGGTTGGATAAGGCTTGCCGCAAACCAGACGGCTGCACCCTAGCCGGACGGAATGGAAATGCAATGGTGCAATTGTACAATTCAATCGTTAGCAAGGTTCAATCGATGGTGAACCAAAATTTAAAACCGTTTGTTCGAGTGCCAGAAGAATTTGGAAAACTTCGCGATTGTTCGGTGGTGACTAAAACTGGAAAGTTTCTACCGTTGCCGGAAGTGTACTTTCCATCAGATTGGCACAGTTCCCAGCGTAAGGACCAGCTAATACAACTGCTAAAATCGCTTGAGCTACGCCCGCTGCCAAACAGTTTGCAGAATGCCATCGATCATGTCGCTCAAGAAGCCACCGCTCATGGTGTCGCTACGGACGTTACTACACTCAGGGCGGAACTGAACGAGTATCTGTCCACCTATCGGATACTTTCATTGGAAGATACATACGCGTTAAGCACGCTTACTCAACAGCTTGTTCAGGGCATTGTTTCACAACTAGCAGGATGTGTCTACGAATCGGAAACTCAACCATCGGGATGGACCGACGAAAATGTGCGCCATTGCTACTGGGTACCACTATTAGCATTGATTTCGGAAAAGGTTCTACGTACTCTATTATTACGTACAGAGAGCAGTGATTCAACAAGAACACTACCGCTCGAAGTATGCTATCGACGTAGTGAGTTTCTGCACCACACTGAATCGAACTGGTGGAAGGATCAACTCGTACAATTGCAGGAACAAGCATTGAGAGCCATGGAAGAGACACAAAGTAACATTAGTCTCTCGAATCAATCATCCCGATCGAACCTCAGTACCATTACGTGCGATCGAAAGCGTACGCATAAGGAGATATCTCAATATAACGACAGCATAGCTAGCTTGTGTGACAGTTTCACTAGCTACAGTGACAGTAGCTTCAGTGATAGCATACGAAGCGATAGCGGGTGCAAACGGACCAAGATAGTAAACGGTGTAAGATACAGTCAGGAGATTGTCGATGATGTGATTGCGGAGGGCATGAAAGCCTTGGCAAGAGCGGAACAGATGCTTACCCAACAGCATAGAATCAGGAGCGAATTACAAACCGCATTCAAACCACTCGAACAGAATATACAGGAGGTTGAAAAATCATGTAGAATACTTCAATATCAACACGGAAGATCTTCGCCGAAGTGAAAAGACCGTTGACGAGGCAAATAAAAAACGATAGCTATAGAACGGTAAGTAACTCTTATCTCATAGTAGAATCCATAAAAATGGTGAATTTTAAAC
This sequence comes from Anopheles funestus, assembly GCF_943734845.2. Classification (NCBI taxonomy): domain Eukaryota; kingdom Metazoa; phylum Arthropoda; class Insecta; order Diptera; family Culicidae; genus Anopheles; species Anopheles funestus. Next base: position 92,069,712 of record NC_064598.1, on the reverse strand, counting down.
CATTTCTTTTCTGACCATCTTTAGATTATGGATGCTGCCGATCACAGTGATCTAGTGTATCTACAGAATACAGATCGATAAAATTGTATCATTCAAAACTAAAACATAAAAACAAAGTTTGTCCAATTGTTGTAAGGCAAATGAAAAATTGGAGGGAACTTTTTTTTAAATTAATTAAGTAACAAATTAAATTTCAAACAGCAAAATGGTACAGTCCATAACAGGAAGATAAACTTATAGTACGCAGGGCAGATTATCCGATTACGGGTAAATCAATAAGTCAAAGAAAATATAGACAGTATAGTTTGAACAACAGGGCAGATGTGGATTAAAGCCACAACTGGATCATACCTCCAATAAACGTAACTGTTTATTCAGCTGTGAGTATTTTCAGTCACAGATAACCAGTCATTCGGCAAAGCAGGACTAGGTAACGGTAACTGTTGTTGAGCCAAAAAAACAAGAAAAAGTCACAGGTGGTGTACGTTAAAATCGCGAACGGTAAAAGATCTTTATCTGCAAAAGATGTACTACATTCGTTGATGTACAGATTGTGTGTTCGTTACAGTTATGTTAAGTATAAGTATAATTTCAACCCGACAAAAATGTATTTTTTTAAACAAAACTTAAATACATTTGCTTGATTCAATTCGAACCGTGGATTAAATTATAGACGAAACGAACCAGCATACGCAAGCGTAACGTAGACTAGTTCCTGTCCCGTATTTAAAAAAAGTGCAAACTTATCTTACTAATTATGTTGTTCGCTGCTAACTTCCACTTCCTAATGCTAGTATTTCACTTGAGTGTTTCCATTTGGCTAGAAAAGCTTCGCCCAACTATCTTAACATTCATTGCCATGCTTTGTGATTTATAATGCCCTTAATGCGTACCTAATTAACACAGTATAATTTATTTATTTATGTTAATTTAATTTCACCCCTGAGCGACATAACAAGCACTATTTTGCTTATCACTTGCTAACCGATTGAACAGTGACAGTAATGTTATGTACAACTGCGGAACAGTTCCATGTGGTTCTGACTGCCGGTAATCTTTTTTTATTAGGCTATTCTTAATAGGGAGCTACCAGTGTTTCGTGTCTGATAAATGGTACTTCCCGCTTACACTTCACCTGAAAGCATACAATCTTTCGTTAGGGAATGTAAAGTACAACAATGTTTTCCAAGGTAAAGGGTCGTTAATTAGAAATTCTATTACATTTATACATCGTTTGCTGTGCAGTGTTTTCGCTAAAACATTTATCGAAGAAATGATATTGAACAGCGGATTTAATAGAAGATCTTTGCCACATAATGCTTGTGGTTTTGCTTGCTGCTCTCTTCATTGATCGACATACAGTAGAAACGATCAAGTTCATGACCTCAATCATCATCGCCATCACACTCTTTTGTTCCTAATCATGCAAAAGGTGTAAGTGTGTGGCTTCTAGGTGTAGCTAATTACATCCTCCGATAGTCACCTTGACATAGACATCATAATTCATTTTAATCACACACGTTTCAGCAACAAGATCACACATCTTATCGCTTTATGTAACGTTGAGAAAACACACGGTACATGCTAAGATTAGCTTAACAAGAAGTGACACACTGTGCGATTCATTATCGCCACTGGGGGTACCGTCATATTTGCATAAAAGCTCGATTAAGGTCAATACACACACCAAAATGTGGCTGCAGCGAAGAATTTGCGATCGGTGAAAAATACACCATCAGAAGGGACTGACTCGGAAGAGGATCGTACCCTTGCAAGAATGCATCTCGTCGAAAAACCGTACAGTACAGGCTGGTCGGTACGACGCGGCACACATAACTTTGCGGCGAAACGTTGTACTTCTGTCACTCCCGCAAAAGGTGCATTTGTTCTTGTTACTTCCTTTTTTGTTTTTTTTTTTTATAACCGGTAAAATATACGATAAACGAGCGCGCGAATAATTGCCACCCGGAACGTGTTCTGATAAGCGCCCACCGACGATCGTCGATGTCGTATAAAAGTGCTAAAAGAGAAATTTTGCGCTTTTAGAATGGTTGTAGCTTCGCGAGCCAGTTGTACTTGAACGATCGGTTGTGATTGGTTTGGTGATCGTTTTTTGTAGTAAAAAAAATGCAACTTCTGTGAAGACACGCATAAACGGACTCTGTACAGTGATGTTTGCAGACGCATTGTTTCGGTGGTTAAGTCTGGTCACGGTGGTCACGATCAGTCTGCAGCTGGTTGCCGCTGTCGATTGGAACTTTCTGAAGTGTTTCGAGACTGTCAAACGATGTCCAAACCAGAATGTGTCGTTTTATCTGTACACGAGGTACGAGCTCTTACTTTATTACTGCAAACATTAGGGTTGTAAAGGTTAAATCTCAAGTCCACTAAAGTGTATAGGAAGTTCTATGTTAAATGTGGCTTATAAATTAATAGGAACTACTGATTGATCCACTACACTAATTTTAGGTTTTAATTTTCACACTTCACCCTACTCAACTTTCGATTTTTTTCCTGTAGTTAGCAAACTTGCTGAAACAATATTTAACACCTTCCATGTGATCACTCCAAGTAAAAGAATAACGCACAGGACAAACGCTAACACATCGTAAGAATACTTCTGGAACCAGCTCATATAAACGGCTCGCGATTGTAGCAGATTTGAGTCCGGATTACGAAGCACCCATTCGCACCACCAGACCGCCCGTTCCAGCGGACTTTCTGGCTGATCGCGGAAGATTCGTGACATTTGCTTCATCTTTTGACTATAGTTGTCGCTGCCCAACATCTCTTCCACCGTTTGTACAAGTTCGTTCGCTTGGAAGTGTTGTATCGAGAGTCGTCTTGCAATACCTGCTCCCACACAATAGTTGATGTTTCGGAACTGATCAGCAAACAAAGGAAATCCAAGAATTGGTACCCCATGCCAAATCGCTTCCTGCGTGCTCAGTAATCCACTGTGTGTGATGAACAGCTTAATATTTGGATGGGCCAACAAATCGTTTTGGGGCATCCAGGCACGAATGTACACATTTTTCGGCACCGGTACGGGTAACTTGGACTCGTCAGATTCAAACTTCCACAAAAACTGATACTGTGACAATCGCTCCATAGCGTTTAGAATGTTTCGAATACGTTCAGGACCTAGGAGATCGCTACGTGCGTTACTACCAAGCGAGAACAGAATGAACCCATTCTTGGCACCTTCCACAACCTTACGCAAGTCGTCTGGTAATGGTTTTGATGGCATAATTTGTAATCCTCCCACCGGTATCATGCTCGGCATCATCGGTTCCTTGTACTGGATCACTGGATTCACGTTGGCGAGCGATAGACGAACATTTTTGTAGAACGTGTACGTCGAGGGAGCGTCCGGGTATAGTTTGCGCACGATTCTATCCGACTCTGGATGCAAGACAGTTTCGTGAAGATTCATTTCATACATATCGAAGTAAAAGTTTTTCACTCGTTGCACAAAACTCATGCTTTCCGGAGCATCAAACATATGATTGGGCACCAAACCTGGATATGCGAACGATCCCAGAACTGCGGCTGACGTGGATGGCGCATTGTAGGGCGTTGAAGGAATGTACGGTACATCCTTAAATCGATGCATTACGATCGCAGGTATACACGGTCCGATCATGTAATCACTCACAAACAGATCGAACTTGAATTCCTTCGGGTAACGAAGTAGAAAGTGTAATCCTTCCGATTTGATAGCCGCCTCACACAGGTTGAGACCAATTTCGTTGAAAATCTGCAACGTCTTAGCTGGACTTTGGTTAGCCAGCTCGAAGAAGTCAAGCTTTTCCCGCATCGAAGTATTATACATGGCACTGTACAAGTTTTCCAGATGTATGTACGTTACGTTCGCTGGCGCCTTCTCAAGGTCAGCACTGAGCACGGTCACGTTATGTCCACGTTTTCCCATTTCGTACATCAACGGTCGCAACCTGGAGGAGGAGATAGGAAATAGATATGATGTACATTTTTAAAAGTGATCAAAAAGTAGCGTCTAATTACCAGATATAATGACTTGGTGATGGAACCCCGGACATGAAGAGTATGTTGGCGGCTTGTGAAACTCCCGCGAGCACTAACACCACCGATAAAACTGCCTTCATCGCTTGGTACCTCTTTGCTGTATCAGACAAATCTCAACAGTGACCCTGAATACCCGAAATGCGTTCGTTTTTATGTTCCTCTTGTGACAACAGTCATGACTGGCAAGAATTCCGGCTTATGGCTTAGGTGTCCGATCGGGTGCCTGCACTCATAGGCATGAGCACCCATGCCACACTGCACTGGATGAGATAGCCCGTTCTGTGCGATGTTAAGAGCGTGCAACTTTATCGCTCCGCGTTTGAAGCGTGCCATTGGTTGTTTAACGTTGGGCTTATCGTAAACATATCACGCCCGATTCGAATGGTTCTACTGATAAGTGACATTATCTTGTGACTAAAATTTGCAACCTTACTACCGTTTACTACGGTGTGACGATGCTGATGCGATTACCATAGCCTATTTCCTTCATTGATCGGTCATGAGTAGAGTTTACAAGCGCAAACATAATTTCTAAACTATATTTTCTTCCAATTTACTGCTCTAGTAAGAAGCAATGCCTGCAAACACAGACACTATGGAACAGAGAAACTACAATTCATCTATAGATAGGTACAGCCGTTTCTCGACAAGCGAGTTTAATTCGTACCTTAATATTTTTTTAATTTTTTTATAAAAACATCGTATTTTAGATACTCGCAATTCAAACCCATTTTCGATTTTATTTTCAGGCCCAATCCTACATCAGAATCCTATCATCAAACAATCATAAAAATCTGGGTCTTATCTACAGATCTCAGGCAATCTCAGGGGCCCATCGGTTTTTGTACGTAAGCGCTGTACTATCGGAGTAACCACTGGTATCTTCTTTGGTCACACCAATCAGACTCAAATGGTGATTTTGGTACCAACAGAAGGCGAGGAGGGATCGGCAGGATTTCCCAGCTTCGCTCAGTAATTCTAGACGATCAAAGGATTGGTTATAATGCTTTGAACCAGAATGTGTCGTTTTTTCTCTGCACGAGGAACGAGCTCTTACTTTTTTACTGCAAACATTTGTACATTTGTAGGGTTGTAAAGGTTAAATCTCAAGTCCATTAAAGTCTACACACTGGGCGTATGATAAGTTGAATTTAGGAAGCTCTACGTTAAATGTGATTTATAAATTAATAGGAACTACAGATTGATCCACTACACTAATTTCAGATTAGAAATTTCCACACCTCACCCTACTCAGCTTTTGATTTTTTTCCTGTAGTTAGAAATCTTCCTGAAACAATATTTATCACCTTCCATGTGATCACTCCAAGTAAAAGTATAACCCCCAGAACAAACGTTATTACATCGTAAGAATACTTCTGGAACCAGCTCATATAAACGGCTCGCGATTGTAGCAGATTTGAGTCCGGATTACGAAGCACCCATTCGCACCACCAGGCCGCCCGTTCCAGCGGACTTTCTGGTTGATCGCGGAAGAGTCGTGACATTTGCTTCATCTTTTGACTATAGTTGTCGCTGCCCAACATCTCTTTCACCGTTTGTACAAGTTCGTTCGCTTGGAAGTGTTGTATCGAGAGTCGTCTTGCAATACCTGCTCCCACACAATAGTTGATGTTTCGGAACTGATCAGCAAACACGGGGAACCCAATAATTGGAACCCCATGCCAAATCGCTTCCTGCGTGCTCAGTAATCCACTGTGTGTGATGAACAGCTTAATGTTTGGATGGGCCAACAAATCGTTCTGGGGCATCCAGGCACGGATGTACACATTTTTCGGCACCGGTACGGGTAACTTGGACTCGTCAGATTCAAACTTCCACAAAAACTGATACTGCGACAATCGCTCCATAGCGTTTAGAATGTTTCGAATACGTTCCTGACCTAGGAGATCGCTGCGTGCGTTACTACCAAGGGAGAACAGAATGAACCCATTCTTGGCACCCTCCACAACCTTGCGCAAGTCGTCTGGTAATGGTTTTGATGGCATAATTTGTAATCCTCCCACCGGTATCATGCTCGGCATCATCGGTTCCTTGTACTGGATCACTGGATTCACGTTGGCGAGCGATAGACGAACATTTTTGTAGAACGTGTACGTCGAGGGAGCGTCCGGGTATAGTTTGCGCACGATCTTATCCGCCTCCGGATGCATAAAAGTTTCGTGAATGATCATTTCGTACATATCGAAGTAAAAATTTTTCACTCGCTGCACAAAACTCATGCTTTCCGGAGCATCAAACACATGATTGGGCACCAAACCTGGATATGCGAACGATCCCAGAACTGCGGCTGACGTGGATGGTGCATTGTAGGGCGTAGAAGGAATGAATGGTAAATCCTTAAATCGGTGCATGATGATCGCAGGTATACAGGGTCCGATCATGAAATCACTCACAAACAGATCGAACTTGAATTCCTTCGGGTAGCGAAGTAGAAAGTGTAATCCTTCCGATTTGATAGCCGCCTCACACAGGTTGAGACCAAATTCGTCGAAAAGCTGCAACATCTTAGCTGGGCTTTGGTTAGCCAGCTCGAAGAAATCAAGCTTTTCCCGCATCGAAGTATTGTACATGGTACTATAAAAGTTTTCCAGATGTATGTACGTTACGTTCGCTGGTGGCTTCTCAATGTCAGCACTGAGCACGGTCACGTTATGTCCACGTTTTCCCATTTCGTACATCAACGGTCGCAACCTGGAGGAGGAGATAGGAAATAGATATGATGTACATTTTTAAAAGTGTTCAAAAAGTAGCGTTTAATTACCAGATGTAATGACTTGGTGATGGAACCCCGGACATGAAGAGTATGTTGGCGGCTTGTGAAACTCCCGCGAGCACTAACAACACCGCTAAAACTGCCTTCATCGCTTGGTACCTCATTGCTGTATCAGACAAATCTCAACAGTGATCCTGAGCAACCGAAATGCGTTCGCTTTTATTTTCCACCCGCCGGTCTTAAATCAACAACATACCAATTGTAAAGTGGACTAGTCGCGATATGGTGCTCTTGAGACAACAGTCATGACTGGCAAGAATTCCGGCTAATGGCCAAGGTGTCCGATCGGGTGTCTGCGCTCATAGGCATGAGCACCCATGGTACACTGCACGTGATTCAGGATGAGATGGTCCTTTTAGTGCGAGGTTTAGAGCGTGCAACTTTATCGCTCCGCGTTTGAAGCGTGCAATTGGGTGTTTAACGTTGCGCTTATCGTAAACATATCACGCCCGATTCGAATGGTTCTACTGATAAGTGACATTGTCTGGTGACTGAAACGTGCAGCCGTACTACCGTTTACTACGGTGTGACGATGCTGATGCGATTACCATAGCCTATTTCTTTCATTGATCGGTCATGAGTAGAGTTTACAAGCGCAAATATAGTTTGTAAACTATATTTTCTTTTATTTTACGACTCTAGTAAGAGGCAATAAACGCAAACACAGACGCAATTCTTATCTGCCAGGCGTCATCGTGACTAGTGAAACTACAATTCATCTATAAATAGGTACAATGGTACCTCGACAAACGAGTTTAATGCGCTCCTTAACATTGGTCATAATTTAAATTACTCGTAATTCGAAACCAATCTTCTACTTCCATTCTCAGGTTCAATCCCACATCAATTCCCAAACCTTCAACTAAGTCATTTTTCATTAAGGATCTTGGTGTTATTCTTGACAGGTAAACGATTTCATGAACACTACAGCAATATCGTCAAACAACTGTAAAATAAGCTGGCTCTTATCTGCAGATCGTCTATTCATTGGTACTTCGAGCAGCCGAGTGCTTGTTTGAGATATGAACAATCACACACTACATCGCTGCTCAAAATTTCTACTTGTCCTTGTCCACGGGAGTCGCTATACTGCAGGTTGGTTAGGTCCTCTCTAAAGTTCTCGAGCAATCTCTGGGACTCCTTGGGCTTTGTCTCTAACTTCATACTAGACATGAGAATAACAACTCTTTTTAGTGAGTCAACTCAGAGTGAATAAGTCGTTATTAGGAGTCAGTTCGTTTGACGACTCATTTCGTAGTCATAAAAAACCCGGCATAAACGTATAAGTTAATGTTCGGTCATTTTACTCACCCATGAGTGTAAGCATGTAGCCGTGCTGAGTGAGTCGAGTTGCAAAAAGAGTAAATACGTGAGTTGAAACTAAACTGTGCGAGTGAGTTGAAACGAAAAGTTTGATAGACAAGAATTGAAACGGAATATATGTGTACAATAACCAAATTAGCCAAACCAAAATACAAAACAAACATTTGTACATTTGTAACGAAGACATTAAATCTCGAGTATCAATACGGCCAGGTCGCTATATCTGAATAAAAAAAAATCTCGAGTGGAATAAAGTGTATACTCTGGGCGTATGATAAGGCCTTAGTTGCATTTAGGATGTCCTATGTTAAATATGACTTGTACATTAATAGGAAGTACAGATTGATCCACTACACTAATTTTGGATTCCAATTTCCACACTTCACCCTACTCAACTTTTGATTTTTTTCCTGTAGTTAGAAATCTTCCTGAAACAATATTTATCACCTTCCATGTGGTCACTCCAAGTAAAAGTATAACCCCTAGGACAAACGTTATTACATCGTAAGAATACTTCTGGAACCAGCTCATATAAACGGCTCGCGATTGTAGCAGATTTGAGTCCGGATTACGAAGCACCCATTCGCACCACCAGACCGCCCGTTCCAGCGGACTTTCTGGCTGATCGCGGAAGATTCGTGACATTTGCTTCATCTTTTGACTATAGTTGTCGCTGCCCAACATCTCTTTCATCGTTTGAACGAGTTCGTCAGCTTGGAAGTGTTGTATCGAGAGTCGTCTTGCAACACCTTTCTCTACACAATAGTTGATGTTTCGGAACTGATCAGAATACAAAGGAAACCCAAGAATTGGAACCCCATGCCAAATCGCTTCCTGCGTGCTCAGTAATCCACCGTGTGTGATGAACAGCTTAATGTTTGGATGGGCCAACAAATCGTTCTGGGGCATCCAGGCACGGATGTACACATTTTTCGGCACCGGTACGGGTAACTTGGACTCGTCAGATTCAAACTTCCACAAAAACTGATACTGTGACAATCGCTCCATAGCGTTTAGAATGTTTCGAATACGTTCCTGACCTAGGAGATCGCTACGTGCATTACTACCGAGCGAGAACAGAATGAACCCATTCTTGGCACCTTCCACAACCTTGCGCAAGTCGTCTGGTAATGGTTTTGATGGCATAATTTGTAATCCTCCCACCGGTATCATGCTCGGCATCATCGGTTCCTTGTACTGGATCACTGGATTCACGTTGGCGAGCGATAGACGAACATTTTTGTAGAACGTGTAAGTCGAGGGAGCGTCCGGGTATAGTTTGCGCACGATTCTATCCGACTCTGGATGCAAGACAGTTTCGTGAAGATTCATTTCATACATATCGAAGTAAAAGTTTTTCACTCGCTGCACAAAACTCATGCTTTCCGGAGCATCAAACACATGATTGGGCACCAAAGCTGGATATGCAAACGATCCCAGAACCGTGACTGACGTGGATAGCGCATTGTACGGCGTTGAAGGAATGTACGGTACATCCTTAAATCGGTGCATGATGATCGCAGGTATACACGGTCCGATCATGAAATCACTCACAAACAGATCGAACTTGAATTCCTTCGGATAGCGAAGTAGAAGGTGTAATCCTTCCGATTTGATAGCCGCCTCACACAGGGTAAGAAGAAATTTGTCGAATTGTTGCAATATGCTGGCTGGGCTTTGGTTAGCCAGCTCGAAGAAGTCAAGCTTTACCGTATTGTTATACATGGTACTGTACAAGTTTTCCAGATGTATGTACGTTACGTTCGCTGGCGGCTTCTCAACGTCAGCACTGAGCACGGTCACGTTATGTCCACGTTTTCCCATTTCGTGGATCAACGGTCGCAACCTGGAAGAAATAGTAATCACGTACATATTCTAACGTACAAATGTGCTAAAAAGAACATTTAATTACCAGATGTGATGACTTGGAGATGGAAAACTGGACATGAAGAGTATGTTGGCGGCTTGTGAAACTCCCGCAAGCACTAAGATCACCGGTAAAACTGCCTTCATCGCTTGGTACCTCATTGCTGTATCAGAACAATCTCAACACTGGCATAAAGTAATCAAAACGCGTAAGCTTTTATTTTCTTTTTTTATTTTTTTCTATTTTTTTTATTCAATCTCTCGACGTAAAATGCGATGCGCTCGATGAGCTCTTGAGATAACAGTAATGACTGGCAACAATTCAAGCTCAGGAAACAATCAATTATTACGTAACGCTGGCTTGGGAGGCGAAGAGATTACTTTCAAAGTAAGGATTTAGTACATGGAGAAATAGTTAGTTCAATTTTGATATTTCTGAAATCGCTACGTAGTGGAGAACTCTTAAGATAGCCGATAAAGTTCACCAGATAAAAAGCATAAAGATGAGGCCCATGAGGTCTCACTTTCGATTCTTTGAGGACATACTAAAAATTGTTTGCTTACTACCCTAAGGTTTTTACAAATAGCGATAAAATCCAAATAATCAGCATCAATGTGAAAGGTCAGTCTGATTCGAGACTCTTAGAATGAAAATGGCAGTATCGTTCGATCTTGCTATTTTTGTCCCAATCAAAACTAAGTTGAAAAAACAATGTTAAGAGAGAAGATAAGGATTGTGCAAATTATTGCGTAATTAATAGAAAAGGATACTTCTATCGTTACTTTTTGTTACATTTATAGACGAGGCGGTCGGAAGCTATCAATTGTAGCTTTACGTAATAATTGAATGATCCCTTATCGGTCGTGTGTTTAATCGCCGGCCTGCGTCTATGTCACGTGTTTTAGGATGAGAAGGTCATTTTAGCGTAAACGTGCGAAGTATTGCAACACCTGCTTGTTGATGAAAGTTATTTCCTTCGGTTATGAGTAGAGTTTACAAATGCAATCATAGTTTGTAAACTAAATTCCTTTCACAGGCAGCAAAGACATCCAGTAACGTCACTGTTTTAATTTTCTATATTCCATCGTGAATACAGAAGCTACAACTCATGTATACAAGTGCTGGTTTCGGTTCACTTAAACGCAAATAATCTTAACGGAAATTCAGTGGTTTTATGAATTTTACATCAAATGACTTACTACATCTTAATCTTCATGTGTTGCGTGCACTTTGACCTTGACCCATTTTTGTCTTACTATTCCCGCTTTTCTCAAGAGAAACTCAAGAAAATCCTACCCAACTGGACATGTTCAATCCCGAGTCGATCTTGAGCGCCAACTTTATCAGAGGACGGCCATTAATAGTACTGATCCATGGCTACACTGGACATCGTGATTACGCACCTAATCCAACAATTAGACCAGCATACTTTGCCTACGATGAGTTCAACATCATATCCGTCGATTATCATCCCTTGGCACTGGAACCGTGCTATCTGCAGGCGGTACGGAACCTTCCCACGGTAGCAAACTGTACAGCACAGCTGCTCGATTTTATCATCGCCAACGATATCATCCCGCTCGACGATATACACGTGGTGGGTTTTAGCCTCGGTGGCCAAACTTCCGGCATGATCGCGAACTATCTACGAGCCGGTCGGCTGAAGCGCATTACGGGACTCGATCCCGCCAAGCCACTGTTCGTGTTTGCTACGAACGAGTACAAGCTCGACCAGTCGGACGCGGAGTTTGTGCAGGTTATCCACACGGACGTGTTTCAGCGTGGCATTCTACACCCGAGCGGCCACACGGACTTTTTCGTGAATGGTGGCGTAGTGCAGCCGGGGTGCGATGCAGCCACCATGATGACTACGGGCGAGTGCAACCACAACCGGGCGCCCGAGTACTACGCTGAATCGATCGCCACCGAGGTGGGATTCTACGGGTATCGGTGCGCTCACTGGTACCTGTACATGCTCGGTATCTGCCGTGGAGGCGGCCCCAGCGAACAGGTCGCTATTATGGGAGCGCACACTCCCAACACGTAAGTACACCACGAAACCGGTAGTCATCATGTTAACTCGCTTGTATACTCGCTGAAAGTAAAAGCTAAGCCACTGTTGCGGCTAGGAACCTTTTTGCCACACCGCACCTTAAAAACCTTGGGGTGGTGGAAGCGTTCCAAGTCGCTTACGGCAAACGCTTTTTAGACGATCTTCATCAGCGAACTCGTTTCATGGCGGAGACATGATCAGCTCCGTCTGAACCCCTCTCAACAGACACTCCACTAACCCGGTGCGTGATGTACAATGCACGCGAAGATACATTTCATTATTGTCACACTAATCGGTATTAACATCACTCTCATTACGGATCTCGCTTGCCGCGAGTGGCCCTTCTCATCTCGGTTCCTCGCATTCACACAACAAATGCACGAAACATGACGCATGATTATGCAACTGCATTGCATGACCTGTGCGATTTGATTTAGTTACTGTCGTACTGGAAGCCTCTGGAAGCTTACCACTAACCACATACATATCTTCAATTCCCTTGCAGAACTCGGGGTCTCTACTTCCTGACCGTTAACATGATGCCGCCTTATGCAAGAGGAAGAAATTACACCTTACGAGAGGAGCTAGCGGAGATATCGGCTAACATTGGACACTAGTGGGCGCCTTTCCGCTCCCTTTTTGGGGCGATACATTAAGTGACACAGACCAACCAAGGACCAGGTGGAACCAATTGGGGACCAAAAATATAATTCGCACTAATGCAACCCATCCGCATGTGTTAAGCTCTGTGTTTCACTTGACAATCTTCGTGTGCTTAGTAAGGAGAAGATCTCCCTAATTGGGAGATGGTTCGAAACAAAAATGTTATACAAAATGATGGGACTTGCAAACATGGATTCCCTGGAGGAAGATATTGCGCAACTTAATTACCTACATAAATTAGAAATAAATACTGCACACATTTATCACATTCAAATTTAGTTCGCTGGAATCATATTTCTCACCGTATGGTCATTACGTACGGCGCGATCTGTTTTTAGCAATAGATCGACAATTATCATACATTAACCGTCAATCGACTAAAACAGATTCCGTGACGCAATACCGGTAAGCATTTACTGCCCGATGTTATCATTGAACTGGAGGGCTTTCCTATCACCCCATCATGGCCAAGGCAAGGGTTATTCGTTGGTTAGGCGGAACAACCCTGTCTCAGCTTCCATGAACTTCAAACTTACGATCGGGTGGACCGCGAATAATTACACGGCGTGTGAAAGGTTTTATTATGCGTTATGATCGCTAACACCGAGTGAATGCGTTCACTCGACCTTAGTCGCGATCGGCGATCGTATTCACCATGAATGAATCCGTATGCTAACAGGGGTTGCTAATCGTGTGTGTTCTACTAGTAATATCCATACTTATTTTTAAAAAGCTACATGAAAACAATTATCTTAACCTCTACAACAGTACATTCAGTAATATTATTCTCCTTAAGAAAGTAATATAAATGACCTGTTTTTGTCTACCAACTGGCTGCGAACCCTGCTATAAAGCATGGGGCCTGTTAGCCATAACTCCCCACTCAAAATCAGTGGAGTTTCTCTCTTGCTTTCTGTTTGTTTCAACCCCGTAAAGAAACGCATCTAAGATCGAGAAAGACGCATGCATCCAACCGAACCAGTTTCCATAAAACCATCGACTGGTGTGGTTCCGCATTTTTCGTCCAGCACGATCGGGCTCGGTACCGTCGTTCCGTTCGATTGATCGTGCTTTCTTTTGTTTTGCCTAAAAAATGTGCTGTTTCGTTTTTCTTTTGTGTGGCGAGAAAAAGTGAATGTTTGGAAAAAAAGCAGGAGTTGACGATTGGCGCAACTTGTGCGAAAAAAGGCTCAAAAGTGTTGATAACCGTAACAGATGGAAACAGGCGGTCTAGCAAAGGAAAACGCACATCCAAGTATATAAAAGTGTTAGCGATCGTTACGGATAAAAGGCGATCCCCCCATCCACTGTGCGACCTTTCCGATTTTGCAATGATCGGAAGGCTAGTGACATAAGTTTATATCTCAAAAAAAATAGCGTGGAAATCCCAGCAGGAAAGTACTGGCCAAACAGGCTCAGGCAGGTGATCATTATCACGTTTTCCAACCGCCAATACGGGAAGGAAAATCGTTTCAACAAACAAAAGCTAACCAAAAACCGAACGCAGCGAATAGCAAACAGCCTGCCCTAAAGCGGTCTATACGCGCCAAAGTAAAGTGTTACTTAACGCGCCCCAAGATCATCATCTGCTGGTTTGGGAAGCACGTGGAAGTGTACGCGGATCGGAACGGACCCCATCGGTGGTTAATTTTTCAACGAGCAATTGCGTGCCAGCAAGCAAAATAAAAATAAAATGTAACCAGCGTAAGGAAAGCAGAAAAAGTGAGATAAGCGAAAGTGTACGAATATTGTGTGGGCATAAGTGTACTACTACCATCATCGATTGCATGTGTGGCGTCATACGGTGCGTTCGGATACGCATCGAAACCGTACCGGAGTAATCAATATCAAAGAAAAGTAGAAGAATCACGCAAACCCGGGGCATGTTAAAACCGTTAGTGCAATCCAAAATGCAGCAACTTCCGTTCGCATCGATTGGATTGGTTTTCATTTTGCTCGCGGCGTTCCAGAGCATTACGGAAGGTAAACATTGAGAACCAAGGATGTTTGTTGACTGAAGGCTATTTCTTTGTCGGATTATGTTTGAAAGTGACGGTCTCAAAGCGTTCATAGATAATGTTCTGGAATGTTTTCTAATTCATGTGTTGCTGTATTTTACCCTCGCTGCAACGGCCTGAAAAGATGGCGTTGAAACCGGTTTTAAAAATACTATAAAAAATTAAATAGGTTATATGACCTTGATCTAACACTTTCAGATGTGATTGAAAACAAAAAATAATTAAAAAAAACAGGACACATTTCGTTAGCTTACATTAATGTTTTATCTATTTGGACAATAACTTAACGGAAAGTTATTTCTAACTAGATGGAAATTTCTAGAAATTGAGAAGGAATTTCAAACAAACAGCAATATTGAAATGTTACAGATGTTGAGTGAAAACCCTTAAAAAAATTGTTTAATTTTCCTTGTTTGAAAGCCCTGCATTTCGTATCACAATAGAAATAATGATAAATGTGTCAATATCGAAACACTCTCCAACATTCGTCATCGATTGAAGCCACGCCACATCAGGTGCAACACCACTAACCCACTGTGAGTGGTCACAGTTAAATACTTGTTTGTCACCCAAAAATTGATCGCACCATCGAACAGACGATTGTTCCATTTAACACGCGCTTGACAAACGACTTGGTCTAGAAATAGCTCACCGAATGTTCAGCGACGGCCTAGGTCCGGACAGTTTAGGGAGCTTCGCTTTGTGCTCCCCTTACCGATGGTCACGATTTCTTTCCTTTCAAGGTTAACGGCGATCCACCCCTATTGGAACTGTGCCACTTTTCACTCTCGACCGCGACCAACCGACAAATCATCGCGGTTTCGTTGATGTAATAGCCCGCACCGAAAGCGAGGACCATTTTTTACCTTCCCCATTTTAAGCAAAACAGACAGCCGTCGCGATGTGAGTCTGGTTGGTTAATAAACACCCGTACACCTTCCAGTCCAGTCGGCCGGATCCGTTATACACCAAATACGGCTTTGCCGGTCTGCCCTCGTTTGTTTTGTTTCGGAAGGTTTTGTTTTGCGCTTGTTTTCGGGGCACGGATTGCGCAACTAGGAAATGCGCCGCATTCACAAACGATTCCTTTTTGCCTGTCGATGCTGTTTGGCGCTAATAAATCACCTCCAAGCTGAGGAGAACAGGAATCGCTCCAAACACTGACATCAACCTTGGCAAGGGTTTGGTCACGCTAATGCTGCCCGCATCCGCAAAAGCTAGATCAATCAGGCTAATTATCGGTCACGGGGAGAGAGATTACATAGTGTAACCGATCATTTCAAGGAACTCACTACAAAGCAAGGGGTTGACCGAGGCTTCGGCACGCATGGTTAAAAGTGAAAGGAACTCATAACCGGAATCTATTCCACACACGGGCGCAATAGTCTGGCGTCTTCCACGTTGTGACGCCGAACGAAGATCACGTCACGTTGAAGGCTTCGGAAGTTCATCGCCGTTGTGCGAGAGTATTTTACTACCGTTCGATAGCTGGGCTTCGTTTAGTAAGCAGAAAGCACTGGAGAAAGTTCTTTTAAGGTCGTGACGCTGCTGGTTGGTGTCTGGGCACAGTAGCTATCGGTGCGTTACTGATTCATGCCGGTGCATCATGATGCAATCAGTGTGCAACCGGCAATGCCGTGAAAGGGCATCGAGGTGGGGCTGAAGCTTCAATTCGTTGTAATGCTTTAACGACGTCGAAAAAAAAATAAACAACATGGTCTCGAAGATATCCGTCATACAGCGCCGTCGACACCGTACTCGTCTTGTGCTGTAATATGCGGACTCCAAGTTATGCTGTAATCGATGATGGTCGTCACTGACCTGGTCGCCTTCACTGACGAGCAACCATAAAGAAAACGATGCAAATACTGGTTGGTGTGCTGCTTTTTTGAGTTTAAATGCCGACAGTTTTAACCGTCTGCTTAACATTCCTCACCGAGGCTCTTCTTTTGACATTTTTCGTTCCATTTTTGTGACCCCATAAAGGGTACTTCCCCGGCTAACGTCTGGTGAAAGTGTTTCAAATATGTCTGGTATGTTTGTGATTCATGTTTTGCGTGCCCCAGACAAGTTCATGTTGACAGAGGTTGTTAGTGTAGCGTTGCTTTCTTCAATTAATATGAAAGAAGGAAGCCGCTTGTCTCTATCAAAAAAACGTATAATTTACTTTCGCGAAATGTATTCACTTGCCCTCTTTTCTCGGGGCGAAATATTTAAATGTATGTTTTGTTTCGGTCTTTAAATCACCCTCTATCGAAAGATATCACATGTGTAAACATTACTCACCAAACAGTTTGTTCACAGCTTTCAATTACGTTTTTAACTTTTCTTTCCAATTCAAAAGCAGTAATCCATCATCATTAAATCTCTTTCTTTTTTTTGTAAAAGATTTCTTCTTTTTAATTACACATTCATGCAGCAACAGCAAAAATGACCTACGGTGGTGCTACTGTTTGAAAAAAAAAGTCTAGTAAACAAGAGTATTTTGTTTCCCACTCAATAACGCGTTCGCCGCTTAATTACGCATTCCAATCTCGCGCGTTACGCCTAAGGTCAGGCGGAATTAGACGCTGCTGTGTGCGATTTTCGAGCATGGCACAACAGTAAACCTCCACCGTACTGATCACGTGCGTTGTCACACTCACACGGACAGTCACTGGCCCCGGAGGTACACTGATCTAGTAAGATCAATGATGGCAAGATCATTTGACGCCTGTCAAAAACGCACGCTAAGGTCGGTGCTCGTCATTGAAGCTGATGTGACAAGGCAACCTAGCTGATTGGTTTGTGGGCTGGGTTAGTCCAGTGAAATTGAGTCTTGTGTTTTTAAGGACATTCCACGATTAATGCTTGCTGATCGATATATTGATATTGCTCGTAGATGATATAAGCTTCGTTAAATTTATTGAAATAAACAGAGGCAATATCCTAAGCGAAACTCCACATACAACAGACTGTTAATCTGTGAGGCTATAAATATTTATACCTTATGGCAAAATCCTCCACCATTAGCTGGCGTAATCATCGACGCAATCTGGGACAACAGCATAACCTTCTTTAAATTCTTCATGGCAGCAATTAAATGACATTTTTTCCTACGATTCCAATGCACAAATGGACAATAAGAAACGCCCACCGTAATTGACAGTGCATTAAAATGCAACATAACGATGCGTAATATTTACATGCTTCTGGATTAACGTTACATAACTGCATCCATTAGTAACCTGCCCAGGCAGTGATTCGTATATCAAACTAAGCTATCACAGTCACTCCCTGCGAACGTCTGGTAAACGAATGTCTGCAGTTGAAACCATGGCGCGAGGCTCGGCAAGAATGGTTGCATGTCCCAATAATGTCATTTTTCATTAAACTCATCGCATAATTATATTTAAGTTATACCCTCACCGGTACACGGTTTTTTGTGTGAGTCGGCACGTTCTGTGCGAGGCCTCGCGGGGATTTAGGTCAATTATTACCTTCATGAAAATGGATGCCTACCGCTAGTAACGAGCGTTTAGTAGTGGGCTTGCCTTCACTAAAAGGGCTTTGTCGCAATACCAATACGATCAGTACGATTGGCTGCGAAGTTGCGAAAGTCCATACGTGCAGAACAGATCGTCTTTACCAACTTCTCGCAACGAGCACTAACCATGGCAGCTAAAAGTCTAACAATGTGTGTACTTTTCCTCTCGAT
This sequence comes from Anopheles funestus, assembly GCF_943734845.2. Taxonomy (NCBI): domain Eukaryota; kingdom Metazoa; phylum Arthropoda; class Insecta; order Diptera; family Culicidae; genus Anopheles; species Anopheles funestus. Next base: position 92,051,250 of record NC_064598.1, on the reverse strand, counting down.
CTTATCATCTCCAGCTCAGAAGCAGGAAACCAAAAATGTCTTCAACACTAGTTCGTGTCTGGAAAAGCCTTACCGTTGTCCACATCCACGGATCAAGTTCTATCTGTACACACGCCGAACCCAGCAGAATCCGGAGCTGATCGATGTGCTGGATCCGGAATCGCTCTACTACACGCACTGGAATCCATCTCATCCGGTTAAGATCGTTATACATGGGTTCGGTGGTGGTCGTAACCTATCGCCCAGTCCAGACATGCGTAAGGCATACTTCACTCGGGGGAACTACAACATCATCATCGTGGACTATGGATCTGCTGTGACGGAACCGTGCCTGAGCCAGATCGAATGGGCTCCACGCTTTGGAAGTCTCTGTGTGTCACAGCTGGTTAAGTATATCGCACATCATCCACGAGGAGTTCCACCGGACGATATGCATCTGATCGGGTACAGTGTTGGTGCACACATTGCTGGCCTAGTGGCGAACTATCTTACACCTAGTGAAGGGAAACTCGGTCGTATTACCGGTCTTGATCCAACGATCTTCTTTTACGCGGGATCGAATAATACACGAGATTTAGACCCATCCGATGCACACTTCGTTGACATCATACACACCGGAGCGGGTATTCTTGGCCAATGGAGTCCGGGAGGGCATGCAGATTTCTACGTCAATGGAGGCACTAGTCAACCGGGTTGTGCCAGTTCCACCATCTTTCGTGAGTAGTGCTTTTGGTTTTTCCAATAATTTAGACATTAACATAACTCCATCATTTTCTTCTTCAGAAACGCTTGCATGTGATCATACAAAAGTGACGCCATACTTTATCGAATCGATCAACAGTGAACGAGGGTTTTGGGCGGGACCTTGTCCAACGCTTATATCCTATCTGCTCGGTTGGTGTGAACCAAAAGACTCGGATTACGTCCTTATGGGAGAACACCTCTCTAGACAGTGAGTAGCCTTGAATCTTCATCAGAATTGCTCAAATTACAAGCGAACTTTATGTTATATTGTATTTTGTTTAGAGCTCGAGGTGTATTCTATGTAACGACCAATGCCAAACCTCCGTATGCACGTGGATTTCCGGGCAAAAACCGACGTACGGCCAAAACATCCGACTACAGTGGCGTTCGACGGAAGTGAAGCAGACACCAACAGCAAACAACTAATGGTTAACCATTCGTCAAAAGCTTACTGGTTGTGATATATATAGCGTGCGGCAGATAAGGGTTTACGTGACCATATGCCATTCCCGAAGCAGCTGCCAACAAAATGGATCGTTTCAGCACAAAGTTTAAAAGAGCGTTCATGACGTCGTCATCCTAATGAATTTCATTGAAGGAAAATTTAATTTTCTCAACCACAAAGAATTGAAGAAGCAAAATCATCATCGACAGCTAATTAAGCAGCACCAGAGGGTAGTATTAGTAGCGTGTAGAAGTTAGGAATCGTAGCTTTAGGTAGGGATTAGATATACACGATCGTCGCCATTCTACAGCGACTTGGTCGGAAAACAAGGCGATAGATGCAATCGTTAACCTTCGCGAGAGTAGAACGAATTTCGTTGATCCAACCGATTAGCTACGCAACAGAGGTGGTAACGAATTACTAGCCTCATCAAACGATGGCAACGTTGGTCAAGAATCTACGCTTCTATGCAATACGTCAAAGAAAATCGACCTAAGGTTTAGCGTAAGCGTAGACTGTACATAGATAGGCTCACGGGAAGGCTAGCGAACTCCAAGCTAAGGGATCATTTATCGGGTAAAGTACATTCGGATAAAGGGAAAACTCGGCACACAGTTGAGTGTAACGAGGAGACAAATAAAGCACTGCCACAGTTCGGGGTTGATTCATTTCAACAGTTTAAATATACGCACTTTTATTTGGATTTGGTTTGTGGCGAGTGTATGTGTGTGAGAGACGATGGAGTCTCCACCGGTCGTTCGTTCAAACTCGTCCACCATCACCGGCGTGCTGTGGTTCCAATTTTTGTTAGTTTGTCGTTTTCACTCGATTAGTTAGGTGGTAAGTTTCATACACTTCGCTAACACGCTATTGCCAATAAGGAATACTTAACTAGTAAATGTCATAATCTTTATTTTTCTTGTTGTCTTTGTGTGCTTTCGAACGAGTGGGTTTTTTTACTGTTGTTGGTAGCTTTCTTCAATTCCTTTCCCTTCTACCTTTTGATCCTTTCCTGATGCGCTCATCATTAGGTTTCCTTACCACCTAGCCACCTACTATTTCACCTTCGTTCAGCGTTTAGTTACGATGATTGATTATGATGCGATTATAACAGCGAGACGATTTTACTGATTACCTTTCGGGGCTCTTGATCTCTTCTCCGTTTGGGATATTCGTTACCTTTTGTCAACTTTTTTTCCCCCATGGGAGCATGAGACAGGGAAAGACAGATGCCCACATACATGCCAGATAGGTCGGTTACTCCTTTTGGTTTTTTTCTTTAATCCGCCTAATGTGTGCCTTTCCCATTTGCACCGAATTTGTATACGTTTTAAGTATAGTTTAATGTTTTGTATATATGCAATGTACAGGTTTCTTTTTTTTGTTGCTTTGGCTTTCTAGCACGCCTCGCAGATATTTACTATTCAACGTTTACAGCTATATTTATATAGTGTGGCACAGAATCCCACTGTGTGGTTGGCAGGATGCCGACCATTCGTTATCTATATTATTAAAGTACAATGCTGCTATGCTGCTACACCGGGAACAACGAAATTACAACTATCCGAACCACGGTTCGGTTGTTTTTTTTTGCGATGATGTTTTGCGTAATATTCTTGTATTGTTGTGTTGGTAATAATATTACCATTTGGGATATCCGACAGCGAATGGAATGGTTTGGCGAGCCGGAAACAGCTCTTTTGCCTCTTCATTCCATTCCGACCTGTCACTTTAATATCCTTTTATTTGTTTTTTTTTTGCTGGAACTATAGTTCCATATACGTTTATATATATATTTCAATTAACAACAACAGCTAGAACGACATCCGTGATTGAAAAAACAGTAAAGAAATGGAGTTCAACATAACGATCAAACGAACCGTACATTTATAATATGAGTCTCAACAATATCTGTATAGTGTTTCGCTTGAAGAAGCGTTTGTTTTCTCTGTTTCCTCTTTATGTGTACACAACTACGGCCTATCTGCTTAATCATAGCTATGAACGCTGTTCAGAGCACTGATGCGAGCCCATGTCCTACAACTTCAACTTCGCACTACGTTTTGGGAAGGATACACTACCAGAAAAGGGAGGATGCAACAACAGCTGATTGTCATCCTGATAATATGCGTTCGGCATACAACGGTTCCCGCCTGCAGCAAGGATACTGTGTTGATGCTCTTTATATTACGGCCTACACTACTACAATGTTCCACCAGCTCTGCGCCAGGTGGAGGACGATGGAGAGAGAGAGAGTGAGTGAGAGTGAAACAGTGTGAGAGTGTGACTTCTTTTACAATGATCTCCATGATAACGGGGTAGATTTATGTTACAGTTTCTGTTGGTCAAATAGCGATAGGGTAACTGAGATCATGTACAGTGGCACTAGCAGCCGCTTTTTATGCTGCCGAAGTGTTTGAAGGGGATGTGTGTGTGTGTGAGGACGTGAGGAAAGGGTGAAAAGGAACAAACGAAACCATGAGGTATGGGCTATAATAGGAGACAGTTACAATAGATTACAGCATTGATCGTACGATCGATCTAGCGTGGGTTACAGAACGAGGGAACTAAGGCCTACCTACTGTCACTAAAATTTCAATTGATCGCGTATAGGGGTCACGTTTCCGTAAAGAGACATTTGTTTTTTTTTTTGTTTGCTCAAAGTGTTGTAATGTTCGTTCGAAATTATGCTTGTATTACATCAACATCAACATACCGAACTTTTCCAACTAGCATTATAATTACCCGTGTTGTTGGATGATTCTAAAACTCCCCCGAGGTGGGGCCGGTTCGCAACCAACAAGCAGATGGTGATGGATGGACGACCGCCCCGTCAAAGTTCGCTTTCGCTAGATATTTACAATCTTCGCCCAGGTATGGTCAGGTTGTCTGTTACATTAACGACGCCACCGTCTGAACCGTCGGTCCTAACCCGAAACGCGTGCGGCAAAGGATCGTAATGTGAGGTTAAGTTTTTGCGCTGTTTTTTTTTTGTTTGAATTCCAATCTCTTCCCAACTTCATGTCGATCAATTTTGCGTGTGCCGATTAGCTTAGTGTACAACGACAAACCTCCAGGCAATCGTTTCCCGCCAATCGGAGTGGGTTACAACGTGCAACGTGGCTACTACTTAGGTTTCACTTCGTATTGCAACGATTTAAACTTTTGTTGATGAGCTGTATATAATTCACTATATCACTGAACGTCTTAACACTACAGTGTATGTTTTTTTTTGGGGAAGGTTACCTTAAAATCTAGCGTTGTTTATTATTGTTTCACTGTCACATTCGCAGTACGATCAGCTTATCAGAACGTATTGAAGCTTACCGATCTAAAAACTCAGGAATCAATTTATACAACACGACCGCTTTAGTACGCTTAGTTGCAGCTGCCCATTTTATAATACAGTTTACTACCATCTTCGCGTGTCGTTAAAATATCCAGTTAAACAACTAAAAACCTAGTGCCTAGACCTGCACAAAAGCCTTAATCATCTTAACCTACGGATCCGGTTGGGTATTACGCCCATTCCGTTTTATTATTGTCGCCACAGCCTTTGAGAGTGAGTTGACACCTCAAATTTAACTCTTCTCTTCCTCGTAAACTGAAAAAAAAGATAAGTTACATAATTACACGATTAGCTACAGAAGTAAGTACATTGCCATTTGCGCACGCAACTCCCCCGGGGGGGGAAAGGATTCAACGCGTTACGCGATGATCGCATCGCTAACGAAACTCATTAGCGGTTCATTCAACTTTCAACCATCGTTTAATAAATTTTACTTTTGCCAGATAGTTTACGTGTACTTGTGTGCTGGGACACTCGTTCGCAATTGACAATTGGTTTTTTTGTTTTGTTTTATATATTATTTGTTTCTATAGACAGACAGATTGTTTGCCGGACCAGCTGAAGACAAATATTTGTTCGGGTAGGAATGGTGGTGGATTATGTTCATTTAGTTGTGGCTAATCTCGTACTTCTAACTTTGATTGTTGCTTTCTAACTCCATCACACCGTACTGCTCCTTCGTCCAGCGAGGATCTTCGCTTCCGAATGCAAGCCTGCAGATGCGATGCAATACCATCATCGATCATTTCATTTCCATCTCAAGCAAACAATAAATCAGTGCGTTGCCTTTAACAATTTTTCACTTTCCTGTTGCATCGTTTAGTTCTCCTCGGCAGTCGATAGTGTTTTTTTTTGTTTGTTTCTATTTAATTTTTTTATACGTTTATATTATTATGGCGTACGGCGTATGTATATAATAATATGTCAGTTTTTGGTGTGTGTATGTACACTCGTCGATTTTGTAAATACAATGTGCATCTTTGCTATGTTTAGCTATCTTTTGTTAGTTACTATCTAGTGTTTGTAATTGCTTAAGCAGGGTTAAGTTTTTATTTTGTATTTCACTTTTGCTCGCTTGGCTTTCTCATTTTCATCTTTTTTCTTCCCGCTTCCATACGTTACGCTACTGGCTACAGTGCACATTGTAACGCACGGTAACGCATCGCACTTTTGCCATAAACGGTAAATGATAAACATATATGTTCGAACATTATTTGATAGCGTTCTAATTCATGCTAAAGGTTACGGTTTTTTTCATGCGAGCAGGTCAATAGGTACGCTCAGTGGGATTTCCGTGTAAGTATGTGTCCCTCGCTTCCGGTTGCACCGGTTCCTCGCTGATCGCGTTCGGATAGGCGAACGGATTGTTGGCAACGTGCTGCTGGACCGCACCGTACGATACCGTCTTGGTGGCGTTAATCTGTGCCATTGGGTCCATTATACCACCGGCCGTACCACCGTCACCGGCGTCATTGAAGGTGGTTTCCTTCTCGTACCCGGAACCAACCGGATCCCAGGCACGTTGCTCTTCTACCGTCGGTTCAGCCCATGGTTGTAGCTCACCCGATGCAAAAATGGCGTAAAATGTAATGCCTACCAAATGTACCGTGGCTGCTATCGTGAACACAGTTGACCAACATGATTTAGGCTGTAGAAGGGAAAAATAAATCGTAATTACACAAATATATTCATTGTAAGTCTAGCAAAAAAAAGATAAACCGATATGCGATAAGTATCTCATATTCGTTTTATCATATACGGGTTTTGTTTAATTATAAAAATTGAAAAATAAAATCTCTTTTTGCGTAGCATTTCTAGTTCACATTACAAAAAGAATGCTGCATAAAACTGATAATTCTAAATGGAAAACACATCAGCAAATATTTGCATCCTTTTCAATTGTTTGTTTGGATGAAAACAAGACATAAAGCCACAACAGTTGATTCAGCAAAATATTACACCAAAAAACCCTTCTCCACTACTAGCAACAATAGCGGACTAAACCGTCGGCGTTGGGTGAGAAAACAGTCGACGCTGCAAAAATCACATCCCTTGACAATGGTTGCCATATAAGCAAACCCACCAATCGTCCTACACCTCCCATGCCCAACAGTCAACAGTTGTACAGTTTCAAGATTTTAAAAGCCATATCCTTTCCCATCCCGATAGCTGAGCTGCGGGATAAATCGTACGCTAGGAAAGTTGGAAAATCATTGGGGGAGAAAACACTTCACAAATGGAGAGAACACGGTCTACGCCAAAGTAACAGCAAAGTGTAGGGTTTCGCTTTGTTCCGCCACGCAAGGGAATGCTGGTTTTGTTCGAAGTCATCGGGCATGTAACATCGTAACAAATTTAATTTATTTCATTGAATCAGCTTCAGCACCGCTAAACGCTAACGAAATCATACGGATGCTGGCTGGAGTAAAACCATTTTGAGGACCGCCGTTTTAGCATGGAAAGACTGGTCGATACCGATAGTGAAGCTGAGTATAGCTTCAGCGCAGATAATGCATTTGCTGATCACAATCCGATTAGTGGAGAACTTACCTGCCCCCGTGTAAGGTGGTCTATCGCGATAGGACAGATCAGGCCCGCTATCGTACCGATGCCGTTGGACATTCCCATCAGAATACTGGCGTAGCGTGGTGCAATGTCCAGATGATTGACGTTGTAACCGGATATGGCGAACCCGCTGAAGGCAACTCCCAACGTTAAGGCCGTCACTGCACCCATCTGTGGAGCAGAAAGGCAACGAGTGCGATATGGATTTATCCCTCACAAAGGAAGAATTGCATCTGAAATTTAGAAATTTTCCGGATTTACTTACAGAACTGGTGGCATGTGCTACGACCAAGAAAAAGAGACCCTCCAGACCGAACCCGCCACAGTTGAACAGCTTCCGCACGTTGGTGGTTGACAGGATACCGGACTTTCGGATGTGATCCGCCAACATACCACCGAATGGTACGATGATCGTCATCAACAGATGTGGAAGTGCTCCCAGTATTCCAGTCTAAGGAACCAAACACAGTTCATAAGTCCCTTCCTCGTTCCCTTACACAAATCCCTTACCTCCTCAATCCGGAAGTTGAACGAGTGCTTCAGGTAGGCACTCTGGTACAGTACCAACAGGTAGAAGTTCCACGACCGGCAAAAGTTTGCCACAATGATCGCATAGACGGGCATCGACGTCAGGAAGTGACGCCACGGTGTCGTTGCTATGGTTGGCATCGGCAGCTGTACCGATTCGCCGAGTGACTTTTCGATGTACTTTAGCTCCTTCACGGAGATGGTTGGATGTTGGCGTGGTTTCTCGAACGATAACCACAACCAAAAGCAGTACCATATGAGACCCATCACACCGTAGAAGTAGAATGGGGCGTGCCAACTGATCGAACCGGTTAGAATGCCGGACATTGGCATACCTATCACGACACCTGCATACGAACCGCTGAATGCCATCGTTGCCAGCCGGGAACGTTCGAGCGGTGGTGCCCAGAAGCGCCAGATACCGTGGCAGGCGGGATACGTTACACCCTAGAGAGAGAGAGAGAGAGGATCCAGGATAAAAATCAGTTGAGTCGCTAACCTCATACGGATTCTTCGGAAGTCTGGAAAGTTTTTGGTACACAAGCTACTCACCTCTACCAGACCCTGCAGGACACGCACCAGAATCACAACGGTCGGATGAAGCATCATGGCGCCCGGGACGAGCAGATTTAGAAAGGCCGAGATAGCGATGGCCGTACCGAAGATGCGATTTGCCGGGAACATCGATGCAAGGAACCCGCCGGGTACTTGCGTCACTAGGTAGCCCCAGAAGAAGGACGAATCGACGGCACTCTCCATCGCTACAGTCCAGTTGTATTTCACCGACTGAAAGGTGTTAAAACCGCGTTATGAAATAACAAAAGCATTTTTTTAGATAATGGAACATTGAATATTTAGCTTCACATTCAGAGCTCCCTAGCATTACGAATTTACAAAAAACGGTAACGTTAAAGTAAAAATATGGCCATTTCCCGTTGTTAAATCGAGCCAATGCAACCGGAAATCAAGCATACTTTCCATCATCCCTAACTACCAATCCGACACAATAGTATCCACCCGAGAATCAAGCCCTTAAAGCCATCGTACCAGGGGGTGGGGGCATAACAAAAAACTTGAAACGACATCCGTTAACGCATCACGATTTGCGCCCTCGCAGCGTGGCGTCGATGAGTTATCCCGGGCAGGAGTTTGTTGTCATTTTCTCGCTCTTTATGCTCGTTTCCGGCTTTTCCGGTCGACTTCTTTATCCGTGTCTTTTCTTCCCGCGATCAGACATCCCTTGTGTGTCCTTTTTTTGCTGTAGTTGTTCCAAAGCTCCAAACCTCCCCCTGGGTTGATGGTATCGATGCCGTAGCGTTCTTTTCTACGCCCTTCTCGGGCGGGAAAACCCTTCAGCGTACCTTCTTTTGTCCATGCCTTACCGTGCGTATCAATCGGGAAACTCCCGGCGCAATGACTCATGAATAAAAAATTATCATCTTTTGTCGTCGCATTTCTAATAAATGCTTCCATTATGTTTGACTCCATAAAATTTCATATTTTTCCCTGATTTAGTCTGCCCAATATTTTCCCCGTTTCGGTCATTCATCCTTGCCCTGTATCGTTGTGCGAACTCATCGGGAATTTGGATGGTTAGGGGAAATTTTCCCGCTTTCGGGTCTTCATTTTGTCTGTTCATTATCTTTTATCTGCGTGCGTATGAAGGTATCGATATGCGAGTTATTTAATCATGAGGAAAGAACTCACGTCATTTACATCCAACGCTTATTGTTCTTAGTGTACGAAGGCTCCAAAAAAAAGGGCTTAATAATTAGGTTTTATGGGAAGTTCAACATGACCTTAAGACCTCCAAATGGACCACAAAAAACCTCCCGCTGATTGGAATACGTGACAAAATGAAGCAAATGTCCTAAACCCGAAGCACATAATGCTATTTCGATGGAAAACACAATTTGCTCATCATGCCGTGCGTGGCGAAATTATAATCGAAACATGCCGATCAGACAGAGCACCAAAATGGGCACCATCAATGACACGTGCCCGACCTGGTGAATAATTACGAAACGACAAAAGGCAACGCTCATCCGCACGGGAAGCATTCGTTAATGGAACTCGTGCAAATTACTGCTGGAATTAAAGGTAAATGGGGGAGATACACTTACCCCGTTCTCGAACTGCAGCTTGGCCATGCCCATGTTACAGCGCATGCCAAACGAAATGATAAAGCCTAGGCAGGTCATCAGCGAGATCGTGTAGCGGGTCGTCTTGATGCACGGGCACTCCGCCCGGACGTACTTGTCGACGTGGCGCAACGGTGGCCGCTCAATTTCCTCGAACGACATCGGTGAGTCGTTGCCACCGGTGTCCGTCTGGTAGGCGCCACCGACAGCCGCCCCATCCATCTGGTCGTAGCCTTGTTTGGGCATTTCGAACTTTTCGAACCCAACACTGTAAAATGGAAAATTGGTTAATATTAAAACGAACTGTTATAAACTGTTATACAGTAGACAAAACGAATGATTTTCTTCTTCAATATTTGACAAACAGTTCCTTAATATATAAAATATACTTTTACTTAATGAATACTTTTTTTCTTCACAAAAGACACGTTATCCTTTGCGTAGAACTTTCATTTACCAACATTGCAAATCTTCGCCCGACTTACAAACACTCGCAGCTGTCAGTAAAACGCCCTTTCGCGCCCAAATATAATTGAGAAAATGAAATTAAATGAAAAAAGACCCACTTAATGTCATTTCCATGCACACAAATGTCTTTGAGTTCGCGCAGGAATGGTATCCTTTCAAGCGTACGGTATCGTACGCTTGAAGCTAGCCATCCTTTACCGCAGGGCCAAGTACTTGCTGTAGCGTGAGAAGATACCAGACAAGACGTTGTTCCAGACGCGCTAAGACACTCGTGTAAGATGGTTTTCCCACTCACACAACCACGCAACAGAAGTTGGATGTAAATTTGCTTCCAACCAGCTTTATTCCCAGTTTGCCTCCCTGGGAGATGATGGACGATGTCGGTTGTGTTGGCAGTCAGCTTCTAACAACCGGCACAGCGTGGGATACACAGCGCCATTCAACCAAAGGGATACGAACAAATCTTTCTAGCCTTGCTGAGTGGTGCTCTTCAAACGAGATGGAAATGAATTTTCCACCTCGTACTGTGTCCGCAAGACAAAACGCCTCGATGTAATTGATAATTTGTCTACCTCAAAAGATAGAGCCCTTACTGATCACATGCTCGTAATGTAGAGATGATGTAAGAACGGTTCGTTAGAGACTACGGATTATGTTTATGAATCATATCTAGCGGTTTGCTAGCGGACTTCATACAGCTCTAATAAAACCTCCTCGTTATGATTCACTCTTGCACATTACTACCCAATATTGATTGCATCCATGCTCGGTAACAAGCACTAACACTCTAAAATCAGGCTACCACTTAACCACAACAAATCGACTCCCTTAGAGCATGTTTTACGACGCGTCATAAATCGTAAAATATTTCGCTCGCAACCAACCGCCGAGCGTGTGCCGTTTGCATCAGGCAGCATAAAAAATAATTGATTTGATAAATGTCACCCACGCAAAAATGGGTGGCAAAACCGGGAGATGAACGAATGAGGCCGTTGTCGGCCTTTGGAAAGCCCCCGTTTGTTAGTCTGTCCCGCCGGCAAAACACGATGGCGACCGAAATAAAGTTATCCTTTTATCTAGCGTTTCGGCTAGACTTTGTCGTAGCTAGACGTTATCATGCTAGAGGGTTAGTTTTTTTTTTGCTCCAGATTAAACGAAATTCAGAATATGATATTTTTGTTTTTCTTCCCATTTTCCACAAGTTACTCTCAGCAAGAAAACATCCAGATTTATGAGAAAAGACATCGAGAAGGGAAGAAGCACAGACTCCTAGCGAAACGGTGCGTCCCACCGATCACCGGCTGGCAGGAATTATCGTTGACAAACATAATTAAGTTACTATCTCGAGGTTTGATAATATTGTTTACTAATATCCGCTTTCAAGAGTTCCGGATTCTCCCAAATTTCCAGCAGCAAGTTTCGCCTTTCAAGCGCGCCCGATGAGCTGGCCAAATTTCGTTACCACCGCACGGTGATGAAATTGAATTTCCGGTCTCACCCTTGATGGCATCTAGTATCTTTAGTTTGACCGAATCATCCAACAAAGATGGTGGTCATTTGTGCTGACGATGACTTCACGGTGACTTTTTGTTCATGAGAAGCTTAACGGATATTTTTTTCTGTGGGATTGATCCATGTCTTTGGGTATGGATGTAGAGTGGATATTAATCCTACATATCTTGCCATACCATTTATGATTGATTACATTGAAATTAGATAAGAAAAAGGAATAAATATATAAAGTAGAGATCAATGAGAACAACGTAGATGAGTTCGTAATGTAATGGAAATACAAAGTATATTTACACCGGATTAATTCACATGTTTTTATCTCTACTACACACACTAATAGTGGAGTTGATTTGAAAGTTCTTTAAATCTACCATAATCAAAATTTATGATCTAAATAGAACACCCAAAATGTCCATCTCCTAAGCACAGTATGCAAATGGAGATTGCTCAGTCCCAAACATCCACTCATCCACTCGTCCCAACTTTATAGCACATAAATATCAATTTCACCGTCAAGCACGTGTCTTTTCCGACACCAGACAATCGGTAAAAGGGGGCCGAACAGTGCTGCATTCGTCGTCGCATCCGTTACCGCTACCTATCGGTTGGATGAAAATTAATGAAATCGCTTTTCAAGCATTTTTAATTTAAATTTGTCAGCACTTCAAACGATTGAACGTTGGCACAGAACATCGGTAAGTCGCTCGTACGCTCACGGTAGATGCGTGCCGGTTTCGGTTGCCTTGCGACGTTTGCGACATCAGCTCCGAAACCGAAAGCCGGGCACGCAACCAAAACCCAAGACGGGCATGATTGAAATCCAATTCCCGTAAATATCATTTACAATTCTTCAGAGACTTATCTTTTAATTCACTGGATTTCGTACCGTACCTGGTACCGATATGCTATCCCGGCCGATTTAACTTGCGAACCACTACGGGCGTTCGAATGGTTCGAAGGTGTGCGTTTTTTGTTGTTGTGTGATTGTAACGTGATCCCGATCCCGTCTCGTCGGCGGGATTACCCGACCGATGCTGGGAAATTTGTCGGTTTTTTGCGAAAATGCCATAATCTCCAGGGGTTTTCACCGATTGTTGGGTTGGATGTTTGAGCAAAGGCACGAAGACGGCTCAATGTAAGCAAACCTATTACGCTAAACGATTAGATTGTTTTTTATTTTAAAGGGAGACTGTTTTTAACAGGTTAACATTGTGTACTATACACTGGCGAGAATTTTTAGAACATCTTGCATCATTAGGTTGAATAATCAAAAGCTTTGTATTTAACTTTTTTAACTCCTTAATACGAAAATTTTAATAATTCTAACTAATATACATTCACCAAACATTTCCTTTCAATTGCCACTTCCATTATATCTACACTCCTGAATCACGAAAAAAAACCCTCAACGTAAGATCAACAGGTGAGCAAAACCGATGGTCAATCAAAATACTAAAGAACCTCCAATTCCACATCCCAAAAAGGATAGCGAGAACCTTTTCATCGGCACGCCGTAACAGTGACTTGAACCTAGCTGAGGTGAATATTTGATATAACGAAGCCAAAACATTGCCACCTTCTGTAGCTGAAATTCATACGTCCTGAGGGAGTTGTGGTGAAACTTTTATGATTATGTTCGTGGACTCCCTTTCCTTCGTAAAGCGTGCAATGGCAAGGTTTTGTGTTGATTCGCTTGTTATGTTAGTGATTTGATTTTGTTCTTGCGATACGAGTGCCCCCTATCAAAAATGGCAGCACGGAAAAGGGAAACGAACGAACGCGTAACAACATCAACCAAGGGAGTTTTATAGAACCCGCTACCCGGCTACCCTGCCCGGGGTGCGTGGGAAAGAAATACATAATTTATGTTATTAACTGGTAACAATCCGCTTTACTTACGGTGCGGTACCGTTCGGTTTACCTCCTGCTAAGGAGGGGACGAACTGCAACTGCCGATAAGCGTTGGAAGCCAGGTCGGTAATTGACGATATCAAACATTTCAGTTTGGCTAATTGATACCGGTTACGTTTCCTAGCAATACGTGACAAAATACACTTGTTCCCTTGGCAGACTTTTTACGAGTAACTTATACAGCTTCATTTTTGGACTCATTTGATTTTAAGATAAAATAGAAAAAAAATTACTTTAATTTCTCATTTATCTCCTTTGAACAAAACGGCTTTAAAACATTGCCTTAAAATATTTTCTTCAAAATTTAATATTACATATTTATCCACAGCATCTATTAACCCATGAACAAATAAAAATACCTGCAAACAATAGTTTCTATGAACCGTACCGTAACACTGATATCAGCACATAGAACACAGACGAACAACCCTCCATTGGTTCGCTGTGAAGCACAAAAAGATAAATAAACCCTCAGCCAACGGTAGCCCTCGAGAGAGGATGAAATGAGAAATGTTATTAAAAAACTGACTACCGGCAGGAGTTGATGTAAACATATTCTCCCAGTACCGGAAAGTCAAACATTTGCTTAAAAGCTATTAAAACCCAACCTAAAACTGAGAGACTATCCTTGTCCTTCTTGATTCTGGCTTATCTACTGTTACCGTTTCAAGTCTAGACGATGAGTTTACAAGAGAACCATTTCGTACTTTTACAAAACAAGAGATATGCAAATAAATTTAATTTCTAAATTATGGATCATATCAATATTTGTCGTTGTGTCACTCCTCCACAACTTCCGCTACCGGTTGATCCACAACGCGGCATTACAACAGAACTGTAAACATAATAACAGTCGCTGTTTTAACCGCAGCGTATTTTCCACCATCAAATGTTGAGGGTTAAGTGAGTGGTCTATTTGCGATTTCCCTACCCTTGTTGGTTGGCCGTGAATTTCTCCCAAGGGACTCAAGAGGGTCGATCTCTAGAGACCAATATTATCTCTGGTGAGATTTACGCAGAGTTTGCCAAACCTTTTCCACTCAGTGCGACACACGGTACACAGTCGGAAACTGTAACGGATATCAATCAAAATTAGATAAGCCTCTATCGACGGATGCCATCAAACCGTACGATATTACCCTCTAGAAAGTCATCGAGGAACCGAGCGTTGTGAGTCACTCGGAGCACAACTTTGAAGGTCATATCACATCGCCGAAAGAACTCTGCTTATCTGACTTGGTCCATCATTCGATTAAGCCTTTCATTGTACCGCGATGATTGAATTTCCGGTTGAAGTACTTCCATCGATTGGGAATTGCGGAAACACACGGCCCTACCCGGACTTTAATGAAGTTTTGATTGATGGACTCACGTACGCGTGGGATACGCAGTTCATTAAAAAAGGATTTATTTGCTAGTGCAGCATCCAGCAGCAAATATAGTGCGGTACCTCATGAACAGAAAAGTGGAACAATATTCGCCTCTTGAAAACTTTCTACAAGAGAAAGAGAGAATGCCAATGATTTTGTTGCTAAACAACGATCCTCCCCCCGAAATGGGGCTTTATAATTTTCATTTCCACTCAACCTGTGACGCTTTTCCACAAAACAGAACTAGCAATGAGCCTGAAAACCCAAGCACTTATTTATTCATTAAACGGTAATCGTTCGTGCGAAATTGAATTTCCTTCCCATTACGGTTACCCCACGAAAGGTAGGCAATCAGGTTGTCATGCCCGACCGTTTTGCTCTCTTCCTTTCACTCTATCTAATTATCAGCCCACTCCCATCAGTCCATCTGTGTGGCGCCACACAAGGGTTTTCCCCGGGTTTCATGACCGAACCAGAAGCGGAACAAACATCACAGCACAAAGTGCAAAGATACTCAAGTCCGTTCCGTTCGCACCGTCACAAAGTCTCTGCTGTCCGTGATTTTTTTTGTATGTTTTTCTTTGGTCCATCCGTAACCATCGGCGACTGGCCCAATTCGCATACGAGGGGCTTCCTGCTTGCGGACGTGGTAAATAACGATGGCAGCAAAAACGAATCTTCCTTCTTTCCAATGCGATAAGAAACGATTGCAAGTAGGGAAGAAACTCTAGTCTCGTGCAGACAGTTTCGGTCAGAACCATCCGAAACGGAAAACAGAAAAGCAATCATTAAAAATAGCTGTTAAAAGATTGAATCGTCCAGATTACGCAACATAATAGAATCGCCAGTGGAGTTGTTTTTGTGCCGTGTGAATCCCTCTTCAGAACGTGTCTGGTAAGCGCAGCCCAGTACTAAAGGTAAGATGGACACAAGGAAAAACGATTTCTTCGGTGATCTCTTAAGAAAGTAGCATTAGTTGTTATTGTTTCTTTTCCCCCCGCCATACAAACGTGAGGTGATCAGATTTTATTCTTTCCTTAAACATTTTGTAAATAACATCTGAAGAGGGGTTTATCAGTCGTAGTTTTTGCGCTTAACAGTAGTGAGGTAGGAAAATCATTGATATCTGTCAATCATACTAAGATGCAAGTTCTTCGTGACGTCAATGAAGTATCGAGTGGAGAACTTTCATATCGGACACACAGTCCAACTCTCGCTAACCCATTGCCGCAACCCAGACTTACGCAAAAATCGGCAAATCTTCAAACAAACAGAAGCACAAGGAAAGCCTTAGAAAAATAGAAATGTAATAAAACCGACCCAACATGACCCTTCGCCGTTTGACGAGAAAGAAAAACAGCAATCAAATGAATTGGCAGGATTGATATCCTTCCCATTGC
Source organism: Anopheles funestus (assembly GCF_943734845.2). Classification (NCBI taxonomy): domain Eukaryota; kingdom Metazoa; phylum Arthropoda; class Insecta; order Diptera; family Culicidae; genus Anopheles; species Anopheles funestus. Next base: position 92,034,817 of record NC_064598.1, on the reverse strand, counting down.
TACTCTTGCTGTGCTATCCGAACGTTTCCACAACCCTTGTTTGGAAGGAGCGAAATCGGAAAAACATAAACATTCAAAGGGAACTCGTGTTCGGAAAACCTGTCAGCGAGAGGATTTTGCAACAACCATTCCTATAATCCCTTGTGCCTGAGGTTTTTTTTTTTGTTCGATACGGGAAGCTGTACCGTAACCCTCGAAAATCCTAATGCGAAAACCAAACGGCACCCAGGAAGTTCCCTTCCAAGGTTTGCCACAAACATTCGAAAACGTGTCTTCACGCTTTTCGGCTAAGGATACCCACCACCAAGGGAGTCTTTAGCGGTAGGAGGAGGAGAAAAAAAAATATCTCAAGAATGACAATAAAAAATACCCCCAAAAACCCGTTCGTTCGTTCTCGGTTTTATGGACGGAACGAATTGCGTCAAAGCCATCCTATCGCGCTGATTATTGTTTCGTAATGATGTAATTTAAAGTCATTTCTCAAATGAACACTAACCGGTGCAGCTCTTCATGTGCTCTTGATGGGGATGGCGTTACACCCAGCTCTGGTGACGGATGTTGATTTATTGCGTTTTGGACGCAGAAGAAGGAAAAGAAATTCTCCTTCGAAAAGTGAGACGTCGCTGGGATCGCTTTACACCGAAATATTGGGACAAATCCGTTGAAATTCAATTCCTCTACGCGCGAAGACTTTGTCGGCTCGGAATTCTAAATAATGGCAATTTTTCATACACCACCGTTTGTGGGTAAGTGTTCCTCGTCTTCAAAGGAAAAGTAAACGGCCACGTGATAAGGAATAAGGAGCGTAAAAGCACACCCAAACGAAACCTCACATCGATTGTCGATTGTTTCGGTTCGGCAGACAAAACCAGCAAAGCAAAATCGATCGGATTGTGGACGGGCGGAAGTGCATTATACCAGATGGCGCAAAAACCCCATTTACGGCCGAGAACTCCGGAAACAGTTCCGGAAGCCATGCAAGGCCGACCAAAGTGAATTGAAATCTCAAGATTGCTTCAAGAGTGAAAGCGAAACGTGACAATCGAGCCGCGTGCCGTATTTGTACACAATATTCCTACGATCGACGAATCGTTTCGCAATCAAACATTATAATGTGTGGCACGGGTTTACGTTTGTTGGAAAACTGAGTAATGGAATTTCCAACACTGGGAGTCTTGGAAACCAAATTGAGAACTCGCGATAGCGAAGGGTGATGAATATTTGTTTCTATTCTTTGTACTATTTTACTTACTTCTTTTCTTCTCTTAACATTTATTAGTTTTACAAAAAATTCTTCTCTTTATGTGTTATCTACGCTAATTATCTACTTTGCACATTTCATTCACCATCTTTTCAGTGAGGACAATAACTTTTCCCTTTGTTCAACGTTTTTCCTCCAAGCTCTTCATCAATCATTTAGTCTAATCATGCAGCTACTAGAAAAGCATCTTTACGACAACCAAAATGCCAAGGGGTTAAACGGCTCTAATTACTTTAACGAATAACGGCCTTCCGACAGATTTCCGTCCCAAAAAAAACGTGCGGCACCACTACGATGCGTGACTTTCCCATCATACGGCCGGGATGTACGACACATCTCATTCTCATCTCCTTCACCACCTCGCTCATCCGCATGATCCGTAGTGAAAACAACAGAGAAAAGGACAATGAGGCTAAAATCTTCAAGCCCATCACGGTACGCATCCTGGGTGTTTCGTGCTCGATTCAAATTAAGATCATTTATCGGTCCGAAAATGACTCTGGCATAATTTAGTCATTACTTCACATTTTATGTCGCTTAGACGGCCGTGCGTGTCCGGACACAGATAGCGTGTTCCCTGTGTATTTGTGCCACATCTCCGATGGGATGTCATCACCTCGCCGTTCCCCTTCGTTTCGTAAGGATCGGCTTTCAGAAGCAATTTCCTGAGATTTCGCCACTTTTGTTTATTTATCGTGCGATTCCACTCCACGCGTTCATTTCCAGAGGGGTTGCCAACAGACTGACATTCGTTCACCCTCTGGCACTGGCGGTTTATCAGATTCTCTGACCTTTTCTACCGTCTGCCATGGCATTGGGTGATAGTTCTCCCATCGCAGGGTCAGTCAGGATCAACAATCATCCCCAACAGAAGACGACGTTTCATTTATTTCAGATTTTATGCACCTTTTCATCGGACAATATCCACGAAGTGAGTGGAAAAATAAAACACAAAACAAAAGTGATTCAACTAAATAAAAAACCCCTGCCGGAAACGAATGAATTATCAGATCCACCGCAAACAAACGGTGGCGTAAAGAGAAGGAGAAAGAGTGTCGCAAGTTTTCACAACTTTACGCATTCCAATCACGCACCAGACAAGTGGCTTAATATGTCTCCGCTTTTTTGCATACTTCTCTGCCGTCGATTGACCTTACCAGTGCTGGGGACTAGTCTGTATCCCGCGACTGTAGAGATATATCTTCATTCTCTCTGTAAATGTCCTTTCAACGTTCGTCCATTTGGAGGAGAGTTGCATTTTCCACTCTTACGAAAAGAAGACTTCTGGTGAAAGTGTCTCCATGCAAACGCTTTCCTTTTCACTTCCTGTAGAAATAGACTAAACTCTTGAATTTTCCAGTTTTTTCCCCGCCACATAAATTAAGCCATTTTTCTAACACCAGTCTACCAGCTTGCTCTCAAATGCCTCTACAACTTCCTTTCCAGCAACAAACGTTTTCCGACATCTAACGTTACTTTAAAGCTTTTCACTTTCCACACTCAAGGATTGCAAGATATCATGGCAGGAGTAAACTATGTTGGACATAAAAATGATATCCGTACTCCTTCGGCATGCGAACGACTGTGCGAGAGATGTCCGGAATGCTTGACACACAGCGCTTGTTGATCGCTATTGATTTTACCATTAGCAAAGTTCACGAACAATGTATGACCCAGTTTGTGTGATGGGAAGTTGCAAGGAGTTCGTGCTTTTATGGGATAAATTGTTTAATTTATTGTTGGGATATTTGTTTAATTGCGTTATTTTATTGCTTCATTATGAGTTAGTTTGTTTACCTTAAAGTTCATAAATTCTTCAACTCTTCTGATTCTTTCGTCTAAATTATAAAATTTATGGCAAAGAGATCCGATAAATCTCTGTATCCAATGATTTGCAACCTTTTGAACTTTCAACAATGAATCTCTTTTTTTTCGCAGGGATTTTTCGTATTTCTCTCATTTTTTAATCTTTCCACAAAAAAAGAAACCCATGAGAACATGAGGAAATAAAACCACACTGAAAAGTCACATGTATCAATCACCTTCCGACCCGAACGATATGTGGAACATGATATTGAGCCCTTGTCAATGATTGCGGAGGCTGTCAATGTAACGGTAGGACGTTAGGATTGTCACCCTCCTTCTCAATTCAATCATGCCTATCAACAGACTATTTTTCATCGGAGAAACACTCACAAACGATGCTTTAACGTTGACTCATTCTCGGCAGCTAGTGGTGAGGATATATCGGAAAATCTTTCCCTTAACCTCAACATAAGCAGCAGCTCTTAAGGACACACACAGAGACACACAAAACACCAAAAAGGTAAAATTCATTTCTGCTAAAATCTGCAACTCCCAAGCCTTTTTGGGGAAACGTACTTAAGGCCTCGAACCGCACGATGAGCGGTACGTATGTGCCACCCCCAAGGGAAATCAGTTAAGCCGCATATAATGATGACAACAAAACAGTCCTCGACAGGAGATTTGTTTCCCTTCCAATCACAGCTCTCGCAGATTTTTTTTCTTACGGTCCTTGAAATCAGTCCCACAAGTTGTGAATCAATGGTTAATGCGCCTTTTAGCGGGCGCTAAAGGATTGTGTTTGTGACTGCGAACACCACCATTACCAGGAGTTCGAACTTCCATCGTCGTTTTCCATCGGAAAGATGATGAACGTGATCGGTTCACGAGCTGATTAATCGAAAACCCAGCACGTTTGTAGCATCATTTTGTTTCACATTTTACAAGATGTCCCTCATTCATGAGTTTTACCCCCAGCCGCGGTTGTACCGGCACCATCAACTGTATCACGTTCCATCGGGATACCCACCGTTACACCACAATGATTTACCTCATCCAGAACACATCACGCTTTGTCACTTACTTGTGTCACTCGTCACCAAACATTCCTCTCCCTACCGAGTGTTCCTAGCGCCTGTGTTATTGAGAGCTCCCGGTTTTTGCTGATCCAGCAAAAGGGAAAACTCCGGTTGTCAACAGTGGTAACCAGCGTAAAGTGAGACATCACAAGTCCCTTCGTCACTGATGGGAAATGGCACCCTCCTTCAAATCACGCAAAAAGACCCCTGGAATCTTCCGTCCATCGGGTGGTTAATTCCTGATTCGTTGTGCCACGCATACTTCACGGTGAATGAAATTTAACGTCACTCTTTAAAACATAAGAGCGTTGTTTGGTCGCTTGAAAATGCTGATTAAGATAAAAGTACTCATTTCATCCCGCTGCAAACAGTCCCCGCAGCATCCCTTGGTAAGAATGGCTTGTTGGGAACCATTGTTTGGAAAAGTTTTTCTCCTTCGTTTCCATTTCGTCACTTGCAGTGCTTCATCATTGGACGGTTGTCCTGGATGCGCTAGATCATTATCTAGCAGCGTTTTTCCTTGCGATATTAATTATCATTAGGTAGTAAACAGCCGAAGACACTGGGTGGTTTAATTGATTTGCTTCTGATTCAATCACTCTGAGAGAGTTCGGGGATTGGGAAGCTTGAACTAGTTTTAATTGAATTATTCAATACTTGGAAAAGTGTTTTCTTGAAGAATTTCTAATCAATCTTCATCAAGATTGGATTGCTAACGAAAAAGCTCTGGAACTAGTTTATCTTTGTTTTTATTTTACATCTTCACTAATAAAGGTCCTGTAGCAAGAATTTTTTAAACATGTTCTCTTTAATTTCATCTCCTATGTTGTGGTAAACCATAATAACCTTCGTTTCTAGCTCCTAATACAATGTAGGAACCCCTTTCCTGGAACTATTGTCGCACAGTGTCCCTATCAGTCTTTCCACCACATCAAACGGATTGCTCTAACTTGAAATGGGAACATTAAGCCTGGTTGAATCGGTACCAAAAAAACCCTCCAAGAACAAAATCTGTCCTTCTAACCACCATACACACACACCGATTCATTATCATATCAAACGTCCGTTGATACCCAGCCACTGAAAGCCGCTTAGTGTGCCAGGCTTTTTATCCTTCGGTTGCCCATTGAAATGCTCGTGAATGGAACAGCATGTGGTAGATGGATGTTTTCTTGTGTGATTTAGCGTATTTTCCAGTCTCTGGACCAGGATTGCTAAGCGGTACAAAAATTATACCATTCATCCATCCGAGCCATCGAGTTAACACCAGTCCAACCGAGTGATTGAAGGAACGACCGTGATAATAGCGCCCCATTATTAAGGCATGCAGTGGCATCCCCAAAGGACTCGTCGCACAAACAAAACCGTTCAAAACGGCAACGAAACAGGGCACGAACAGGGCGGTGCGACACAAGTGTGTATCGATGACTCTCGAGCATGTCGCAAACTGTGTATGATCTTGCTGCTTACCGGCTGCTCGTGGAAAACTTCACCCTCTCCACACGGAGCAGGGCAGCGAAGCACCACAATGGAATGGCCTTAGCAACAGCATCCAACAACGAGAATATCTCCTATTAAAGGTAGAAAAATCAAGCATCACGGAAGGACACTTTTCATACAACGATACTATCTCGAGAAGGATCTTGTGACGATAGAAATCTAAGGACATCCAATGGTAGAAGTGGATGGTCCATTTTACAACGATTACCAGTAGCGAACAAAAACAAACCCCGCCTGCCAAAATGGGAGTTTTGATCTTCACCATTAAAAAAAAACGGAAAGCAGAAGGGAAAAAACCCATTTCCCATTTGTTCCCATACGTCCAGCCACATCTGGCCAGTGTGCCGGACGACAACAATCACTATAATGGTGGTCAGTTGCAATTTATCTAATTGGACTTTTGCTGCTGCCTATAATGTCCCTTGCCCAATGTTGCAAGTTCACGCTGATAGGAAATATTTTAAACTTACTAACCTGTCCTGTCTAGCGCCTCCAACCAACGGGGAACGCTTTTGCTTCTCTTTTGACTAACAAATCAATTTCATGCTTCACTTGCTTTAATTAATCACACCATCAGTTACGCACCGTTTTGTGTCTCGGAAGAGCAAAGGAAACCCCTGAAGCTTCGTTCTATATCGATTTAAAAAAATAATATATATAATACCACAATTTATGATCAACGTCATCATCATTTTGCAACAAAGTTTAAGTCCACCCTTCGATTCGTTCCGGGGGGTCGTTTCGTATTTTTCTCAATCGAACTCGCCGGTCTAGGAGTTAGTTTCCGGACCATGAATTTTTCACCAGAGCAGAAAAAAAATAGTCACGAAGGATAAGAAAAATATGAAAAATTGTATTCCCTTTTTTTGGTTTTAAAACCCAAGTTATGTGTAAACTTTATAATAAGTGTATCTAGCTTCTTAAGGCTTGCAACTACTACCAGTCGAGTTTATGTGAAAATTTTGCCCATTTTTACAATTTTCTTTCCTCGTCCCCGTTGAAATACCTTCTCCGCTTTCCCATCTCAGCTTGTGGTAAATTGTAAATCCGATTATAACTTTGCTTGCACATTCTTTTTCATCTTGCAATTTATGGGACCGCAATCGCCCAACCGACCGAACCAGTTTACTCCAGTGTTTTAGACCTTTGTGGACACTTTTCTTCTGCTACGATTTTATTAACATGATACCGTTTCAGCGTCCGAAGCATAATCGCATCGGTGCTGATTACTCAAAAAAAAAAGAAAAACTTGCATCAGTAAGTGGATTTTCTAACGCTTTTATCTACTTCAAATGATGATTTACTGTGAAGTATGACATTTTTCAATTCGATATTTATATACAATGAAGATCGGTTTTGCTTCATTCAAAATCGTTTGCCAAGTTGGGGAGTGGAATGCGTGAAAATATTTCTTCGCAATATCGTCTTCCAATTGTCGGCGTGTTTCAGTCAGTCGTCAATATTTTTATTGAAGGATAATAAATAAAATAAAAAAACACGTTTTTTGGATATCGGAAATACACACCCAAACCGAACGAAGGAAAAAAAGCCCCGAAAACAACCATTTCCGATCCATTTTCTTTGGAGAACTTCATAAACCACTCGAGAGCTAAACTGTGCGAGAGTGAAAGTACGTGACCGAAATGACTAAAAACCATCCTATGGAAAGTGAAACGGCCACTATTCCACCTCACCTTACCCATCCCCCTTTTTTCCCCGCCAGTTCCACAGTTTAGGGCTCATTTTGATAAAATTTGTTCTCCAACGTATTGAATGTTAATGCACCGCACGAATCACCACCCTTGGTTCTGATGCTCGTAGTTATTTTATTTTTATTTGCTCCGGTTTCGCAATTACTTCCACCGATGACATTATTACATCCGGTATCGTTTTTTTGTCAAGCTACGATCCGTACAAGGCGCGTGCCGGCGTGTCAGTGTCGTCACATGATTTTCCTTCAGCTCGGCCTAATGTTAGGCTCTATATTGATTTGTGTGTGTGTGGGTGCAGAAGGAAATGGATGAGGGTGAACAGAGAAGGATGGTAATCAATATTACCGAAGATTAAGAACCTGCTCGACAAATACACTCACTAGTGCAAATATCATCGGGCGCATTTGTTAAAATATGTAAATTGATAGACATTTATGCAAAGAAGCGATCGTTACGTTCCTTCATATCGTTGGTCACCCTAGGGAAGTGAGAACAATTTGTTCTTTACAGTAAATAATTGCAAAATTGTACATTTTAGCTTATCTTTTTCAAGATCATTTAAAAATTATTTAACAAATCAATTTATATTACTCACTACGAGAAGTTCTTTTTGTTCTTGATGCCTTAATTATATTTAAAACGATGTTATAACAAATAGGTTTGAAAAGTTCTTTACATAAGATTGGTCTTCACACCTTCATCCCCACGGGTTCTTCGCAAAAACATTACGACAATAACACCATTTACACATCGTTTTTGCGTAAAAAGCAAATGGAACTCGGTCGGTACAACAATGAAGTCCATTAACGTGATTAAATTGCTTCGGTTGTTGAAACGGCTCATCCGTCGCGATTCCCTGTCTCTTCGAACGTTTCCGGGATTTTCCATCTTACCACCAAAAGGGGGAACGTGGTCTACCTGCACCACAGAACAATCAAACACTGATGTCGTTTTTGTTGACGCAATCGTTCCGCACTGGCAGCTAGCTAGTGTCCTGTGGAACTAAGCTAAACTATACCGTTAAAAAGGGGTAACTTCCTATTCTATCCCCCTTTCATTTTCTTGCCATGTTTTCCATTGCTTTGTGGAAATTCAACGGCACGAAGAACAAGCACATTTTTTTTATTTACACACAATAGTCTGAATCCCATTTCCCATGGATGGGAAAGATGGTTACGAGCATTCACTAATGTTGCTAAACTCATTTACCATCACCGTGGCCACATCGAGGGTGATAAGTAAATGCAGATTGGTAACCGTTAAAAACAATTACCACATTGGGTTACGGATGTTTTCCCTTGATCAACCCTTTATATCATGGATGTGACTTTTCCATTTTGGAGTGAAAAATAGTTTGAAAGAGATAAAAATGTAAATAAAAAAATTGTGTTCTACAGTTCTGGAAGCAACTCTTGTTAGCGGATTTATTGATTGACCGAGTTTCCGAATTCTCATAACGTGCGTTCCGGGCGAACTACGAACCAAACGCATTGTGCGACCACTTCAACACAGACAATCGCACCAGCATCCAGCAGAATAAACAACACCAACAGCTCGTCCCATTGAATACTGGAGCCGCCAAAAAGTCGCCAGTCTCGCCAAAAAGTCTGGCAATTCTTTTTTATAGCTGCGGACATACGATTTGGATTCGCGCCAAAGGGAGACAACTACGCGAATAATTCTAGTTGTGCGTGACGTAAAGTTCTGAGCCATAGAACATGAGTATATTTCGGTTCGGATCTTTAACGTTTCTTCGTTCCGTTTTTCTTGGTGCACAGCAGTATCATAGGCAGGCTACTTCCACCCTTGTGAGAAATGAAATAACATCGGTTATTAGTGCTCTTGTCGCCAACCCGTCGGAAAACTCTTCCCGTTTTGTTGGTTCTTCCTACGTTCGATTTTTTTGGACTTCTTTCAATAGTATACGCAAAGCGGTTGCAGGGAAAAACTGTACAGCCAGGCAAGTTTGACCAAGGGAGAAAACATCTCTCAGTAAGATGCTGTAGATATCGCTTCGTGGCGCCATCGAGCCGGTACAACCGAAATGATAAATCGTTTTCAGTGCAACATGATGCCGGTGAGAGAAAAACGGGGGAAAAGCGGCCAAATTTGGATGGTTCTATTCATAACGACACGATGCAAAGAACAGTTTATGCTGGACATATATCGAATCGACTATTGAATATTTATGATCCTTTCAAGAAGGAACAATAAAAATGTCCTATTCAAATGAAGACTGCTGAAATGTTTTTTTTCCTTTTTGGCACTTTTCTTTAGAATTTTTTTTAAATTAGAAATTAAAAACTCTGTTCTGGCTGATAACAGCAAATCAAAACTGTGTCTAATAAACCCTGACATCTAGACAACGCGTCGTTAATTGTTACCAAGTTCCAAACCATCATAAATCTGCGCATCTCAGCAGGGTGGCCCTTTGGAGCTCCCGCAGCGAAAGGTTTTATAACGCCTCCCAATATCTCTAACCTGAGCTTGTTCTTATTGTTTCTTGAACTCCCCGGTAAGGGTTTCGCCAAACAGGGAAGCAAAAACAAAACACAAACATCTAAACAAATTGTTCCCCGGGGGTCGAATTAGACGACTCTGCCGGTTTGACGGTCGATGATGGTGGAAAACAACTTCACTTAAAGATTTGAACATTTTTCCCGACCACTCGATACCTGTGAAAACTGGGCTTGATGTCTTTTTCTGTGGCAGATCCGTCCGGAAAACCAATAGCTGCGAACATAGTGTCCGCATTAGCGCTAGCGTAGCGTAACGAAATTGGCATCAGCACGTGCCGTTTGATGCGTTGTGGCGTCGCTCATATTGTCACGGTTACACGCTTCATACCACTTGCCGACTACTGTTTACAGCCATGCTCACTTTATCATGTTCCCCTTTTTTATATAAACCCATCATGATTGGCGCTTAGACGAATGTATTCATCGTACCTCAAAAAAACCGTATCATATTTAAAATTTATGTTCCTTCTCTGGGCAATGGAAGTTCTTTGATTTTTTGACACATAATTTTGATACATTTCTTGGCACATGAATGCTCTTGCGGAGCACAAACGCTAATATTCGGAGTGGAGATTTCACTTCATTAAATAGTGCCCTGAAGCCACAGCAAAAGGACCCAACGCCATTTGTTCCCTTCTTCTCCATCTCTCCAGCAGCGAAACTCTGCCACGAGCGCTTTTGCATAAATCTCTTTAGCTGCGAGACGTTCGGAATGCATACGGCAACACCGGAAGCTGAGCCAACACGGAAACACCCTTTTCTCGTACCAGTGCTTAATTAAATTCAAAATGCGTCCATCAACCGTCAGCAAGGACTCCACCCAGCAAATGCAGGCCCACTCTATGCGAGTTTTCCGATCGAACACTGCCTGCCAGCAGCGTTTAGATATTGTGTTGTTATTGTCCTTTCGAGTCCTTTCTTTTTTTTCACTTTACATGGGACAAAGTTTTCCAGCGAGGGAGGGAAAACACTTCCACCTTTCCCCCGCAGGAAACCCCTTTTACTGCCGATGTACCGTTGTGCTGGTAAATAATCTGCCCATTAGGATCCCCATTAGGCGGTATTATCATAAGCAAATTCTATTAAACAGGACGATAAGGACGGCACAGCAGCCAGCCAGCAAGTGGTATGGAAAATTCTACGTCGGAAAATCCCTTTTCTCGCTGGAAAGCGCCCCGACTGCAGAGATGCAAAGCATTTACCCGTGAGTGGGCGTTACCGATGAAAGCGAAACATGTACTTTAGTCATTTATAAACAAATCCTCCCAATCTATGCGGCAGTCGTTTCACAGTCGACCCAGTGGTGGTGTGGGGCGGCTAGGCAACGAAACGTTTAAAAATGATACAAATCCTTAGCTTTGTAAAGAGATCTATTGCAATTCAATCCGCTTAAAATGGATAGCATTTGCTGGGAAGGAAGATTGTTCAGCATCCTCTTTTAAAGAAAACATTTTTTTCGTATAAACAAGCTGCAAAAAACTTCTAGCTAGTCTTCTCGAAATGTAATGTATCCTTGAGATTTGTTAAGATAATTATTTACGGCGTAATATTAATTTGCTTAAAAATATTTGCTATAATGCACGGTCCATTTAACATCAAATTTCTGCACCACGTCAAAACAGTTGCTGCCGAAGTCGAGCATCGAAAATGCAATAGGCGCATCAAATCGGATCAGGAACCGTATTTCATAATTTTTGCCGTTGCGCTTGAGAAAGCCTACAGCATTCCCCGTGAGTTAACTGAGCCATATTTCTCAAGGATGTACCATGCTCGATAGATTGTAGTAGATAACAGTTTTCGGTTTACAAAACATCGTACAAAAAGCCGCTCACGCTACGCTCATTGTGCGTTCGAGTGGATCCCAAATCCGGATTACAAATGCTTCCCCACATTTGCTTTGGTACGTTCCCATGTTGTGCGGCGGGGGTTTTTTTTTCGATACTTACCCACCGAAAACGTTGGACGCCCGGTCCTTGAGATCTGCAAAGCCCGGCATTGTGTGCTGTTGCTAAGTAACTGAGGCTAGCCGCTCAGGTGGTGATTACCGGATGATGTAAGGCCTAAAACCGAAGCAGTTTTTTTGTATTTCTTCTCGTCTAATGTACTGCTAATGTGTGCTGAACAATGATGTTGATAACGAGCGATACGTTCGCCGCGTGGTTCTAGTGAGCTGTGGTAGCCTGTTTCATGATCTCGAAGGATATCCTATTCATGATGCATTAGTTAAAGATGGAAATAAATCATTATTAAAAATAAAGATAACATATTAAATGTTAAGTATTGTCAACTATTTACAGTAAAGTTATTTAAAAGTAACCCATTTAGAACTAAGTGAATGTGGTATAGGAGAGATTTCTAACAGTATAGACGGGTTTGTGCTCTCTACTCCATTTCCCTTCATCCTTCTCCTTTGTGGAGCCTATGACCAATATTGTTTATATTTAAGGGTTCTAGAGTCGACCTTGTTTTCAGTGAGACGGGGTTTTGAAAAGAAAGTTTATCAAATTTGTTGACTTGAATTAGGTATCATAAATTTGTTTTCTTATTTGTTTTGTACTATAAAATCACTGATCATCACTTCAAAATCTCCTTTTGTCCGAATATCCTTATATCAGGTACCGTGGGTATGTTGCGAATAGCCTTCTTTCTTGTCAGTGTAACAACAACTAACCAACAAAGTTTTGCAGAGTATAGCAATAAATAACTAAAAAACTTATGCCCAACAAACCCTAACCAGAAGATTTGAAATTTAATTTCAACTTACATGTATTCCAAAAGAAATTAGAGATCTAAAATTATCTTTTGATTTTACAAGATCAGGTGGACAATTTTAATTCTATTTAACTATAAATACAAATTAAACTAAAAAAGAAGTAATGTATGCTATAAATGCTATAAAAATAGATACTATTTACTGAACAAAGTTGTATTTTAGTAAAATAAAAAAGTAGGGAGTTATATGTTGAAACATTTGATGGATGTTTTACTTCTGCGATGAAACAGAAAACTTTATGTTACACAACACTTTTTCCATAGGATGGATTTTCCATCAGGGATGATCAGCAACGGACATGCTCTATGACCTCCGGTAGGTTGATCATGCGCACAAGCTCTACACATTTTTTAAGGTCTGCGCAAACTATTCGCCATATTTTAGGTGCCCATTCTAGTACATTTTCCTAATGCTAATATTACAAATTTTCTTGACTCACCGAATATGATGCAAATCAGCTTGTTCAGGCTCATCTGTTAGGATTGTTTGTTTGACGATCGTAGCACAGGAGTGGATAGCGCAAATAGCAGTACATATACTGCTTCTCGCACTTTTGCCACCAAAAGCTGCCCCAAAACCACAACCACAATGACCACAACTACACACCTACGCACGTACGGGAACTCACGGACCAGCGGGATCGAATGCACAGACAACCTAGAACTGCATTGAATTCCATCTTTTGCTTTGCTTTCACCCGCGATACAGCATTATTGGTTTGTGAGTTACACTCAGGACGGTGGCCTGTCACTGCACCAGGAACTGCACACGGTCAACGGCCCCGACAGCACCGACGCACGGACGCACGCACATTACCTCCCACACACACACACGGACGCACCGGACCCGACCCGCCGCAGGTCCACCGACCCAGGAGGACCCCAGCTCACCACAGTAGCACCCAGGCAACTGTGCGACCCACCCCGTGGTAAGGATGGTCCGCTAGTAGCGCAACCGATCTGCTTGCATCCAACTGAACTGTCAGCGACGGACTCCGGTTCGAACTGCTACGCACTGGTACCGCACTAGCCCGACGACGGTTAGCAATCGTCTGGTTCGGGCCCAGGTCCTGGATCGTCCTTGTCTGGCATCTTCCGGCAAATAGCGATACAGTCGGCTCAGCTCTCCCGGACCAGCTGCGCTCTCATTTCTTCCATCGTAGTCGATGGCCTGCTCTAGCCAACGGCTGCCATACCTTCCATACAGGTGACGCATGCGTCGAACGGACATTTCCACTTTTGCTCCCCAGGACAAACATGAAAGCCACTCGTTTATATTAGCGTTTTTGCAGCTGTGTTAGAAGAATCTCTTCCCCCCATTATACACAAACACATACGCACACACCTTCCCAACGACGGCCACTCAGAAGCATCCGAAATCTTGCGGCCCATGTTTCAGGGTGGCAACAGTAGCTAGTATACTGTTTGTACTACCTTACATAATGGTCCACACCGTTTACGCCAATCGACAGACGGCGAAGGTGGAGCTCAGATGCGCTTAAGGCACGGTATCGTATCCTTGCTACGCTTATGTACAACTTGCCATCGTTCGCATGGATACAAACTCCCGCTTTCCCGCTTTTCACGACAAAATGTAACGTTTTTTTTGTCCACGTCGATGATTGCTGATAAAATCCTACACACAGTTCCAGCGAAACCGCAATGGCTTCCGACCTTCGTTCGGACCCCGTTGGTAAAATGCACAATATAGTGGGTGATGGGTGTTGCTTTTTTTTTATTTGCTTTTTATTTTGACATCCTTTTTATTACACATTCATATAGTGATTCGAACATTTCTGTCTGGTTTTTGTGCTGGTGAAAGTTTAGTGGAAATCACATTACCGGCTAGACGCCGTGTTTAATGGAAAAGTAGACTTTATTTAAACGCAAATAGAAGAAGAAAAAAAACCAAATGGAAATGGTTAATTTTAGCATTCGCTTTTGTCCTCACATCACACCAACGGTGGAACCAATCTGTATGATGGGAAATGTCACCTTTTGCTTTGTAAAATTATAAATGGAACGGCATTATTTCACGTACCAAAACTGTGAGAACAAAAGGGGTGGATTTTATTTATAGAATTGATCTTAAAGTAGCAATGCTTTTTTCTGAATTTGCTTAAAAGTATTCGTGTTAGTATGTAATTGAAATTGCTTAACACCTCTTTGGTAGTTTAACATATAAATGCTTTTGCTACATTTTACTTTTAAAATCCTTCTTCATTTCTTGCAGTGTTCTAGGTAACTGGTGATTGACTTTATTGGTCATATTTGAAATCCTTAAATAAGGTTTTATGTTAAAATTATACCTTTGATTTAATCATCATAACAAACGGAACGCCCAATTAAAATAATTATAGCTCAATGCAGCATTGCAACATTTTATCAAACTTTTATGTTTCATTATAATTTATGTTATAACATCCTTTTTATGCTTCTACTAATTACAATGTTACCCATTCGTTTATGTTGTAAATCCTGATCATATGCATACATTTTTACTACAAAGGAGATAGTAGAAGATTCATTGATGTGCAAGTCCATGTTTGACTCATGTTGCTAGAGCAAGAACCATGATTCACGACTGGACACAGTTATCTGTTGGAAATTGTTGGAAACAGGTGACCAGCGGCTTCGCAAAAATCAATTAACACAGAGGTTGTGTAAACCTGGGAGATTATACCATTGAATTTAGTCTCAAATCTTCCTATCTTTTCAATATGCACCCGCGTCTCAGTATTCACTTTCTCCTCATTAAGAAACAATCCGCATTGAGGAACAATGAAGAAGTCGTTGATAGACTCAAATGCAGGAATCGCTGATAAACCCAAATTAAGATGTAGTCATATCTTTGTTACAAACACTAGAAAGGACAAAATACAAGATCTTCTAATCTGTAATCTGTTAAGTAAAGTATATACACCATTACGTAGAATAATTTTTATTTTATCTTGTTAGTACGATTATCATTCGGCATACTTCTCAAACAAGTTTTCGCACAAAAACTTGAAGGAAATTCTCACATTGACTATCATGCAAGGAACTGTTGAACTGCATGAATCTCTCAATCTTTATACACATCCTCTAAGAAGAACTCCCTCCCGCTTATATCAAACCTGTCATAGGATTTCCTGCCGGTAGTGGAACAGGTACTGCCGACATAGCACCAGGGACTGCGGCCATTGGACTAGCGCCTCCCGGCATTGGAACAGGGAGATGAGACATTGGACCAGCGGCTGCCGACATAGCTCCTGGGACTGCGGCCATTGGACCAGCGCCTCCCGGCATTGGAACAGCGCCTATCGCACCTGTTGGAACCATTCCTCCTCCAGTTAAGGCATTACCACCAGAATACGGTGCTACCATTCCTGTGGCATGCGAAGCGTCCGGAAGAGAATTGACTACTGGAACACCGGTACCTCCCGGATGTAAATAGCTTGTAGCACTTGCAGGATTATTCAGATCGGGAACCAGACCTCCCGTTGGAACCAGATTCGAATGTGGCGGATTTAATGCATTTAAAGGATTATCATTCCCCGGCATTAGTTTACTCGTTGGTAACGCATTCAACATATTGGTTGGTGATAGTAAACCTGCATGAAGCATATTTACCAGAAGTAAATGTAATAAGAGAGAGAATATATGTGATTAACACTCTTTCATCGTTTTGCAACAGTTTTGATGAGCTTTTAAAAGTTACGTACTGCGATACATTGCAAGTAGCTGTAGGAACAGGAAAATACCACCCTGCGCGGGTACCGTCCGCTTCTGCTTCATGCCGGTGCTTGTACTGTCCACCATCTGCTTAACGATCGATTGCCATGTTTTCGACACTTGATTCTCTATCACCTGCTTCGGTGTGATGATCGCCTTGTCCGTTGTATCGCCCCCAATATCCTCACTCATCAGATCGTTTGGTAGCAATCCTACGGATGCCTCCCATTCTTCGTTGGACGCAGCTTTTTCAATCGTAAGCACTACGACGAAAAGCGTAGTTATGAGCACTATCACACGAGATGAACGCACCATTTTGCTGTAACACAGAAGCATAAGCATGCATTACACCACCGCAACACTGAAACTTCACCAAACGTTTAACCGCGTACTAACTTACCGGACACATTCGGGCTGGCTACTGAAACGTGCCGCGGCATGCGTTTGCATCTTAAGTAGTTGGTTGGAAAAGTAGCCTGCGTTTATCAGGATGAGCGTGTGGCTACGGCACTACAGACGGTAAACAATCCGTACGACGCGCGGCTCTATGAACGAGTGCGCAACCGAATGCATCCTCCAGTTCCGTATCGGATGACTATTTTTTCTCTTTCCTTTTCGTACATACAATGGAAAACGTGCAGAGCTAATCATTTATACCACTTATCAATGTACTTTGTACTGCAAAAAATGACTCTAGACATGGTACTAGAGTTTAAAGCGCAGAATGAAGTTGATTCTTAACCGCTTTGTATAAAAAAAAATAAAGCAAAACAACGTAATCAAGAATGGTCGGATGTGTGTTTGTGGTTCTGTTTTTACTTGATGACAAGTACAACAGCATGTAAAACTGTTACCAAATGGTCCTGGGGGGAAAGTAACAACACTAAGCTTTTCTGTGCTATTCTTTGTGGTGAAGTCATCGAGTAGCGATATTAAACACATCGACTGCTACTATCAATCATAGTGTTCATCGCGTACGCTGCTTGTTCATCATAAACGTATACATAATTCTTATCCAATCTTATCAGTGTGGCACACTCGATTTAATCCCGGGTTGTCGTTTTTTTTTTTGTTGTGCTCTCATTTCTTTTATTCCATCCTACCGGCACGTAGTATCGCGAGATACATTTAAAACCGTACGAAGTTCTGCTGACATTCTTTGCCAATCCGATACCCATCCCATCGTACACGGTCGATACGGTCGATCGCAAACCGACACGCGTCCAAGGCATTCCCAGAACTTCTTCCCCAACCATGCAACTGTGTGGGGTGCCAACTTATTGCCACTTCACTCCTGGCCCTATCCGAGGATAGATCCGCTCCATTCATTCCCACGCAACCACGATAGAGCAATAACTTTCTTCTCGATTTATGCCAGAAGCAAGAAGGGCGAGAAAAACCGGCAGTAGGAAACCTTTTGGCAAAAGATGCATGCAGCAAAGCAAACCGTCCATGCGTCATCCTTTTCATCCCTGCCAAAAAGTCGTTGCCGTGGTCGAGCGTACGAATTGTTTGCTTCATTCGCCCACCCACCCACGAGCCTATCGACGGCTGTTATGGCTGTTTGTCCATGAGCGATGACTGCAGACACGGTCGGATGTTGACAACATTGCTCGAATCTTTTCCACCTCGGTCACGGGCGGAAGTTAATAAAGTCGTTCAAACAGTCACTTAACAGTAACTCGAGCACTAAAGAATGTAATGAGCACTCTAGCGAGGGAGTAGAGCGGTTGGAAGGCATTCTTCTAGAATATTTCCCCAAAAACGGGCCACCATTTTTTTATTGGCTTGTTTTTTTTATTGCTGCCATAATGTTTAAATATTGTGCGATATTTCACATTAATGCTTCGTTTGCAAAAGTTTGAAACTATTTAACGCAACAGCTTTATTTTATTCTCTCTTTTTTGCTTGATTACCATAGAAACTACCATGCACGCATCTATGGAATGCGTAAATTTGCTCTCTCAAAAGTGCATAACTCGTGCTTGCTGAATCGAGTTTTTTCCCCATAGTAACGCTCTGTGTGTTGATGAACTAAGCACGTGGCAAAAAAGGTATTTTATTATCACTTTGATTTTTGGGGTAGACGGCAACATGAAGATGTTAAATACAGAAACCTTTACTGAAACCAACTTAAATTTAGTTTAGTATTGATTTTCTACTGATATTTCGAAATATGTTACTAAATGTGGACGTTATGTTTACTTCTTGATTTATAAAACGTACAAAACGCATAAACGAGGCAATCCCTAATGATACACAAATAAATTGAATGACTCTTCATAATTAGATAATGATTTGAGTGCACATTTTAGTGAATTCAAAAGATATTGAATTTTCATTTACAACCATTTTGTTACGAAACAATTATAAACAATTTTGATATATGTACAATATCTGCTTTTTCTACCGTTTTTATGTATGTTAAATAATGGTACTAAAAAATCACTACAAACACTCATCTTCTGCTCAATACTAAACATTTTATAGTATTAAATAGTTAAGCAAATTATACCAGTTTTGTAAACTGGCTTCATAAGCTTCAAACGGTGAAGCTCTTCAACAAGAAATACCATCTTATTCTAATGAGTTCTAATTTCCTTCCGTGTGAATCTGGTATTTGCATGTCTTATGTAACCACCACCAATGGCATGTGATAAGGAATTTTACATCCATCGTTCATCAGCTTCATGGTGCTAAGATTCACATTCGTACCGCCGTAAGCTGCATCAGCCTTGAATCGCTATGAAAACGTACCCAGTATTTGCAATACCCGCTGCCTTCGGAATCACTTTTTAATGACACGCGAACTAATTTACAGCGGAAAACTGTTCACCCGCATCTCCACCCACACTCGTGCACAGGGCCGTTCGGGAAAATCTGCACCCAACATTTCCCACCGTTCCCCGCTCGACTTCTCGTCCCGGACAGCCGTCCAGTACAGCCTTCTAAACTCCGCCTACTCCGGTGTGATTCTATGTACCAGCGCGACGTAATGTTACGTTCGCATCATTTGCCCCAGAAATGGCCCCCGTTGATATGGATACATTCTGGGTTGCCATTTTCGGTTTGCCAGCGAGCTTTTGCCCCAAACGCCGGGAAAACTCGGACGGCTGCGAACGAAAAAGAGCACTGCAAAGTTGAGCGTTTGCGTACGACAGAACCTTTTTCGGGGAGATTACGCCATACTGCGTGTGTTTCTTGTGGAAAATGCGAGCACCAGTTCTGGCAAGGAACATTGAAAAAAGAGAAACAAAACACTGCATAATTCTATGCGCTGTGTATCGATTTTTCGTGTGCCTTACTATTTGGCAATGGATGGCCAGGCCACTGCCCACGCTATGGTGAACAATTTCTGCAATTTCTTTTGCAACGGCATGGAATGGGTCTTGCAATCCTTTTGGTTTGCATTTATACTTTGCATGTTGATTATTATTTTAGAATACTTGGAATTCTTATAGTATAATAATAAACATAGTAACATTAAAAAATTAACAATTAACATTAATATAGTCATCTGTATCTGCTGGTTATTATTATCACGGATATCATTATAATATGCATGAAAGTTTTGATGAAGAGCAAATAAATCAAACTGCTACGTGTTTCCTCTTTTACTATATAATTTAATACTTTCATGTTCACTCATTTCATCGAAATTGCTGATACTGAAATTGTTAAATTGGGGCGACCCAGTGGTGTATGTGGTAGCGAAAATGGTCTTACACAACAGAACCGGCTATCAAATCCCATCCGGATCATTCCCCCCATAGAAAAGATTGACTATCCAGCTGCGTGGTAAAAATAAGTCGAATAAACCAGAAGCAGGTCGACATGGTCATAAAGCTAAGAAAATAGAACTATAAATTGTGTTTTACATTTCATTTTGTTAAATCATTTAAGTGTGTAAAAAGCGTGTAAGTAAAGCTATTTTTAAAAGTGACAATGAGTCCATGATTTTATTTTTAATTTAACAATATGAAACATTGAGCCAGCAAGCTTTGCAATATCAATTAAATAAAGCGGTAGAAAATATGTCTTGCAGACAACAATAATTAATATAGCAATTTTATTTAAACTATTATAAATTCAGTTGTACATAAAATGTATGAAAAATAGCTGCGAGTTTTTAAAACATCGAGCATTTTCACAATGTCCGTACATAAACCCTGTATTTCGTTTTAAGGGTGCTTTTATATCATGGAAAGCTTTGTTTTATGGCAACGCTATAATTTTTCTACATGCGTTACGTTATCTGTGTCTTGGCTAAACGCGGATAGAAAGAGCGTTACCGAAACGTTACGTTATTCAAATTTTTAATTGCGAAAAGGTTTTATTTCGACAAATTACGATAAGAATTTTACAATATTTTACGTATTCAATTTTATTTTTAAAAAACTTTAAATATAAAAAATGAAATCGGAATAACCCGTTACCTACAAAGCAAACACAGCAATCGTTGATTTATTTTGAGGTAATCCACAGAAGTCATTTGTTCAATAATTTTTTTTATACACATTGAAGAAGAAAACCCCAATATTTCGCAGTTTTATTAAAAAATTAATTCAAAGTGTTCTTTTTTTTTATTGAACAATAATAATAAAGTGGTGTTCCGTTGACAACTGGAAACGTTATGAGCGCCAACAGCATAAACTTGCACGACATCCGACTCAAACTGTTCGGCCCAACGTTGGACGATTCCGTACTGTATGGGATTGATCGCGTAATTAGCTACTTAGTACGGAGTGGAAAAGGCAACAAAGGACCACGGAAAACGGAAAGCTTCTATCGGTCCTGTGAAGCTTTGCCCGTGCACGAAGGCACAACCCGATTTCCTCAGCTCCTAGCACCGAAGCTTTCCACCGAAGAAATGGGTACGTACGGTGTTTATCATCCGAAACAAGCGTGTTGTTATATGAATCATACTTTTCCTCCTTTGTCGTCCTAGATATGATCATTGACGCAATTGCCCAGTCTCGCCGCAACAGTCTGAAACTCAGAAGAAAAGTGACAACTACCAGCAAGGAGAATTCGGAACCCAAGTTACGTCGTACCCGGTGGGCCATCGCAAGAATCAACGAGTTTGACGATGGTGGGAAAACGTACGAAATTATGAAGCCACTAGATGGGACACCGCTACCGGCGATGTCGCAGGATACGGAAATTGTTTTCGCCGTACTGCAAAACGGGAACACACTCTCGTACCGGATCCATCGGCCGAACGCAGCCATTGCTGATTGTGCGTATTTTATAGTTCGTAACTTTTTCTTCCCTCACACACAAAGCAGCAAGCAATCAGAGTGGAAATTGTGTAAAGAACATCATCTTTTTTTCCTTTTTATTTTTGCTTGACTTTATCTGCTTCTCTATTGTAGCTCAATTTAAGTTTTTGTTCTTACATCAACAGAATGAAATCAACACACACGCACACACAAAACCAGAAAAAATAAAACACCCGGCATGTTCTACTGTGATCAGTTGTCTCACAGCAAATGGGATGAAAATGATAACAACATTCAAAACGCAGTCGTGCGCAATAGACAAGCAGACAGTGAAATGGTTTTGCGACGCGCGTGTATCCCTGTCTGCGTGCAAATGTTGCAACCAAAAACTGGCAACGGAACTATTTACTGCAAAAGGAAAAACCTTTCGCCCGAACCACATTGAAGGACTGTAGAGAAATACAAAATTTAATCTTTGAAAGTGATAACCTATCGACAGCATCAAGTTTTTGGTCGTCTGTCGATTGCTGCCCGATACGTTGCACAATTTTATTATGGTCCATAAAGCAAGCTTCTAGTGCATTTCGGGATACATTTTCAAGCATGAAGCAGCCGTATGGGGATATTCACTTGAGAAAGAATGCAGTCAACTGCAGTAAAGCAATCCTTTGATAGACACATTGGCAGGGCAGCGAATGGCATGGAAACGAAAGAAACCATTGAAACAATTCAATCTTTTCCACTCGACAGATGGTTCCCATTAGGAGAATCCTGAGCCATAACTATGTCAACCAATCTGATGTTACTGGCATCAATAAAAATTTTCCGTTTAGCTTAACGTTACTATTTTATAAATGCTTCATATTGCACACATTTGTCACAAACGTAAGAGACATATTTCATATATCATTCACGTGCCAGAACTTAACATTTATCGAGCCAATGTTATTTATCATTTGCTTCATGCGAGACAAGAAAATCAATTTCGAGAAATATTTACTCATCGGCTCTGATGTTCAGACACAGACAGACTTGCTTTTCACCTCGGCCTCTGCCCAAAACCACCCATAGCTCTGTGTGCCCTTCGTAGGGCTAAACGATGCGAAGAGTACAACAATCAAGCACACAACTGCATCTCGACAACCGACCACTTGCTCCAATTGTTGGTAAACACACACACACACAAACACTCGTCCAGGCTTTCGCCGATCAAACCGAAACCGAAAGCATACATCAAGCGCACAGACAGATGGACAGATGTTTTATTAACCCTTTTCCCAAGCTTTTGTCTTGTCCCTTTCTTAACTCTCCCGCCACACCGTAACTCGTCCGACCAAAAAGGGCCGGTTTCGCAATTTAGGCGCCATTCTTCACCCAAACGAAATAAAAAAAACACAAACCCTCCCTCCCCAGTCGAATCGGCAAAGCGATAGCGTGTGCGAGTGTGTGAAGACTTTCGGGGAATCCTGTATCGCTACACGCTACACATTGTCTGCCGTACGGCACAAACCCGAACCGAAGGGCAAGGGCTTACGAGGGATGCGATTCGATCGGCCCGGGACCTGGTTATTATTATTTAATAAGCAGCTATAGCACCAACCCGGCACCCTACCAGTGATCGTTCCCTGCTGTCTTGGCGATCGACTGACACGCGGAGCGGACTATTTGGTAGCCAGCCAGTAGCTGGAAGAATGACCGAAAATGACCGAAAAATTGCTTCTTGTCCGGAAAACGCAGTCCTGCAGTTTTGCGGGAGGTGGAGCACAAATTTGCTACAATCAACAGTCCGATTGATTTATTACGCAAAATGCTTATAATTCGCGGATACATTTTCTTTCGATTGACACCAGTCTTTGTGGATCACCGCGGTGGAACGAATGTGTGAATAAAAATTGGGTCTTACTATTGGGTCTACACGTAAGTTTCTAGCGTTTTAAAAACAGACACCACCGATTTTTGTATTTGAGGTCTGGGATCTTTTCGGTCCTTCTGTTTGCCCAGCAAAGCAAGTTCGGTATATGGTGGGATCACAAGAATGTCATATATTATGAGCTGTTTACAAGGGATCAAACCATCAGTAAAACATATTATCGAACGGCCAAACGACTTGAATATATGAGAACACACACATGTCAGGAATCCTTCCACCATGACTTAATTACTTACTCTTGACCTACTGCAGGAGTCCTCTAAACCGCTTACGGCAAAGTGCCGTCGTCTGCCAATCCATTATCCTGGCCTTACTGACATTAACTTTTCATCTTGTCCATGTACAAGACCTAGAAAGGACTTTACGGGCAGGGTTGTCCGGTGTCATTCGAATGACATTTCGAGCTCACCGGAGCCTGAGGAGTGAGATCACCGTACATCTCATCGAGCTACGACGATTTGGAGAATAGTGAATAAAAATGTCTCACACTCTTAATTTTTCACAATAAAGCCCTAAAAACTATACAAACATATTTGTACACCCAACACTACTGGTTAGAAATGGTTTGTCTATGAACTGAAAATATAAACGAATTTAAATTAATACAATTCTTTAGCAAATAAAAACGAAACAATGCAACTCTCTTTTAGTAGTGGTTTATTTTTATATATTTGTTTTGTTTGTTTGTTTGTTTGTATGTTTTTGTTTTTCCGCGCGTGTCACCTTAACCATCCTCTTCACAGCTTCACAGCTACTTTTCGTCAACACTCGTGTTCTTTTCGACAGACAAGATCACCAGTGCTAATGCTTAACCAAATCTACAAAAGCTTTCCCTTTTCTGGAGGGTTGCGTTCAAATCTAACTCTTTCTACGCTGCTAGAAAGAAGAAACCTGGTTTTTTTTTGTTCAAAACCCTAAATTCGCCTTATCATCGTGGCCTTTTTTCCACCTAACCGGATTCACTCCACGCACACGTGACGTACACAAATTGCTTCACACCTAAAGGCGGCCCCCAACCAAATCGGTACGCATTCCAGCTGCTGGACGAACGTACGCGTCCCAACCGTTTAAGCGCTAATTGCTGCCCAAATAACAACTGGTCCAATTACAGTTTCTGGGTGAATTAAATTACAAACAACATGGGCGATAACTAATTAATATTACAATTGTAGGAACCATCTGATTTGAAGATTGTGTGTGTTAATGTGTTTTCCCTTTTTTTTTTGCTGTTCATTTGTCACCTCCTGCTATTCTCTTCGTTCTGTCCTATTGAGTCTAGTATAATACTCATGTGAAAGAAATTCAACAGCTATACAATACAAACAAACACAATTTCTCAAATAATTGTGTGGCCGCATACTGCACAAAATCAAATCTATCCTTTTGACATTTTTTTGTCAATTATCGATTTTTGTCCTATTCATTCAAAATACCACTCTGGAAGCTATCGTGAATCGTTTTCGATTGCTTTGCATTGCAAACTAACACTAAACTCTGCGCCTGCTACAACATTCGACATGCAATGAAACAAAACACAACAATCATTGCTTGTTTTTTTTCTTTGTTTTGTTCTCCAATATTCAATAACTTCAATACTGCTGTTGGATTGTGGAAAGGGATCTTCATTATCGCTAGTTAATAGGGCTTTTGCTCCCATAAATATGTGGCTTACTGATAACAGAAAAACACACAGAAACACGCAAAACGCAACACTATTTGACATGGCATTTGCTTAGAAAGGATCTAATTTTCCTTTAACTATCTCCAGATGGGTTTCCACATTTTTCCTTCCTTCATTCGGTTCGTGTTTCGTGTGTACATTTCGATTCGATTTCTACTGGTACTTCGCTACTTCGGGACTGTTTTCTTCTTCTTTCTGTAATAGTTAAATAACATTTGTTTTTCTACACTTTTTATGCATTTTGAAATTGATTTTACGCTGTTTTGTTTTTTTTTTTTTCTTTTCTTTTTCATCCTTCTCCTAAAACTTCATCCATTCCATCGTTTGTTCGGTTCTGCTATACAATAAATATTTCTTTTTGCACTACAACTAGAAAGGTGGTTACGATTTCATTACTTCATGTTTATTATTATTATGGTGTGTTTGTGGGTAGTTTTGTGTGTGATTTTATCCCTTCATTTCTCTTTTGCTTTCGATGACTTACGTCCCTATATTTCACGCACTGCATTCCCGTGCATCCTTTGGCTTATCCTTCTGTGCATCCATTCATCGCATCATCGTTTTTTTGGATGATTAATCCACATAAATTTCACACACACCCAGCATATGGTCACCAGCCAATACCAAAAAAAAAAACACACCTCCTATCCAAGCATCATCACGCGTGAAAGGAAAAGCTTCCCAGTGAAATGTATGATCAAGCAGCGCTCCCGCTGTTCCGTCGCGTACGATAATTGATCGACGCCTCGGTTCAATCAGCATCGGCAAAAGCGAAAAGCCGCCGGCCCCATATCCGATTGCGTGCGCGTCAGGAACTCCAAGACGCTGATTCATCGGACCGGTTCCGATGCAGGTGATTCCATGCGCAGCATTCGATTGACTCTTGTTTCTTTTTTTCCCCCTGTATAGTAACTCAACACAAAACAACAACAACAACAACAACCAAAAAAAGCCAAACATTTTCGACACAAATTTAGCACACCTGAAAGGTGTGTTGTGACTTATGCAGACGATTGGTGACAAAATTTCGGCCCCATTCGTGCTCCGTGGCAGCCCCCGTACTTTGGTTGCTCTGTGCAGATATTCGGGGAGGCTCGTGCGCTTTCCTAGCGCTATGACTCACGCACAGCTTCGTTTTTTGCGTATCATTTCGCAGGCACGGAAATCCGATACACCGATCGATAGGACTAGCAACAACAACAGCAGCAACGGTCAGTATTGGCCACGGGACGGTGCCCATAATTAACACCGCCATTCGGTGCTTGTGTTAGCTCTATCCGATTTCTTCGATACTGCGGCAATACGCCGGTCCGGCACGGTATCGGCTTGTATTTCGCCGACCTGTCCTCTGCCGGTGACATTCTCTCGCTTTACCACCTGACGCTATGTTCTCCTACTTCCCCGGCCCAGCCTTCCGCAATTCGCATCCAATCATAACTAATTTATTCGTCCCCCAACCGCGCGCGGCTGGGAGACCCACCGGTTCGGCACGATTATCTCATCGACGACGATGCGAACGCGGCGACGAACTCGTCAGGGCCTGCATGCCAGATCTTGCCACCGGGTGGCTCGATCGGCTACCGCAAGGGTTTCATCTTGCCATCATCTCGCACCATGCTTACCGAAGCATGACATCAGAGATCAGCACCCAAGTTCATGGACATGATGGTTCCCTGGGTTCCCTGCACACGATGTGCTGAATTTGGAGCGCTGCTTAGCCGTCACAAAGCGATCACTCATCCGTTACCCGGTCGCTTACTAGCGAGCTGAATGACTTCCATCAATCGTCACTGCCGCGCTCCGGTCACGTGCACAAAATGCAGCAAGAATAGTGATGTATGTGTATGGCGATCAGAGTCGTTACTGATGAGTCAACTGTTCACAAGTACGCCATCGATCGCCATACACTGCTCAGACAACCGGCGATACTGTCCCGGGTAATTGTGCTCATTATTGCATGATACAAACTGTAAAAAGCAAAAACTTCCCGTCCAGTACACTAAGTAACTTGTACAGTGGGAAAAGTACCGAACCGCTGAGTGCTTACTGCTTCGCTCAGATTCCAGATGTTGAGCGGCAGAATACTCGCGCTCCCAGAACTTCCCGCTGATGTAATAAACGTGCTACACATGAAACGATCATTATAACATTTCCCATTTAACGACCGTTTCCTTTCCAACCTTCCTGCTGGGGACACTTTCCCCCGAACCCAACTCTCGTTCTTGTTTGGCCGCTTGTAAACGAAGCCGCGGAAACGTCTCTTTACAGCGTTGCTTCCCATCGTTGCCCACATAGTACACGGACCCGCGGAGGCTACTCTCGGCGCGTTTGCTGCGCGTTTGGCAAATTCGCGCACCATTCATCATTCTAAGCGTACGGAAAGGCGAAAATTACCACCTTCCTACGGTACGCCGTACGGAAACTGGTCGCATCCTTCCCAAAATCGGAGCGTGACACCTTCGCGGTAACTTTATCTGCCTCGCGTCCAACGCCTAGCCGCATGGACGTAAATGGAAGGTTGGCCGTTTTGCGAACTGACAAGGATGTTCCACTTCGTGTTTTGAGGTGAGCATTCCAAAAAAAAAAAAAACAAACAAACAATCATATAACCCTCACCTTTCACAACAAAGATGGCATCTGGAACTAAAAACTGTAATAGCGGATGTGTGTGTGTTTTTGCTTTAAGTTACCCAAAAGCTGCGGATCGAAACCCAACAAAAATGCCCTATTGGATGCACAGACTCCAAATGCACAAATGTGTACTACACATAATTTACTGAGACAGGGAAAACAACAACGGTGAGACACAAAAAAATAATAGTAACAGCTACATAATACGAACAATAATACTAATCAAAATGTAAACCTATTCTTCTTGCAAGCGATCATACACATTCACACAGTCTCACACACACACACTCGGACGCATATACTCTCATAAACACACGCACGTACACAGTTCTTCCCACTTCAATGCAGCGGTTCGGCGATGCACTTGCACTGCTTGATGCGTTGGATGCGCTTCCGCCGCAGCTGCGGTACGAGCGATGGGCAGCGCAACGTTACCGTCATCCAGGTGAACTTCTTCGGCTTGCAGAACGCGCACGAACGGAACGCGGGCCCGGTCAGATCCTCGTCCTCAAAGTCACCGTCCAGATCACGGCGGCTGGTCGCCGAGTAGCTCGCAACGGTGGGTTTGCCACCGTGCCGCCTGCGCTTCGGTGACTTCGGGATGTAGAACGAGTTGCACTGACCGTAGCAGAAGCGGTTCACGATCGTCCGGCTCAGGCAACCCTCCTCGCGGATCCGCTGCACCAACGGTTCCGTCTTGCACCAGTCCTTCTTCAGATACTCCTTGCGCGTTACCAGCAGTGCATTTTTGCTCGACTTCAGCAGCTTGTCGCCCCGGTAGGCGTGCAGATCGGCGAGCAGATCACCACCGCCACCAGCACCACCACCACCTCCGCCGCCGCCGCCACCGCCCGATCCATTGTGTGAAACCGGGGTGTGAGACATGCCGTGGTGCCGTGAACCGTGACCTCCCTGGCGCCGTCCGTGGAAATCAAAATCGATCGACACCTCCGGTGTCTGGTAGAGATCGGTACCATCCTCCGTGACGTCCTCGTCTAGGTCGTTTTGCACCAGGTAGCGTTTCTCGTTTTCACGCGACGCGTTCGCACGCCGTTCGGCCAATATTTGCTCCACGTGCCGGGTATTGATGATGTCCAGTATGGAGTCGGACAGCTGTATCCGGTGCCCCGACGAGTGAACCAAGAGCAGCGATAGCAGCACCAGCAGCTTCATCGGTAGATTCATCTGTAACGATCGGTGTGAAGAAAGAAAACGTTTATTTCAAACAAAATATCTTTGTGCACACACATAAATTCATCTTCTGAGAAATGTAAATTTACAACAACCAAAAGTCAATCGCTACCTATTTTTTCCCCTCTCAACACACAAAAGGGATTCATCATCAGCAGGGAATCTTCCCGGAATAGACAATTCCACATCATCATCTAATGAAATAAATTTTTAAAAAGAAGATAATCACGTCACGAAACCGTCCACGAACCGTCCGGAGGCGTGCCGTGTTGGTTGTGGCTTCCCAAAAAAAAAACACTCCTCAACCTGGTGGCGGCCCTTCGAATCCGACGGGTACCCAGGGCAAGCCAACCCAAAACCGTCCTACACAAAAACCAAAACGAGAGACATTGTTGTGCCCGCTCAGCACTTCCCACCTAATGCGAACTCCGAACCAGGCGGCCAGACACTTGAGACCGGCGCCACAAAACTTTTTCTTTTTCCCCCGTACCCACTTTTTCGACCTCCCCTTCCCCACTCCGAATACACCACGGGATCTTCGTGGGTTGCATCTTCCTCTTGCACACTGTATAATGCTCTCCCCACACAAACACACACACACTCACTCGGGCGTAAGACGATCGCTCGGTGCATGCTGGCGTATGCACCCTGTCACTATTGGCTTAGGAAGCGACATTTCTGCTTCCAGGGCGGACGGCGGATTTTTTCATGAATGAAAGCTGGAAAATACTCCAACTCCAATGAATGAAACGATTGGATTTGCCCTTTCCCTTCCCCCACCTCTCCCTTCCCAGCATGCTCCCGTTCCACCCAGTATTTCCGGCCACTTGCAGGGTGGATGGTTCTCTATTACTACTTCTACTACTGCTACTTCCAGCACCAGTCACTCATAGCGTGTGTTGCTGTTGTTGCGACAGTTGCGGTGATCGTTGCGTGCGATCGCGCGATCGGAACGTCATCGTCACGCGAGAAATCAGTCCAACAAATCGGCCACAAGTCGTAAAAACTAAATGCTCCTCTCCCGTTTCCTCCCTCTCTTAGACCCCCCACCCACCCCCTTATGGGGCGCGTGGGTTGCACGTTGCGCATCGGGGTCTCGCGGTCGCGTACGCGCACGAGATACGCGATTCATCCATTTAAAACCGAAATCCCGTTCACGATCCGATGGCCTCCACCACACGTTGTGAGGTTGTGTGTGTGTGTTTTTTTTTTCGTTTGTTGCTATTTCTCTCCATCTCCAGCATGAGTTTTGTACATTTATTTCCCGTACTTTTCGCTTTGTTTTCGCGGGGGTATGCACACTTTCTTACAACAACCCATCAACCCCAGGTACCCACGTGCGATCGGACCAGTTGCTCGCGTCGGTGTGTCGCCGTAAAGAGCTGCGTGCGGCCGCACTAAGAAGCGTGTGCAATGACAACGGCCAACACTGGCAGCAGACGGAGCAATCGGGCGCACACGCGCTCACCACCCAGTACGTGTGATGTCAACATGGTACTTAAAACAAAACAAAAACTCAACGTGTGTACTCTTCCGCTGTGCCGTTTTTGGCACACGCGTCCATAGAAGATAAGTGTGTATATATATGCTCCGAACCGTGGCTCACTCAAATTGCTTCCGACCGACAGTACAACAACGAAACGGGCGCCCATTCATGAGTAATGCTCGACGGGCGAAATCTTTTGCCATGCGAAGCTGATGATTTCATAAACGTAACTCAAGCGTTCCAAAGTGGACAGAATCTCTTGACACTAAATTGATGTATGTCGTACATCGATACGATCATGTTTTACGTCTCGATGAGAAATTCGCTGTACAGCTTCAAGCATAATCTGGTTCAAAGCCTTACCCTCCAATTATGTGCGATCGCTCACTCAAAAACGTGCGCGAAGAATCGTCGCCGTCTCACGGCTCTTCGCCTCTATTCAAATGTATTATTTATCTATTCGACTTTACTACGCTTGATAGAGTTGTCAACCACAAACACTAGCTAATACGTTAATCGTAAACTTTAATATGGAAGCACTAATCCGGACGCTCCAGCCTTCGCAGCTTATCTTGCTCGGGTGCGGGATATCTGCGACTTCATTCATTGTCGTTGTCTCGCGCGCGCGCGCGCCTGTCTCCACAGCAATACGCTGCACACTTACATGCTGTGAAAATTGTCACCTCTAGCCCACCAACCACAGTGCCGAATTCGTATCCATCACGCAAAACACACCCACGGCCAAGAACGAGTTGGCCGTCAAGGGAACCATCTACCACCGGAGCGTGATGCGGATGATGCTGACCACGGCAAGGTCCACGACACCTAGAGCGACGATTCGCACACCGTGCCTTATTAGTCACCAGGTCTTTCCACGCACCCGGGGGCATCAGTTTTAACCAGACAGCGCGAGATGGAAATCAACAGTCAACACATAAATATACACCGCATGTGTGTCTGTGTATATGCCACACCTTCGCATCTTCCTTCACTGGAAGGCGCTGGATCGCTGGACCACCGGTTTCTGTCGATCCCCCCGAAAATGGTGAAATGCGACACCATTAATCTAATGGCGAGCGTCGAATTTTTAATCAGCCATAAAAACGCTGACTAACAAATGTTTCGCCCCGACCACGGACATTGGACATTGGACCCAACAGTCAGGCGTTCGGATCTTTTCCTGAAGTTAGCGGCAAATCCAAAATTCGTACGACTCCTTGTTACCATTTCCCCGAAACAGTTGAAAATGGTAACTTTTCCATTAGACTTGTTCTGTGCAAGTGCATAATGGCTTCGTTTGACAATATGAACGTACAGCTAGAGAGCTGTGCAAATAGCGTTCTATTCCCTCCAGAGTTGCACATTCCCCCATGGGGAATGGAGCATAAAATGGCCATGAAAGCCGAACGACTCCGGAGAACAAATGATGACCGGTGCCGCCAACGACCGATACGATCGCCGATCGTCTCCGGAAAGGTAAAATATTGAGACATTCGAAATCGGACGCCACTGCGAAAAGCGGGACGCCACAAAATATCTTTGCCAGTCTGATTTGGTAGCCTCCACATTCTGCAAACATCCACTCCAGTCAGCAGTCACCGCGATGATTCGATCGCCATTTGTGAGTGAAGTGGCGCCGGCAAAAATGTTGGAGCCACGTTAACGGGCCATAGCAACCGCTTCCTGGTGCTGGTTTGTCTGATTGGACCCGTCAATGTACGCATACCGCCCTCTGCCATCTGCACAACTCTGCGTCCCGGTGTCTCTCAGTGATGGGGCCTGAAATCTTTAGAACTGAATTGCTTGTGGTGCATTAACTCGTCCGTTCCAGGTTTAGCGCCAGCGCTGAAGAATCGTGGGCCCTTGCAAAACTTAACCCAACTTCAAACCAGTATTGCCGGTGCGAATGCCATAATTGTATTCAGCTTGCGCATCACCGCTGCCAAACCGATCGCTATCGTCAGCCCCAAAGCAATCGGGACTTTCCAACGCCGTGAAACTGATCCGCACGGATCTTATCGTCATACGCAATCGAATGTCCGTGGCGGTGACGGTGTCCGCGATCGTTCACCATCGCACATCCACGCGCTTAATTACGGGCGCGCTCTACAGTGTCATCCAAAATGGTGCGCAGCCCACCATCCGAAACGGAGCGGGCGCCCAATTTGGTGGAAACTTCCCATTTCCAGGAAGCCTGAGCAACCAACCCACTGTTTTGTGGAAGGGTATCCAGCATCAGTACCGTTTTTTTTTTGCTTTTCGCTTTCTCTCCCTCTCGCTCGCTCCCTATTCAGAACAACCGGATGGGATCGTCCTAGCTTGCGCTTCAGCTAGATGAAGATCCGACGGAGGAAGAAGGTTATTCGTTTGCCGAGAGTGATTGTCACTCCATTTCGGTCAAATTGCTGGTGCTTCGCGGAAGATTACGCGGACACTTGCCGGCAAGTAATTGTGGGATGAGAAATGTGCGGGTCGTAAAGCTGTCCCAGCTAAGGTGCCCGGTGCTACCAGACCAACGTCGGCGACGTATATGGATAGCAACGTTTAGCCGATAGATCTTCGCCAGATCTTAATCTGTTGAGGCCTATTGTAAAACCATTATTCGCATCTAGAGATCGTTGCCGATTCTAGCGATCTTTGTCGGGAATACCTTGTGGGTATTGCTATTGCGCGCGACTTCCAAAACTGTGGCCACGCAAAGGAAGCGAAGAAGTCCATTATAATTTTACTATTGGTTCGTAAGAGTAGAAAACGATTCCTAGAACAAATGTGCGATGTTTAATAAGGAGCTATAACACAGTTTAGTTATTGTTTTAATGTAGTCCAAAACGGAAGTACAGTAGCTTTCGTCTAGTGGAGATACTTTTACAACTTCTACAGTTAAACGTGATCGTAAAGATTTTTTGTTTGCTATAAAATCCTTTTCCATAAAATCTACCATCGATTTTCGCTATAATCAGTGAGTTTGTTCTATTTTTCTACATTCTCGCTCCATCACCCAGCACCATGACTCAATAAATGAGTAATTTTAATATGGACGATAAATCTGCCATGGAAATCATCACCGTGCCTTGGAAGCAGTAGAAGCGGATTGATGTTTCTGTTTTTTTGCCTCTAAAGCTGCTTGGCTCTCATCACAACACTTTATCTGACTCATAAATTTCAACTAAATTTATTGTTTTCCAATGGCACACCTTACCCTGACCACCACACCACACGCTTCCACACATTCGCGTGAATGCTTAATCTGCCGCCGATCGAACGTCACGTTCCAAACCGACAAAACGGCGTACGAAGACGTCCACAGTGCGATCGGTACAGTGGTCAGCGGGCAATACTAAAAATAAAAATCCAAGATCTAGAACCGAGTCTTGAGTCATGACCTATAATTTGATGGATTGGGAAAATCAGGGGTGTACGCATTTTGGCCGCACTTCACCCGCTGGATGAAGGTTCGAAGCCGATTCGTCGATTGGTCTGCGTCATAACAATCTGCGATTCCTTCCAAAAAGAAAAAAGAAAGACCGTACCATACCCGAACGTAGACTTTCGCCTGCCTGTCATCATCCGTTTTCGTGTAATGGATCTGTTTTGGCGTGGCCGGAGCGCTTTATGAAGCTGCTTGACTACTGGCGATCGGTCGCCAAACCCGTGGGCCCCACGCCCGGTTCTCGGTGCTGGCGTGCATTATAAATTTTATCCCACAAATCCCATTCCTTTATTGCAAATTATTACAACTCATCGACTGGCCCGTCTAGACGTTGGAGCGTCCTTATGCCAGTGGGGGCCAGTGTTGCTCCATGCACGAGCGCTAAATTAACCTTCGCGTAATCAATTTACTTCAGTTTACTATACCATAAATCTTCAAACGTACAGCGCTCGACCAGAAACCAGTGAGAGCATCTGTTGAATCGTTGATCGTCATAGCTTTAATCAGCACGATCCTTTTCATCTCAGCGAGTCAAAGTGTTGCTCCAAGCGGTAATATCTGATACGATCTTTAACCGGTTATTGGCAGGATTAGTGGCCGGAGCTTGTTGATGTTTTCTAATTACAGAAAATCCTTCTTCCTGCTTCTTAAAAGGCATCACCGTTTTCAATCCCTCACACACCCTCACGTTACATGATCGCATGTCAACAGGCCGCCTTGTCACTAGCCTGGCATGACATATCTGCTAATGAAACAATTAACACCAGTCACCACCGGCACGAAACAGTATTTCAATTTTATGTATCAAAACATCGCGTATAAGTACACCATCAATCTACCGCCGGCGACACACATGACAACTTGTTTGGATGGTTCGGACGGTCACAATCCCATCACAATCCGATACCGATCGCCGATTGAGTAACGCCACACAAACAAAAAAAACGGATCATCGACGACACAATCGTGAGAATAAGTTGTCCACAGGTTCATCTCATTTGCAAGGTGATGCTCGAAATAAAGCGAAATAAATATGCACATTTATGCATCGTACGAATTGATTGAAACGTGCACCCCATTTGCTTATCCCATATTGGCCGAGATCGATTCCGTCACCCTTTTGGAGCCTTCGTGGCGTGTCATTTAATGTGACAAACGTAGCGGCGTTATCTCCCGGGAGTGTTTTTTTTTTTTTTTTGCTGCTGCTGCTGCTGGTGGTGCTCCAGGAAATCAAAGCAGATCGTGATTTCAAATATTCAAATCGCAATAAATCACCGACAATCGGTGAGACAACTGCAAATTACCGTCGCCATCGGTGCATTTAGGTTGGCTTGGGAGAGAGAGAAGGTTCCGCGGGCACTTTGTGTACGGTTAGATATTTGCCCTTCCTGGACACGCCAAACCTTAGGAAGAAAACTAAAAACCGACCGTGCTGTGGTGTGTCGATCGTGCCGGCCATTTGTTGGGCCAGCCACGAATGATGAATTCTTGATAAAGTACAGACAGCACGACACGCAACATAGTGCAACGTGTTTTTGGGGCGAGGGTAGGAAAATAGCACACCGCATCTACGGCCCGTATCAGGTTAGGGTGAGGTAAGGCGATATGAAAAAGCGAAAGATCGATAGAAATGAATTTCCATGTGACATTCTTATAAATCGATTTATGACACCTGCAAACAATGGCACAACAATGCACACAGTGATACCTGTATCGATTAGTGTATCCTTCAAATTCCATTCCATTCAGATTGAGATTGAGCTCATAGTAAAGAGTTTAGCTATCCACGTGGTTCGAACGCACCTAAAAGATCTGCAGAGAGAAGAATACGATCGAAGCAAAAGGGAAGAAACGCTTCTCTACTGAAAATAGTTTTATAGCAAACCCAACCCCCTGTGAAATGCCACACGTGGAAAGTATTTTACGTTTTCTATTCTTTCCTTTTTGTTTTACTTCTCCAACTGATTTGAGCCGTACAGTTATTACAAGCAGAAGTTTAGCCATTTAAATACTGACACATTGTCAATTTAAATTGTGGCGCCCCGACGGCATACCGAAATAGCTGCCTGCCACTTGACGACACCAGTTTATGGCTGCGAGTCGCTCGCAACCGGCCGACCCCTCGAGCTGCATTCCTCCATGTGCAGTAACATATCATGTTTGGGCAGGGAAGCAGGGGTGAAAAGGAGGCGTGCGGGAGGAAGGGGTAGAAGATTAGTGCAACCACAACATACACCATTCCGTGTTGTTCCGTGTGAGGCGTGAACTATAATTATCAACCGGAGCGTACCAAGTCGCGAGATCCCGACGTCGGACGCAATGTTGTGCATGGTGGATAATCCGTCGATCCTTGTACAACCGTGTACAACCCCATTTCTTTCGATCATGCTCAAATAATCCAGCGCTCTTTGTGGTAGATCGTTCGCAAAATAATACGGCACAATAATAATTGTGGATGCGCAAACCCAAGTCGTAACCGACAGCCATTGCAGCTTCAGATCGGGAGTTGTTATTTAGCGTTTTTTTGTTTTGTTTTGTTTTGGGCGAGGAGATAATTTTATGATCCTCACATTCTAGTGCACATCGAACGACCGGACGTCGTGATGGGTTTCGACGAGACGCTTTCGCTTTATTTACGCACGCTGCGCATCGGTGCCCCATTGGGAGGAAGAAGTCACGGTAAAATGGTTTACTTTAGGTCCGGGACTTGGTTAACCCCGAACAAAAAAAAATATATAGCTCCCTCCCCCGGGTAAACCGGCGTAAACAAATACGGGCACTGTTGCAGCTGCTGCAGTTGCGTACGAAACAGGTCGCCACCGCCATAAGATCAGCTGATCGACGGTTACGGTGTAAAAGGCTTGCCACAAACACCTTCGTTTTTTTTTATTATTGTCGCCAGCCGAAAAAACCAATCCACCACCACGAATGTCAGCTTATCGCCTCGGACGAACCGGACCCATTCCCGGGGGTGGTTTGGAAAAAAAGCCTACTCAAGCTCTAATCCTGTCGCCAACGAAACACCATTAGCCGGTGATCGCGTGATCACCATCCGGGGCGACACTAGCACGTGTAGGTTGCGGCCGCTTTACAGAGGAAGTCCCGCAGGTAATTACATTTCATTTAATTAAAAATCCATCCACTTATCTTACACACAAATGGAAGAAACCGAGATAAAGACAAATCATAACAGTCGTACGGTATAACACACACAGACGCACAACATTTAGTGTCTTTTAAAACACTTCGGTTTGCGCTCCCGCTGGAAACGAAACGGCATCAAGCATTAAGCACGTACGGTAAATCAAACAAAAATACCTTTCCTCTTTTTTTATTAGTTGGTGTAACACAACCGCTCGTTTCATTTTATCACCTTTTTTTTTTGTTTGGAAGCCTTTTCTTTATTTTCTTTCAATAGGTAAAAACGAAACCGGCCGGACATGGGCCGGAAGTACTTTCAAAGTTGGTCCTTTTTTTCCCTGCAGCCCACCGTCTGCATTCCGATGCGGATCATCCGCAAAACGTATGAAAGGGATCGTTCTGGGAAGGGCTGGACCATACCTGTCGGTGTACGGGCGGAAAGGAAATGTGTCAAAATTCCCACGCATCCAAACATTTAATCCTATTTGATGCGAATTCGCTCAGCCCCTAAAGGTTCCGGTGCCATGCTGATCGGAAGGTAAACCTACCGAGAGACACGTACTGCAGGAATGTTTATTGTGTCTGTAAGATCCACATGGGTGGTTAGATTTTTTGTTGTTTTTTTTGTTAGTAAACGTGCTTGAAACTTGTTTTCACGATATTCACTTCAAAAATAAGGCGAAGTACAAGGTAAATATATTTTCACCTTGCTACAATCCAATAGTTTCTTGTTGAAAATAAAACAAGATTATTTGTTTAAGCTAATTCTAAACAAATTTTGTTTAGATTTAATTTTTACAAAATATCTTTCAAAATATTGCGATTGAAAATAAAGTAAAGAAAAAGGAAAACAAAAAAAATCCACTAAAAATCGAATAATATTTCAATACTCTTTGTATTCAAATTAAATTTGATATGTAAATATATCGATATGCATCTTCTTTTATAAGAAAAAAGACACCCCCCAACCTCCCAAAAAAATCCCCTTCCATATCCATCAAATCAAAAAATGTTGTTCTAATCAACATGACAGATCAGTTTTCCACGTGTCTTACAAGCTTATGATCAGCACCATAACACGCTACGTTTTGATTTGTTTTCATCGTCTTCATGAAATGCCGGCCGGCACGGTGCAAAACTAGACCCTACCGTAACAGCCCAAGTTCGGACTCCCATGCAGCCGCTTTTGTTCCGCACCCGTAGGGCACTTGATTTCCGCATAGTCCATATTTCCATACAGTTTATTTATACACGAAGAACGAGAAGAAAAGAAGTAGACCAAACGAAGAAGAAAGAGAAAAAAACCAACAACAAATAATTGTATCGAAAATGAAAAATTAATTTCTGATATCATGCTCGTAAATATACACACACCGAAGAGCGGCGCATGCTCGATCCGCCAACACCGACTCGGTCCCGCATTGTCGTCGTCGCTATCCATTCCCAGAGCAAGTCACGTTACGGTTCCCGGTGCTTCCTTCTCGTGCTTCTGACCGTACAGGTCAGGGTATGGCATCGAGAGGGTGCCACGTTGTCCCACCTTTTCCACTCCTGACGTGTGTGTGTGTGTGTGTGTGTGTGTGTGTGTGTTAAATATATTTTTATTCTTCTCATTTTTCGCTACGTCGCCGTGATCGCCGGTGGCTGAGCGGCATAGCGAGAACAACACGAAAGATCAAACACACACACACACACCAGATCGTGAGGTTCATGATCGTCGATCCCTACACGTTCACTCCCGATCCAACCCATAACCCCTTTGTACGGTTTCTTCAACCCTCGCCATGGCGCCAAACGTAAAACTGCCCGCCTGTCGCTATCTTATTTGTCAGTTAACCTTAAATCTTTAGCGCAACAACCGGCACCGGCGGACGCCGTGATCATCGTTCGCCCGATCGTACGTCGACGCGGGCACATGCGGCACACAGACAGTGTGAAGACGGGTGGAAAAGCGGCCGGTGATGGGGGGGGGGGGGGGAGGGATGGAGCGGAAGGGTACACTGAAACGGTCGACGTGCGCCATCATCATCGTGCGACGTGCACCGCCTGTCGCAGCATCCGCCTGTCTTTCCCATCCATCGTTGACGACGATGATGATCTGTCCGGCCCTTGTCCGTGCCGCTCGCATTCTCCAAACCGTTGCTTGATGCGTCTCGCCGACGATGGCGGCAACTACGACGCCAGGCTAAGCGCCATGATGCGGGGAGCAAAAGAGCAAACCCCTTCGGTTGGGGGTTTTTTTTTTGCTGCTTACGCTCCACCGCACTTTCGTTCAATCCTTCGACCTCCCCCCTCCCTCACACACATCCCCAATCCGATCGGGCAGTGGGCCAAAAAATTGAATTGAAAAATCGCACCAGCCGAAACACGAGAGCCGAACTCTCCGCGCTCAACGATCAAACCGTCGCTCTTTGCATCCGAAAAAGTCGAGGAGACAGTCGGAGAAGATCGCGTGTAAGATCGCGCAAAAGGATTCAATGTTGTACTGGGCGAGCATTCACACAAAGCACGCGGAGAGAAGCAACTGAGAAGAACATATTAATGTCCGTGCGTGTATGTGTGTGTGTGTTGCACCTAGTGGCGCCCGGTTCTTGGCGACGGTTGAATCGAATCGAGAGGATATGGGAAACCTTACCCTTCTGCCCCAGAGTCTGCCCCCACCTTGGCGTCACACCGCGAACCATTTTTCGAAGCTGCGAGACGATAAAGAAGCAGAATCGACGACCACGCATCATACATGATGATCATCATCCACCTCATGATCATCATCATTATCATCATGCACGCGTCCTTTCCCTCCGGTTTTGCGTGAGAAAGCGAACGCGAGACTCAGGATCGGGAATTATGAACCTGGGCGAAGCAGAACGGTGTATAATCAGAAACAACTTGTTAAGCGCCACCAGAAGCAAGCCTCCGTCCGTGTTTGCGCTGCCCATTTTCCGTTTCCCAACTTCGCACCGCACAAAGGGCCCGGGGTCCGAGCGAGAAAACAACACGATGCGAAACATTTGCCAGATGCGCTCCGCTGCATCCATCGATCGTGTGCGTGGTGAAAAATTATTACATGCAACTACTACGATCACTTGTCAGAGTCGAGTCGGCGCTTCACCCGTGCTTCAGTGCTGGATAACAGTCACAGAAAAACGGACGAATGCAAAAGGATTGTGCGGCATTTAAGCGCGCCAGTCGGACGACCCAAAACCAGACATGGGCCGATCTCATGCCCACCGCATTGTGGTGGCGAAATCGACGAAAAAGAAAGCAAATACAACAGCGAAGAGGATGTAGAGGGAGTTGCGGGGGGGGGATGGCAATGATCGTCCTGCCGGTGCGTATCGTCGCCTAACTCCGGAGGCCAGGAAAATTGGTCTTGGTTTTCCCTTTCGGGGTTCTGTTTTTTTTTTGCTTCTTGTCATCAAAAACGGAGAAAATGTCAAACCGCTTTCGCACCCCAAAAAAGGGACATTGGCAAACGCATAACGCGTCTTGCCCTTTTGCGGTGTCGCACAAGATGCCATTTGCTGTCAAAGGGCGCCAAACGGCGATTAACTGCAGTCGGTGCAGTCTAAATCCGCACCGGACCGGTGCCATCCATCCATCCAGAGCTAGCAGAGGGAGGTTACGCACCGAGTGGCGCATGCCACACTGGACTATCTTCCCCGCCGCCTCCCACGAGAAAAGGGAAAAAGGGCATGTCGTCGGGTCCGAAACGCCAAAAAAAAGGTCACGCATGATAGCGCCAGCTAAAGTGCGCTTCCCCGAGCATAAGTTCGGTAGCGTTTGTGCGCTACATTTTGCTATTAGTTTATCGAATGATCTGGGGCTTTGTTGCCATGTTTTGCTGTTTTGTTATTACGTATCGGTATTCGGCTAGTAAATAGCTGCGGCGCCATTACTACTGCAAGGTTCTTGCTTTTGTTGCAAACTTTCAAATTCGTGCCAGTCGTGCCAGGTGGGGTAGCAATTGCGTTGCGGATAGAAACCTAATCCTTTTGGTATCGTTAATTACGTTCGCGCTACAATCCAATTAATGCAACAGTTTGTGGCGCTAGCAGATCGATTTCTAAACATTGGGAAAAAAATGCGACTAAATTCTTCTAAAATGCAGGCCAAGATCACTAGCAAATGGGATTAGTACAAGGGGTTTTCAAGATGGAGTTTCTTTTTTTTTATTGCCCACAAGTTGATGTGGAATATGTAGAAGTAAATGTGGAATCCCTTATGGGTTTTGTTCTAAATATGTGTGATTTTTTACACAACTTTGTCGACTTATTCTCGACAAACTAGAAAACCCTGTGAGAGGCGTCATCAACGAACTGCCTCAAAATCCAGAAACTTACGAAGTATTCCAGAACTTCCTCCGTACATTCGAGTTCAACGTATACAGAATCAAGTGTGTGACGAAGACTTAGAAATTGAGTTAGAAAGAGAAGAAAAGTCCTTCAAATAGTTCACGATCGAGAACCAACGTCTGCTGGTCCATTATGCCAAGATTTCTGACATACGCATCAACGCCATCACCATCATTTCAATATGAGCCTATCAGATAAGAATCTTTAACAGTTTAAGTCGTCCAGTATCATTCTAATGACATGGCCAGCCCATCAACTCCTGGCGAGTTTAATTCGTTGCACATATCTCATAGAACTCGAGATTGTAGAGGATCCTTAATAGTTCTTCCACTCATACAGGACATTCATTTTCTTATCAACTTCAACTCTACCTCCACATATTCTACGTCTATTTGAAAGAAATTCAGAAATGGCTCGAAAAAATTACATTACTTGTATTTTCCTGGGTATAAAGTACAACAAATCGGAGATGAACGCAAGTTTCTACTATTAAATCCCTCTAGAATAACATGCGGAACAGTCGTCCATTTTACAACTTCCTTACACCATAAAGTACTACCCAAAGCTGTCGCAATGTCTATTGAATAACACCGCCCAACACCGTGATGAACAGTTCCATTACCGGTTACTGCCAAAATAAACGAACCGATCGTGTACAGCATCCGAATCTGGCCAGGGACCAGCAGCTGATTTGATGCTGTCGAACACGTAACACGCTTTCCGCTTGGATCACCTCCAATCGGCTGTTCTTCGATGGTCTTTCCGTAATTTGCCGTTCGTTTTAATTAGAAACATATTATACCAGATTGCCAATCTGCTGGCCCGCACACACCGAACGTGTCACGCTGCTTCGCTCACCATCGAACGATCGCTTTCGAAAAGCACATTTACATACGGTCACAGATATCGCACACATATCAATCACGGCCATTCTGTTCGCTCGGGATCGCATTTCGCATTCCGCCGTGGTGGTACATATTGGAACGGAACAGAAATTGAAGGTGCCGGGCAACGAAAAAAAAAGCCGGATGCCACAAACAAGCCGGACGCGTTAGCGGTACACCAGTGCTAATGTGCGAACTGACAGGAAAGCGGGGGCCCAACATTAACCCGGCCACCCCTAAAAGGGACCTCCATTTCCGTGCATTCCACACTAT
Organism: Anopheles funestus; assembly: GCF_943734845.2. NCBI lineage: Eukaryota > Metazoa > Arthropoda > Insecta > Diptera > Culicidae > Anopheles > Anopheles funestus. The sequence goes on along the minus strand of NC_064598.1, from coordinate 91,992,236 downwards.
CGCAATTTATCTCAATTATCTTTTATGGAATTTTAATAACAGTGCAACAATAGTAATGCGTCGTTTTTGTTTGTTTGCGAACGATTCCTCTCGTCGATGCCAGACGCCAGACGCTAACGCTGCGTTACCCGCAAAACACCTTCCTATATTAAAAGGGGGTTTTGGAACAACAGAGTGACAGAGCGCATGGAAATCGTACCGTGGTGCGTGTTGGGATGGTCAATGTCAGTACTTTGTTGCACCACAAACACGGCATGTCACCTGTCTCTGATCGATGTCTCGATGCATTTCCTTTTCGTTCCGACACTGTTTGTGTGTACAGGCGCAATGTTTCATTGAACCTTCGGTTTGCCGTAAGACGTAAAACGCTTTCCTGCGGTGCGAAAACTCATTCATAGGCCACATTCTTCGCATACCTTTCTGGCGCGTGTAAGCAGATGCGCGTGATTGTACGCAAACGTGATGGCTGCTTTTCATCAGCTCAGCTACGTTAATCACCTTAGCACCGTGATGGAAGCTGCGGGTCGATCAACACCGCAGGTGGAAGGATGTTTTTCTCCCCCCCCCCCCCCCCTTGAACCCAGCGAGTGGTGGAAAGGAAAGTTGAGGTGCGCCGTACATTTGACCTATAAATAACTAACCGGTTCATTGTTGTACTGCTTCCGATTTGATTGTAGCCGTACCGTATGATCCACCGGATCCACCGGATGAATTCCTGAACCATTGCCCAGGTTTTTTCGGGGAGAAAAAAAATCGGAAAAATAATTGCTCGTGTGATGATCGATTGATTGATTGACGCGCAAAATTTATGGCACTGGAAGCATCACTTAGCGCTGCCCACGCAACCAACCGCGATGGTCATCATTGTGTTATCATTTCGCTCACAAATAAAACAAGGTGTTTTTTCCATGTTTCGCTTTACGCTCCAGTTCCGAATGCATCACCACCAAATCGATCTTCCACCTTTCTGCGTGCGTCATTAGTGGTTTCACGGTCCAGGTGAATCGTTTTGGGGTACGCGTGTTACTAAAAGTATCGAGCAACAAAACCGATCGACCATCGTCGGTTATAAATCATCTAATATTCCAACCCATTAATGTCCGCACTACCGACGATAGGTGAATAACAAAACACTCGCCCGTGATCTCACAACGCGCGATCGGTGACGCAAAGGTTTAGCAACAGCAGGTCCCCCCCCCAGCGCAATCGAGATCGGGGTTGCCAGAATTACAAGAATCACGGAAGGAATGTAAACAAGAGGTTAATTTAGCAATGTAGCCCCACTCCCGTTGCTCCTGGCGGAAGAGTTTTTTTTTCTTTTGGGGAAAGGATAATTGGCTCAATTATGATCTGTCAATATTATGCCAGTAACACCCTTTCAACCACTTAATGTGTCGGGTGATGTAAACAAAACATAATCTATAAGGAGGGGTGCTATAAAACGAGCTGCTAAATAAGCACAGCACCGATCACCAGACAAGTTAACGTGCAAAATGTCGCCACTAATAAATCAACCGTACGAGCGAGTTCTGTTTTCATTCCCGTGGAGCGTTATGCAGTTTGGTAAGATTTATGAAGCGAACCGGGAAGCAGGGAAGTTCTCCACACTCCAAAAACTCAAATCTTTATTGTCTTTAACACTGTGGGATTCTTCTATCGTTTTTTTTTGCATTTTACATTCGACACTTAAAATGCATAAAACGACCTTACCGTCCAATATCGGAAAACGGCAGAGTTAATCCCATTGCAAACAACGGCAAGCCCACGATCGCAGACCATATCGTAACAACTCAATTGGCAACCGTGCACTAATCCCCATGTCTTGCTAAATCCTACAAATCCAATTAACGGCTGGTAAACTGGTGAGTAGTGGGCACAAAAAGTCAACAAATCTAGAGAAACATCAGCTTTGCCATCACTTGTCAATTTTTGCCCTGGTGATGAACAGACGTTGATATATTCAGATTTTACCATGGACATCCTTTGCTATTGAACGGTGTTAAAGTACAAGATAACACGTCCCATGGTCCCAATTTTATTCCGTAACGCACAAATATACCCATATGAGAAAGCATTTGTCTTCACCCCCGGAAAACTAAACTCATTTAGTACTCATACTCATTAGTAAAAACCAGACCCGAAGGGTCATAAAAATTTTAAATTAGACCAACCGACCGGCAATGATGGCCAAGTTCTGGGTGCTATGTAGTTCAAGGTTTAGAGATTTTGTTGCTACCATTTTGGAGACTGTAATCAACTCTGTTTCCGTACGATGCTGTGCCAAGTGTTACCCTGTGGCTTGGTTTAAGATAGGAAACAGGGAGAGAGGAATCCCATTATTTATGGCATTGAGAATTTAAGCGAAAAACTTTGAAGAATTCAATATCCGATCGATGAGTTTCGTTGAAGAAGACTAGGAGTGTTGTAATCGATCTAAATTATTTTATAAGATATACCATTCTACGTCTTGAAGTCACCCTAATCTCAACACCAAGCAGTTAATGAGTTTGACCTGTTTGTCCTGGTTGAAGTTGCAATAATCGAGAGTTCATAAAAAAGATGTACCCAGTTTTAAAATGCATATCAAATATATACCTTGAACAAAACCATCACCTCAAAGTCAAATACCTTCTACGATCTGACCGAAAAAAAAAGATGCTCATCCCGCTCGAAGCCCAAGCGAGCTATCTTACGATCAACTTTACCATAAGCGGTTCCGGCCGCAACTAAGTGCAGCAAAATGCTTGCACCGACATGCTCAAGACCCCCGCATGTACAAAACTCACTGCAAATGCACAAACATCACATACGAAATAGGCCACCAATCGGCGTGAAATCGGCGGCGTGCCCCAATGCTAATGACACGGCGACGATGTAGGTTTGATTGCATCCGATTTCGCACTCGGCTCAAATTACCCGCAGCGCGAACCGAAACACTCTTCTCCGTCTCTCTCCCCCGCCCGAGGATTGGCATACATTGCACACTCCGTACTACTTTAATGGATAATTAAACACCTTATCCGGCGGCAAACCTGGGATAACCGCAAGGCGCATGCGGGGACAGGCAATGGTAGCTCAACCTACGATCGCGTACGTTCATTGACAGATCTGCTTCGATTGTGTGTGCGCTTTTTTTTTCGCTCTGCTCACCACCAAGATGCAATTTAACACCCCCGGGAAAAAATCACTCAAAAAGGCCGCGGCTTCCAGGTGTCCGGAAGTTCCCCGTGGTGTAGCGAAGATGGAGAATAGCAAACAAAACAAAAAAATAAAACTACGACAATCCCACCAATGCCGTCATGCGCGTGATGAGTCGCCGACCGCAATCCTTCGCGGTACTGTCCAAAGACGGCAGATTAATTACGATTGCCTTTAATCTATCTACTTGCGGACAGGCTAGCGAATGCAATCGGTGAAGGGAAGAGTGAAGAAAGGTGTCTTAGTCGGTAGGAAAGATGTGAAAAATATGAACGGACATGGTGACGCTAGTTCTGGGCCAGAATAGTTCTTAGCAAAAACGTTCCCCATACCCCGGCTTTAGTATCTCCGTCGGGACGAACGTTCTTCCGGGCTTTCTTCCACATCCGGCCGACTCGCTCGATGACTGATTACATTGTTTTGCTGGCAGCGGTTCGAGTAATTTGTAATTTATCATACCAAACCGGGCCAAACCGGGTAAAAAAGGATTGGGTCCCGGTATAGGAGCGGGCGGAAAGCCACCAATCATTCGACAGATCCAATCCACCATGTGGACCATCCGAAGCGCCAAACCATCACGGTATGGAAACCGTACAGCACACACTTGCTCATAAATCATACTGTGAAGCTCTTAAGACGACGCTGGTCTAAACGAAATCATTGCACACAGTCGAGCACTATCGGGCAGAAGCGAATGCAACCGATCAGCTGACTTGAGCGCTCGAAGGACTACGAATTCGCGACGGGTTAATGGCGGTGTGGAAAGGATGTTGAAGCGTCAAAGTCTAGACTTTGATGTGTGTTTCGTTTGCACCATCAAAAACCCATCAAGACAACGATGAAATGGAAAGCAATAGACGGATGCCATTGATAACGAAAAAAAAACCTTTAAGATCCTACTTGGGGATCGTTTAGCGCGTACTTTATTCACTCGTAAACTATAGCTCCAACGGAATCCGACCAGACGACAACAGTCTGAAGAAAAAGGGCAAAAATATTCCCAAAAAAAACAAAAATCATTTCCCTAAAAGGATTGACTAAAGAACAAACCAACCGCTAGGGTATTACGCCATCTTTTAACAGGTTGTGCATACATTCCACGTAAAACAAAACAACCTGAATCACCCTTACCGAAGTGGTAAAAAAAATTACATACCAAACTAATGTGAACAAATTCTCAAGATTCCTTTGAATAAAAAAACCCTTTTCCCGAACATATTGAAGATTGTTTTTTTTTTTGCTCCTCGCCTCATTTTATATCCCAAAACTCCCCTTTACGGCGGGGGGAGGGGTCCCAGATTTTCAAGGTTTCACGCGAGCACACCGACCTAACTTTGGTCGTTTGTTTTCTCACCCGAACATCCGGCAAGAAAAACAACCCTCACTACCCGGCCCTGCTCAGCACTGTCCCCTCAGTGGGAGGGTTGCAGCGAAACGTCCTTGCCTGTTGGGAGCCGTGTTGGGCAAAGTGTCGTTTCGACCGTATAATTTTAAGATCACACACTCCGGGTGCATTTGTGTTTGCTTTCACGCTTCATCCAGCATTTTTGTTCCGGCGGGGAAACTTTATTTGCAATTTTATTTTATATCCATCCAAAACCTAAAGAACACATATTGGCCAGCAAAGCGCCAGTGTCCAGTCAATATGTTCGTGTGTTGCAGTGAAGCTAGGATTCGTTTCTCTTTTTGACTGTCCATTGAATAATCATGTTTGTTATCGCGATAAGGACCTTGAAGGGGTTTGCTTTAGTTTTTATTTAGTTGCTTTTCTTTCCACTTATGATTTGTCTTTGTTTTGTGGGAAAAAAACGACCGAACAAAACAACCCCAAAAAAGGTAATGGCGATAAAGCAGTTAGCTTCAAGGAGACGCGTATTTGTTGACTGATAAAATGGCATTTGCAGTCGCTTTGAAAATGGGAAACTTGTGCCAGAACGGTTTGGTCATTGCTATGCAATTCCAGAACGATGAAATCACTCACATACCGGAGTAGTGCTATTAATATAAATGTGTCGCCATATTACATTACCGTGGTAAAGTATAGCAACAGCTACCGGCTAAAATAATTTTGATGGATAGGTTCCAAAAAAACAAATCTGGGACCATTCAGGACATTTGATGCCAACACATTGTTTTGGAATGTAAACTATAAAAACCTTCAAAATATGTTTCTTTTTTTTTCATCCAAAACACACTAGTACCTAGCATACGATCACACTCGTACGGTGTTTCGTTCTCATCTTAAGTCGTTTGTTGCAACAACAACAAAAAATTCCCTCCTCAATCCATCAACGTAGAAGGGAGTAGGTATTCGATCAACCACACAAAATGCCAAAACAGGGTAACGGCGAAACGGCGATTGAATCGAGAAGAAGCGCAAGGAAAAGCAACTCTCGACGGGTCCTGCTGGCGCTGTCGAGTGCGTTACGACGCCGACTGCACTGATGGGCCTGGCGTCTAAAGCTACTACACGACACGGGCCTCTCGAAATCATTCACTACTAACCTGCGGGTTCTAATGTGTATCATTCGCGTCACCTTCTACCTTCATCTCGCACCCCCAAAAGCCAAAGTGAATGATCGCTTCTCGATGGTCGTTTTTTTTCATCGTCGATGCCCTTTAGTTTCTTCCACTTCGGGAAAGATGATGATGACGTTTTGCCCCACCGGAAAGAATTATCATTCTGGAAGCTGTTCCGGCGCTAATGCCATTACCCGGGATGATGAGACAAACTGACGAAGCGTTACTATGATTAATGTGTGGTTATTGTGACGATTTTCCCCGTTTCCTAACATTGAACATTGCGAAAGATCATTAGAAATGGGAATTCAAATGGGAAAATCTATTTCAACTATCGTTCCACCTACAACGTTTTGCCATAAACGTTTGTGTGATTGCAGTTTAATTATAGCGAGCCATGGTGTTACGAAACTCGGAAATGCACTGAACGATCACCGGACGAATGTGCATTTCAGACGATTTTGGTAGGCCAGATTTTTGGTGGGTGGAAAAACACAAATATTTTCCTCTATCCACTTTTATGGGGTGATAGAGAAATATTGGTCATTACACAATTAGCGTATTGCTCTAGATTTTTTTTTCACTTCTATCATTAAACAATTGTTGTCTAGTTAAGAAATCAATATTTGGATAAGCCCAGATTTGGATGAGTTTTTCTACTTTTAACACTAGGACAACCGAAGCGTTTTAAGTGCTTGTTTAGATCTACTAAAGAGTACATTTTTAAGAATTGTTTTCACCTCAAAAATGAATGTGATAAAAGTTAATCGTTCCAGTCGAAATGATGCCAAAAATTATGGTCCAGCTGTTCTAGTGTTAAAACCTTTCGCCATTTTTTTTTCAAGGGTATATCTTTGTCCAATTTAAAAAAAAATAATTACTTTCTTCTTCTTATTATCATTCTTCTTATTTTTGAATTATTTTATGATTACTGGTGAATTATAATGAATCATTATTCTTTCTTATCTAATTGTTTGAATCCGGTAGAAAATTTCCCTTTTCCCAACATAATGTTTTCAATAAATGAAAAAAAAACTGCATCAGTTGATTGTAACAACTGAAACAACCATTGCCCGGTTGCGGTAATCATAATAAAATCAAACACCAAACGTGCTAATCGCACAATTAACTGTTTGCCTTGTCAGCGAATCAGCATACTTCCATCGTGATTCACCCCGTTTTCCGGCATGGGAAAGAATGCCGGCGCTCGTTGCGCTTTTACGAACTATTTCTGTGTGTTTTTTTGTTGTTGTGTGTACTCTTGTCGGTTTGTTTCCACCCCGCAACACAACAACTGCACTACTACCAACTACTACTGTTTCCACTTACCTTGAACGTTTCGTTCAACGTAGCACAACTGATGATAAAAGGCTGAAAAAGTCGCTCCTTCACGTCTCGCAGTTGTTCGCAGGCGGTCGCTTCTCGGCCCGTCGTGCGTCGTCCGACGCGCCGGGGCGGGGTGGAAATATTTCTATCGGTGAGTGTAGGACGGTGGCCGATGATGATGATGATGATGATGCTCCTCTAGCCAGCGGGAGAAAATGGGTGGTGGGGCAATCAGAGCAAACCACAAATCACCACAATTGCATCACTCCGAGATGGCGTCAACGTGGGAAAATCTCGCCAAATGATGTTTTCTATTCGGTGTTTAGGCGCGAGACATTCGGTTTGGCGAAAGAACGCGAAAATGGGATGGAAAATGCGTCGAACAAATGTGTCTACTGATTTTCTGGATGAGTTTTCCAGCCTTTTTTTTTAAAGAACAACAAAAATACAAACTTTTCTCTCTGATCGATTGAGTTCGAACGATCGAGTTATGGAAAAAATTTTCGCACACTAACCCCAACCGAGGGGTTTATTTATATTGCTGTACGATATAAATCATCAAACGGCAAGACGGAACGCGCGCACTCGATCGCCATAAAACGCTTTCCTTTGGCGTAACGGGGGAGGGGTACGAATGGAAAATGGCGCCAGCTACCGAATTCCGGTCGATCCGGAACCCGATCGTAGAATTAGAATTTTCCCCACAGAAAGGGATCACTTTTCCCTACCAATAAGAGGGGAAACAATGTTTAGTGTTTAGTGCGGCAAAAAACGCGTCGCACAATTACAAATACATACGGAAAACAATCGCTAACAGAGACACAGATACACAATCACTTTGGGGCACACGACACTCACGCACACACATAATTAGGCACAACTGCTTGTGCAAAAGGGTTGCAAAATTCACAAAAGCCGTTTCGTTTGTTGTTCGATTTTAGCCCTAAAAAATCACTACATCTGTTGTTTTGTGTTTAATTAGCTTTCGCTTTCACGAAGTCACCACTAATCACTAAACACCGCTTATTTAGTGTGAAGCGAACCTCGAAAGTCTGCTAATTTGTTTGGTCGCTTGCACACACGATTTGTTTGGCATTTGCAGTGATAGCGGAAACAACATCTCTATATTGATACAATTCAGCGTTCGGAATCTGAAAGTAGAAACAACAGAAAAAAAACAGTTTAAAAAAATGAATTTTCCTTTGACACCCCATTACAAAAAGGGTTCACTTTGAAGTAAGATCGTCCACATGTGGCATCCGTATCAACCCCCCGTATACTGCTCATGCAAGAGATAGATAAACACATCACATTCACCAGCAGCGATCGCGAGTGAGTTGCATCGCAACCGAAACACCGACCCACTGCATCGGAAGTGATCGACTTCCGTTTTCCGTTTCCTCCAAGAAGGGGTGGAGCGGTCGTACTTCCTGACAAACTGATGCATTCTTTCCAATTTTTCAAAGTGTTAAAAATCTACCTATTCCGCCCATTTTTGTGGCCACTTGTCGCTTCCGATCTAATCGATTAATCATCATAATTTTAGTGTTCAAATTTGCGAAACGATAACCCACCCACCGTCTAATTTGGGGCCGTATGTCCTAATCAAATCCGAGCGTCAATCACTGCAGAACGGGATTCCAATTATTTAGCTCCCAGGCAGATCATCATCTCGAATCAGATGAGCATATCGGTACTGTCCAAACACACGCGATTCAAACCACGACCGGAAAGCAAAACAAACTACCCGTGAAAACAACAAACAACTGATGATGTTCTACCAGAACCAAACTCGCTCACACACACACACACACACACACTACACGTACCGTAACGCCCTCCACCAGAAATTTTCCCTCTTCCTATCGGCACGGTTTATCACTCAACACATGACCCAATATCTGTTTTGCTACTAGTTTTACCGCCGGGAGAATTTTTCTGTTATTATTTTTCGAGCATCATAAACTGTTTGAAAAATGTACCGATATTATTAATAATACCAGCGGGCCAGTAAGGGTAGACGGGCGGGATCTTTACTTTATAACTCACCGGTCGTAACGATCGTGCTTTCTGGATCGAAATGTAACGAAACTTTTGGTGTGTTTGGTTTTTTTTTGTCCCTTTACTTCGAAAACGCGACACCGAACGATTGGAAAACACGTCCGTACGTCTCGACAGGCAAACCAGCAATGAATGGAATGAATGAGCGCGAGCTGCTTGAAACCGTGGCCGGGTTTTCATACACGTCTGCGTCAATCGAGGGTGGTATTATTGTTTGAGTAGAATGTGACTTAATGAAATGTTGAATCGTGTTTTTTTTTTCTTGAGCAGTCGTAACTATTATTACATAAAATGAGTGTTTTACAGCATAACATTGTTGTATTTAAAAAAATGATTTTTTATCATTCAAATATTAAACTCAGTATTTTTTTCGGAAATATTAAATTGCATTGCACTAGAATGAGAATTAGTTTTGTAGTATTAAATCTAATTATAAATAGTAATTATAAAAAAACGGTAAAATTTTTAAACAGTATGATCATTTCCATTCGCTAGAGGAAAAGTCTTAGCAGGCCATTACTGAAGTGAAGAGAAAAAAAAATCCCATTTATGTTAACCATTTTCTTCGCGTTGAACCCACTGTCCGAGATCGTTCGGCTAACTACACGAAAGGAGCCGAGATGTGCCGAGACGAAGCGTGCGTGTGTTTCTTTGCCTCTCTTTCTTCGCGGTCAAGATTTACGCATTCTATATGCTGTCTCACGGATGCTGCGGTTGGAATAGTAATATCACATCAAATAGACATTAATAAACAAATGCAAAAGATAAACTTAAAGGTTGAATAGTTTAATTCTAACAAAACGTTTAATGACTAACTGATTCATTCAACGTTTCATAACTTTATTTTAACTAGTTTTCATCTTATTTCATAATTTTATTTTATAAAAATTCCACCTCGTTTTAAGCTTTTGCCCTAAAAGATTGCATAAAAGAAAAATATTGTTAAACTATTTTTTAAAATTAATTTTTAATTCTTATCGATCGACCTGCTCCATCAAAAATTGCAATTTTTAAACCTCTTTTGCTCGATTGCCGACGGTTCTCAATGCTTATCAATAGGAACGTTACGCCACCGATGCTAATTTCGAATTAACGTATAAAAAACACCTATTTCACGAAGCTTCATGCCTTGTAATTATTAACTCACAAAGTCGTTGAACTTTAACGCCTTATCGCCACAAAAAGGATCGGATCGGTGTTTGTACATAGTAAAGTGCTCCAATTTCCCAACCGTACAAAATGGTACATGCTATTTTCCACATTTTCGTATCGCTTTTTTAATAATTGCATTTCTCAACATCACACAGTAAAGCCGACACATTTGTTGCAATATTGCATTATCGTATCGAGATATCGAAATTGGATTGGTGTAGGTCATATTAAGTAATTTTTTTAATTATAACAATGCTCGAAAGTTTTTTTTTAAATAAAACAATTAAAACACTCAAAAACACAAATAACTAATACCATTATAATTCATCACACTGTTTACCCATCGTCATAAGAACCAACCCCCACCCCGCGGTTAGATGGAGACGCCTCGTATCTCAAACGCTACATCATCACCCGATGCTTATCATTTTAGCATTTGCATAATCTTATCCAACGATCATCTAAACCATCATGAAACGATAAACAAACGACTGCAGCCATGGTCACCATTCATCCCGAACCCGCTGACGGGAGCTGGGCGGCAAATCACTGCAATCGATTAGCAGCTCGTTTCGCAACGATCTCGAAAAGGACATTGCGCAAAACTTGCCTTTCCAAAACCGCCTTGTGGATAGATCGTCCCTAGGTTTGAGGTTCTACTTGGTGAAGCGCAGTTGTATGCGTAAAAAACGCAAAGGCTATCAAAGCAACAACAGATACACACACACATATAAAAAGACATCATTGCTGTACACAGGCTACGAACGCCCTTGTCTGGTGTCAGTCTGGAACGGGTCAGGAGATTATTAAATCAAATCACCATTAATCTACATTCCCCGGTAGTGGACCCCTTCTCGCATCCGTTCCTCTCCCAAGACCATTGTGGCATACATGTGGCAAAAGAAAAAAGACAAAGAAGAAGAAGAAGGAAAAAAACGGAGCAAACATAGAACACAAAAACAACAACCACACCGACCAAAGACTGATGACAGGACACCGAAAGACGGGTGACTACACCCTTGCACAACCGGTGTGCCGGTGTCTTTGTCAGTTCGTTTAAATATCACGCCACGATCGGGGCAGTGTGCCGGTTTTTATGCAGGACAGTTTTCTTCCTGTAGCATTTGCATTTGCACATTAAAAAAAAAATACATAAAATCTTGTTCCCTGTCCCCATCATGTCGGCCAATGGCCGGCCACTGGTTTGCGGTTTTTGATCGTGCATGAGTGTGTCCATCCATCCATCCAGTGCTCGAATCGACGGTCGGGAGATGCATAAACTTTTCTACCGACCTGTGGTTTCCGTTGATTGACGGAGAGTTGGTAAAGGCGGAAAAAAGTGAGGAAATTGGTTTTTAACTTTTATACTCTCACTAGAATTCAAAAATACAACTGACAGTTGATGATAATTGTAGTAACTGTTAAGAGAGTTTCTAAACGTAAGTTTGAATATTTCCCTATGCTCTATGCTCAGTTGCAACTCCCTGCCAAACGATCGTGCACAAGTATGCCACACAAACAAAACACATTGCAGCAGCATTGGCGGATGTTAGGAATTATTCAATGAAGCAGCACTTTGATTTAATCCCATCCAATCTCAACCTGCTGCCACCAACTGTCGATTTGCTGGCGACGACATTCACGGGGTGCTGCTGCTCACCCAAAAACATCACCACAGAGCTAAGCCTCCGCACGCGAACGATGATCGTCGCCAACGTAGCCGAGCGATCACCGCGACCGGAGCCGGTGGAAGTGATCGTAGTTGAGACGAGGGTGTTTTTTTGCGAATAGAACAGAAGTCTGGATGCATTCGGATGCGCTGTTGACAATATGTACGGCACAATTGTTCACTTAACAGCGTGGTGGTGACATGACGCCGCAGTTGAATGTGTGGAATCTTTGGGGATCGTTAAAGAACAATATATGTTATTTTTTGTATATGAGAAGAACATATAGTTTAGACCATAATGTCATTTAATTAAAGCTCGTCAGAACCACATCAGAAAAATAAAAAAATAATTATACCAGATAATGATCTTTTCAACACGATCAACCTGTCAAGCATGGTAGGAACCAAAGATCATCTAGTAACTTCATGGGCATAGATTTTTGAGGATGTATATACAGGTAATTGATACATAGTTTATTCTTTAATGTTATAGCGCCATTTTCATTTTTTTCGAAGAAAATAATAACAAAAGTTTGGACACATAATTAGACGCGATTCGATCTATTAAACTTCTTAATCCACCTATATCCGGCACTGTGTTTCTTGGGGTTACTACCTGTGCATACACTAAGTACTTTAACGTACCGCTACCGATTCATCTGGATTGGCGCTATTACGTCTTGTCACGTGTTGTGCCCTGAAGCTCTCTCAACAATGTTACACCGGTTACGCTGTCGTTAGTTAGTTTCATGTTTGATTTCATATTTTTTTATGGTTTATGATTTACATCCCACCACCCTTGCAACGTATGACACGCGTACCCTTTAGCACCTTCGCCGGATAGGAAACTGTGAATTAAACTTCCTACGCCATCCGCTTAGGTGTTTGATTTGAACTCTTCGTCCGAAAGCGAGTGTGGAAGGAAGGTATTGGAAGGGTATAGACGTAGAACAAAAGCATTTAGTATTGTTTCAGATTTACGGTAATAAGTATAACTTCTTGCAAAGTGTTATATCAAAGTTCTTATCTATCGGTTTGGTTGATTGTCCGTGTACCTTGATACGGCAAATGAATTGAATTCGTTTTAATCTCTTCGGAACTATAGCTAACCTAAGCTAGCATTGATTTATCTAACTATACGCCATCCCACCCGCCTGTACACTAGGTGGATCGTGGCAACGCACTAGTTTATTGCTACTTTCGCGTAGCATTCCGTAAAATATGACCATTTTGCATGGGACTGTTTTATTTTCCCGGCCATTTGTCTGCCGAAGCAAATGTCCTGCCCACGCTGCCTGTGGCGGAAGGCACACGCGAATCCACGAAATATAACACTCACTCGCCACAGTTCCAAGTGTCTGCGGCGGGTGGAGAGGGAACTGAAGCGGGTACTTGAGGTGAATTTATGCATGACCACACTACTTCACACTGGATCGGATGTTTTTTTTTTGTTTGTTTTTTTTTAACGTGGTGGCTTTCGGAGGATGCTGGAGGCGATCGTGAATGAAGTTCCCCATGGATGGATTTTTATGAATGAATTTGTAGCAGGAAACAGCAGACCACTCCACTCGCTTAAGGTAATGCCGTTAAAAAGGTATTCGGCAACCGACCTGCTCTGATCGGCTTCTTTTTTTCGGGCTGTCCGGCTATCCCCTTCTCCTAGCCCGGCAGTACTACCTGTAGCAAACTGCGGTCAAATCAAAATGGGACAGAATTCACGGGTGGGAGGTATATTGACCGCCCATTGAGGACTACTTTCCGGACTGTCCTGTATGGTGAGTACGCTTGAGTCATCAACATTGACCATACAGCAAGCAACTAAGCATTAACTAGAGAAATGAAAAAATTGAATAAATAATGCATTTTTCCAAGATTGTAGTTAAAATATAATTTCGATCATAAGATCAATTCTATACTTTTTATGTACTAAAATAACTTCATAATTCTTACTTCTTTTTCTTATTTGAAACGTGTTATTTTTTTAATAAAGTTTCAATGGAAACAGTTAATTAAACTAGTAAAAAACCAAAACAAATCCTGACTACGATGGAATCACATAAATAAACTAATTTATCTGCGTAAATCCGGCGCATCTTGTAAATTTACAAAATAACGACTTTTATTGTGAAACGACTATAATTTCAAATTATATGCTCCCTCCTTGTGGTGCAGTATTTTCACCGGAGCGCCAACGTGACATTTCCATGACCCGAATTCGAACGAAGTCCGAAATCTTTTTCGAACCTTGACAAGAAGTTGACTGTCAATCTTTTCGATACTTTTGGGAATTTTTCTACTGTTGTCCTTGCAAAATATACAAAATGTGAGTTATATATTCTGCCAGTTATCAATTTATTTCCTTGAATGCAATCCGATCGACCAAAACTGGGATCGAAAACCGAAAAGTGTTGACATAGGGCAGGCTCGCACATTCATTACATTTTGACAGTATATAGTTTGACGTAATACCTCGAATATCGCGCACGTTTTTAATTTCTTGTTGATATTTTATTGTAAAATTTATTTAAATTGTTGGAAAATAATGTATCTTAGTTTTTATAAAACAATCGGCACATCATTTATTGCGTTTCAGTCTTTAAAAGCAAACATTTGTTTCGCGCGAAAGCGAAAATGAAGCTGACGTTCGATAGCAAACGTCACGTGGTGTGTCAAACGGAGCGGACACATGGCAGCCTGTAAAGTTCTTCACTTCAGTCCAATAACTTTGATTGAAACGCTTTCATCGAACGAACGTGTACAATAAATAAAAGTTGAACGCAGAGCGAATAATTCCGACCGTAAGCTTAAATTCTTCCATCGCCGTTTTGTACGCAACCTATTAGACGGATGGTAGATTGCGTGAGGAAACATTTCCCGTGCCCAGTACGTGTATCGAGAATCAGTCTCTTGCACGTTCTCAGCAGTGTTGTGTGACCGCACCAAAGAACAGTGAAGTTTGCCCGTGTTCACAAGGTTTTTTTTCCCCACATCCATCCAATATCTTCCTTTGCCGTTGTCGTCTTACTTCCGCTTCATTTGTTCTACGACTGAATCCGGCCGCCAGCGCAGGTTTGAGGAATGTGGACAGGAACTGGTGTGTGAATTTTCAACGCCCCGGAAGACGCATCTACTGGCCGGATTGCCCGTATCGCTTCGTTTCGATGGGCACCAAGTGATTGTGGAAGAGAACGCAGATAAGAACAAACCCCGTCTCCTTTGTGACCCGCAAACCCGCGTGCTTCGTTCAGCAAGAGCAATCATTCGTTCACGAACTGGCATTGGGAGGCAGGGTTCAATCAATGTGTGTTCAACTGTGTGCTGGCTCGGATGCAATCCTTCCAAAGGGCTCTTGATTTGTGTGTTGCATGACGGTGCATGAAAAAGGTGCTCCTGGGAACGACATTGGTGCGCGCCTGCTCGCATCCATGCTGTAGCTGTGTGTGAGTGCGTTTGTGTATGTGTGTGCGTGCGTGTGCCTGCCGAGGTGTGTGTGTGTTAGTAGCGTGTCCTTTGAAGGAGCGAACATTTTCAGCTTCTCGTAGGAAAAATGGGCCTCTCGGATTGCTTCTATCGCTACCTGATAGCCTGAACGTATGTTACCGATTGCACACGTACGCGTACGGCTGCGTAGTCAGATGCAGTTTTGTGCAGTCCCGTTTTGTTCCTGTCCCGTTCCGCCTCTTTTGGGATGGAAACCCTTTCTGGTTTATATTGGTCCGCTGATGGATTGTTTATTGACGGAAATGAAACATGGATGCAGCTGTCCCACGGTATGGTGTGTGGCGGGTAAAGCGGTGGACGGCAAGAAGGCACATGTTGGGAAAGGTTCGGTTTATTTTTTTTTCATCCCCCGTTACTAAAAGGGCAGACTTTTGATGCTCGTGCATCGCATGTGTGCGTGTGCGACGTCGCCGTCGTCTGGCAGGCTGGCTGGTGCGAGAACGTTCAAATCGACTGACGCATTTTTTTGCCCCTTTTGTGCTTAAAACCACTGCATTATTTCTAAATCGAGAGCAGGAAAAACTACGCAAGTTGTTTCATTTCTTACAGTTTCATTTGATGCTTCAGCAGAGTACGGCTCTGGGGGAAAATGTCCTGCCAAGCTGTCGTTAAAGGATTTGCTCTAGTGGGTGTGACGAGCAAATAAAAGAATCCGCGCAACATTCGTCTACTTTTCCTCTTGGTTGATGTCCTTAGCACCGGCCTAACTAGCATGTAATGTAAGAGAAACAATGCAGAGGTTATTAGTGCCTCGTTGCTTGAAGAATAAAGTTAGTTAAAACAATTTCATAAAGTTTAAGTTGGTTTAATTATATTTCCTTCCACTATGTGTGAAATAGTTTGCTTTGTCCTGTTGCCTATAGCAACGAATCGTTGATTTAGGATTACACCACACCCCAGCGAATGGATTGTGTGTTTGAAAATTATCCC
Source organism: Anopheles funestus (assembly GCF_943734845.2). Classification (NCBI taxonomy): domain Eukaryota; kingdom Metazoa; phylum Arthropoda; class Insecta; order Diptera; family Culicidae; genus Anopheles; species Anopheles funestus. The sequence continues at coordinate 91,975,879 of NC_064598.1, read as the reverse complement.
CTTTAACTTTGACATGATTTTAAGTTCTACCTAATGAGGACAGTGAAGGACGGTTATTTTGATGGTTATTTTTTTTAGCATTCGCTCAAGCGTTAGTTATTTTTATAACGTTTAAATACGCTGTACTATAAACTACTACAGCCAGTTTGTTTTTTTTCCCTCTATCTTGACCAGCAAGTCCCACGGCACTATCTCATAGTGCGCAAAAAGTATATCTTGTGCGCTGTAAGCATACCGCACATACTACACCACTGCACGTCGTCGTAGTGGACCCTGATGTTTTGCCGCTTTCGCCTCGTGTCTACCACGTTTTCCACGACACCGCGCGTGTTACCCCTGCGCTTACATATGGCTGCGAGCACGTTGTTTCTTCGCGGTGTTCTGTGACGACGTGCTGTCACCGAAAAATGCTGCGTTCAAGTCTGGCTAGAATTATACGGGGTGTATATATATTTTTTTTACTTGCTTTTAGGGGTGAGTGTGTTGTAGCCATTGGGGACAGTTTTGTTCCACTACCCGTTAGCAATTGCTGAGACGTGGTAGTAGCTGTCGCTGCCAAACTGCTTGTTAAATCAATGGATTTTTGCTGCTATTTGGTTTGTTTCGCGTTTTTCGCGAAATCGCTCATGGTACATATCTTTGCCGGGGAGGACAGATTCCGTACCATCGCTTACGTAGATCCTGCCATTGGAAAGAAGCAACCCGTCTCAGAAAACGGCAGCAGCTGGTAAAGTGTAACTTGAATGCTATGTCGAACGGTTTCCTTCCTTTTTAGGGTGAGCATGAAGTGCGATAAAGAACGCGCAGCTACATCATCAACAGAAAATCTCAAAACGATCGCAACCGAGGCTCGGTTTTGTGCCGCTTCATATCGATAGTCAAGCAAACAGCACACCACCGGACAAGTACCGCGTCTCCATCGTGTCGCTAAACCTGCTAACCTGCGCTTCACGCGAAAATAAACAGGGAGAAGGAAACATGATCGTGCCTGTTCTCCAGTGTCGCTCTACCACCGGCTCAGACGACCACCCTCCCCTGTGCGAATGCGTTTGGATCCCTACCCCATCTCGTTTGCAACCATCAGCAAAGGCGTCTCTCCCACACGATGGAATCCTTCCGAAAGAGTGTGTGACTCGGGACCAGACCACAAGACAAGACCCACTCAAACCCGGCCCGGAAAGGCAGTCAGGCCAGACAGGCGAACATACACACACACACAAACACAAACCGGCAGCAGCACCATAACCTTGGGATTCTGTTTCTCTCTCTTTATTAGTGAATTAATTTCCTTATATTAAATAGGCGAAACGGGCAGCAAAGCAAAGCGCACGACTACGCGCAACCATCCCGCAAACTGCGCGTACCCGCGTTTGGTGGTTGGTAAAAAAGCATCAGTTTTCGGACCCCAAGAAGAGCGAACAGCAAAGATCCTCGTCGAAGATCGCCGGACGAAGCGTGGCTGAAAGCGCTCGCTTTTTGGTGCCCGTGATGGTATTTTCCTGAGGTGCAAAAAAAACCTCTTCCCCATCGTTGCCAAAAACGGAGAAACGTTCCGATTGCTTTTTGCTTGTTCAAACGTAGCGTAAGCCCACGGAGAGCGTGGAAAAGCGAGTGCTTTCGCGATACACGTAACGTACGATAGGATCACGGTGAAGGAAAAGCGTTACACAGGCGGCCGAACGAGGTTGGCAGCAAACATCGGTGGAAAAGCAATCGGCACGAGTGGCGTGGCAACAAAACACACACACACACACGCGAACGCGAAAACCCGGTACCGATGCGTGATTCTTTCTCGTCAGTTTGCCGAAATTCGCAAAACGGCAATATCCATCCGGCCTCCGCTGGTGCGTATCTTCCCAACTCTTCCGATACGTTTGTGTGGCTGTGTGTTTGTAGCAGGCAGAGGTTATTTTTTTTATTTTAGACATTTTGGAACAGAAGAAGAAAAGAGGTTGCGAAAACATTGCAAAAAACCCACGACAACTAGATCTTGGCCTAGTTCGTATGGGGTAGTTGTAGTGTGATGTAGTGCTCAGTAACCGCTTCTTCCAAACTTCGCTTCGCTGGACAGATTGGACCCACCAACGGTTGTGTATGCTCTATGTGCAGCGTCGAGATCACAGACACATAAAACAGACACCACATTCTATTTACCTGCGATACCGATTGACCGAACAAGAATCAGAGATGCTGCAGGGGACCCCTTTACATCCCCTGTGCCAGAAATCATGTTGGACAAGGAAGATAGCGAGGAAATCGGTAAAATTTTCCCCTTCTACGGCGGTTCAACAATCGTATCGATTTCTCGTGTCAGTTGCCCACACCTGCCCGTGTATCCGCAGGTGTTCCCGCGATCACTTTGCTGTGTAGTGTTGCAATTATTAATTTCGCTGCCATCGGTTTCGTTCCTTCTCTGATGTGTCTTCCCTTATTGTTCCGCGGATCCGAGACTCCCGAGTATGTTGCGGCACGGTTCAAGAATTGCACCGGCCCTAATGATCGACCCCCATTCTCTTCACAACTCGTTACACGATTAAATGCAATCGATCTTACTAAACCCGCTCATCCTTCTTTTAATCACAGTTAACATAGCAGCCGAGCAGCATCAGCATCAGCTCTTCGTGTGTTAATATCGACGAAGCAGTGCAAAACAAGTGCAAGAAAAAGCAGAAGCTTCTGTCACAAAGATACTTATCTCGCGAGCGAAGTTTCAAGGCCATAGCGTGCGCGGGTCCGACGTGTATTATCTAGGTCCGTCCGTGAAAGTACACACCAGACACACGGAAAGTGCCACAGTGCTCTGGCGGGGACACATATAGTGCGAGCAATCGACGATTTGAGTGCGTGCGAAAGCGTGATAGTGCGATCGAAAGAGCGAGAGCGAGAGAGAGAGTTTGTTTGAACGCGAAAATCGGAGCGGTCGCGGTCTGACAAAGTGTGTTATTGCGTGTGCATCTTTTCTCAGCTGTAGCAAACGTCTGGCCTGCTGTGTGCGTGTGGATGAGTGGAGTAGCAAAAGGAAGGAGCAAAAAAAAAGAAGTAATCAAATAGTTCTGTCCGCGTGCCTCGTGTGTGTGTGTGTTAGTGCAGGCAAGTGTGCACGTGTGAGTGGGTGCACTTTTTTTTCGTGGCTGCATTCTTCCTGAATTTGCAGTTTTCCGTGGGTGGTTTTGTCCAGATTTTGTTCAATTAAGTAAAGGGCTGTTATCCCGCTTTCGGGGGGTGGTCGTAATATCGGTGCATTTGCACGATCACGATCGTGTCGGAAGAAGATACCCACGTGGTGAGCGTGTGTGGTTGTGTTTTTTTGGTGGGTGCAGCAAGTGTGTACGTGTGCAAAACCGTATTATCGCGTGAAATTCGTACGTGTGTCCGGCAGATAGATCGGTGGATAATCTTAACTAAACTCTCAATGGAAGCGTGGTGTTTGAGAACAGAAGCTCATATAGGGTAAGTTGGTTTCGAAGTAAAATGTATCCATAACGCATTAAAACATCATCCCATCCTCGCTTTGATCGCATTGATTTTCTGGGAAAATCAAAGTATTTTGAATATATCGCGACCATAAAACTCATTGTCGCCACTCTTTGATTATTACTCACCGAAATGGGTTATCGTGTCGATTTTGATAAGATAAATCGATTATGTGTCTGGCTGGCCTAAAGCGCCCTTTAAGTCCTACGCGGTCAAGCGCAATCGATCCGATAAGTAGGTGCTGCTATGACTCACGTGTTTTACGAAGAAGCTATTGCTACTTCCCGCGGCACAGGAAGCATTGATAATAATATTCCTTATCACTGATTTACAAACTTAATATAAAAACTTTTAAACCTTTTGCTTATCGGATAGGAGAAGGAAATTGCAAAACTCAATAATACCGCAGAACTCTAGTGCATTACTTAATGACATTTTTGAGGAGATACTCATACATATCTTCAGTGAAGTGTCATTGAAATCATGAGTTTTGATTCTCAAAAAAAGATGTGTCACTGAACATTTGTAACTCCTCAAAGATTCAACTTCAAAACTTGAACTTTAAAATAATTCAAAATCATCCAAAAATATGGCAGGAAATACACGATCTAAATCTTCATAATTGAGATCTTCAGTCAGATATTTGGTTTAAAGAGTCATTCAGAATTTACTTCTGAATACAGAATTCAAAACGAGAACTTTAGTTCCAGCAATCCTCAGATCAAATCTTCAGCTTGGCTTCACCCACGTCCTTGTGTGTTTTGTTATTTGTAGAAATTATGCAAGCTTACGATCTCTTGATGACTTAATTGAATAACTATGAATCTGAATCAGATTTGCGTAACTCACCAGAAACCCTTTTCCTGAATGATTGTTTCACCATTGAGCTGTCAGTTAAAAAGGTCATAGACATTTGAATAAGTTATACTCAATCATGGTGCACAAATTGAACATCGCATCATTAAATAATGGAAGGTCGTATTAGTTAATATGTTGCTGGTAATTATTAATCCGGTAATCGAGCTGCTGATGATCCGCACGCATTAGACGCATCGTAGAGCACGACCCAAACGGTTATAAAACGTTAACGAATCAATATAACCTGATTCCGAAGCGGTATAACGCTAGACTTGCATAGATTAAGCCGCACATAATTCCGATCAAATTTCTTTCCGCAGAACGTTTGCGGTGGTCTTTGACTCGTTTTTTTTCCTTTCATTTATGGCGAATAGCGGATGCTGTGTGCTTTTTTTTGTTGATTTTCTTTCGGCTTCCTGTCTCTTCATCCGACCAGTACCAAAAAAAAAAGATGTTGCCAATTTCTACCTCGCCAAGTGTGTTCTGCTATAGTTCACAGGTGATTTTACCTACTCATCTTCGCTTCTCCTTTAGCTTAGGCGAATGCTTCAAGTGTAGCTCTCGCAAAATGCTGCATGTATGACGAGAGTGCAAAAATCGCTCCGCAAAAAAAAATTCAACTCTCCTCTAAATTCTGAAGAACAGGCCGGGATCTGTTGTTTGTTGGATGAACATTTTTCTTCCCTCGTTTTCCCTTATGCTCACTGCTTTCTGTCGGCTAAACCCGCATCAGTCTCGGTTCGATGCTGCAGCAGTTGTAGCACAGCAAACAATGTCTGGTTGGCAAGGGAAGGTGTGTTTGGTAAAAATTCCGGGAAGACCATGATCCCGGGGGCGGCTGGTGGTGATGGTAAAACTGGAGTGGAAAATTTCCAAAAGTTGCAAAATAATTTGCAAACATGCTGGAAACGAGGAGTGGAAAACGTGAGAAAGAGAACGGGATGAGATGGAAACCAAAGCATCGTTTGAATTGATTTGGCAACTGTAGTACAGAACGGTCTGAGGCTCAATGTTCGTTGCGTGTTTTGCTAGTCTACATTTGTGAGTGATTTGTGTCTTGTTATGTACAAGTTTCCTAATGTTTAGATCACTCTAAGTTTGTTTTGAGAATAGAAACGTGAATTGTAAGCTTTGCTTTGTTAATTTCTGCTTATTGATAACATTTAGCAACTTACGTTTCTTTCTCCTTGTTTGCAAATTTGCCTAACACGAATGATCGGTTTTCAAGATACAGTAAAAACAATTGTACCGAAACTACAGAAAGAGTTCATGAATATGCATAGAAATATTTAGTAGCCAATGGTAGATTGGATTTGTGCCAGTTACATTAAATATTCATAGTACAGTTTGATAAGCATCTCGGGAAAATAATTACACAACACTCTGCGTACAGCGCAATGTAAACCATGAAGCCGGGAATGCAAAACGCAATGTATAAGTCCATTTGCTTTTGACACCATCTACCTCCATTTGCGAATGAAACAAAACAAAAATCTGCCTAAAATCTCTTCCAGTCCAATCTTGTTTCTGCGTTTTTGGCAGATCTCGCTCTAGCCCCGGTTTGCTTTTTTTTCTTTCTTTTATTACCCTTGTCCATTTGCAAGCGAAGCGAAGACGAATTTTATGAGGAAGAGAATTTTTCGCGAAATTAGATGATTAAGCAGAAAAAGTTCCTGGGAGGAATTCTGCCTCCAGCAGTGCGCCGTTGATGGCGGCACCTGTAGCAATCGTTGCCTAGCACAGGCGTCGGTATCTTTTTTGGTCGTTTTTGTTTTTTTTGCAAGTCTTGTCTGATTAGTGGCCGCTTTATGCTGGCAAATTGTGCTTTGTGCTTTTTTTAGGCATGTTATATTGATCACTAGGGGAAGATCCACAAAATTGGTGTCGAAGCTAAAGAAATAAGGAAAGAAACACGCAGTTAACGATGATGTTAAGTTGAATAAAAACAAATCGCATGTATTTGCATTTACATGCAATATATAAAAGTAGTTGTTTCATAACATCATTAGTTTGAGGATGATTTGAAGAGTAACAGTTCGATAATTGAATGTAAAAAGAAATTAAATGGACGATGTCTCCTCTATCAATGATGGAAGTAACAACTCAGGACCAAAACCCCATCTGGAGCGCTCATAAGAACTACTGTGGGACTTGGGTTCAGTAGAGGTTTGAACCCAGGTCAGTTTTGTTGCTAAGGTCATGCGTCATCGGCTATTCCTATCTTACCGCTGCTCAACAGGTGCACTATTAGTGAAATAAAAGCATTACCGACCAAGTTTTGTTAGCCTATTGATGTAATAATACGTTTTTGTACTTCGAGATACACTTAACTTTAAAAAAACACACCTCGCATTTCTAAAATTCTTCCCACCTCGCTAATTACTTGATCAACAAATAACGTAACGCTATAAACACCGGAACAGAAACGAGCGCATTTTCAAGCTTCCTCGCAATGGTATTTAATTCATTGACCGGCCCCAACGAGTAGTAAGGGCTGTCGAGAGAACGCTTTGGGAAATAGGGTTTATTGCAAATGCATAGTTGAACATCAGAACGGCGGTAAACATGTTACGGAAATGTCGGATAGCTGTAAACAACACCATGTACGGCCTCGAAAACTCCTTACTGCAGTTTTGAAAAGCAATCATCCAAGGTTAAAGGGAAGAGGATAAGAGAGAATTTTAACCGGATCTTAATTGGATTGAAGTAATTAGACGACTTACGTGCAAGCAGATAGAGATGTTAGGCATTTTTATGTGTAAAAATTTCGTTACAAAACAATAACCATCAAAAACAATTAACATTACGTATTTCTCGTAAGTCATCGTTTTTATCGATTTGTAAGTATTTATGTAAGTGCTGTACGAGTTAACCTTCTCTCTACGGTGTGCTTTATTGTTGATTTAAAATTTTAACAAACATTACTCCGGTACTTGCTGTACGAGCTAAATCAATAACTGATCGCGATGACCTAGACACTGCAGCATCAAAAAGTATCGGTAAACTTCACCATTCAGTAATGGTGACAAATGGTGTAACGCGCGTTATGTATCCGATACATCGCTTCTCCAGCCGTTCGTTCGTTCGTATACGTCTGTTTGGTCAATGGGACCGTTGATTGATTTCCGCATCACGACAGCGACACACGACTCCACACGACAACGGCTCGCGGACGCGGGCGCATCGGAAGGATGATAATTAATTTACCAAGCTTTCGATTCGTTGGTGCGGCCTGTGTGTCGCGCACCATAAATTCCTCCCCGGCGGGGTAGAAGGGTCGGTTTTGTGTCCGCATTTGGGTTTCCTCGGTCAGTATGCGATTCCCATACACTGCAGTGCCCTGCCCTGTTCGAAACAGTGCCTCAGTGGGGGTGAAATGGATGTTTTATTTCCATCCTCATTCGATCTCGCTACGTCTTGGTCTTTCTTTCTCAAAGTGTTTATGAAATCGATACACGTGCATCCCACCCATCCATCCTGTGGGGTGGAGTGTATTGTTTTACATCGTACTAGCATTTTCTTTTTTTTCGTTGATTCCATTTACGTACTATATTAGCCCTTAACATGGACGTGATTTTTTCGCTGATGAGAACGGGGCAAAGACTACTTACTACTAGTAATGGGAGTGCGCGTGTCTTTCTTTTTTTTAAGAAATAATCAAGTTCATCCATCCGGCCCACCTGTTTCCGGTTTCCCTTTCCATGCGATATATCGTAAAGAATGTGACGGCGCTATGCAAAGGCCGGGTAATTGTGGAATCATTCTAATGCAAAAACTTAATCCATAATCCGTAAGCTTTATCTGCTTGCATAGCTTTTCTTTTATTGTGTTCGTGATTCATTTCTCTATCGCCTATCGGTTTGACCCAATGTTGTGTTTTTACTTCGGTGCGTCTATAATTTGTAGCCCTCGGTTTTGTAACGAACTAAGCAACAAAAAACGAGCTCCTCCACTGTGTATCAGCTGTCCCCTGTACAGTAAATAAATATGCTGAATTAACAACTGCCGCAACGGTGTTGTTGGATTAGTAGTTTACTGAGGAGACCCCGGAACAGGTGGAACATGGGTCACTAAAAAAAAAGTTTGTGTCATGCTGTCTGGGCTTGGTTGTGCCATTTTTACATTGCGTGTTCCGTTCCGAAGGAAGTAAACTTTGGTTTAGGTTGATTAAAGTTTTCTTTCGTACTGACAAAACTACTTCCATTATGTTTGTTAATTATTCATTGGTTGTATGGGGAGGGTGATTCATTTTATTTTACTTTTTGCTTTGTTTCTGTGCTGATTAATATTCTTGAAATATTCTTCCATCCTTGCAAAGCCGTGCAAGTAATATTAATAATTCGTAACCTCGATGAGGTTTATCACAGCAAATGGCATTCCCGTGCTAGTTTGTGCTAACGATTCGTGGCCGGTTCCAAGTTATCTTGAAAGAGAAACGTTAACCCTTCCATAGCAGGATGAAATAAATTCCTCCTCAAACCACTCCAAAGTCAATTAATCCTTTCTTAATTTCTCCCTCCCTCCCACACACACACACACACACAGCGCACCCACGGGTTTGAATTTACATGACCGTGATGCATCACCCCGTCCACTGCTTGCTGTTCGGGTTGTACTGTTTAAAATGTAAACCCCGTTATTATATGGCGACCAGGTTGGTACCCGATTTGCCAGCTACCACCGTGGAATGATTCATCGTTCTCCACATGACTGGCTCCAAAAGGGTTTCTTTTCGTGGGGCGTCACCAATAAGCGTGTTGGCCGTGGTTCTATCGACTAGTCGACGCGTCGACGTATAACCAAAAACTCCACCATGGCAAGTGTAGAGGAGAGGCAGAAAGAAAAGCGGCATGCAAATATGCGTCATACTGCTTCGGTATAATTCGCTAACAAGCCACATATACCATGGGGCTATGTTATAATACGCTTACGTGTGAGTGTCGACCGTGGACTTTGTCTCCAACCATCAACTAAAAGACGACCTTGAGCGCACACTCTCACCACATGGGGATGTCTTCAGTTTTTTTTTTCTACAATGTCTGTCAAATACGGGCCACATCTTCATGCACGTGATCCAGTCAACCCAAAAACCCAGCTCGAAGGACGAATGATTGGCAACGAGAAGGATCACTCATCTACTTTCCTTACATTGCGTCACACGACGAGTTGCTTCAACACGAATTGAAGCATTGAAAGGGAACATTCTTAACACCCGGCCGGCCACGTGTCCTTTGTGCTGTGTGTGCTTGAGGAACAAAAGCAAAAGAAAAAGGATATAACGGATAGCGTCCGTGTCGTCAAAGAAAATACCTCCCTCCGGTATCCAATGAAGGACGCATGGAAGCCATCGGGAGTGTTCTCTAATTCTATTTTGCCGTACGGTAGTTTGCAAGTGATTAATGGAATTTTGAAGCCTGCTAGTCAGCTCAGGATCATTTATAAGCTGCACCGAAGGCGGGAGGTGGCTCGTCGATGGTTCGGTAGACGCGCGGTCAGGTTGATATCATTATGCTCGGTGACTTCTAATGGTAGCGCTCAATTTGGCATGGATGTAGCCAGAAATGTGGGTGCCTTTAACTAAATTTTCTTGTTCGCAGACACAGACAAATCGATTTTCGGGCATATGTTTTCAGGCTTCCCTCTATGGTTTATCCACTTTTCGAGAGTTCGAATTCCTCGGACATATGTACCGCACATCCAAGTCTCTTCCGGAGTGTCATATTTAGCTTTGTTTGGTTATGAAACTTTATGTCATCTTTCCCCAAAAACGCTTTGGTCAGTTGCCACATGCGTCGAGGCTATAATATTTCCGCAACGAATTGTATTACCCCATTGGGAGAATGTTTCCACGTTTCTGACGTAACAGGAGGAAGTGTCTAAACGTTGGTCGTCGCCATTTACCATCTGTTGATCCAGCACGGTTGTATTTGCTTTTTGTTTCCCCAGACATTACGCATTAATATATTTCAAATCGATTTAGTCTTTTTTTGGCAAATAAGTGTAGAATTACGCAATTTAAATACATACGTCTATTCACACTGGTAGAGTCTCCGGTGTACTATGCGATGTCTTTACACGGGTTTGGATTAATCTACCAAAATGTGACTCTTTGAAATTTGTGTGTGTATTCTTTGTGGACACACCTCGTTTGTATATCTTTTCATCGCTGTTTACATTGCATGGCATTGTTGAAATAAACATAGAACGCATTAATATTCTAGAGTCTAGACGATATGCAGTGAAGCAGGGTATTATCAATGGAAAAAGCACTTCAATGAAAAAAAAAGTTCTCAAACACTTGCCTAATTCCCTCGGTGTCTTTTAAAATGACTTTGTTGTATGGTACAAAAAGCCGCTTCCAATTTAAGCATTTTTTTATTTAGAATATTAACACACCTCAGACAACCTTGCCCTTGTAACGAAATTGGGGTTTGTTTAGAAAAAAAGAAATGTTTTTTTTTTGCTTTCTCCTACATTAGGATCCTACATGACAAGAATGACGTCCTTGAAAGTGAAATAGGTTGCATGTGAAAGTCCAATGAATCCGTTTGATTTATGAATTTGTCCGTCTAGACTTGCCTTGGGGAAAGATTTTCCGAAACATGTTCTCTATCCGTACGACAATGGTATGGAGTTAAAAGTTATTTCTCTTTTATGCACTTTGAAACTAATTAGTGATATGAGATGAAATTAATTTTCAAATTTTTACAAAATATTATTTTGAAGAAGAAAGGATCTTTATGTATGTAAGTAACGTATGTGAAGCAAATCTTGTTTACAATCATTCCAATTTATTACACGCTGTAAATCATACGGACCGATAAATCTGAAACTATTTGAAAGCGATATTGAATTGCTTAGTGCGTCTTTCATTTTTTTTAAATAGATTTTGTCCAAACACCTAATCCTACCACGCGGTTGGGTATATTGAAGTAATGGGTTTTTTTTTTGAAATTTTTGCAACTTGGCGTAAAATTAGCAAGATATCCGCAAAATCCGTGCCAGCGCGATGTTTACATTTGCGTTTCGGTCATAAATAAACAATGCATATCCCGGGAGCGCACGAGTACTGAATTCGCTACGGGTGATCCAAATATGCACGCATTTCAAATTTACAGTTGCTAGCGGCTATCGGTTCGTATCGTGAGTTAATGAAATATGGCACGATCGATGACTGCGCGAATGTGTAGTTTGATGTATCAATTAAACCATTCTTGACAGAATGTTCATGGCTATATCAATACTGTAGATCCTTTGAGCAGCAAACGATGTTGGCGATTTACGCCAGATGGGGTTATAAGACATGGATTTTCTATCAATCAACTTTGTCGTCCATCTGTCAAACATAGCTAATGTCATGAAATTTTGTTGCAAATCTTTAAAACTAAAATAATTGAAGTAATAAATTATTTCCTTTCTAACGTATTATCGAATTTATATGAAACAATGTAAAAAGTAAACAAACCGCCACTATGACAGATAAAAATTCTTCTGTCAAACGTGATTTGACAGTTAAACGACAACATCGCTTGACAGTCCGAATCACTCATTTATAGCAAGGTCTTACCCATACTTAACTACTACACAGATACTTCTAATCAGTCTGGAGTCGACCAACTACGTAGCGACAGTCATACTCATCCAACCTAAAGACACTGTTGGTTCCGGTTGGCGAACATGGATTTTCATTTGCTATCATTGTCCCTTACTCTACCACACAACCATGGTTCAATGTCTGCATGTCTGCCTTGTGCGCGCCAATGACGCACGATAGAGAAGGATGCGTTGTTGTGCGCTTGGATTCGCACCGACGACAGACAGTGGCTGTCTCTGTGTTAACTGATGTACCAACGGTTCTGGTCCGACCCTCGGCACATTCGCAGTGCGCAGAACTTCACTGTTCTTCCTCGTGCGTTCCACTTGCACTGACCGCGAACGGCGAACAAAGTGCACTGACCGAGTGGCGGAATACTAGGCGGAAATGGACCACCGGGAGTTCCCGAAGCAAGTTCAAGATAAATCGAAGCGCCCACGCAAATTGTTCCTTTTTCATTTCCATTTTATACTGGATCTCTCCAATCGTAGCACATTGCTCACTCGCTGTGTACTTTTTTGTTTTACAACTATAGTTTTTTTGTTTGCGAAGAAAGAACGCATTTATGGAAAATAATGTCCAAAAAGGAAAAATTTTATGGCTATATTTTAATTGATATTGTTATAAAAGTTGGTTGAATCATATTCGTCGTGACAAAAGTGACATTTGAATGCAAACATTCCTATTTACCTTTGTGGCAATATTTGCACCTGTAAGTCCTTGAGCACGCGTGTACACCACTAAACGCATTATGCATGTATGTGCAAAGGTGTTGTCTTCGATTCGCAGTTAATGCATCTGCAATGTTTCCATAATGGTATTTGCGCAGTTTGTTTAAAAATGGAACCCGCATTCGTTCATCATTTTGCTGAAATAATATTAGTTAAAAAAACATTTACTACAACCACTTTTCGTACCAATAGCAATTGTAGTAAAAAATATAGTTTTAATTTCACACACGAATTGATTACGTACAAATTTACATTTACTTAGCAAAAGGTGAAGGTTAACTGCAGTTGAAGATATTTAACCCATGTCTTCTCAAAAGAGTGCTATCAATGTTCAGCGTTGGTTGTTAAGTTGTTTGTTTTCAAATATAGGATAGATCAATAGGCAGTACAAAACACTAACTCATGCACTTAAGTACTCTTGCGTTTTCATTGCTGTTATTTTGTATGATTAAATGTTCATCATTTACAAATTACCTTGCACAATGAGAACGTAGATTTTAATGAAGAAATAAATGTAACCACTTGAACGCAAAGTAGGAACTTAAATTAAACGCTTAATAATGGGGTGACAAATGTTTCTACCTATTTCAAGCTCCGTATAAGCTCAAAGGAACCCGGTCCGGTCCGAAGTCACCTTTCGTCTCCCTGTTTTCAATATCAAAGTGCAACACGGTTGCTGCTGCTAAATAAATGAACCTGCTTTCAGTTTGCGGTTTCCTCAACCCATGTGTGAAATGCAATCAAGCTTTTCCAACTTTCCCAACCTAATCTGCTGCAACATTACTTCTGGTTGCGTACGCGGGGTGGGGAGGGAAAAAAGTGCACTCAACCTTCCCTAACTGTGCCGCTCTCCCACACACACACACGCACATTCGCTCCATCTGTGCACTACTTCTTCCTGTGTTTTACTCTCTGCGATTGCATTGTGCCGAAAATTTCTAGTTGAAGAGAAATGCATTGGTTGGAAAATTTCTCCAAACCAAGAGCAACAGAAGGAGAAAGAGCTATTAAAGAACCAGAGATAAAGTGCTTCCTCTTTGCCTTTCCCGTACCCTTTCCGGTTCCGTTTTTTTTTTGTTTTTAGGGCTAGTCTAGGCATTAACTGCTGGTCACCGGTAGGCAAAAGTGAACGTTGTCGCCTTCGGCTGCAGTTCGAGCATGCACCAACGGCCTTGCACACACAGCTTTTCCAACTAGGCGGCGATCATCTCTCCGATGGGCTTTCACAAAATACAGAGATTTTAGTTTTTTTTTTTTGGGTGTTCACCTCTTCCAGTAGGTGGACCCCTGTGGCCCGGTCGAGTTTTATGGTACAAAACGGCATACAAGACACCCCCGGCACGGTTGGTTAAGCTGATGTTGTAATATCCCCAAGGTGGGCACGTGAGCTCTGCCGAAATGGTTTCGGGTTGGAAATTCAGTTGATGGGAACAAGAAAGAAATAGAAATTAATGATGCTAACCTAAACACATGCAATAATGCTTCGGTACTTTTCTTAGTGCAAGAGCATTTGAAGCAGCAATTATGATAATGGTTAGCTTTGTGCTTAAAATTATTAAGAAAAGAGCTGCTGGCAGAATTAATTATTTGCTTGCTTGAAGATATGTATCAATCGCATTGGTATTTACACCCAAACATATTAATTCTTCAAATATATGATAAATCTATTTTTTTATTCACTTTGTGACATGTATTTTGTCCATGTCTTAAATTTCGGCGTCCCCTTTTAAGTCCGAGTTAAGATCGTCTTAAGACCAAATGAATGTGATCAGCTTGTGAACAGATTGCTCTCAATAATTTTCTCTGAGTTGAGACAAGATGCGAACAGAGGTGGAAGGGTACGGAAGATGCTTTAGAAATCCTAGATTCTGCGTACAATTTCACCTCCGCTCACTTCTTTTTGACACTCTCCTTGACCCCTGTACCCCAAGATACAGACCACACATGTTAGACAACAACTCAACTAACGTCTACCGAAACATTCGCTCACCCGTCTGGTCATTGCTGAGCCGAAGTGATGTATGACGTACAGTTCTCAAGCGGCATGAAACATATCCCCAATTGGACGAGCGTGCGCGCGCTCGTGAATATCTCCGAATCGCTTCGAGTATTGATGAGCTAAAATCATCGCAAGACGTGTCCTGTACATGGCCACAAACTGCTGGGAGCACGGTGTATGCGAATTGGTACTACTTAATCACACAATTAAGCTGTCATATTTTATCAATTAGCTCCACAAACTGTGTGAGGCGGTTGTATCCAATCAGGTCTTTCGGGAAAATAGTGAGCGAACCTTTTCAAGTGAAATGAGGTTTGATGCATATCGGACGAACCCACACGGCCCCACCAGATGTAACCAAAAATATCCATTAACTAATGAAAAGCTGTTTGCCAAAATATGTGTGTTTCAGGTTTTTGTGGGACAAAATTAATGATGTGGGGTTAAATTAAATTGATATGCGCTACGCACCCCACCTGCAGCATTAATTATGAATTGTTTAATGCGAATAAAATGGTTCTTGAAATAAAACCTAGAACAAATTCTTATAATTTATATTTCGTTCCATTCGACATGTGGCAAAGTTTCAGCTTTTTTAATAATTTAATTGTTGTTCCTTTAAATTACTTTTGGACTGGTATCAGATATTCGGTCATCGGTATCAGACATCGGTTTGTAAATATATATTCGAATGGTTTTTTTTATTTCTACCTCCCATATCGATTGCATGATTTATCTCGCGTGTTTACGGTAGTAGATTTTCAAACAGTTTTTCTTCCTTTTTTTTGGTCGACAAAAAACGGCCATTGCCAAAATTATCTTTGACACTTTCCCTTTGGAAAGTTTGCCTACACTAACCCCGCCGGCATTGCGTGTCTTTTTTTTCTTCTTCTTTTCTTCAAAGTAACGGATGACCCAACCATCCTTTCCAAATGCATTTCAAATCAGTTCAAATCCACTGCAGTGACTTTCGATTTCCGACAGGAACGGCAAATGAGAGCAATACTTTCGAAATTTATTACACCGTTCCGTAATAACTCATACGATTGGCACGTTCGATTTTCTTTGCTCGCTGCTCTGATTTCTTGGTGCTTTTGTGTGCGAAAATAGGTGGCAATTTTGCAGTGATAGAGAGGATTGAATAATATTGGGATCTGACAAGTTTTATTGAGTTTGCAATAATTTTTTTTTCAATATTTAACAAACATTTGAAGTATAAAATAAATTTCCCTGTTTGTCATATCCTCCTCGTGAAGTTATCTCTATTTCTAACATGCAGTTAGTCACTAGTTGAACGGTTTTGTTTGCCATTTCTGAAAATGTATTAATATGTTCGGAATTGTGAATGAATCATTTGTGGACCACCGGAAAATTAGTTCACATGTGCCTGATTCATTTTCCCCATGTACATGAGTAAGAACTTCTGCACGCATTTGGTGTTGAGCGAATTGTTGACTACTTGTTTTGTTTTACCTTACATCTTGTATACACTGCTCTTATTGTACTGCATTACTCATGCAAATAAATATAAACAGTTGCACCTTTTAAGAACACAGCGTTCATATAATGTTCATGGAATTTCTTTATTCTAATTTTAGGAGTTTTGTATGTTCGCTCCGATGCTGTCTGTCTACCTACAATCAAATCGCGGTTTTTCTTTTCAATTCCGTAACGTTGGTCTATGATAAACAAAACACATCACTTGATGATTTGTTTTCAAATCTATTGCACCTGTTTTTGTTTTTTCCTACACAAACGAACGCCTTTTGTTGTTGATCGTGGACAGATGTTTGATTGCGATTTTCGCAGTGCTAACCCTTTCGCAGGTAAATGACAAGTCCGCTTCGGATACTTACTAATACGGCGCTTGTCAAACGAAGGTCGGAAACGTTTGTCTGCCAAAAACCCACATTGCAAGTGTTTCCGTCTAGTCCGAAAAGCAGCGGCGAACGCACTTGAGTTTCAGAACGGACGACCGACACCCTCCGCCATCCAACGATGACCTCTAATAAATCACGTTAAATGCGTACCCTCGTGCGAACGTCGCCCATCAGCTCTAGGCCCCCATCTGGATACGAGTTGATTGTTAGGGTGTGGTGTGTATGAGCAGTTATCGAGCGTGAAGATGCTTCCGAACAGCGTCCACTTTCGGATCGGTCAGCTCCTCTAGCCCCCCAGGCAGGTTGTGTTTGTGTTGAAACGTAAAACCACGGATACATGAATACTTCGTTTTTTTATATATTTTATTTTTATCGTGGAACGATTAAAGTCAAACTGCTGCCCGAAGCTCAGGGTGTGCGAAGGGTGAAGGAATGGCACATCTTGTGATACCGATCGTAGCTCTCAATTCATTGAGACGTGGGTGAACCCGTGTGTCAGCAAGAGTTAAGTGTCTGCTCTTGGCGGGAAGATGGTTGATACCGTAGGGAAGCATAGATGCTAGAATTTATGTTATAGAACCTAGTAAACTGATACGATACCACTGTCACACGACCAAGACAAAACGACGTCGACTTCAATTTTTATGACATCGGTAATATGTGGGTTTCGTTGAGGCGAAGAAAATGCTTGCAAGCGATACCATTCTCTCACAACTGAAAAGAAATATAAGTTGACTACTGTTCGGACTGCTATCAATGAATCAACAGTATATGCATGTCCCGTTGTTCGCAATTAATTTTCCATAAATTGTGCACACGCAGGACACGCGAGCTAATAGTTTGTCGCATTCTTGTTTTTCTGTTTTCCTTTTTGCATGTTTTGTGCGACATAGTGAAGTCATAATTCGTGCATTGAAAAATAAAGATTCCATCGGCATATGGCGTCCCCAGGACTTTTGCCAACTGTAGGTCGGAAGTATGCCAAATAAAAAGGTCATGGGTAAATGGCATGTATTCTTACTGTTTACAACTGTACCGTTTTGGGTACCTGTTGTTTTGTGATAAACAATAAACAAATTCATTTCAAGCAAAGTTGAAAATGCCATGTTGTGTTTATGACTTGAGGAGACCTAGACATGAAAACTCACAGGACACTTTCAATCAAGTTCTTCGCAAGGCAAGCCTCCTCGGGGGAGGGTTCTTTTGAATGCTTCTTGGGCGTACGCATTTAGACAAGCAACAAGAGTCTTTAGCTTCTCGTATCCGAACGATGCAATTATATGCCACTATTGTGTAGCATAGCAACAGAAACAATAACGGCGGAACATGCCGGCTCGTAACATTCTCGTTTTGGTCTGTAAATGCAAAAAAAAACCCGTCCCGAACTGTACGGGAAATTTAAAGTTTATAAAGGTCAAGTTCATGCTTCCAGTTGGCGCACACACTGCCTCCGTCCGGTTCGTTGGTGTGCGCTGACGCTCATTTGTGGTTTCCGTTCTCGCGCAAACGCCCCAGTGTCTGCGTATCGTCTCCCACATCACCAGCTGTCATCCTCCGATCTAGATCTGCGTTAGTCTCTTCTATCTTCGATCAAACAGTTGGCATGTTCTAATTGGATGCGCGCGCTCGCGCTTCTTTTTTCTCCCCCCGTTTCGTTGCAGGTACTAATTAAAATATCCTCGACACCCGGAGGTCGACCGAATATTTTTCCCCAAGCCGCTTCTGTTCTGCCATGCCGGGTAGTCGTTCCAGTAACAACGATACCGAGCACAACAGGTCCCCTAGAGAGAGCGGCGAGGATTCGGAGGATGAAAGTGAAATTCTAGAGGAAAGTCCCTGCGGAAGATGGCTGAAACGAAAAGAAGAGGTATGTAAAGAAAGCTAAGCTAAGCTATTGATGAAGTTGTAAAACGTGTGTAACTATTAAGTGTATATTTTTGTTAGCTTAAAGACTATCGACTTTATTTCCAACTTTATCATCTTCATTCAGTGGATTAGGGTTTTGCCTGGATTGGATGTCTCAGGTCCGTGTGCAAATGGAAGATCATCGAGTTAACGATCGAGTCAAACGAGCTAATGTCACCATCGTTTGCTTGGGCGTATGTTTTCTTCCTATCTATTGTATGTATTGGGTATGAGGAGCAATTTTTGCAAAATTAATTTGACCTTTCGTCATCATCAATTGCGATGATAATAGAGCACGACATTCGATTGATAACAACCGTATGGTGACGTTCTATTTGATAAGCATAGCAAGGGTCTTCTGTAGGAAGACAAGCAAAGAATCAAAAAAACCATCTCTCTGGTGGGTATTCTATTCTAGCTATTTGTGCTCTTTTTCACGTCGACTGATTTTGAGCAGTTTTAGGGCTTGTTAGCATACAATGTTAGGGTGGATGGAATGCCTGGAATGGACACCGGTCGGTTCAAAACCAGATCAACCATCATCTAGCTGTTGGTATGCTTGCTCCGTGAACAATCATTCTATTTATTCACTTTGTGTGAAACCATCCACCGGTCCCATCGCCGGGTTTCAATGGTCACTACTAGAAGAGAGCTGTGATTTATAAACTCGAACTATTTGGAATATTTCCGCTTCGCTATTGTACAACCCTATTTATTTCGCGAAAGGCGAACAGCTAATAGATTTTGTTGTGTATCGTACTCTTTTTCATGTTATTTAAAAATGAATCTACCCCTGGGTACTGGGGTACTGGACTCAAACATTTAACATATGTCTTTAGTCATCGCCGGTTCCCGGTGATGAACCCATTTCTGTAGTGATTCATTGCAAAGAGTTTCCGCCAAAATAATAAATCTGTTTTGGTTTTTTTTTCGCTTGTTGTGTGTAAAACGCTGTACATCAGTAAGCTGCTATACATAAGGTTTGCCTTCATGAAAACACGTCCAATTAGCTCATAAATTAAAGCATTAATTGTCACATCCTTCGCTGGAGCGAAATGCAACTTCCGTGGGCGATAAAACTGGATGACGAACGAAACTGGATGAAAATTTCCGATGTCAGCGACAACACGTGAGAACTATTTCCGGTGTTGCGTAGCATGCATAGAGTTTGTCGTCCATTTTTGGTGGAGTTGCACACCAATGACACACATGTATTTTTGCAGCTAGGTTTTATGCATGACGCGGAATGATTGCGAATAGCGTTTCGAAAGAAAAATTTCCTCCATTTGTGTGCATGCATTGCAACTTGAAACGTTGAACGTTCGATACCGTATCGCCTTATGCTTCTCAACAGCAACATGACTCACAAAGATTCATGTCTCGAGCGCTCCGGAACGTTGTATTTGCAAATTGTAATCTCGTGACTCGGTGAAGATATGATACCCTGCAACAAGAGATTTCTTGATGCAGTGTAATCTGAACCGAGTTCACATCTGTGTCAACTACCACTTTGTAGCGCAATCGATCGAAAGCAATGACTGCAGTTTATCGATGTTTCTTTGCTTCTTTGGTTCTCAAGGTTTTTTTTCAGATAGAAGTCACGTAAATGCTGCAATGGGATTTTCTCGACCTTATGTTTTTTTGTTTGTTTTGTCGTTCTTAAAATGTACGCAAAGATTCTTCATTAAACCATTTGTGTTATTTGCTTATGTTTTCTAGAAATATATTAAGAATCACAGTAAATACAAAACAATACCCCAAAAAGCCCATAAAAGAGCAGATTAGAAAGAGCCTTTTTTAAATCCGTTGCGATACCATTCCTACTCCTTAATTAACTTATAAACTCTTCTGGAGGTAAAACGATTTTGTAGATCTTCTTATATCCTCAAAGATAGTGGAAAGGAAATGATAGTGAAGGTGTTAGAGATGGTTCCCTAGGCCCTGACACAAATTACTAACGCTCGTATCGTAATGGTCTCCCGCAGCAAGCTTCATGCTACCGCCTAACAAGAGTATCGTGGATCGTAAAAGGAAGAAAGGGTCGTATATAATAAGTTTATTGTGCGCTCATGTTAGATTTCGCTTGTTTGGTTGATACTCTTGGGGAAACTTATTCATGGTGGATAAGCATCACCAAGGGAGAAGGGTCTCTTGGTAAACGTCTTGCACACGGTTGTAGCTGAAAAGAAACATCCTGTGGCAACAGAGACACCTTGGGAAATGTTGGACATTTTATCTGGTCTGGAATTTCTAGTCTCCGGGTCCGCAACTCGCTTGCATAGTTGTGGGCCTTCCTGCAGTAGGAAGCGTTGTTGCATTTTACATTAAATCTTCAGTTTCGTAGGCGTAAAAATGCATTCAATGAGTGATTTATAAATATCGCAAATCCTCCTTCGCTTTTTCTTGTACGCTATAATTTTTTCCCAAACCATTCAGTCGCAGAAACATACCAAAGAGTTTGTGTCTGTCCGTCTGCTCTTGTGACAATTGAAATGGCAATGCAGTCTTGAGACACAATCATAGAACGTTGTTGTGGCATGATGGATTTCGAAGTGATTGAATTGGTATGCATAAACGATGTCCGAAGAGTGCGAGGAGGTAACCAACAATGCTGTGCGTGTAGGTGTACTACCCTGAAGATATAAGCAGGAAAATGCTCTCACAGAACGCACACATAATTTAACTGTGCAAGAAGTCACTTTGAGAGTTAAGTGCAATAGAACAGAATGACAGGCGATGTCACTGTTGAATTCAACATTGTAGTGTCAAGTTTGTTGTGCAGTGCAAGCTGCAAGTGAAGAACTCTTACGTTTCATGGGAGATGACCATCGCTAATAGATGCACGCCCTATAAATATCTGTCTCTTATGTGGCCCATCAACGTCGGGCATGCGAAACGCGCTTAATAGACCAATAATGGTAGCTGTAAAATTTCAAATATTTCACCATTGCTCTATGGACCGCATCCACCAAAGACTCGAAAGGCTTCCGGAAAGGTGCGAATGATGGCGTTGCTGGTATAGACACCTTCGCACACCAACACCGAGATGTCCATGTTGTTTTTGATTTTTTGGTTGGCGGCCCGTTAATTTTGCATGAAGTCGTCGAAGATGATTCCGCCGCACAGTGTCTCCGGTGTCTCCGATTGCTACGCACCACAATCGTTAAAGGAAAGCATCCGCAATAAACGGTCGGTCGACGGTGGACGCACGTATGCTGCATTCGCAGCAGTCACCATGGGTAGACCATTCTAAAAATAGTCACTAAATCAGCATTTAGTCCCCTTCGGTGGATGTGTGGAGTGCGTGCGGTTGGGTTGTTTGCGGGGGCTAACACTGGTGTGCGTTTGTCGTTGGCGAAGACGCCTAAATCTTCTCCTGCGCTATGCGTCTGGCATGTTAGTACGTATCACCTCAAGCTACTCATCGAGCCCCAAAGGCGCCCCGTGTCTTTTCTTCTCCTCGGTTTCGATACGCGGGACAGTCCTTAGTTGAAGTCGTACCGTGGCATGATGGTTGGCGAGAGACGGTGCTGCGAGCATCGAAACATAGCTACCGCAAGATGAAGGAGATGACTGAACCCAACCGGCCCGAGAATTGGCTGGGAAGGCAAACAAAAAGAAGTTATGCAGTGTGTTTGCGGAACCTCGTTAGACCTTAGTCTTACTCTCGCAAATTAATTTTTCCTTGTGTTCATTCATTACATTTTATGTTAACCATATGCAAACCAGCATTGCCTCGTGATACATTTGGCAGTAATGGCAGAAATACGCGCAGGAAAGCGATAGATGTGGAAAGCATGAGTCATTGATGCAAACGGATGACTTGAAGCTAAATACAACATATCAGAATTTGTTGTAAATGTTTTCAGTTTGAGTATATTAAACATTAGTGCTGTCATGTTTTAAAAGATGAAAAGTATATTTATTTCCACACATCAAAGGTGTACAACCATGACTATTTGATGAGCCTTCAGCCATCACTATAAATGGCTTCTAAAATACGACGTAGCGTCCATCAGCGAGATTACGAAGTTGTTGAAGAACCGTACCGCTTGGTTCGCCTCCGTCCGCGACGTCACACACTTTGACAGAAACTTTGTCCACTTGTGGACAATGTCTCAAATTGGCAAAAAAAATGGCAAGGAAGTTGAAGGTACTTTCGGGAATGAGAAGGTACTTTCCGTTGCACACATCCTGTGTGGGCAACCATATTTAGCTTTCATACGCCTACCGATTGTGGGCACTAACTCTGCTTGCCTTCCCTCCTTCACGTGGGTTGGTGCTGTTGTGTTGGGGTGTCGGAAGTTTTTTTTATAAATAACCAAAAAAAACACCCTCTCCCTACCATCATTTGGCGGGCAGCGAACCTTCCGATTCGAACACTCGGAACCATTTCGCGCACGCTGGTTTGGCAAGTCAAGGCCATGGAATTGCTTTCCGCTTCGACAGGTTCGACGGATCTATTTATTTCTATTTATTGTGTGTGTTTTTTTCTCCACCACGCGCCTGTGACGAAACACCGCTGTTTCGCATGTTGAACGCTAACGTATACACATGCATGCGAAGAAAGTGCAGACATCACGCCAACACAGTGGCGCAAAGAAAAATGTGCGCCAATGGCACGATGACTTGGGCAAATGGTCGCTGACTTTTCATGAACCTATTCGCCTTGATCATTGTGGCGCTGGCCCCAACAACGGAAGGGAGCAACCAGCACAAGAATGTCAGGATGCGTCGGTAGGTAATAAGTGATGGGGAGGCCGCCATAAGAAGGGAAACGAGAGAAAGAAAATGAAAAAAAACCGATCACATACTAAGGTCGTAGTGCGGTGCAGTGATGGACGGCTGCTAGAGTACAACAACTTTCTCCATGGGTGAATTATCTCTATCTTGCTTTGTTTCTTTCTTTTTGTGTATGTTTTTTTTCCTATTTCTTTTTTATTCGTTTCACACCAAACGATAGCGTGCATCGTGCGTTATGATAAAATGTAATTTCTGTAAAATAAAAAAAAGGTTAAGTGATTAACATTTATATCACGTTTGATGACAAAAACTGAACAATAGTTTTTGACTTTACATTATCTTCTCTTTAGCATAACGACCTAGCAGGTCATGGCGGGCATTTGTGGTTTCGTAGACTTATTTTAACTAAATAGCCTGATAGCCTGTCGTTGATATGTGGGGAACGGTCCAACTTTGACTCTAGAAACAGTTCGGATTCAGGAAGGGACTTCAAAATCGTCTACGGAATCGACTTCGGAGTCGAATCTGATATTGATTCCAGTATTAACTACCACACCGACTGCGGATTCGATTCCCTTTCATATCCCAACTGAAGTCAACGGGTAACGATGAGGACATAAACAAATACCGAACTGCTCTAAAATACTCCGATTATCCTGGAGTTTTTTTTCCAGTTTTACCAGTTTTCCTGAGGTTTGTCCTCAGTTTTCTTCGGCGTGTGTAGCAGTTTTCCTTCTATACCAAGGCTTTCTACCTTTCAAGGCTTTCCTTCAGGTCTCCTCAAATATTCCACAATTTTCCACTAGTATATTCGCAGTATTATATCAAATTTTCCTTAGTTTTCATCCACGTTTTCTTTGAGCATTTCTTTTCTCCCAGTATTAAAAAGTTTACCTAGGGTTTAGAGCAAGTTTTCCAGCAATTTTCCATAAGCTTTCCAACAATGTTCTTTTGGGTTTCTCCTTATCTTCATGAAGGGTATTCACAGTTTTGTGTGGTTTACCACAGTTCTCAAGGGTTTCTCAGTTGTAGCGTGCTGGATTCTGATACAAATCCTAAACAAAGATTTAACACATCACTTTTTAAAGCCCGACGACTTTTCCACCTAAAGTACTGCTCCCAATTCTATTAGTTTTTCAACATATTTTTCAACTTTATTAAATAGCTACACAAAAAAAGGGAAATCATTAAGAAGCCATTATTATTATAAGCCATGATTACAAAACAAACGACCCATTGTATCGTTCCATGCTGAAGTTCATCTGATAGAATTTTGAATCAAGGGCTCCAGCATGTCTGTGGCACCCTTAAAAGCTGCCTTAAAAATTCGGCGACCTTTTTGTTTTGTATTGGTACCGGTTGGCTGATGTCGAATCGGCTTTTTTTTAACAGCAAACCGTGCTCGCCAATTAGGCTCAAGCCTACCGAAGTGCTGCAGTATTATCGCGAAAAAGTGACGCTTGATTGGTCATTCCCTTTACGAGTATGACTGACCGGTCTGTCTCGACACTCCCGTGGCAAGGCATTGACGATTGTAAACATTCCGATAGCATTTCCTAACGATCTCGGTATTTTCCGTTGCTTGTATTTTTGCTGTTTGGTTTGCGCAGCAACTCTTCTCCGTGTTCCGTTGTTTTAGCGTTGGTTTTTACGATGGGCAGAAGAATTTCCAAGCAATCGCGCTCGACACCGGTTTTTGGCGTCTGTTACAATTTGGAAGCCGGCCAAATAGTGCAAAATACACAGCTTCAAACGCCTAAATGTGGCTTCTCCGATTCCGTTGATCCAATCGGGTGATCGGGCGAATGGCTGAGGGTTTGCAGGGGAGCATCCACAACATGCCCTTTAGTTGGCACCAAAACCAACCATAGGCAATTTCGACCGGTTGGAGAAGACTATCCTAAACTATCATTGAAACCGACTGCTACTGTAAACGTTTTTGGGACAGGAAAAAAAAATAAATAGAGAGAACGCAATATATTGGACTAGAACCAACAATGGCAACCTATCAACGCTAATAAAAACCGTCTCAGTGGAAAGGAGGATAAAGGACACACGAAAAAAAAATAAAACTGTGTAAGAAATGTCCTTTAATGTGTCTGCTGTGCAATGATGTAGAAAGCGGTGACGGCTATCGGGATCGGAACGGGCCTCGTGGGCAGCAAATTTGGTAGCATTTTTATTAGATGCTACTTTTCACAAAGCCCACTAATGAGCGCAAAAGGTCGTAAAGCGTGGAAAGTATAGTACCCAACCCGTACCTAACATACATCCGACAAGAATGTCCTTGTATAGTGTTGAACTGTTAATTCCATCTGTCGCAATTGTTTACTGGTGGATTGAAACAACTATAGCGCCGCATTGATAAAGGGTACGCCGAGTTTTGAAACTTGTAGTGCTAACTACTTACATTTGCGGGTCCTTGAGTGCGAAGACGCATTCCGGTGTGTTGTGGAGCGCATTGTTCGCACTCCTACGTGACATCGGTTGCGGGATGGTATACGGTGGCCTCGAACTCATTTCCAGCACCTACTACCGAAGTCGGCGGGTGAGCAGAGAAAAACAAAAAAAACTCATAATAAAAACAGCATATTAGCATTTATGTCTGTTATATAAATAGTCAGCTGCTGCTAGTTAGTTGCTGGCCAGTTTCTGCAATGTACGGAATGTTCTGCCATCGCAGTACGGCAGTACACAGGAATCGATAGTGCATACACCCACGGACGAAGGGAACCATGTGCCGTACAGATAATTATCACGGTGCCTGTCTTACTTTGTGTCATGGATTTGTTCTATTGATTTAACCCCAACCGTACCGGGTACACAGTGACTAACAGCACCACTATACAATGTGTTCAGTCTGATCCTTTGCAGGTGTTTGCATTTCGCTACCGGAAGCATATTTGTTTGCCACCCCACGAGATATCGCAGGAAAAGTGAAAAGGGAAACACGTTGATAAGGCGATAATCTTGCACAAAAAGCTCCGAGCTGTACTATGGTAGTGTGAATATTTAATTGCATAAAACAGTAGGTACTATTATTAACCAGCTGAGAGTTGGAGCATTCATTTTAAAACAGATAGACTACAATATCGTTGTACAGATGCCGAGGAAGATCTCAGCAAAAGAAGTAGCAAAAACGCCACTTAATTTATGGCCCTCAAGCACACGCCCCTCCTAAGCGGTCTGATGGCATAGTGGTATTGACGGTGGTGTACACTCGGAAGGAGCGATATCAAATCCCATCCAAAACGTGCAAACCATAACCAAGAATTTACTATCCAACTACGTCGTATAAACCTCAACTCCAGTTTTAGTCTCTTGCAACATGACCTAATTAATTTAAGTATCCAACAAAGGTATATTTTCCTATTGACTCAGATTCGAGAATTCATCATGCGCAGTAGTTCCAATTCTTCAAGAGAACAAAAAAAACACACTAGTCTTATAGATTTATTGGGGACGTTTGCACTTACTGTTTTGTGTGTTCGATAATTGCCTACGCAGTTTTGGTATTATTTTCTTACGATATACTAGTATATGATTGGTTGTTTATTGACATAAATTTCATCCCACAGCAAAACCACATTTTGGGGAGATCTGCTGTTTTGTTTGAAGCATAAAACCAAATACCTATCCAAACTATTCGATTGGAAAGCGTGAAGCTAAGACGATACTACGGTGGATGAGATAAACTTTTCATCATAAACTTCTCGAAAGTGTGATTTTGCCTGTCATATAAAACCAACATTGATTTGCTCACACTTTCCGTTTCTGTTTGGTTGTATCAGCGTACGATGAACCTACCATGCTGGGGAATAAAGCAATAAATTCCACGGGTATGGGCATCGTACAGAAAGAGGAGCATAAAATGTAGTACCATCAATCAAACAATAAAACAAAAAGAGTAAAGGTTAGTTTAACTGCACAAATAATTGTCTTTGAGTCTTTGTGCTGTCCATCATGGCGTAGTATCATTGTAGTTGTAAATTATATTTTATAACTTTCTTTATTTGTACAAAATTCGATTCAATTTTTAAATGAGTTTCTAGTAAAATCAAATCGTAGTAGCATTATCATA
Source organism: Anopheles funestus (assembly GCF_943734845.2). Classification (NCBI taxonomy): domain Eukaryota; kingdom Metazoa; phylum Arthropoda; class Insecta; order Diptera; family Culicidae; genus Anopheles; species Anopheles funestus. Next base: position 91,948,614 of record NC_064598.1, on the reverse strand, counting down.
AAATTATGAAGTTATCTGGTTTATTAAGTCAGGCTCTCAATTTTGCTAAATTGTAAATTTATTTTGTTGGATCACTCAAGGATTTTGAAGATGGTCAATAAAACGAGTTGTAGTGATGTTCTTGAAATGCAATGCAGTTCTTAGCTTTTATTCGCCTCAGAGAATTAGTCATTAGTAGAGTACCTGTTCTACAGTCTGCCACTGATTTTATTTAACGAGATGAGCTCACTTTGCCATCTAGTACTATCTCTGGGTAGCGTCAAACAAGAAGACGTTCACTAGTCATGGTTCTTCGTCATCCATTTTACGCATTCACCATACCTTGTATAAGTATGGTATGGTATGTTTCGCTACTCCCTAGAAATCGTATTTCGTTCGGGCTTTTTAGAAAACAGAAAGAAACATCCCTTCACTATGACGGTGTACCTCTTCCCGGAAGATGCAGTGCGTTTCCGCGAAGTGACAGTTTGCCACAATTGGATGTAAACCACCCCTTCGCACAGTGTACGATTGCGATCAGATTGGATCGATCCGTGGGGTAAGGGTGTTCAACTTACAGGAAGGCCAATGGAGTGTATCCTTCCGCACACTACCCAAACAAGCTGAAACTCAGCACCACTCGGCCGTAGGTGGCGTAGCAAAGCCCGATATGGATGCGAGACTGAAGTTCCGATCGATAGGGGCCGTAAACCCGTCCTGACTGTCGGTCGTCAACGGTCATCAAGTGGAATGGAATTCCACTGTTACTGTGTGTGAATATCACCCCTTTCGTTAGTCAGAAACTGGTTTCGATTGGATATTACCGCTGCTACTACCGGTTACGTGTGCAAAGGTTGTCTCACCACCCGGTCAGTAATAGACTCCTTGGAAATGTTGAGGTTTTTGTGTTGTTGCATGATCCTCGCGGCAGCTAGTGGTGGTTCCACATTCCCTCCACCGACTAGTGAATCCGTCATTGACCTCCAGTGGAAAGATGTGCGTGAGTTGCTTCCGAGAGCTTAAGATAACTCATCCAGTTATCTAGTCAAGCAATGGACAGCGTCTCTGAAGAGGTTAAATTGTATACTTTGGTTTTAAAATGTCTTGATCTAAAAACCCAGTTCCCTGTTGTAGCTTAACGGATTTTGGTATTGTAAACGTTTGCTGTTAGTGTATCTTAACGATAGTATTAAGGGAATACCCAGTTCTTCACAATAAACTATCAGGAGAAAAAGCAACATCCGTTTACGTCATTATACTGTCTTTAGGTAAATCTCTAGGATTTTTGCCAGTAAATTGAGAGTAAACAAGTTTAGAACCAAGCCGTATACTGTCGTCATATACAAATAAAAATGTAAACCAGGAAAAAATATCTCCACATACATCCAAATGAGGATCAACGCCATGTGACGCCATAAGCCATAAAGTGGAATTATACAGCCAACGACCTGAAAGGAAGTACACCATTTTTGTCGTGCTACTTAGGTAGCATATTTCATCCACAGTAGTGGGATTTTATGAAAAAAAACGTTAAAATTATGCCAACAAATTAATGCCGTAAATTTACTACTATGGCCAAATGGCAAGACACGTGCTACATTTCATCGCACATGGGTAATAAACTGTCACATCCTTCACTGCTCAGTTCTCGGAAGGGAGTCACACTCACGGTGATCACACTCAACACTTATGGAATGTTACAAATTCTATAGGTCAGTGAAAACTTGAAAAGATTTACTATAAAATCTTCAACATTGAGAACATATTAAAAGACGGCGGGTGCTAAGTCGCACGAGAATAGCAAAGGTTTTATTCTGATACGTGCTGCAATTATTATGATTCGTACTACACATGGGCCAGAGTACTTTAAATCCGGGTCTTCACATATTATCATGTCCGTCATTCCGAATGGGGGGAACGGTGTTAATTCAATGGAAGTGATGCATTTTACAGCTTGTTGCTACGCTCATTAGTTGCAGTTACGGTATAATAATTCTTGTGTTCTTTCGTTCGTTGTTGTCGACGACGGTATCTTTGTAGAATATACCTTGTAGCTAGGAAGGGTATTTTATTTTAAAAAAATGTCACATTTTTCTCTGCCAAGACATTGTGGTGTCATAAAATATCATTTCTTGTGCCGTTTGCGGTGAAAATGAAAAGTCCATCAAATAATGGTAAATTCGATTTCGTTCAATGTGATAATGCATCTTGGGTCAACCTTCGTGCGCCGTTCATTTGCACGGCTGCTGCACCTGCCATTGGTTGTGGTAGCGAGCGGTGTGTAATGGTACGAAACTTGGTTCACTAACTGTGATAATTTCACCGTCCACTTGGATATATGGCACGTTCCGTTTGTGGCAAGGCGCCGGACAAACAGGGGAGGCATCAGGATTGATGAAGACATCCGACGACAGCTGCATAAAACATGACCACACGATGAACAACGGTGCATTGCAGGAGATTAGTCTGTTGGAAGGTTGAAACAAAGCAGAGAAATAAATTCATGTACCATACTTATTTGATGACAAAAACACACACACAACACTCGGCGTTCGCTAAAGTAAGCAAAAACGAGAAAAATGATTATGGTATCAAAATGTTGTTTTTTTTTCGCTTCCATCACATTTGCGAACATTTCAAGAGCAGTTTTTCCCACCCTTGCTTCTTCTAGCAATATTGTTCGTGTGGTTGGGAAGATTTCAAGAGCATATTTTGCTGCTGCTGTTCGTTGTGTAGTGACCAACACTAAGTCACAGGTCAAGCACGCATTGGGCAAACGTTCCGGGCCGTTGATGGAAATTTGAGCGTACGCTAGGACGAACGCTAGCTAGATCGTATCGAAGACCGATATCGTGAGAAAGACAGGCAGCATATGTCAAGAGGGTTTTAAAATTAGCGAATGGTTTGTTGAAAGTTTGATTTATTAATGGGGCTTTATATTTATATATACGGCCAAGATAAATCTTTAAAACCTGCCTCAATATGATTGATGGAATAATTATGCATTTCTAGCTCTAACGAGCACTGCTCGACGTTATTGATTTGCACCTTTCCTTGTGTGCTTTAATTTGGTTATCTAATGTGCGTTTTCTACACCCTCGGTTTGTATAGGTATGCAACAATTTACAACAAGGGGAACGATTTTATGACTCTCGCAAAGAGTTGAGTAACAAAAAAAAAAGGCAAACAAATTGTTAGCTATAAATTATTCCTAAATAAATCGAAAACATTCCTGCTCTCTATTGGGGGCTTGTTTTGTTTTCTTCACGTCGCTTGGTACCGTATGATATTATGAATGAAAGTGGAAAAGACGAATAGAAAAGGTGGCTGCGCACGGTTGCTTCAAGGAAAGAGGATCGCTGTTGAACGACTCCATAAAACTCCAAACATAAAACGGCCAAGCGTGCACATCAAGTGCTCATGTTGGCTAAAGCAATAGATGGGGCGAAGATGTATAAAATTGCCCCGATTAAAGCGGTAGAGTTCGAACTCCAGAACGAAACCTTTTTGGTAAACTTCAGCATTTCTGTGCTGTGTTCTTCATTATATACACGGTCGCCGATCGTCGTCGTGTAAGAACCCGCCTGCCCAACACTACTGGAGCGGAGCGCTGAAGCGCGAAACATGGGCAGAAACTGGCAGAAACCGAACTCATGCGTCATTAAACGGCAAAAGATTTATTTATATTTGCAAAATATTTTATGCGATTCCCGTGCCCGCTATGCTGCCGTTCGGGGGGCATGTGTTGATGTGGAACTAGATGTTGGTGTGTTGATCGTTCACATCGGTTTTGGCAGGTTTTTGTGTTATTTCCTTGGAAGAAACACGTTTAAGAATCGCACAAGGCAAATGCGTCTTTTTGTTCTCGTGCCGTTTCAATCACATTTCAATTACGATACAGATGATCGTTTGCTTTACTGCTTTCGGGAAGACAATACACGTTTGATGCATCTTACACATAACTGAACAATGTAGTAGTTGTCACTAACTTTACCATCGTTTTAGTTTCCTTGTTGGTGATACAGTTGCCGGTTCATGGCGGTACATGCTGTGGCTTTGATTTGCAACCTAACATCCAACACCGCATACGCGCAAAACGTGTCTACGTTTATGCAAATACGCAAACAACATTGTAACGCAAACCGCAAAAAAAAATTCCCGCAATACATCCTGTATAAAATGGTCGATGTGATATCGAATTTGTGGATCGCGCACTGTGGCAGAAAAAACATCATCGTACGAAGCGAATGCTTTTATGTTTCTATCCACAAACACTAGGCAGGTTTTTAGAGTATTTTGCATGACTTCCTTATTTTTTTCTCTCGTCAAACAGCAAGACGTGCCAGTGCGGCATTGCATTACTTTTGGTTTATTTATTATTTTATAGGAAGTTTTTGTTTGCATTTGTAGATAAAATAATATTTGTATTGCTACTGAAGTTATTAAATATTAATGAGAAAAGTTCATTACCGATAACACGAAAAGGTCGGTCTAGGATGAAGTTTCAAAATGATTTTGTATCATAATAGACAAAAAGCATTTTTTTATTATAGAATAACAAATATGTAGTATTCAAGGTGGCATATACGTCTGTTATTTATTTGCAAATTTTTTCCGCATATAACTAGTTATGCAAATTAACATTCAGTCCGTTGAAATGTGATGATCACAACTGTATCGAAAGAGGTTTTTTTATCTTTTTTTTGCGGATGTTTTTTTGAGTGTTGATTGAAATATTTTAAACAAATCGTTGAATGTTGTTTCGTCCATTTTGCAAAAGAAAAACAAAAACATAACTTCTACCAATTATTACATTGTCAAATTTACACACTGTTAAATCAAACCCAACGACCACTTGGAACAGTGGGGAAGACGAGCATTGTTTACGTTTTGCGTTGGTGCGCCATCGGACGTGATAGTATGTGAGTACGCACAGCTCTCCCCTACTATTACGCCCATGTGTGTAAAAGCTGTTGCACAACCCGTTGTACTACACTGATAAGCTGGCTTTCCTACGGGCTCTGAATGAGCTCAGGCTGGAACAACAAAGAAAGGGCTAAAGAAAACGGCCAGACAAAGAGATACAGCGTGTGGCCTACACGATAAGCAGAGAGCGCTGATAGTAAAAGGTGAAAGAATCATCGTTTTGCAAAACCGTGGAAGAGTTATTATACCAGCGATTGATTGTTAAATGTACGATCGTTGATGAGTTCGTTGCATGTAAAATTCGCATTGATTCAAACGAGAACGAAAATAAAAAGCTTAATTTCCTGTGTTCACATTGACGATGACGATCGAACGATCTGCGTATTAATCGATGCATGCTTTAACACAAACATTCCTCCCTAAAACCACCCCCCAAAAACAGCATTTCAAGTACAACCTGTTTCAAACAAGTATACTGAAGCGGATTGCTCCTTCTTCTATACGCAAACATTTAAAAAAAAACATTGCAAACCTTGACCCGTCACTTGCGGCTTGTCAAGGAAGCGAAATCCAACCAAATAAAACATGCGACTCTGAGTTCGGTTGAGCGGCTCCAAACTTCTCGTCCACAGCTTTGGTTGCTTCTCCCTCTCTACATCGGTGGGTGTGGATCGTTATGTGGTTTTGTACCGTATCTTACCTTTGAAGGGCGTTCTTTGCACTCATAACGGTTTATGTAAAGTGAAATAAATCGCGACAGCACAATAGGATAACAATATACGTAGCGAGAACCGCGTAAAGCGGGAAGGAGGGTTTAGCAAAAACCACATTAATGTACGAGAAGACGTCAGATATTAGACCAATGCTGCTGCTGCTGCTGCTGCTACTTCTTCGGAGAGATACTACGCAGTAGCAATGCTGTCGAGACCGGTCCGTTGTCGTCTGGTTAGCTGTGGATGTCACTCATCTATGCACTCGGAGATGAATGTGTGCTTTGGTTGATATTTTTTTATGCTTTGTTCTCCTGGTTTTAAGGCTGCTCTACACTATAGCGACATGCAAAAAATATGTGACAAAAAGTGAAAAATACATATGTTTGTTATGCTGTTTTCAAGCTACATGTTCGCTTAATTTTTAACCAAATTCGAGACCAACAACTCCCCTTGCGGATGCAGCTTGGCACAGCATGGTAAATCGATAAGTGTAGTTCTACGAAAATTTTCCTATCAATAACACTAATCTCCGATAAATTTCTTGGAATGTCTCGCCCTGCATGGAAGTTTTGATTGTGCTATAAAACGTTTAGTAAAATAAGTTAAGATAACGAAACACGGGCTACGCACGATAATAGAAAAGTTGTGTTAAATTGAATAACTAACGTTCAAATCGAACGAGCTGTTTTTGAGTTTTGAAGACCATCAATCAAGCATGGTATGAAAACATGGTTTAGGCTGGTGGCCAAAATTTTGTATCGGATTTGAAAGATAAAATCGGATGACTATTTTGGGTGCTGTCAAGTCCCATAATTTTTTTGAAAAAAAAATGGTGTACGACTGAGCACTGCCACCAGCTCTTTAAATATTTTTCGACCATTAAAACCGAGTGTCTCAAGAACTTTGGGTAAAATTAACAACAAAGTAGACTCGCAAAAGATTTTTTAAGCTTATTGTTTAATTCACACTAGAATTATCGCACATATGAATTATTTTTGTGTAAAAAAAAATATTACCTTGCATAGTGTATCGCCCTCTTAAGTTTCTCGTTCATCCCTTGTGATTTTTTGGTGATATTGAATATGTTGATGCTTGTTATATGGATTATGCTTATTATTTTTAATTCTCTACATGTATTCAGTTCACTTTTACTAAATAAAAATTATAGTATTAAATTTTGTTTTAGTTATTTCCCTTTACAGCTGATTCCAAGAGTTTCCTCTGTCTGAGTGTCGCCGTACAGAAAAATGCTGGCCTTCTCTAACCCCGTACAACAACACATTGCAAGAAAAATAAAATAAACCGTTTCACGGCTTATTATCTCGCAAAACTTCGCATTCATGGGACATTAGGCACACACTAGTGCGCGCGGTTAAACGCGCAATGATGATGCCAGGAGTAAGCGAAGAATGGTTTGGCGCCAATGATTGATGCTCGTAGTTGACGCTGCCCGTGTGTTACTGATGGTGTAACCCGTACATCCCAGTGTGTGTGTGTGTGTAATTGATGTTTGGCTACACTGGCGACCGGTCATGATTAGCTGTTGGCCTAAATTCAAATAACGTCGCTCATCGGTTTGGTACGAGAACGCGCCCGTTACACTCTTTCCAAGATCACCTCGACGGTGTAGAACCATAATTCGCTGCTTTTGTTTCTTTTTCATTCAGCAAGAAACAAATCTTTTAACCGGCGAAAGTGTGTTGCATTGTGTGGGGAATGGTGGAGATTAAGCGGACTGTTCGCACGGCACCAAATTTGAACTTCAATTTGAATCGACTGTTACACAATCATTGTTGTGAATGCTGGCGGCTAGTTAGAACCTTTCGTTTGTGGATCGGGTTTGGTAGTAACAAATATCGGTCGCAAAGTTGTGAGCCAATTTCACAATCGCACTGTTTCGGTTCGTTTTTAATGAGACCAGTCAATTAGAATTAATTGCTTTTTAACTCGCTCCGAAAGGCGTAATCAAAAAACGGTTTTTTGCTATTAAGTTTATCGCTTAAAGAATGACCTTTCCTGATGATGGTTGCAACGACCTTAAATACCGAATCATTTGCATACTGTTACATTTCGTCAGAGCAAAAATATATTTTAAGGTAATAGAGTTTTGTGCTGTTTTGCTTGAAATTGTCTTGCGTACTCAAAATAATGCTTTTCGTTTAATAGCTGTGGTTAATGGATTTAGTTTGTTTAACTTAAGACCACACTAAACAATGACATGCATCGCTACAATCATCATTACCAAAAGCAATTAGATAACGAATTGATAGATAGCAATAGACTGTTTCGTAATGTTTCTTCTACATCTTCTTAAAACATTTCACAATATTGTCTATTCATTTTTACCCCAAAGAAAAAAAGCAGTCTTATCTCGATGTGGTTTTGTAGACGGGAGATGATTTCTATGAAATGCTGTTCCCCGACCGACTCTTACCTTCTTACCCCCTTACCCTCTTACCCGACCTTAGAATTGTTTAACCCTAAAAAATTATGGCTAAAGTCTGAAACACGACGCCCCCCACTCACGGGCACTCATTTGAGTGACTTTTTTTCGTGCAGGGTGGTTCGAAATCGGTTGCGTGTTTTTTAATTATGTTTCGAGACACAGACACCTGAGGACATGGCCGTCGAAGAAGAAAATGTAGCCATTGGTGCCATCTATCGACCACAGGTCACAGATTGGCGATCCGTTGGAGCTTTCGCGAATAGCTCCGGCCACAGACATGGTAGCGATTAGTGGTGCATGGACGAAATCTAGCCACAAGTGCCATCTAGCCATGGCCAGAAGAAAGTGTGGCGATATCTTGGATACCGGCGGAGCTATGGGGCAAAGTTGGGCCAAAAATGAGGAAAATTTTACGGTTTCACAAACAGCGTATGGAACTTGGTCCCTCGATGAATAAATCACTTTTCACTATGCGAAAACCTCTTTACAATTTAATAGTAATTGTAAAAAAAATCAAATTCAGGCCACATTGCATAGTCTCCGAACCACCCTGTACGAAAAATTGACAAGCAGATGAGTGACCGTGAGTGGGGGGGGTCGTGTTTCAGACTTTAGCCAAAATTATGTGATGAAAATGAAGCGTTCCAGTCAAAATGACTGGTCCGGTAGTTCTAGTGTTAAAAAAATCACACCATATTGTGTAATCGTAAATTTTAGCTCAATTGGCGCCGTTTAATCGGTGTGCTGACAAGTTACATCGATGATTTGCAACAACGAGTAAACATATTGAACCCATTCACCTTCCACTTAAACGTCTAGTCTCGCGTTTGATTCGTTTTCTATGTTTGCTTTCAATCTGTGATTAAATAATTGGTGTCTAACGAACCAAACACAACACTACGCCACCACCCGGAATGGTGGTGGCTCGGCTGAAGTGGCCGTGATTTGTTGACTGCAGAAAAAAAGAACCAACTACTATAGCTTCTACGCAATGAAACGCTTCAATATGAAACATTGAGGAAAAAGGGGTAAAATTTCCTGATAAAATATTATTTTTCACAAGTGAAATGTACATTATAACACGGGTACAGTGTGTACAATGAACTGTCCAAACAAGTACAACATTCAATAAACAACAATGAATGTCGTTCGGAATGGTAGTAAACCCGGTGCCGGATCTACGCCCTTGAAGAAAATGTCGTGTCTCATTAAAGAACAAACGTTAAATCAGCAAGACAACGGACATGCGGAATGTTTTCTTTCTTTCGCGACTTGTTTATCATTAACCACCCACCCATCGTACATCAATCATAGCTCCCCGAGACAAACGAGTGTGGTCGCAAATATTGGAATTTACTAACCTTTTCACTGACGCCGAGTAAGTATCATGTCGATTGTACCACTGTCAAAATGGTCGCCAAGGTATAGAAACAAACGCTCAAAAAATGACAAATTTTAGCTTCACCCGACGCCACGGTTAGATTCATCGGTAAGATGAATGAGCTATAATGTTTGCTATAAATTATGATAAGAAACGTATATTTAGCGAGCACAAAATTAAGCCGACTTTAAGGTGTATCGTCGCTGGTACGCTACTCTCCTTCTGGGGCACATAGTGCGCAGCTAATTGAACTCGATCCGCGAATGACGCAGCTTTGGAGCCATTGAAACCAGCTGTACTATCAAACAATACACAGAGAACGCACGAACACCGCCCCTTTTTCCGGCACACAAACAAACAAACAAACACAGACACTTACGGACACCTTCAGACAGTGCCCCTGAGTGGTGGTTCTAGTCTGGTCTAGGCAGCTAAAGGCGAAGGGTGATCGCACACGCAAAGCGGAGGCGAAGGGTGACTTGGCGCAAACGCCTCGGTTCAAACACTTGTAATGGTGGTTTACTGCGTCAAAGCATTTATTTCCTCCTTTGGTTGCCGCCTGCCTCCATCTCAAGCGTTGCATTGTCTAAACCTTGTGTTTAATTAAGCGACGTTGGCGCCATCGCTTATCGGGGTTTGTCGTCCCCCGTCACGAGGATCACCGGAACCAGGCTGGTTGTATATTTTTTTTTTGTTTAGTTGTCTACCCTCTGTTTGTGTGTTGCACTGCAAGGTGCAGATGAAGGAATGTGTGCACGTCACACAAACCAGACGGTAACCTGAGAACGATAGTCTCGCAGCAGACAGGTGGGAAGATGTAGAATGCGTATTGGAACAGCTTACAAAGCGAGCCCTACAATATTACAACGCTACTCGTATGTAAGGGAGAATAGTGAGTAGCGTCCAAGTTGGAGTTGACCAAGTCTGTCCCCATACCGTTTCCCTTATTCCCTGATTTAGCGGAAGAAATACAAACCAACCTTCATTTGTAATGAAATGCGTGCAGTGCACTGCCCCAGCGTTAGCCGAAGTCACGTGCAATTGAAAACCGCAAAACCACGGCATTCAACCGTTTGTTTATCATTCAAACCCATCCCCCATAATCGCGTTCGCACCGCGAGTTATCTACGCCGTTTGCCTGCTATATGCTTATGGGCAAACAGCAAAGGGTAGATGAAGAAGAGAAGCAGAGTTTATAAACACGCTTGCCGTAGTAGTATTTTAAAGGTCACGGTCTAATTTAATGATGATTATAGCAGTGGGTAATCGATACTGCAATGTACAAGTTTGTGCTGAATATTGGAAAATTTTGAAAGATTTGTGATTTGGAAGGCAGAATGATTTAACTTACTTATCAGATAAAGATATACACAGAAAAGAAGGATAATCTATAGTATTCCATTTTGTCATTGAGATTGGAACAATTCTTACCCGGTTCTTCACGGTTCGCTATAATAATGCATCTTGGGGAATAACTGTCTTGTACTAATTATGCTATAATTGTGGCAAATCACATATGTTCGCTTGGATTAGCGTAAAATAAAAATTACTTACGATTTTTTTTATTAATTTGCATTTTTCATCTAAATTAAGTTTGGAAAATCTCATCAAAAAATCCTTCAACGATCGTACATAAATCAAGAGGAGTATCCTTGAGCTAAAAAAGTGCAATTTATTTTTCACTGTTTGTTATTATTTGAAATGTATTGAAAATTTAAGAACACCTCCGCCATATCAACATCTGTCATGGCGCGTTTTGTTACGTACATATTGTTTAATTTTCTTCTCTTCGTACTATAAACTTATCAATCGATCTTTCACTCGAAGGTCGTCGTCGTACTTTTGCTTGGCCCACCGAGAGAGAGAGAGAGAGAGATTGATGGGTTTTGTTTACACCGGTATGTTCTCTTCCTAGTAGAGGCAGCGGAACAAATCCACTTCCACCCACTCGCGGCTTTGGTTAGGAAGCTGCTATTCTTGGCGCCCTGTGCCGCACATTTTCCCATTTTCCTCAACGCGCACACGACGTTGACGTATAATTATTCGGTTTAAATTCTTCGCGCGCCTCGCTACTCATTTGTGGGATGATTGTTTGTTTGTTCTTGTACCTTGCTTTCTTTTCTTTTTAGTATGGACGGTTTTTGGTAGCGCAAGTGAAACGAGAGGCGCCACATTTGGCCGATTAAAAACGTCGCAGTGCATGTGCATCGCGATTTGATGTTGGGTGGGGTAGTGTGAAAGTGGTGGATTGATGGTGGTCAATCACTGCTGGGCGAGACAAGTAAGACAAGTAAAAGGGTCAGTCTGTGAATGATGACCCTCGTCACACGTTTGTTTTCGTCGCTTATTTATAGCTGCAGGTTGCATACAGTTTTCCGTGCAGCAGGTTGCTGTACGGTATGGTATGCCCCGTGAGTTGTGCTGGTGGTCGGTACATATGGCGGGGGTAAGGTAAAAATAATGCCAAAGCGACAGATGGATGTGTGGTCCGGATCCGTAACAAGGTTTTCCAAACAATCAAATCGAAGAAGGAACATAAAAGAATAACTTGCATGTGGGTGTGATACTGCCTGCTATCTTTTATAATTAGCTTTACTGCCCTTCGAAGCATCATTGACTTAAGATTATGGTGTACAGCAGATAACATTTCGGATCTCTCATCTTCAATAAATTTAAGGTGCGAATCCCTAATGAAAGCTGTTGAAAGGAGAAAGGTAATTGTTTATCGGTCATATACCATCGTCCTTGATATAATTTTAGGCCGAAGGTGCACATTAACATTAGCACAAAATCACTTGCTAACCCTTAGCCACACGACACATTGCTAAGGTACGTGCAGTTCCTTCTTAATTCAGCTTCTAGAACGCGATAAAGAACATCGTAAGGTTATAAATAGTGCCCCATGATTTCGTATAAATAAATCATTCGCTAGTAATGAGATTTAGCAATTGCTCAAAATAGACGATAAATAATCAATCGAATGTTTTTAATGTGAAAGCTTCATTAGTAGTACTGGTCAACAGCAACAGTAGTAAAACATTATAAACAGGGGGGGGGGGGGGGTGATTGTTGTCACTAAACGCTTAGCAATTGCCGCGTTAGTGAACGCAAAAGAATAAAAAAATAATAAAAAAAAATTTAAAAAATTTAAACATTTGAAAATTTCCTAACGTTATAGCCTTTCCTTTTTTTTGGGAAATTTAGTAAAATTTTATAAATTTATTTATTTTAATGCGAATTGATTGAAAAAAGTTTCTTTTCACTCAAATAATGCTTTAAATTAAAAAAAGCATAAAAAAATTTAAAAAAATCTAAAAAATCTATAAATTTATCAATCTCCTAGGCTCATTTTGCACCAAGTTTTGCCTATAACTCTGTCGGTATCCAACGAATCGCCAATCTTTAAGCTGTGGTCGATAGATGGCACCAATGTCTACATTTTCTTCTTGGACGGCCATGCCCTCAGATGTCTGTGCCAGAAGTTATTCGAGGAACCAAATTCCATACCCTGTTTGAAAAATTTAAAATTTTCCTCATTTTTGCACCAATTTTTGTCTATAACTCGGTCGGTATCCAACGGATTGCCAATCTTTAACCTGTGGTCGATAGATGGCATCAATGGCTACATTTTCTTCTTGGACAGCCATGCTCCCAGGTGTCCGTGCCGGAAGTTATTCGAGGAACCAAGTTCCTTACCCTGTTTGAGAAAATGTAAAATTTTCCTCATTTTTGAGCAATTCAGCAAAATTTAAAAAAACGATTTATTTTAATGCGAATTTGTTGCAATGTGTTTCTTTTCACTCAAATAATGCTTTAAATAAAAAAAAGAATAAAAAATCAGAAAAAAATTTCAAAAAAATTTTCAACTCGAAAATTTCATAAGGGGTACCCCTTGCCATTTTTTTGGGAAATTTTGCAAAAAAAATGAAATTGATTTATTTTAATGCCAATTGGTTGCAATATGTTTCTTTTCACTCAAGCAATGCTTTAAATAAAAAAAAGAGTGAAAAATAATAAAAAAATCAAAAAATTAAAAAAAAATGAAAATTTAATAAGGCTCATTTTTGCACCAAGTTTTGCATATAACTCGGTCGGTATCCAACGGATCGCCAATCTTTAACCTGTGGACGGTAGATGGCACCAATGGCTACATTTTCCTCTTGGACGGCCATGCCCTCAGATGTCTGTGCCAGAAGTTATTCGAGGAACCAAGTTCCATACCCTGTTTGAGAAAATGTAAAATTTCTTCATTTTTGGGCATATTAGCAAAATTTCTAAATGTGATATATTTTAATGCGAATTTGTTGCAATAAGTTTCTTTTCACTCAAATAATGCTTTAAATTAGAAAAAGAATAAAAAATCAGAAAAAAAATTTAAAAAAATTTTCAACTCGAAAATTTCATAAGGCTTACCCCTTACGTTTTTTTTGAGAAATTTTGCAAAAAAAAAAATGAAATTGATTTATTTTAATGCCAATTGGTTGCAATATGTTTCTTTTCACTCTTTAATGCTTTAATTAAAAAACGAGTGAAAAATAGTAAAAAAATCAAAAAATTAAAAAAAATGAAAATTTAATAAGGCTCATTTTTGCACCAAGTTTTGCATATAACTCGGTCGGTATCCAACGGATCGCCAATCTTTAACCTGTGGACGGTAGATGGCACCAATGGCTACATTTTCCTCTTGGACGGCCATGCCCTCAGATGTCTGTGCCAGAAGTTATTCGAGGAACCAAGTTCCATACCCTGTTTGAGAAAATGTAAAATTTCTTCATTTTTGGGCATATTAGCAAAATTTCTAAATGTGATATATTTTAATGCGAATTTGTTGCAATAAGTTTCTTTTCACTCAAATAATGCTTTAAATTAGAAAAAGAATAAAAAATCAGAAAAAAAATTTAAAAAAATTTTCAACTCGAAAATTTCATAAGGCTTACCCCTTACGTTTTTTTTGAGAAATTTTGCAAAAAAAAAATGAAATTGATTTATTTTAATGCCAATTGGTTGCAATATGTTTCTTTTCACTCTTTAATGCTTTAATTAAAAAACGAGTGAAAAATAGTAAAAAAATCAAAAAATTAAAAAAAATGAAAATTTAATAAGGCTCATTTTTGCACCAAGTTTTGCATATAACTCGGTCGGTATCCAACGAATCGCCAATCTTTAACCTGTGGACGGTAGATGGCACCAATGGCTACATTTTCCTCTTGGACGGCCATGCCCTCAGATGTCTGTGCCAGAAGTTATTCGAGGAACCAAGTTCCATACCCTGTTTGAGAAAATGTAAAATTTCTTCATTTTTGGGCATATTAGCAAAATTTCTAAATGTGATATATTTTAATGCGAATTTGTTGCAATAGGTTTCTTTTCACTCAAATAATGCTTTAAACACAAAAAGGAATAAAAAATCAGAAAAAAAAATTTAAAAATTTTCAACTCGAAAATTTCATAAGGGGTACCCCTTACGTTTTTTTTGGGAAATTTTGCAAAAAAAAAATAAATTGATTTATTTTAATGCCAATTGGTTGCAATGTGTTTCTTTTCACTCAAGTAATGCTTTAAATAAAAAAAAAAGTGAAAAATAATAAAAAAATCAAAAAATTCAAAAAAATGCAAATTTACTAAGGCTCAGTTTTGCACCAAGTTTTGCCTATAACTCGGTCGGTATTCAACGGATCGCCAATCTTTAACCTGTAGTCGATAGATGGCACCAATGGCTACATTTTCTTCTTGAACGTCCATGCTCTCAGATGTCTGTGGCAGAAGTTATTCGAGGAACCAAGTTCCTTACCCTGTTTGAGAAAATGTAAAATTTTCCTCATTTTTGAGCAATTTAGCAAAATTTAAAAAAATGATTTATTTTAATGCGAATTTGTTGCAATGTGTTTCTTTTCACTCAAATAATGCTTTAAATTAAAAAAAGAATAAAAAATCAGAAAAAAATTTTAAAAAAATTTTCCACTCGAAAATTTCATAAGGGGTACCCCTTACGTTTTTTTTTGAGAAATTTTGCAAAAAAAAATAAATTGATTTATTTTAATGCCAATTGGTTGCAATGTGTTTCTTTTCACTCAAGTAATGCTTTAAATAAAAAAAAGAGTGAAAAATAATAAAAAAATCAAAAAATTCAAAAAAATGCAAATTTACTAAGGCTCAGTTTTGCACCAAGTTTTGCCTATAACTCGGTCGGTATTCAAC